>NC_064931.1:619073143-619703978 GCF_023897955.1 Schistocerca gregaria | reverse complement strand
AACGCGCTTGTGTTCTTTAGTGACGAGGCACACTTTCATCTGTACGGGTAAATAGAACATGCAGTACTGAAGTGCTAACAATCCCAGACAACTTCACGTGCCGGCCGGTGTGGCCGAGCGGTTCTAGGCGCTTCAATCTGGAACCACGCGATAGCTCCGGTCGCAGGTTCGAATCCTGCCTCGGGCATGGATGTGTGTGATGTCCTTGGGTTAGTTAGGTTTAAGTAGTTCTAAGTTCTAGGGGACTGATGACCTCAGATGTTAAGACCCGTAGTGCTCAGAGCCATTTGAACCATTTTTTCATGAACGGCTCCTTCATTCAGAAAGTGTGTTGTGCATAGTCGAAAGGAGGGACTGGTGGTCGTTGCTCTTTGTTAAGAAAACGAGAATGCTGTAACTGAATGCTCATCGATCAGTGACAATATGGAGCGTTGGTTGTCAGTTACCATTCTATAAAACTTGTAATTTTAAATACCCACCAAATTATTTGTAGAAACAAACATAGTAATTACAAACTTCAAATACAGAATATTCTTGTCTTTTTGACCTTTCATATCAGAAAGTTTCGTTGTTAGACTGTCAATACATCTTTAGTATGTTTTTAAATGGAATTTATACATTTTTAGACAGCACTAAAAGACTCCTGAAATGACGAGTACAGTGATAAAACGCTTGTTAACACTGACGTTCAAACTTTTCGCAAAAGTATCTGAGAAATATACTAAAATTAAGAGGCAGGGAATGGTTTCAAATGCTTATTGTTAAGCAAAGAATAAGTGTAGGAAGTACTGCAAATTACGTGTAGAAAGAATATGTGCAACTTGAAGTAGTCTCCACACTTATTTTTTAGTAACATAAAGTATTTCAAATCTTTGCTTATGAGTAAGTCTGTGATTGATTTTATTTGCGAATTAAAACATTGTTTCAGAAGCATATGTCTGACGGCGTTAGTGTCGTGAGAATACCGTGTTATGTTCATATGTTAAATTCGAATGCAGAGTCTTTACGTTTCCCGAATGAGATTTTCACTCTGCAGCGGAGTGTGCGCTGATATGAAACTTCCTGGCAGATTAAAACTGTGTGCCCGACCGAGACTCGAACTCGGGACCTTTGCCTTTCGCGGGCAAGTGCTCTACCAACCTTTTTTTTTCAGACCACCGGAGGTTTTTTATTTTTTTTTGCAATAACAAACATAAACTGCTTCTAGCATTTTTTTTTAATATAGAAGACGATGACTTCATAACATAATTTTTTTTCTGGGAAACGTAAATAAGTGGACTTTCCACCTTTTTTTTACATAAGTGTGAAAAAAAAAAATCCTGCTTCCGTCAGGACAAAACAACAACGGTCTACGTTCCTCTTTCAGGCGCGTACCTCGCTAATCCCGTCATACCTCGCGTTGGTGTCGGGTACGTCTTCACGTGTGTTTGTGGATCCTCTCCACTGTCCTGGTCCTTTCTTGTTCTAATACTTATAGGTAATAATTACATTCTCCTACCCGGGACACCCCAACTGGGTGGGGGATCAAGCAAGGCACTCCCTAAAAAATTTGCGTAATATGTTCTATATCTCGGATGTCTCATAAGCTGTGAGTGATGTTCCTGTAATAAGGTCCAGAAGTCAAGCACATTCTTACTGCCGTCTCGGAAAAGATAACGCACAGTCAAACCTCGAATCCAAGTCACTGCGTTTGTCTTTGTTCGGGGATAATATGTCCTATCTGGGAGAAGTAATGTGCGTGGTTCTACTGTTTGCGGCCCCACCCGAAGGAGGAAGGCGATCATTTTTTTGACCAAACACCATACGTCCGCCGAAGGACCGCATATCAGGCGATGCTCCTCTGTGTCTATAACATTGCACTGCGGACACAGTGGCTCGTCCGCCATATGCATTGTATGCAACCTGGAACGAGTCACGTATTTCCCATTTACCACCTGATACCACAGTGCGCGCGTTCCCGTATCAAGGTGTGGATGGTGCACTGTACGCCATACCACTGACCACGTAACTGTTGGTTGGCGGCGCTCTACGGCATTGTTCGGCCGTCGTCGAGTCAAGATGTGATATATATCACGTGCCGTTGCCGTCCTGGTAGTCGGTAGTTCCATATGTACATAACTGTGTTCCACAAAAAAGGTTCGCATATGGGTAAGCGATGGTGAGATGTGAGCCACCGCTACCGGAGCCGAACGCGAAGGTGGAGCGAGTTCGTCTATCAAGGTGCCCGTCAGACATGTCTGGTGTCGTGTCCACATCTTTATCATTGTGGTTACATAAATAGCCACTGCTCGGTCGCGTACGTGGACTAGTCCAAGACCTCCACGACTACGAGGAAGGGTGAGGGTTTCGTATCCTACCTTAAAAAGCAGACCCGTGCTCACAAAATATCCTAGTGCCGCCAAGATTCGGCGGGCCAGCACCACCGGCATAGGAAGAACTTGTGCCAGGTGGGGGATGCGAGAGGCTAGATAAGTGTTGGCAAAGGTGACCCGTTGTATCATATCCAGTGCCCTTAACCTGTGACTTCGGACACTTGCACGAATTGTTTGCAGAAGATGTCTGTAACTCAGTGCCGCCGTGCGTCGAACGTTTGTAGTGAAGATAATTCCTAGGCATTTCATCTTGTTGATCGGCTGTAATGGTGCTACACTTCCTGTCGGGAGTCCTCTCCCGATGTTCATCGCTCCCGACTTTGCCATGTTCAGGCGACTTCCCGTAGCCATACAATACAAATTAATCCAATGCAAGGAGGCTCTTGCCTCGTCTCCTGACCGTGCTAAAAACACTAGGTCATCTGCGTATGTTCGGCATATAAACTTGTTGTGCCTTATCGTCATTCCTTGGAGTCGATTCCGGAGCCCGCAGAGCAGGGGCTCGACAGCGATGGCATACAATATCGTTGACAGCGGGCACCCTTGTCTGACCGATCATGAGATGGTGATGGGCCCCACCAAGCGTCCATTGATGAGCACTTTGGATGCGGCTCCGTGGAGTAGTCTCATAACGACGGTGACAAAACTTTCCGGAAACTTCATTTTTGTCATAACGTCCGTGAGATAAGCATGACTCAGCCTGTCAAATGCGCGATCGAAGTCTATCGATACCAATACACCCCGGAGACGACATGTTGATGCCAGTGCGATAACATCGCGGTAGTCACTGAGTGCCGTTTGTATATTGCTGTCTCCTCCTAGCTGGGTTTGGTCGAGTGAAATCACTTGGCGTATTACGCGTTTAAAACGTGCTGCAAGTATCCTGGTGTAGATCTTGTAGTCGCAATTAAGAAGGGTCAGTGGCCGGTAGGCCTGTATCCCTGTGCCGCCAGATGGTTTGTGGATGGGGATGATCATTCCTTCCACGAAGGCGGGTGGAAGAGGCACGTTGGGAGACATCAATTCGCAGTACATGGCAGTCCATCGTGGAATCATGAGATCTTTAAATGTACGATAGAACTCTAACGGAAACCCGTCGGGCCCCGGCGATTTGTGCGACGCTCCCTTATCAATCGCTTCCATTACGTCGTCAACTGTGATTTCACCTGTTAGCTCCAGGTTGGCCGGCTCGTCGAGACACGCGGAGAGCGTTCGTCGGACCTCCTGAAAGGCTGGCTGATCGTGTTCCGCTTCTTCATAGAGATGACCGTAGTGTTCCACGAAAGCGTTGGCAATATCTTTTTGCGTTGTCATGCGTCGACCATCTGGCAGTACGACCGTCTGTATTAAGGTTCTGCGGCTACGTTGTTTTTCTCTGATAACGTGATACATCGACGGTGATTCTCCACGGACTCGTTCAAAGGCCCTTGCACGGATTGCGACTCCCTCCAGACGGCGGCGCGTTATGGAAATTATTTGGGCCTGTGCTCGTTTTATACCGGCTCGACGCTCCTGTGAAGATGCTTGTACAGAAAGTTCGCGGAGCATCGTGAAATAAAATTCCGTCGTGTGTCGCCTCCACATCATCTGCTCTCTTCCGTATGCAATTAACGCTCGGCGCAATGCAGGCTTAACGCATTCCAGCCACCACTGCAACGTCGTCGGATATGTCGGGAGGCGTCGTTCACACACGTGCCAAGCATTTTCGACTATGCGTCTGCACTCAGGTTCCCTGAGGTGTGCTGTATTCAGTTTCCAAACACTGCGACTCCTCCAAACTTGTTGACGACTCAGGGAGACCGTGCAAATATATGCTATGTGATCTGAAAAGGCGACAGGCCACAATTCCGCATCGAGGATCGCAGGTTCGAGACGACGTGTTACGTAAATGCGATGGAGCCGACTTGCAGATTGACTCGTGACGTAGGTGTATCCACGTCTGTCTCCATGTATCTTCTCCCATGTATCAATGAGATTCATGTCCTGTATGAGTTGTCGCAGCTCCGGGCATGAAGTATAACGTGGGTGTTGATCCTTTGGTGCGAGCACGCAGTTGAAGTCGCCTCCAAATAAGACATTTTCATACCGACCTAAGAATAGTGTTGCAATCTCCTCTGCGTAAAATCGGGATCGGTCGCGCCGTCTGTCGGACCCCGACGGTGCGTAAATGTTAACGACCCGTACTCTCAGCACTGTGAGAGCCAGTCCCCGCGCTGACGGCAGGTACACCACGTCCTCGGCTACTATGCCACTACGTAGAAGTATCGCTGTTCCGCTGCCGCCGTCGGTAGTAGGTGTAATGTACGTATCGTACTCATAGAGGTCGGGGAAGCTCTCAACACATACTTCCTGCAGCAGAACGATGTCGACGTCTGACGCATGCAACATGTCTCGTAATAACTGCAATTTTACAGGCGTTCTGATCGTATTAATATTAATAGAGGCTGTTCGATATGCCTGCCGCTGTTCCTCAGTGCGTAAAGCGCACATGAACGCTTATGTTAATTTGTGTGCTGCTGCCCGGTGACCTGCTGTCTGTGCGTCAATCTGTATCTTCTGCGCGGTTAACATCCGGTGGACGCAGCACTCGCCATTGCGGGTGCGTCGTCAGTGTGTGGGTCAGCATCGGATTCGTCGGCCCAGTTACTGTGCTGGAGGTCCAGCTCCCGTCGCGTGTCTCCGGCCGGGCTGACCGAAGGCGGTGGCGTTGCTGCGGTGGGTGGAGGGTCTCCTTCCGTCGGCTTTCCGTCCGGTGTGTCTGTATTCAACCCCTGTCTAGCGTGATTCGCGTCGTACTGCTGTGTGGGGGGTAGAACCTCCCGTTGCGCCTCCGGATGCACTGTATCGACGTTACACCCAAGATCGTCTGACATGGACTGCAGTAAGCAGGTATCCGACGGCGCTAGCCGTCGTTTCTTGTGGCGCTTCGGCGACCGTTGTTTGCGCGTGTGCGCCTCCGTATCCGAGTGCGGAAGTGACTCCCGGTGCTCAGGGACGAAAGCAGCTGTCGGCACAACCGCAGGATCAATTTCCATATCTCCTACCGATCCTTTCCGCTCGGTTAAGGGCGTCGTCGGCGCCGGAGCGGCAGAAGTGTGCGTCGTTTCGTCACTGGAGGCGGTCTCTGCTGCAGTCGGTTGCCGTAAACTGTCAGGATTCTGTACCTGGTCATTCTTCGGGATGGGATCTGTTCGGAATGCGTCCGCATACGTTAGTGGCAGCGGCGTCAACGTGGACGTAGGTACAGGTTCGCCATTTGGAACTTGCACTATCCTCTGCTGCATACATTCGGAACGCACGTGGCCCTCTTTCCCGCATCCTGAGCATGTTTTGGGTTGTCCATCGTAGATGACTATAGCTCTGCATCCGCCGATGAACAAGTACGAGGGTACATGTTGTGTCAGTTCTATTCTGATTTGACGCACCCCATTGAGAACGGGGTAAGTCGTGAAGTTGGACCATTTTTCCTGAACGTGGCTGAGCACTCTTCCATACGGGCGCAAGGCGTCAATGACCAAGTCAGACGGAACCTCGAAGGGAAGTTCGAAAATGCGTATGTTTCGTAAGCCCAGTCCTGCATGATCAATAGTTACTTCTCCAACATGTCCATCAGAGTGACGAAATTTGAGTCCATGTTTAGTATCTCGGACGATTCTGTCACATACTGCATCGTTAATCAGCTTGACGTAAACGACACTGCTCACTATGGAGAGGTGGATTCCGATAAGTTCGTTGTAGTCAAGTTTAACTTCGTATCGTAGGAACCTGTCTATTTCGTAGGCTTTCGGTCTCGCATATACATTCGAAAAACTAATCTTGAGAGTCGACTTTCGGTATGCATGTGCCATTCTGTATCGAGTCGTCTAAACGCGCGAGTACTCCGAAGAGGTAAACAACTGCGCGAGCGCGAACTACTCCGGCAGGGACGTAAACAGACGTCCGTGCCGTAGCACCGCCGAAGGCAGATTAATATGAGGTTATCAGTCCCCTAGACGTAGAACTACTTAAACCTAACTAACCTAAGGACATTACACACATCCATGCCCGAGGCAGGATTCGAACCTGCGACCGTAGCGGTCGCGCGGTTCCAGGCTATAGCGCCTAGAACCGCTCGGCCACCCCGGCCGGCCCCACCTACCCAAGCACGACTCACGCCCCGTCCTCACAGCTTTACTTCCGCCAGTACCTCGCCTCCTACCTTCCAAATTTTACAGAAGCTCACCTGCGAAACTTTCAGAACTAGCACTCCTGAAAGAAAGTATATTGCGGAGACATGGCTTAGCCACACCCTGGGGGATGTTTCCAGAAAGAGATTATCACTCTGCAGCGGAGTGTGAGCTAATATGAAACTTCCTGGCAGATTAAAACTGTGTGCCGGACCGAGAAAGGCAAAGGTCCCGAGTTCGAGTCTCGGTCGGGCACACAGTTTTAATCTGACAGGAAGTTTCAGTCTTTACGTTGTATATGGCTTAGGAGTTTTGTGTTTTCTCACAATATTTCGTTGGATCAGAGGCAGTGGCCCACCAAAAATTATGAATCCACACAAAAAAGAAAATAAGAATTCGCGTCAACCGTATTTTTAAACAAATAAAAAATATTATGCAGTATTAATTATTTATCTACAGTAAAATTCGAACATGATACGTGTATACCTTCGTTTTCTTCTCGGCGTTCGTCCTACATTGGAGCAGGGTGCACCTGCTTCCTCATTAACTTCCATCTTGCGCGACCTTTGACGTCTTGATCGATGTAAACGTCATTTCAAAGCGCTTCCTTAATTAACATAATTAACGACAGCGTTTTGATAATCACGAAATTTTGAAGTATTAGTTGAACATGAATTCACAGAGTATCAAAGTAAGTCAGATTTATGAACTTGAGCTCTTAACTTGTTTGTATAGTTAATGTGATACAGAGTATTTTGTACCAAAAAACTGTTACTAAACCCATTTTGTTCATGTGCACATATAGCACAAAGTCATGTAAAGCTTCCAAGGCTCTTCTAATCCTATGTTCTTTTTTCCAATATCCTACTTATTCGCACAAGTGTTAATGCAAAGTTCAGTTTGTCAGACAATACTTTACAAAGAGAATATTCGAACAGCATCTATGAAATTCAGAACTTGCTGTGAATTCTTTGGAGGTGTTGGTAGCGCAATCCAATCGTAGACCAGCGAGTAGCCGTGAACAGTAGCATTTTCTAGTTTGTATACAGTATTTAGATTAGACATGATATTACGTACTTCTGTGAAGAAGTGAGCAGTAACTGTATATTTCCCTGTCTTGAGCAGTATTTCTTAACTTTTTTAAGTGCTTGTGTATTTTTCCGAGAGTAAGTGTAGCGCGAACTGACTTTGCAGGCGTGGTGTTGTAGTCCTTGCAATGAACAGTAGCCAGCAGTACTAGCCAGTAGCAGGAGCAGCAGCAGCAGCAACAACAACAACAGCAACAACAACAACAACAGCAACAACAACAAAAGCAGCATCAATAGTACTCAGTTTGTATAGGGTGCGTAGTTTTCGCATTTTATTACGTGCTTCTACTTGAAAGTGATCAGTAGCTGTTCATTTACAGTCTGTGATGAGCAGTTCTTTTCACTCCTTTTAATTTCTCTATTCTGCGTAAGTGGGTGGAAAGATGGTTTATTGTGTGATTATACTATTGTCGAACAATCACTGGAAGCATTGTCCGGCGGCTTAGCTGAGTAGTAACGTGTTTGGCTGCCATGCAGAGATCCCGCGTTCGATACCTGGCCGGAGCCCCCCTCCCCCCACCAGTCCACTGGTGGACTGGGTGTTCTGTTGTCCTCACCATCCTATTATCATCACCGACGCGCAAGTCGTCCAATCTGGTGTCACCTGAAATAATAATTACAAGCCGGTGGCCTAAGTTCCCCGGATGGGGACAAACGATCATTTCATTTTTTCCTCGAAGCATTCACATCCATTAAATATCTGGTAGTATCGATACGGAGTGATTTAAAACAGGAAAACCACATAAAACTAACAGTATGAAAGGCAGGTACAAAAATAACATTCACTGAAGAAGCCTCAAAAGTACTGACCGTCCACGCGGTAGACAGTTTACAAAATCCTAATTCCACCAATACTTGAGTGTGGTTGCTCAGTTTCAGATTCTGAACAGGTGGAACTGACTGAGGAAATGGAGTGGATCCAAAGAAAAGTCTCGCATTTCGCCACTAGTTCGTTTAGTAAGAGCGGAAGCGTCACAGAGAGAGTCATTAAATTTCAGAGGCATACGCTACAAGATTGGCGTTGAGCATCACTGTGGTATTTACTGTAAAAACTCCAAGAACGCGCGTTTGTCGATTAGTCAAAAAACATATTTCTTCCTCCTAACGCATTTCGCGAAGAGACCAGGAAGATAAAGTTACAGAGATCCCCGCTCGTTCGCAGATTTAGCAATAGTCGATCTTCCCGCGCACCATTCACGACTGCAGCGGGAAAGGGGACAAATGACAGTAGCACACCGTAAGGTGGCTTCGTCATATGGCTACAGATGCACGCTTCAGGAGTACGTATGAGCAAGGTTCCGAGATAACAGCAAAACATTACACATGTATATTGTATGGAAACTAAAGAATTTTTGGGACCAGTCATAAAGGTGACAGAAGAAAGACCATAGAGCATTCAAGATGGTGAAAGAGTATTTCGGAATGGAGCAGGTAAACATTTTACTTTTACATAATCTTTCAACGGCCTCATTCCTTCTTCACGAAAGCTATAGAAGTGAGTAAGTATAACAGGTGTTAAATTAGAAATTTGAATAATAACAACATTTGATTGAAATGAGAAGTAGGAAAATATTTATGTTAACTGTTTTACTTGATCTGTGTTTTGAAAACTTATTAACTATCTCATGACAATCAATAATTTAAAGCAAGCTTGATCTCTAAACAAAATGTAAAGTTGGGCATTTCAGGGTTCCTGGTACGCCTGCCATTCAAACCGCTAATGGTAGGAGGAGAAATAAAACGTCAATCACCGGACAATATGTAAATAGGCATATTTGGTTCAATTTCTGTATCTTCATGTAGCACGGACATAAGTATTTTTTAACATGTGCAAGTCATCCTCCATCATATAAAGTGCCGGTAACTATGTAAATATTGTCACACTGTGCAGGAGCACACGACACGTTGCCGAAGTCATTGTCACGTACTGAACATAACTGTGGCCACCTGCAGATGGGCATAGTCGATAACGGCTAGGAACGGTGGACGATAAAAGGTTCTAAAAAGTTATTCGGGTAGGTTCCGATCCCTCAGGAATCTTTAACTGAACAACGACCATAAAGATCAACATTCATCACGGATAAAATGACATTTGTACATCGTTTACGATTCAAATGGCTATGAGCACTGTGGGACTTAACATCTGAGGTCATCAGTCCCCTAGAACTTAGAAGTGCTTAAACCTAACTAACCTAAAGACATCACACACATCCATGCCCGAGGCACGATTCGAACCTTTGACCGTAGCGGTCGCGCGGTTGTAGACTGAAGCGCCTAGAACCGCTCGGCCACAGCGGCCGGCTACATCGTTTATCGTAGGGTTCTTAACTCACTACGGGGAGTGCCAGAGCGAAACTTTCAATGAACACAGTCCGTTTCTTCTATATTGTTGTCAAAATAACCAATTTTACTATCTACTTTGAAATACACATTCATCTTCGTCTTTCTTCTCATGAAGCAGTCCGAAAGGTAATCCCATGCCACGAATGCAGAGAAATACTTTTCAATGCGAAATGATCTAAATAAGCTGAAGTGATACTGAAAAACGCACAAATCTCACTTTCTGTTCGAATTTTAGCAAATCCAGGAATCTAAATTCTAGTCTCATTGTACCTCAGCAGGTCGCGAAATATTATGCAGTGGGGAACTGGAGAACGCAACTGGAAACGCAGTTCCAGCCATTACAGATTTTATTGCCCATTCCAGGCGCTTCTTCCGCTACAGATTTACGGACATCTCTTGTTTGGCGAGCGTTAATGGCTGTTTGGAGCAATCTACATCACCCTCAATCAGGAACTTCTCCAATGAAATTATAATGCGTAAAAAGAAAATTCTGATTTTCGTATTAATTTCAGCAATCACAGCGGAGAAAAGCTGTTACGTACACAACATTTTTCGAGTTGTTAGTTACTGAAACAGTGAATATATTTTATCGGTCATATCGAAATAGGTTCGGAACAAATTTCTCCGACGAAATAGTCATTTTTCTGCTAGACTGACTTCTTCTCTCGCGTGAAGTATCTAAATTCATTCGATTGGTGATTCGAAAATATTAAAAGAAACGTAATTCTAAAAACAAGTACTCTACGTGTGCCAAAAACACCTCCTGGAAGTACAGCGAGTGTTCTAGCTTGATCTCTTTCAGTTTCAGCTGATCTCAAGTACTATGCTGGTCTTTTCCAGGTGAGTTTCTCTTCTGGACAAAGTTTGGTTCAAATGGCTCTGAGCACTATGCGACTTAACTTCTGAGGTCATCAGTCGCCTAGAACTTAGAACTAATTAAACCTAACTAACCTAAGGACATCACACACATCCATGCCCGAGGCAGTATTCGAACCGGCGACCTTAGCGGTAGCTCGGCTCCAGACTGTAGCGCCTAGAACCGCACGCCCACACCAGCCCGTGGCAAAGTTTCCAAGACTTATTGAAATATATCCCAAATTTAACATGTTGATCTAGATCAGTTGGGCAAGGCTAGGTAAGGAAACAGGTTGTGGGCTCCTGGCCGAATCATCCTGGGAGGATCAGGGTAACTACAGAAAACGTAGGGATGTGAGTGCTACTCCACTTCCATTGTTTCAAGTACTCACCCCTACCTCCAATAAGATGCTTCTGCGCTAAATATACACTCCTGGAAGTGGAAAAAAGAACACATTGACACCGGTGTGTCAGACCCACCATACTTGCTCCGGACACTGCGAGAGGGCTGTACAAGCAATGATCACACGCACGGCACAGCGGACACACCAGGAACCGCGGTGTTGGCCGTCGAATGGCGCTAGCTGCGCAGCATTTGTGCACCGCCGCCGTCAGTGTCAGCCAGTTTGCCGTGGCATACGGAGCTCGATCGCAGTCTTTAACACTGGTAGCATGCCGCGACAGCGTGGACGTGAACCGTATGTGCAGTTGACGGACTTTGAGCGAGGGCGTATAGTGGGCATGCGGGAGGCCGGGTGGACGTACCGCCGAATTGCTCAACACGTGGGGCGTGAGGTCTCCACAGTACATCGATGTTGTCGCCAGTGGTCGGCGGAAGGTGCACGTGCCCGTCGACCTGGGACCGGATCGCAGCGACGCACGGATGCACGCCAAGACCGTAGGATCCTACGCAGTGCCGTAGGGGACCGCACCGCCACTTCCCTGCAAATTAGGGACACTGTTGCTCCTGGGGTATCGGCGAGGACCATTCGCAACCGTCTCCATGAAGCTGGGCTACGGTCCCGCACACCGTTAGGCCGTCTTCCGCTCACGCCCCAACATCGTGCAGCCCGCCTCCAGTGGTGTCGCGACAGGCGTGAATGGAGGGACGAATGGAGACGTGTCGTCTTCAGCGATGAGAGTCGCATCTGCCTTGGTGCCAATGATGGTCGTATGCGTGTTTGGCGCCGTGCAGGTGAGCGCCACAATCAGGACTGCATACTACCGAGGCACACAGGGCCAACACCCGGCATCATGGTGTGGGGAGCGATCTCCTACACTGGCTGTACACCTCTGGTGATCGTCGAGGGGACACTGAATAGTGCACGGTACATCCAAACCGTCATCGAACCCATCGTTCTACCATTCCTAGACCGGCAAGTGAACTTGCTGTTCCAACAGGACAATGCACGTCCGCATGTATCCCGTGCCACCCAACGTGCTCTAGAAGGTGTAAGTCAACTACCCTGGCCAGCAAGATCTCCGGATCTGTCCCCCATTGAGCATGTTTGGGACTGGATGAAGCGTCGTCTCACGCGGTCTGCACGTCCAGCACGAACACTGGTCCAACTGAGGCGCCAGGTGGAAATGGCATGGCAAGCCGTTCCACAGAATAGCAGCCTGCATTGCTGCGAAAGATGGATATACACTGTACTAGTGCCGACGTTGTGCATGCTCTGTTGCCTGTGTCTATGTGCCTGTGGTTCTGTCAGTGTGATCATGTGATGTATCTGACCCCAGGAATGTGTCAATAAAGTTTCCCCTTCCTGGGACAATGAATTCACGGTGTTCTTATTTCAATTTCCAGGAGTGTA
This sequence comes from Schistocerca gregaria, assembly GCF_023897955.1. Lineage (NCBI taxonomy): Eukaryota > Metazoa > Arthropoda > Insecta > Orthoptera > Acrididae > Schistocerca > Schistocerca gregaria. The sequence continues at coordinate 619,691,340 of NC_064931.1, read as the reverse complement.
TGTCCCAGAGTATGCATGCCTGGCGATGAGGGTATCACTGGCAAACATTTTGCTTTCGAATGAGAAATGAGGAGCTAGCTGGTAATTAACAACTCAGAACAAAATGGTGAAGTAGTTAGTAGTTGGTGTTGCAGACAAGGAACACAAACGTCTCGAGGCTACCGGTGGCAATTGAGAAATAACATTTTGTCGAGGAGATTTAAATAGAGAATAATATGAAAATGAGCAGTTTCACACTTCTGAAATGTCTTCCTTGATGTCTATATAACCATAACAATCACTTACAATTTAAGTGAAGGACCGTCCTTTCCCAAGTAATTATCGCAGTTCTACGCTTACTAGGTACGTAACGAAGGGTGAACCTACGAGTAACCTGAGTTCAATAAACCGAGACGCTCGTTAGTCGCTACCGTTATAATTTGGAAACCGGTATGGTTCTAAATAAGTCACTGGCAACCTGACTCCACCGTAGTCAGCCATGCAGCAGGTCCTTGTGCCTAGACAACACTTACTAAGTGTCTTCCTTTTCTCTGAAATAGCGTAAGATACTGTAAGGAGGCACGGCATCTTACGGGAAATCTGCAAATAGAGATTCCGCAGTTGACTTCACATATCCATGAAGCCTTCCTACCTAAACAGTATTTCAGATGCCGCATTGACGACGTTCTATCCACTAAAAGTGATGAAGTAGTATGAGATGATTGGCTGGGAGACACCGAGCGGCAGGTTAAACAGCCTAATTGGAAAGGTTTTTCCTACCCCTGGCTCTCTGGCACCTGTTCTTCTGGAAGTGTGAGATTTGTGTGTTAAATGTATATGATAACTGTAGATAACTGTAATGCGTGTGTGTTTAGTGTGGTGTCATGTTAGCGTTGAATGACGAGAGAAGGGAGAGGGTGGAAGCAGGCGCCGGCAGAGGGTAATTTCCTGTTAACATCGGTTTAAGGGCGTTGTTAGTAAATATCGTGCTTTTACAGTTTTCATTCACTTCGTATCTAGTACTGCCTACGTTCAACGAACTTCGATCGTGTTATTTTACGTCTGCTCAACGCACCGAAAGGGAAGTTTTACTGATTATTGCTTTACTACAGATTAAGTGTGGTGTAGTGCTTTTTATTTTACTGTAAGAGTAGCGTCATATGTGACAAATATGTATGTCTGTTGCTGTAGATTGGGGGAAACATGTCAGGACTGTAGGGTGGTGTTTCGGGGGGGGGGGGATGCAGTGGGGAAGCTAAAAATGTGTATATGATGCTGTTCTTTAGAGTTGTACGTTATGTAGTCGAGACAAGAAGATCGTGGTACACGGGAAAATGATTTGTGCCCTCCCGTCAGAATTACAAATGGTATATTTTGAATTACATAAGGTGAAGAGGGGAAGAGACAATAATGGGAGCTAGGTGAAGATGACGAATAATAGGCAAAAGGAGGGAACCTCAGAAATCACATTTCAAATTCCGGTTAGCAATCAGTTTGACTTGTTACCTGAAATAGGGGAATATTCTCAAAATGTTCAAATGTGTCGGAAATCTTATGGGACTTAACAGCTAAGGTCATCAGTCCCTAAGCTTACACACTACTTAACCTAAATTATCCTAAGGACAAACACACACACCCATGCCCGCGGGAGGACTCGAACCTCCGCCGGGACCAGCCGCACCGTCCTTGGCTGCAGCGCCTGAGACCGCTCGGCTAATCCCGCGCGGCGGGAATATTCTCAGCCAGTTTTCGACTTTGAGGCTAAGTCGGTAGGAAAGTCACGATGAAAGAAAAGAGTCTTGCTATTATGGAGCAGTCACGGAAGAGGTGTAAGTCAACTGCTACAGGAAAAGCTAGGTGTAGAATTCCAGGTCACAGCCATCGTGAAACATAGAGCTAAGTTTAGCCACGTGGCAGAGAGCATAGGGGCCTTGTGAAGAGATATTGATGGCGAGGTTAATGTGCTTATTGTACGAGGAGCAGGAAACAGCCTAGCAAACAACTTAGAATATATCATAAACGATGAGCTGGTGAAAACAGGAGAATCAACAGCACATACTGGTGTGGCGTTTGTCGAAGTTTTGCAGCGACATGAGCAGCGCTGTGTTAACGCGCTGTTAGCCGTGTGAACAAAGAACTGAGCAAGTTGTTTTTGATTGAAAGAAAGTCTCATACCTGTGCTGTGCCTGTTGCTGCGATTGGGACTTGGGGATACACTAATCAAGGCCTGCACCTAAGTAGGGATAAGGAAAGGTTAGCTGAGCACCTTGTAGAAAGTGTAAGGGGGGCCACGAGCACACAAGATAAAATTCTTGAGAGTATTGGAATCAGAGGGGCACATTTTTTAGGTTAGAGTCAAATTATAGACTATGAGTATTGAAAGAAATTCGAGCAATACAAGACCATAATACGCATAACAGTTTCCAGGAAAATAAAATTTAAAAAAAATGGCTCTGAGCACTATGGGACTTAACATCTGAGGTGATCAGTCCCCTAGAACTTAGAACTGCTTACATCTAACTAACCTAAGGACATCACACACATCCATGCCCGAGGCAGGATTCGAACCTGCGGCCGTAGCGGTTCCAGACTGAAGCGCATAGAACCACTCGGCCACACTGACCGGCAAATAAAATTAATTTTTCATCAGAGCATTTGAGAGTTGGAAAGCAAGATAGATGGGCTTATTGCGTGCTTAGAAGATCTGAAAAATTCTGAAGGGGTGATGTTCTGTGCCCCTCTGAACACGACGGATGACATCAGTGTCACATGTCTCCATTCCACGAGACATTGCGAATAGGTTTGAAACTGAATCCAGGACAATGGTGCAAAGTATGCCGATTAGGAACTTTTCACCACCATTTCCGTCAGCGCGTGACGTACCCGGATGGGCGCCCATCCAAGTATCGACCACGCCCGGTGACCTGATGGGAACAGGTGGAAGATGTAGCAATGCCGTTGGCATGTCGTGTCTAGTGCCTGGTTGGTTTGAGCAGATCAATCAATCCTGGAGGCTCTGTTTTAAGTGTAACAGTGCTTTCAATATCAACCAACGAAATAACTTCCAGTGTGAGGTACCCATACAGTCCTCACTACTTGTCTATGATTTCGCTGTTTTCTTCTCCAGCTCTAGCCTTGCATTAACTGCCCGCATATCGAAAATCAATGTTGCGATATAGCAGAAGTGGGTAGAGAGTAGCGACTTTAATTTATTTTTGGAAGAAATAGTTCGTTCTGATTTTATCCATTCTCATCAGGTTTTGAAATGTACGAGGGCGTGCTGAAAAGTATTGCCGCCGAATTTTTTTCGTGAAAACTCTTCGAGCTTTTTAAATATAACAAACGTTATTAACATTCTACATCTTTATTCTTCACATTTAAATATTTATTTACCAACATAGTCAAATCGGATGGAACAAAGTCTGGACTCTGTGACGGATGACCGATGACGGTGAACCCAAAGCGTCGGATTGTTGGAGACGTTGCAGCGCTAATGCGTGGTTTGGCTTTGCCATGCTGAAGGAGAGGCTGCCCCATGTGTGGACGAATTCTTTGAATTCGAAGCTCGATTACAGCACACTGTTCAGCACGCATCGAGATAGTTGCACTATACACCGCCATGTTACACGCTACAATTCAGAGTCCTCTAGCGGCAGCGGGGTGCAAATATATAGACATGAAGAATAAAGAACTAGAATGTTAATGACGTTTGATATATTTCAAAGATTTACGAGTTTTAAAACAAAAATTCAGTGGCATTACTTTTCAGCATGCGCTCGTAATTTCAAATGAGGGACACCGTTCTATGTTTTTGAAGATTGTGTCAAGTGTCTGGGCTTCACTTTATGTCATAGTGAAATGTTTGCCATATACAGGGTATTTCAAAAATGACCGGTATATTTGAAACGGCAATACAAACTAAACGAGCAGCGATAGAAATACACCGTTTGTTGCAATATGCTTGGGACAACAGTACATTTTCAGGCAGACAAACTTTCGAAATTACAGTAGTTACAATTGTCAACACAGATGGCGCTGCGGTCTGGGAAACTCTATAGTACGATATTTTCCACATATCCACCATGCGTAGTAATAATATGGCGTAGTCTCTGAATGAAATTACCCGAATCCTTTGACAACGTGTCACAGTGTCAAGTGTCCCCACAGAAAGAAGTCACAGGGGTTCATGTCTGGCGAATAGGGAGGCCAATCCACGCCGCCTCCTGTATATTTCGGATAGCCCAAAGCAATCACACGATCATCGAAATATTCATTCAGAAAATTAAAGACGTTGGCCGTGCGATGTGGCCGGGCACCATCTTGCAGAAACCACGAGATGTTCGCAGTTTGTACTGCCACATATTCACGAAGAATGTCCAGATAGTGAGATGCAGTAATCGTTTCGGATCTGAAAAATGGGCCAATGATTCCTTTGGAAGAAATGGCGGCCCAGACCAGTACTTTTTGAGGATGCAGGGACGATGGGACTGCAACATGGGGCTTTTCGGTTCCCCATATGCGCCAGTTCTGTTTATTGACGAAGCCGTCCAGGTAAAAATAAGATTCGTCAGTAAACCAAATGCTGCCCACATGCATATCGCCGTCATCAGTCCTGTGCACTATATCGTTAGCGAATGTCTCTCGTGCAGCAATGGTAGCGGCGCTGAGGGGTTGCCGCGTTTGAATTTTGTATGGATAGAGGTGTAAACTCTGGCGCATGAGACGATACGTGGACGTTGGCGTCATTTGGACCGCAGCTGCAACACGGCGAACGGAAACCCGAGGCCGCTGTTGGATCACCTGCTGCACTAGCTGCGCGTTGCCCTCTGTGGTTGCCGTACGTGGTCGCCCTACCTTTCCAGCACGTTCATCCGTCACGTTACCAGTCCGTTGAAATTTTTCAAACAGATCCTTTATTGCATCGCTTTTCGGTCCTTTGGTTACATTAAACCTCCGTTGAAAACTTCGTCTTGTTGCAACAACACTGTGTTCTAGGCGGTGGAATTCCAACACAAGAAAAATCCTCTGTTCTAAGGAATAAACCATGTTGTCCACAGCACACTTGCACGTTGTGAACAGCACACGCTTACAGCAGAAAGACGACGTACAGAATGGCGCACCCACAGACTGCGTTGTCTTCTATATCTTTCACACCACTTGCAGCGCCATCTGTTGCTGAAAATTGTAACTACTGTAATTTCGAAAGGTTGTCCGCCTGAAAATGTACTGTTGTCCCAAGCATATTGCAACAAACGGTGTATTTCTATCGCTGCTCGTTTAGTTTTTATTGCCGTTTCAAATATACCGGTCATTTTTGAAACACCCTGTATAAGGAATGTCAAGGACAAAACCTCTACAGGCAATCCTCATAGGTCGAACCTCAGCCTCGACCGTCACCTCACCTGGACTCCCCATTTCCTTACGATCGAACACAAAGCCCACAATAGACTGTGCCTCCTGAAACTTCTGTCCAGCTGGACATTGGGACTGCGTCCCTCCACCATTCTTCACACCTACAAATCCCTGACCTGCCCCATCCTTTGTTATGCCGGAATTGCTTGTATTTCCGCTCCTCCCAGATTTTATAAAGCTCTCCAAATCCTAGAACGCCATGACCTCCACCTCACCTTCCATATCCGTCTTCCATCCTCCACGCAGATCCTCTACAACTTCATGCCCTTCGCACATCTACTTTTCCTCGAACGCATTTGCACCCTGTACGTTGTTTGCCGACTCAATCCCCCCTCCGTGTGGTGTCTTCTATCCTCTCTACCACCAGTCCGTTGCCGCACCTTTACCGTTGTGTCCCGCCCTCTCTCCATCTCCACACCCTCCACCTCCTCTCCATCTCCACACCCTCCACCTCCTCTCCCAACGCAACTTCCAGCACCTACCCCACCCCGATGATGAGCTTCGCCCTGATCTCTACCCCTCCTACCAACTCTGACCCCACCTGCGCTGGTATGACACTTCCTTTTTGCCGCACCGACACTCGAACTCGGGGCTGGCAAGTGCTGTACCGAGCTACTGTGAAGTCTGGAAGATAGGTGACGGGGTACTAGCGGAAGTACAGTTGTGAGGACGGATCGTTAGTCGTGCTTGGGTAGCTCAGTCGGCAGTCTGCCTTTGGCAGCTGTGCAGTGCGGATGTGCTGTGTGTTTACACCTATGGACTGCACGCACTCGTTGTCAACTTTGAGCGGCCGTCACTTAGGTGTCGCTTAAATGAGCTAGAACAATCGCCAACAGTTTTCGAAAATCCACACTACGGTTCATCATCTGCAGTGGTTACACCTGACCGAAAACTTTGGCGGTGGAACGCTTCCTACGTGACGTAGATAAGATCCCAGATTCCGGCACTTTTGGGCATCCGTTTGTTCGCCTTATGCAGTACGGTGTACGTCAGAGTTGTCAATGACGCGGAGAGCGAACGAATGCTTCATGACACGAAACAAGGGCTACGCTTTTGTCACGACGACAGGAATGTCAGTGCAGTCAAGTTTTCGAATTACCATTCAAGCTCCTGGCGGAAGACGCTAACGCGGCTTTACGCCCCTATGGCGTTGTATATAATCACACTGCTGATGGACGTTGACCTGACAAGTTCTTAACGGTGTACGACAGATCACCATCGATCTCCGTTGCCACGTGGCATCTTATCAACAAATCAGTGAATGACGCTCGGTCGTTATATACGCTGCTACAGTGGTGCCTCCGACTCCGAAGACGGTTTTGCCGATCACCTACGCATCGGCGCTCTCTTCTCCTCCCGCCGCCCGTCGTCAATCAGACCACGTACCAGTGTCCCTTCGAGCTGCCACGGATAACGCCGGGGTCGACGCGTCACTCTCACAACCTGATTCGACTCCGGCGCCACTACCATCAGAGACGACTGCCGATGCCCTTCCGGCTGGTGATATGGACGTCACGTCGCTTGGCGCCCTCGCGACGGCCTTCCTCCCGGACCGGCGTGACTCTCTCAGGTTTTCAGGCACAGATGGACGGACATGCAAACAACGTTCACCTAAATAGCGCAAGAGTAGGCGTCGTGTGGTCTCGGAACGAGGCAACTCATCTCCCCCTGAGGCTTCAGAGGCCATCCGGCCCGATGAGGCGTCAGGGAACCTGCACGACGACAAGAATGACAACAAAGCGATGCCGGATCTGACTGTGCCGGTACCTACTCCGTCGGCTCGCCCAGATGCACCTGAACCGACGGAATCCACCGTTACGACTGCCACCGAGGCGTCCTTCGCTCCTATGGATGAGAAGGAACACATGAACGCCACAACGACAGCGTCCTCGATGGCGGGGAGTGACGGCGTCCACAATGACCCATGACCCGAACCACAGGCTGCGGACCGTGTTACCCCAGACGGAGACCTAGTTCTGCCGACGCCAACGCCATCAGATGGGGTACCACACGGCTAGTCACTGCCTCGCCCCTCTTCACCCCCACTGATGGAGTTCCCCTCCAAGGTGGGGCTCGACTCCGAACGTACCAAATAGCTACTATCAACACTAATAAAATTAGCTGCCGAGTGACAATTCAGCTGTTGCGAGAGATGATATGGGAATCGGAAGTCGACATCGCACTGCTGCAGGAAGTACACTCGGCCACACTTCCGGACTTCGCAGGGTATAACACTTATTCCTAATCCGGTGACCACCTGGACTTGGCGTGATCATCTACGCCCGCAAGGGAATTCTAGTTTCTGATGTCACATACCTTCCGTCCACCAGAGGCATGGCGATCACAGTCACGGGGTCGCGTATTGTCAACATTTACGCTCCGTTTGGCTCCACCCATAGACACTACAGAGCTCGTTTCTACTCAGGAGAAATCGCCCCTTTATTTCTTTGACACTTTGAGTATTACTTGCGTGAGGGGTGATTTTAATTGTGTCCTGCACCCTAAGGGTCAAAGGCCCCACTACAATACTTGTCAAGAACTGCGCTATGTCGTCCATGATCTTTTGCTCCGCGACAGTTGGGAAGTTCTGTTCGGCAACGCACCTGGACGTTCTTACCAGACGGGTCACTTCGCGAGCCGCCTTGACAGGATTTACGTCTCTCGGGAATTCACATCTGCACTCTAAAAGTGTTTAACTTTGGCTCTTGAGCTTTTCAGAGCACTGTGCCTATATCTGCAACACTCTCCTCTCGCAACAAGTGGTCTGGCGCACTCGTGCACCGTGGAGGCTAAACACCTCCACGATCACAAATGTCTTTAACGCGTTATCGAGATGGGCCACCTGTGAAGTTCGCTTGCCTCAATACTGCACAACCATGAGTTCGTGATGGGAATGTGCGGAATCTGCCATTCGACGTGTAACTTTATTCAGAACGGCAAGGAAGCAGCTGCGTGGCGCCGGCACACTACCGACTATTTCTACGCCGTTCTCAGCGACTTGGACTCCCAGCCGCCCACTCTGAAACCCAAACGGAACGCAGAAGGATTAAGGCTGCAGGGGGGCGTTGGTGAGGACCAGACGTCAAGATTCGGCGGCACAGGAACACTCCACCATGCATCATATCGCCTCCGATGGGAAACAACGACGATGACGACACATCTCCGAGATCTACACCTATCGCGCCGAGCACGTCAATTGTCAGGCCGAAGTCTTCAGAGCCTTTGTAGACTACTACAGCACAATGTACCAGGCGGAGCCTTCCAACATCCGTGATAAGGGGGTTGTGTTACCACACGTCACACGTGCCCACTCCGGCGACGAGGCGGACGAGCTGACGGCGCTAGTTACGTGCGACGAGGTCCACGACGCAATCAATAATGTTACTTAGAATAAGTCACCTGGCGTCGACGGATTGCCGATGGAATTTTATCGTACCTTCCTTGCGCTAATGGTTTCGCGGTGGACGACAGTGCTTCATGTCCTGTTGATGACGGACAACGCTGTACCGCCAGCCTTTGTCCCGGGAATTAGTATCCCTATCCACAAACGGACACTGGGAACGACGACAGCACATAACTGCCCGTAATTCTACTTAACGCAGACTATAAAATTTATGCAAGACTACTGGCAAAGCGTTGCCGCAAGGTACTCCCTTGCATTCTGTCCTCAGAAAAGACAACTCCGGGTGTCAGTTAGTATACAAACGGCCACAGGGGAACATCGTGGTTTGATCACACTGGCAGTGGCGTGCACATTCCGAACCGCGTTGGTTGCCATACATTCTGACAGCGCATTCAACAAGGTGCGGAATCATTTTCTATTATCCGTAATGGACTGATTGGGTTTTCCACCCCCTTCACTGTTGCCTGTACCGCATCGCCGAATCACTCATTCAGGTCAACGGCCGTGTGGCGGGCCCAGTGACTCCACACCGCTCCATAAGGCAAGGTTGCCCATTTTCGACACTGGGCCTACTGTATTCTATAGCCCTGCAGAGCCTGACGACCCTTCTTTCTGGTCTCACTTTGCGACGACACACTTTTAGTTGCCGTGCGTGTGCGGACCACTTCCTCCTCTTAGTCCACTCGCGGACCGAAACACAAAAGATGCTACTTCATTTGATATCAACGTATACCTGAAATACCATGCATGTGACTAAATCCTCGGCTATGCTCATCATTGGTTCAAAATGGCTCTGAGCACTATGGGACTTAACTTTTGAGGTCATCAGTCCCATAGAACTTAGAACTACTTAAACCTAACTAACCTAAGGACATCACATACATCCATGCCCGAGGCAGGATTCGAGCCTGCGACCGTAGGGGTCGCGTGGTTCCAGACTGTAGCGCCTAGAACCGCTCGTCCACCCCGGCCGGTTGTGCTCATCATTGGACGCGGCCTGTCACACGAAGATGTAGCAACCCCCGTCCCTCCCCCCACTTCCCCGTGCGCACAGAATTCGATACCTTGGTATCATTTTTGCCTCCACTTGCGCCGCTCGACTGTCATCCATTTTCGGCGTAGTCCTCAAATTATCCGCACTGAGGTGCGACAAAATTTGCTCCGCCAACTCGATTCTTTACAATGTGTCGAATATCTCAGTCAACATGTGGCGTCCTAGATGGTCCACATCGCACAGGTACTCTCACTGCCAACAACTACTGGACGCAGCCTCCAGGGGGTCTCGGACTTGTCCATGCGCGACTCCGAGCTGCGTCTATGTACGTGACCACCATGCTCAAGCAGTGGAAAGGGCCCACCTCCCTTACAAGCAGCTAGCTGGACATTCTTATGCCCACGACCTCATCTCCGCCAGTTCCAGCAGGCGACATCACTCACTATCTGGCGCACGTTTCTGATTTCGTTGTTGACTACAGTTACAGTGACACTCTCACACCGGGCACACGCCTCCGATGCATATCCCACAACAACATCGGATTCAAACATCCATCGACGCTGTGGCCCACGGTTTGGCGTCCTATCCACCAGCGTTTCCTTCCCTCCACCGTCCAGGCAACATGGTACCATGCTGCATACGGAAAATTCCCCACAAATCAATATCTTCACGTAATAGTATTGTCGTTCATTCCGCTTCATACAGTCTGCCACATCGTGTACGACGATGCCCACCACCTGACTTGTGCTGCCACCAGTCACATCTGGAAACTGGGTCTACACTTCGTTGCCTGCTACCTCCGCGTTTCGTCGGACTCGATTGAGCTATGGACTTTTATCCATCCAGAGGATATTCATTTCCCCGCCACCAAAAATCATGCAGCTGTATGGGTCAAAGGACGGACGATCACTCACCTGTATGCTGATGGCGATAAAACACCCCTTGACTTCTGGCAGTACTTACAAACAGCCCACAATGAAATCGAGCACCGACCGCGCTACCGCACCTTTTTCGCCAATTACCTTCGTGAGATTCTTATGTCACCCTTGCTCAGCTGGATGGCGACAAACACAGACTGTTTCTGTCGTCTGAGAGTCCTCGTGCTGCATTTCTATATCGTACGCCAAAAGGGGGTAGGTGCATGGACACGTGCCCCTTTCTTTTGTGCACTACACAACACCAAGCCAGTCATTATCCCAACTATACTTTCCCCTCCTCCTTGGCTTCTGTCCTTTTTTGTGCTTCTGCCTGGTAGTGGTGCCGGGGACACCGTTGCCAGGCCTCGCATGTTGACCCCTGCCCACGCTGCCCCCATGCTCCATTTGCCAAGCAGGAGGATGCCTGCAAGTCTAACCATGCCCCTACCCACTCGTCCCACTTTGTCTATAGCGTCACTCCTCTTAGCTTACTTTCAGTTCTTTTCTTTTCTTTTTTTCCCCCACGCCTTGTTAATAAAGACGTTTACACACCTTGTTCGCCGGCCGAAGTGGCCGAGCGGTTCTAGGCCCTTCAGTCTGGAACCGCGCGACCGCTACGGTCGCAGGTTCGAATCCTGCCTCGGGCATGATGTGTGTGATGTCCTTAGGTTAGGTAGGTTTAAGTAGTTCTAAGTTCTAGGGGACTGATGACCTCAGGTGTTAAGTCCCATGGTGCTCAGAGCCATTTGAATCATTTTTGCCAGCCACACCATGTTCGAATGTATTGTCTAATGTTGGTTTCATCAGAAAGACGCCCTTTATCTTGTGTTTATACTTGTACGAATAAAGATAGGCCCATTGTGTTTAACCTGCTTCCTGTTTCTGCCCCTCCCTCCCCCCTCCCAATGCAAAAAAGCGGTGTGGCGCGGTTCAGGGACGGGAAGGGGAAGGCATCGTAACCAGGTCTCGGGTTTCAACCTCTGCCCGCCCTGTCTCCATCAACTCGAGGCTGAGCACTCTAACTACTGTTAAAAGAGTAAAAGTCGGTAGAGAACCTGCCCGCGAAAGGCGAAGGTCCCGAGTTGCAGTCTCGCTCCAGCACACAATTTTAATCAGTCAGAAGTTTCATATAAAGTTTGGTTTACACTGATTTGGATAAAAGTAAATTAATATTTTAGTCACTGGATGAACTTAACTGCTTACGACCAACATCCTATGGGCTTTTAAAGTTAATAAAATTAAGCTTGCGATCCCTGTCGATAACACTTGTTACATTGTGCGAATAGCCAGTTGTGTTCAGCAAGAACGACATTATAAACCTTGCTGGTTATGTGTCAACAGTCCATTTTGTTTCAGATACCTCGAAATGTTCTAAAAAGAATTTAAGTTTCAAAATCCAAGTTGAAATCGATATTAATGAGATGAATCAGTAATTTCGTAGAATTGTTTTATTTCCGTGGTTTTTCACTGGTATGACCTTTGACGTTTTTCCAGTCTTTGGGCAGGAACTTCTGTCACACCGGTTACTCCTGTGGTAAGAGGACCGACACTTGTGCAGTGCCTGTAGTAAACATTTTTCTGCACGTCACATATTAATTGAAAGCGTTTTGCCTAGTGGTAAGAGCACAGAGACTAGTTTACTGCCTGGTCTGAGGACTCTTTTAGACAACGATGGGGGTTTTAAGGCTCTTCGTTGTTCCTGACCCTCAGTCTAAAATGTTACATAGGTATCTTAGCGCGTTTTCTAGTTAGTTGGCCCATCCATTTTTTTGTGCAAGTCGTAACAAGGCCACAGTGTTCTGCCTTACTGAGCTAGTCCCGTCTGTTACAGCATTTATAATTTACAGTACATAAAAAAGTATACCGCCATAGCCAAGCCTTGTGTACGAGAGTATGGTTGTAGGCATGCATCGCGAGGTTAAGTGGCATTGAGTGAATAGGATTTTAACGAAGATATTATGGTATAAATTATAAAAACCGAATATTTTGGATAGTGTTAGTAAGGGTGTTCATAACTGCGATGTTGGGCGCCCTTAACTCACAAGCATCACCACCACCACCACCACCAGCATCATCATCACCAGCATCAACCTGCGTCTCCGAAAGCGTTCTAACGCTAGTAGACAGAACTTCTTGGTCACTGAACTTCTATCACAATTTTCAATCGTCAGTCGTAGTACTATCTCTGACCTGCAATAAAGCATTTGTCCATTTCATCTATACAGAGTGGTAGGGGTATAACGGCAGATACTGTCATCATTACTACCTTAATATGTTTGTGTGTTTGTTGTTTTTTCTCTGCACGTAACAGTCTTCTCGCAAACACGTCACATAATTTACTACGTGATATTTTCGGCACGGTCGTAGCTGCACCACAAATAGGACTATACCTGTCAGTATAGACTTGCAGCCGGGCACTGTGGACGAGCGGTTCTAGGCGCTTCAGTTTGGAACCGCGCTGCTGCTACGGTCGCAGGTTCGAATCCTGCCTCGGGCATGGATGTATGTGATATCCTTAGGTTAGGTAGGTTTAAGTAGTTCTAAGTCTAGAGGACTTATGACCTCAGATGTTAAGTCCAATAGTTTTGCATCCACGGAAAATTCATATATCAATTTTTCATCTCAGAGTAGCGGTGGTGGTAGTAAATTCCAATGGGACCAAACTGCTTAGGTCATCGGTCCCTAGGTTTATACACCACTTAATCTAACTTATACTAACTCACTTGCGGGATGTATGCCAATCTCCGTCTTCCTCTACGGTTATTACCCTCTACGGCTCCCAGTACCGCGCAAGTTATTCCCTGATGTCTTAACACATGTCCCCAGAAGATCACTTTTCTCTCCGTTTCTGGGGAGAACCTCCTCATTCCTTACCTTATCAGTCTATATAATTTTCAACATTCTTCTGTAGCATCACACCTCAAACGCTTCAATGCTCTTCTGTTCCAGTTTTCCGACAGTGCATGTTTACTGCCATATTAAGTTGTGCTCCAAACGTATATTTTCAGAAATTTATTCCTCAAATTAAGATCTATATTGGATAACAGTAGACTTTTCTTGGTTAAGAATGCTCTTTCTTCCAGTGCTAATCTGCTTTTTATGTCCTCTTTGGGCTTACCGTAATGGATTATTATGCTGCTAGGTAGCAGAATTTTAGAACTTCATCTATTTCTTGATCACCAATTTTTATGTTAAGTTTCTCGATAATCTCATTTCTGATACTTCTCGTTACTTTCGTCTTTCTTGGATCTATTCTCAATAGGTAATCTGTACTCACTAGGTTTTTCATTGAAACTAACCAACCTAAAAAGATGCTACTTCTGATAGCTATAATTATTATCCTGCAAATGAAGTAAATGCTGATGTAATGTTGTTGAGTACACTGTTCTCAGTCACCAATAAAAATAACTGCATTTATGCCCATAAAACTCCCGTATTTATACTTTTTAAAGTGTAATAAGTTTTTATTTTATGGGAGATGCGGTCAGTAGGTGACATCTCCCAGTGTATAAGCCGTGGCGTACTATCTTCTAAACCATCTTCTTGTGTTGTCTTTTGTTTGTTTTGAACAGAGGTTTTCAACGCCGTAACTTTATAGTTACCGTAAAACTCCAACAAAATGCGAAGAATTGTTTTTGCCGGTTAGAGACGCATCTCATGACACCTGCAACTAATCGTGACATCTAGCGTTGCCTCACACCTTCCCCGGTCTAGCGAACACAGCTGAATAATTTTCAGAGCAACCGACCACCCTGCTCGCTATAATAACGTTTTGTTCGAAAATACGCCGTAGTTGCGAAAGGCATACACTTCGCTCGCTCGGGCAATAGAGAACACAAAAACAGTGCGACAGGAACTGGTTACGCAAACATAGCACAGCTGCTGCTGTACCTTTCATAAACCAAGTGAATGAAGAGAAGAAGCTTTAGGGCTGCAACGGGCATGTAATTTAGCTACGTTCCGTACCACGGGACATAATGAACGAACCGGATGAAGTATGCAATTCAGACTCGATTATTTCAACTCTGAAGCATTCGCGGAAGTTCTGTGACGGGCGCTCATATGATAGCTTTCAGCAGGTCCTACGAGCTTACTGAGAAGATAGGTAACTGTGAAGACTTATGTAACCGATCTGCTCAAAACACTTTTTGCACCATCATTGGTTCGCCGATTTTAAAAAAGGAATCAGCCCATAATTTGGTGATTTTGAGTTTGTTTTGCCTGCAGATTCTACATTTGTAACTGAAGAAATTGATGTTGGAGGGGTACCAGACGGTCAGTCAATTTACTACTATAGGATTCTGAAAAACAATATTATTTTTGTAGTGACACCAGTCAATGACTCATGCTCTTTTAAAATTAAAGAGGCGTCAGTCGTGACTCGTGCCGCTTTGAAAATAAGACTTAGATAGCAACTACGATGATGCTGCATATTATTTAATACTTTCTACTCTCATCCCGCTGCCAATGCATTTTGCATACACAGTATGAAGACTGGCATAAGCACAGTCTATTTCTGCCTTGAGGGTGCGGTCATGAAGAGTACAAGTAACGTGTGCTAATTTACAAATGATTGTATAAATATATGCCTCAAGAATACACCGAAATTTGACTATTCTCAGATAACTGCTTATCTCAAAATAAGGACCACACTATCAGCAGATTTCTATTGTACCTAACACATTTTGGGAGAGTCAACAAAATTCAACATTGCTTTCCAGTGAAAGGACACAGTTTTTTACCGTGCATTAGGGATTTCTGCATTATAAACTGGATATTATGTAAACATGACTGATTATTTATTGTGGATGGCGTCACAGAGGTGATTGATACAAGTTGGAAACCAGATAAATTTATTGTTAGAGAGGTTGCAGCTACTGAAATACTAGACTTCAAGTCATGATGGCAGGCGTACTACAGGAAGACAAGAATTTTTGTAGAAACTCGGTACTAGAAGATAAGGGAAGGTGACACTTTCTGTCCGAAAGAACAGACGCCATCTTCATGTCGTTTAAGGCTAACCGGCTGATGACCTTCTTCAATGCGGATTCACACAATTTGCCTGAACTCTTACGGGACTCGGTGGATTGTCTGCCGCGAGCAATGGGTATAATGGCAGGGGCACTACGAATGTAGTGCGTGGACTATAAGTTGAGAATGTGGGTATCACGGGGAGCGTGCCGCCGATAAATCCCTGCACTCGCACTATCCTCTGTGCTGTCGGTGGTTCAGATGGATAGAGCGGCTGCCATGTAAGCAGGAGATCCCGGGTTCGAGTCCCGGTCGGGGCACACATTTTTACCTGTCCTCGTTGATGTATGTCAATGACCGTCAGCAGCTAATGGTATTGATTTAATTCTAATTTCAATTATTGGGGAATTTGCTACCCCACAGCCATTAAATATTGAAAGAAGACACCGTCTGAAATTCAGAACCAGCTAGAGGTTTCCATCCAACGTAAGTATAGTACATGAGGACGCAAGGAGAAAAGAAGCTGACAGTGTTAAATTCTTGAGATTAAAACTTGATAATAAGCTAAATTGCGAGGAGTACTCGACATAACTGCTGTAACATAAAAAAAATATTTGTGCTGTCAATTTTGTAAGAAATAGCAGATGCGAAAATAAAGAACTCGCTTACTTAAATTACTTTCTTTCTATGATGTCGAACTGTATCACATTTTGGGGCAACTCATTAATTGAAACTGATGTTTTCTGGGCGTAAGGCGTGTGATACGAATTATTTGTGTCATAAATGTGTTCCAGAAGCCATTCTGAGAATTGTGTATTCTAACTACTGTTTCTCAGTATACAGGGTGTGTCAACAAGGATGGCGAAAACATAAGCGGCTGAAAATACACGATAATAGAAACACAAATGTCAAGTAATCATGGGCTATAAAACGCATACCGCAAGAGCTATGAGATATTCTTGATTTTCAATATTGTGAAACAGATCTCTTCTACTGCAAGCTCTTTGCTTTCCATATTTTGGGAAGTGGTAGTATGGACCAAAAAAAGAAAGAAATGTCCTGTAAACATGTGCTCTAAAATGCATACCTTAAAACTTATGAGCACTTGTTCCAAAGTACCGAAGATGAACATGTGCTAATAGCTGTTAAGGTATGCATTGTTGTTCTAAAGTACCGATGATGAACAGGTGCTCATAGCTGTTAAGGTATGCATTTTAGAGCACATGTTTACTGGACATTATTCTCTTGTTTTGGTCCATACTAGCACTTCCAAAATATGGAAAGCAAAGAGCTTGCAGTAGAAGAGATTTGTTTCACAATATTGAAAATCAAGAATATCTCACAGCTCATAAGGTATGCGTTTTAGAGTTCATGTTTACTTGACAATTGTGCTTCTATTATCGTGTACTTTGAGCCGAGTAAGTTTGCGCCATCCTTTTTGATACGCCCAGTATTTGTTTTAAATATTTTTTATTCCAGTCTTTGATCACAATATCAATTCTTTTGACGATGACAGGTTTCAGTCAGTAATGACCATCCTCAGATCTTTCGATGGTATTGGATCACTGTTCATTAACGCGACTATATCGCAGCTGGTGAAACACCCTGTATTTGTTGCTTAATGAAATCTATCATAAGCAATATATCTCTTTCAAACTAACAGCTCTGTTCACGATGTCATACCAGTAACAAGGACGATCTTAGTAAGAAGTTAAAGTCACCTACATCGATCCATATAGGTGTCCGTTATCTAGGAACAAACATTTTCAATAATTTGCCGGCAACTAAGGCCAATCCCTTCTCCTCCATTGCAGAACCAACCAGTAATTAGCGATATCACACCACACGAATCCTATGTAAAAGCCTATTTCTGCACGGTTTCAGTGCATTACTTTGATTTGTGAAAGAAATCCTTTTAACTGTTTGTGTTTTCTACGATGTCTGGATGGGTTGCAATAGAATTGAAATTGGAATTATCTTATGGACGGTATCGTATGCAGGGTGTTCCAGGAGGGATGGTCAGTATTCAGGCATACAACAAGAACGATAATTCGATACAAAATAGCCTAGTAAATACATACTCTAAAATGCATGCCTATGCTATGAGCACTTGCTAAGTAGAAGAGATGTGTTTCACAGTAGTGAATGTGAATAAGTGTTCATAGTTCTTAAGGTATGCAAAGCACTTAAGGAGAAGAGATGTGTTCCACAGTAGCGAATATGAACAGGTGTTCGTAGCTCTTAAGGTGTGCACTTCAGGGCCTATGTTTACTAGATTTTTTTTCTTATTTTGGTCAATGCTACCACCTCTCAAAATATGGAAGAAAGGAGCTCTGAGTAGAAGAGGTTTGTTCCACAGTATCTATGATCAAGAAGAACTTAAAGTTCTTAAAATATTTATTATAGAGCCCATGTTTACTAGATTTCTTTTGCTTCGAATGATCGTTCCTTTCGTATTCCTGAATATTGAATTCCTCGTTACACCGCGTACGCGGTTAAGGTTCTTGGTGAGCTTTTTCATTGGTATATACATGAAAAAAAATGTATAAAATTTATGAATTTTCACATCCATGAGGATCAGGTTCTCAAAATCTGTGGAAGGAGCACTACCAGATCAGTTTTTTGTAAATATGTACTACGCAATTCTGTTTTTCAGGCTTGTTCCACATCCTAGAGGATCTCCCCACTAAGGATCTATAGAATGGACTGTCGTAAAATAAAGAACAAACCGCCTTCAGTCACAAGTTGCATTTATTTATTGCACTATGCATTTCGAGACCTGGAGGCTCATCTTCAGGTGCTTTTTAGTGACTTTATAAAGTCACTAAAAAGCACCTGAAGATGAGCCTCCAGGGCTCGAAATGCATAGTGCAATAAATAAATGCAACTTGTGACTGAAGGCGGTTTGTTCTTTATTTTACGAAAGTAAAACAGTCGCGGACGAAACACTGGTAAACAATGGATAAAATTAAGAATGGACTGTGCATCTTTTTCTCGTTCATGACACGCGCGCAGGTGCACGCGTGAATTTGTAATGGCTGCCAAACAAAACAGTAAAGAGCGAACACAGCGGAAATCTTGAAACTTCCTGGCAGATTAAAACTGTGTGCCGGACCGAGAAAGGCAAAGGTCCCGAGTTCGAGTCTCGGTCCGGCACACAGTTTTAATCTGCCAGGAAGTTTCATATCAGCGCACACTCCGCTGTAGAGTGAAAATTTCGTTCTAGCGGAAATCTTGTTAATGCTGACAGCGTACAAGAGGTTCGTCAACGACGGTTCCGCATATATCGCTGTTAAGAACTGCGTATTAGGCCATAGTCCAATGCTTATAAAATTGGGTGCTGAAGCGTCCAGCATGCTGAGGGAACCCGCTCCACAAGCCGCAGCAAAGATTCTCTAGTTTTATTCCAACAACAAGAACGAACAGCGGTGGCTAGTGGTACTCACCTTGTCATGTTGGGCGCGCCAGCTCGTCGGACCGACCTCCGAGTCTGACAGCGACACCTCCAGCTGCGAACAATGCATCATTACTGAAGCGAGCACATAATTCATGATCTGGTACTAGCACATCCTGAGAGACACTTTTCTAAACTTTTATTCCTATCCGGAAAATTTGCTGTTAAAGTCTTAGCAGACAGAGCAGACATTAAGAGGTAAATGCATCTTTTATATTATTATTTTACAGCTACATCAACAAGTCTTATAATGTACGAAGGTGAGTCAAATGAAAATATTTTTAAAATATTATTTATTGCGCAGAAGTGGTACAAAGCTGTATCAATTTTCAACATAATCTCCCCCACGCTCAATGCAAGTCCTCCAGAGCTTACAAAGTGCATAAATTCCTTTAGAAAAAAAATTCTTTTGGCAGTCCGCGCAACCACTCATGAACCGCGTGGCGTACCTCTTCATCAGAACGGAACTTCTTTCCTCCCATTGCATCTTTGAGTGGTCCAAACATATGGAAATCACTTTGATGATGAGGAATGACGACATTCCTTGCTCGCTCTCTTCGTTTCCGGTTGCTGGACGTGAACCCAGGTGTCTGCCCCAGTAACGATTCTTGCAAGGAAACCATCACCTTCTCGTTCAAAGCGCCAAAGAAGTTCTTCACAAGCATCAACACGTCGTCCTCTCATTTCAGGAGTCAGCTGCCGTGGCATCCATCTAGCAGACACTTTGTGAAACTGGAACACATCATGCACAATGTGGTGTGTTGACCCAAGACTAATCTGTAAACATGCTGCAATGTCATTCAGTGTCATTCGGCGGTTTGCCTTCACTATGGCTTCAACTGCTGCAATGTTCTGTGGAGTCACAACTCGTTGTGCCTGACCTGGACGAAGAGCATCTTCCATTAAAGTCACACCATTTGCGAACTTCCTACTCCATTCGTAGACTTGCTGCTGTGATAAACATGCATCACCGTACTAAACCTTCATTCATCGATGAATTTCAATAGGTATCACACCTTCACTACGCAAAAACCAAATAAAAGAACGCTGTTCTTCCCTGGTGCAAGTCGCAAGTGGGGCTGCCATCTTTATATTGATAGTATCAATATAAAGATGGCAGCCCCACTTGCGACTTGCACCAGGGAAGAACAGCGTTCTGTTATTTGATACTGCGACGGTATGTGTACATCTGCACTATGCTGCCACCTACTGGCCATTCTGCACGCTGTTTGTAGCACGCTTACCAACTTACAGGATAACGGCGGAACATATCGATTTGTCATTGCAAATTAAAGGTTTTCATTTGAGTCACCCTCGTAATAAACACCATATAACAGGGCTCTTTTTTCTTTTTACTAAGAAATGAAGAAACGTACATTAATTTTTTTCTTCGATGTAATTGCTGGAAGATTCAAGAAAAAATGGTGCCACCTGCCAAAATTGCGCAAGACGAAAATCCTGAGCTGAGTGAGATAAATTATTTAATTACAGAAAAAAATACAGTAGAACGAAGTGCATGGATTCAACGTCCGTTTCTCAACAGTAGAGACGAAACACATTTGTTATGCGCTGTACAGCACTGAAAGTCACATGTACATCTAATAATATTACAGGATCCGATGATGACAGTGTAGATCTGTCAAAATGGTAATAGTAACAAAAAGAATTACTAGCGATCTTGACAAACTTGATTCTTCAAGAATAGTATAACTTTCAGTTCGTCCCCAACGTCACGCAACGTCAAACATTAATAATATTTGTTATGCCAAATAGAAGTTAATGGTCAATTAGGAACTGCAAATGGGTTAACTATCAAGTATTTAAACAGAAACAAAATTGAAGTTGTGAGTTTCTTGGTGAAATCAAAAGCCGTATTGAAACATTTCTTGGCCCTGATTCCGGAAAAAAATATTTTAGGTTTTTTCGAATAAATGGGTTTTCTGAGTATACTGTTGTAGTTATATAAACTTACTTTTATTTATTTAAAAATTTAGAGTATTTCTCGTAAGGTAAATAAGTCTTACCAGTGCCTAAAATATTACTATCTTTTTATGTAAATCATTGTAAATGTATCTGGTGAGCTCAATGACAGCACTGATCACTGATTACTACCTGCCGTTTATGTGCGATCTCGCGACAAAATATCGCTCTACGAAGATAGATGCTGCCAACTGCGTTTAGTCAATAGATGACTGAGTGCATCACTGCTCGTTAGAACGCATTAGGACTCTCTAGTGTTCTAGCACTGGCTTTTGGAAATCAGTGTTACTTGAGAGCTAATTAGAGGGCTAAGCTGAAACGGAAATAAGTGTCAAAGCCTTAAGCGCAGCGAATTCGCTGATCTAGAAAACATGACGGAGCTCATAAGCTACGGCAAGAACTACTTAATAGAAAATATTGATTGTGGAACTACCCGTCCTACTGCGGATGTGCCCCCAACGCTGTGTCGTCTTCCTTTTCCTTTACATCCTCTACACTGCCGATATTCCCAAACGACCTCCTCTTGTGCACTTTCTTCACTACACTTATTTACTTTTCTATCCCTCTACCTTACAATTCATAATTTCCTTCTGGTTTGCCCAATATCTCCTCCATATAAAGGCCGGACTACGGTTCGATTGAAAACTAACATGGAAACTACATGTGCTAATCATGTAACAGAAGGCCCAAAAATAAATTAAAGCCGCTAACTGACGGAACGTGGCGGTTCCACCCCCTCCCCCCCCCCCCCCCCCCCCCCCCTCCCGTGCTATCCTCCACATTTACGAAACCATGGTCCGACATATCCTCTCCTATTTCAAAGTTGCTCGTATATCAACTTCAAGAAATTTCGACCTTCCCTCCAAACCCCGGAATCCCATGTACTCCAGCTTGACTATCGCATCCATTTACCTTTTCACACATAGACCATTACCATCTCATCCAATTTCCATCTCCCCTCACTCACACTGAACACTTCCGTATACCCTACAACACACACAGACTCTACTCCAAGAATCCTAGTGTTTTTCCTTTAATTTCCTTCAACATACTCCCGCAACAGAACTTAATCTTTCTCCCTATGCCATAAAATGAAATCAGCCCCTACATTACCTATCGTATCAACTTCAGCTCTTCCCTTCTTATTCCACCGCGCATCAGGGTTTCTCCTTCACTCTACATCTTTTCTCATCCCTTCTCTCCATATCATACAGTACAGCCCACATCCAAATCTTCTACTCCTTTTCAGTTTACCAACATCCATCCCAACACCAAGCCTGTTCTCCACTGTTACATTCGACAGGACCCCTCTGTTTATACTCCTACCGTATGATACTACAGAACACCTAATTTTTCAGTTTGCTAACCTCAAAGCAATTTTAAACCTATTGTATAAAGTGTGGGATGTTTGTACCGATGAAAGTCCACAGAGAATTCTCAAGCGCACCATCAATCCAGTCACGTTAACAAGGCCTCAATGTAGATTAAATAAGTAATCTAATTAAAGGAAGGAAAATTATTTGGTCACTACAGTAGCAGTATTATTTGGTGAAATTATTCATTTATAAACCAGTTTTCCTGACTGTGAGGAGAAACGTCAACAGTAAGTGGCATTTATTGTGTAGTTTTGTAAACAGTTCTGAAATTCCACAATTGAGTTGTGATTGATACATATCTACGTAAAGAGCCAGTAAAAGATCATTAGAGACGAGATTACATCACATTACAATTTATGCCTTGTAAATACACATTTTAAAACTCTCATTTGTGTTTCACCGAAATATGTTCATTACGTATTTGTTACTAAGTAATAACATCTGATTGCAAACAAACTGTCAGCTCGGTTAATTAACTTCATATAGAAGCCACATGTAAGTGAGAACTAGCTTCTGACTATTCTGTAACAGCGTATTTGAAGGAATGAAAGGATTCAGTTATTCGTACAGGTACCCTTTCTGAGAATGCCGTACGTTAACACAAAAAACAAGTTTATAATACAAGTAATCGCACTGTTTATATATAAGAACAGAGCACAATTTTAACCTTTCATGTGAATTAAAATCTTCAAATAGTTCTCTAGACACTTAAATTTCCATTCAAAATTGGACATTTGTCTGGCAGAATAACAGCCCTGTTAGGACTTAATGCAGTTTTTCAAATTCTTTTAGTGAATGCCATGCTGATTCCAATATAAACATCTAATCAGTTAGAATATGTAACGAGACGCAAAAGATATTACACTATTAACAAATAGATTTCACACATGCCTTCCTCTCCAAGTATAGGTTAAGGTAGTTTTGACTACAGGGCAAGGCTTTCGTCCACAGAAGACGTTGCAATAATAATAAATGTGTCATCATCCGGTCTTCACTACGGATATAAGATGCACAATAGTTTTTGCATTTAATTTACAATGAGAGCGAGTAAATCACAGAGAGAAAACTTGCCTGTGTATTAACGAATGCATTAGGAGCTTGTACGGCGACAGGACACTCGGTGGGGCTTCTATGAAGAAAATTGAAAAATCTGCTGGGTTAGGACTGAAACCATTGTCCTCTCTGCCGGAATCTCGCTGCCCCACTTCATGTGCTTTGTATCACAAAGTAGTGAGAAAATACTAAAGTAGAGGATTACGTTTGCGATCAATGTTCCTGAAGCTATCGTCACTAGACAATAGTGTCATATGATGCACGATCACAAGTTAATATACGCCAGACTGCAATGGTGGCTGTGTGCGTCAAGAGAGGAGGGCGCTACACCCAATGAAGATAGCGAGTTGGGATGAACAATGCAGAGCTTTTAGCAGGTGGCGAAAGTTAATAGTGTAGCTTTAGTTCCTCTTGGGCTTTGTGACCAGCCATCGGCCAATGGTCATATCCACTGACTGTATAAGCTAAGCAACGCATTGTGACGGATGATCGTAACTCCTGTTCTATCAAATCAATAAAATATCTATGTAAACCAAACTAAACAAATCGCTGGAAAGAATAACAGTCGTTATGATAAAAGCTACGAAAGTTACAGCTGTTTTAGTAATGTATAAACACATTAATTCACTTTGTAACGGGACATTATCCTCTAGCATTACATTTCCTCAACAGTAGTTGTCGATACCAGAATTACTTTTCGAATCTTGGACAGATCAATATTATTTCAGTTGCTTTTCTGAAAACTTGCATATAATTTTACACACAGTATCTTATATTTCAAGCTAAAATTTATGAAAAGGAAATACCTTATAAAATATTTTAGTTTCGATGTTATAATCGATAAATACTGAATGAATAGCTAAAAATGCTTTCTAGAAACATTTGAAATTACGAATTATTGGCACACTTAAAGTTTCTATTATTAATTACGCAATCCTGTACTGTTTACTATGTTTATTTCTAGATTCATTTATGAAATAATAATCGAAATTAATGATGTAACAGAAACTAATAGAAATTCATTTGTTAAGAAAGAGTGTAAATCCTTTGGAATATTGTTATTTCCGCAGAGTGTGAGAGTATTAAGCATGCCTCTGATGTGATCGGACGTATTTTTGTGCGAACAATGTAATTCCGGCTTTGCTAATGTGAAAAATCAAAAGATGTCTGATACACTAAAATGTGAGAAAATATATTTACGTAAACACAAGAATTCTGCAACAACAATCTTTAAATTTATTTAGTTCAATCCAACAGTGAGCACCTAAACTGTGAGATTACAGCTTCAACACTCAGACTCTCAAGCAAGAAGAACTGGAGCCATTTCAGCGTAACAAGCTAAGCAAACTTGAGAGTTTCTTGTAATCTTCGCCCCTCTCCATTCTTCATAAAAGACTTTACTGTGGACAGTAAATGGAATTAGGAAGGAAAGGGTAGATTAAACCTTAAACATTCAAATGCTTCGTGCTGAGAAGTCATTCGAGGTCTTATTGCTCATTATGTCATGTGACTATCTACCAGATAGGTAACTAGACTGTGTGCGCCCAAGTATCGTGAACACATCAGTATGTATCCGCACATTACCTTACCTACCCAAAATGTATAAATAAACTGTTTTCAGTTATAAAATATATTTTTATAAGAGTACTAACACGTAGGAATTAATAAAAAACCGGCCGCATTGGACATATTCCTTTGGGTTGTTTGGGGGAAGAGACCAAACAGCTAGGTCATCGGTCTTATTGGATTAGGGAAGGACTGGGAAGGAAGTCGACTGTGTCCTTTCAAAGGAACCATCCCGGCATTTGCCTAGAGCGATTTAGGGAAATCACGGAAAACCTAAATCAGGATGGCCGGACGAGGGACTGAACCGTCGTCCTCCTCGTTAATGAACAACACCTTTACTTTCTTGAGCTTTACGTGCGCATTGTCGCATTCTGTTTTTATTATTATTTATTGAGAAATAATAGACCTACCATTATTTGTGAGGTCTCAAAATAACCTTTGTGAAAAAGACCACACATTAATCCGTAATTTATAACACCAATATTTATCAAATCGGAGTTCTTGATCATTTTGTATTCTGGAAAGTCGCAACTGATGTTACGCCACGAGGGGCGAGAGTGCACGTGTATACGACAATGGAAAGAGGCGTGCATGGACACTTGGTCAGCTGAATTCTTCAACTCTGGACGACGTGACTAAGTGATTTCCCTTCTGTTCACATTCTCATTTTGTTTCGCTGTTGCGATACGAAGAAAATCTGGTGGGCTGCGAGTAGCGAATTTTACATTTTGCCACACTTGTGCCGAATTCCGGAAGCTGGAACATTTGCTAGTACTTCATTTTTGTGGATTTTAATTCTTAAGTGTGAAGAGAAGTACTCTGAGGTATTTTGTTACGACTTAAAGCTTTTTAAGTGTTAATGTGGATTTGAATTTGAACAGTGCACTAACGAGGGAAGATTATCGGTAATTACATGAAGATGAGTATGAACTTCGATTAAATACGGTCCGACGTAAAAAGACGATTGTGACAGATTTTAGTTAGGCCAGCATTCCAGATCTCGAATAGATTAAACATTAATGAATAAAACTCTGCTAACCCGCAATTCAAGTTCAGGCATTGTCAGCTGTAGTCATTATTTACTTCCACTCTTGTTCATTTAATTTGGTATATTGGTGCAAATGAACTGTCGATATTTTGTTGTACAGGTGTTACACATCGTAACAGCATGGTATTTTAAGGGACTGGCCACGATCTCTCCTGAGACACGAGAAACGAGCCGTATTTCTTGCAGGATCGTAAATGTGTCCGGGGCCACATAGCGTGACAGGACAGGATGCCTAGAAGCGCGAACTGCAGATCTCAGGCATCGAACGATTACAGGTTTGAGCTAACTGCTATTATTTGCACCAGGCTCATTCATTGCCGCGATCTGACTGGATATTACTACAATTTTAATCGAGAGATGACCTTCATAGGTAAGCGCATCATCTGCGAAACGCCTGATACTGCAATCAATATTATCCGCAAACTCATTAATATGAGCATATAATATGAACACCAACGCTCCTATTACGCTCCGCTGGGGCACAACAGAATTACTTCACGGTCTTTCGATGAATCCATTCAGGGTAACGTGTTGCGTCATGCCTGCCACGAAATTTTCTGTCCAGTTGCAAACTTGGTTTGTTGTATCTTCGGCCTGGACTCTCACTGACTGGAGTAGAATTGTCTTCGGTGAAAAGTCCCGCTTGAAAATTAGCCTCGATGACCAGTGAACATGTGTCTGGAGACGTCCCAGATAACAATGAGATACCAATATGACTGTTACCCGTCATATGGTCCGACAACCAGGCGTGGTGGTCTTGGGTGACGTTTCTTTTCACAGCCCGCAGAATCCTCAAGGCACAGATGTACGTCGACGATATTCTACGACCCGTTTTGTTGCCCTTAATGGCAAGCCACACGAGACTTCCATTTCAGCAAGATAATGCCTGCCCGCACACGACGAGAGGCTCTATTGTTTGTCTTCATGCAGGCCAGATCATACCCTTGGCCAGCAACGTCGCCGGATCTGCCCTAAACTGAGAACTTTTGGAGCATTATGGACAACGCCCTTCAACCAGCTCGGGATATTGACGAAGTAATTGGTCAGGATTTGCCACTATATCTCTCCGGAGGACATCCAACAATTCTGTCACTGCCACGCCAAATAATTGCTTGCATTAGGACCAGAGGTGGACCAATGCGTTAGTGACTCGCTCAATTTGTGAATCTCTTTCTCTTGGAAAAATCACTCAGTTTTTATGAAATTGCAATCATTTGTTTGTCTGTACATGTACAAAACGTCTACAGATTCCAATCCCATTCGGATATTCCTTCATGGTGCGTCATGTGTTTCTTTTTTGTCTCAGTGTTCAAAGAGCACCTAAAACAAGTTGAAGAATTGATATTTTCAACAAAACCATACAAATAAGTAGCAGTTTCATATCTCAATGAGGAACTGTGGCTCAAGTTCAAAGGAACAGCTGACTATACTCTGGATAGATATATATCCAGTAGAATAGTTATGAAGTGAGAGATCCTCCATGGTATACAGTAACTGTAAAGCAACTTCTAAACAAAGGGAGACTACTGCATAATAGATATAAAAGAAAGCATAGAGCTATTTATAGAAAGATGCTGAATGAAATGCGTTTGACTGTCAAAGCAGCAATGCGTGAAGCCTTCAGTGACTACTAGCAGAACGTTGAACGTTGTCGAAAGATCTTTCACGAAACACAGAGAAATTGTGGTCTTATGTAAAGGCTGTTAGTAACAGAAAGTAGTGTCGAGTCACTCTTGGATAAGACAGAAACAGAAGTTGAAAGTAGCAAAGCTAAAGCAGAAGTGGTTACCTCCATTAAAAAAAATGGTTCAAATGGCTCTGAGCACTATGGGACTTAATATCTGAGGCCATCAGTCCCGCAGAACTTAGAACTACTTAAACCTAACTAACCTAAGAACAGCACACAACACCCAGCCACAGGCACGATTCGAACCTGCGACCGTAGCGGTCGCCCGGTTCCAGACTGAAGCGCCTAGAACCGCTCGGTCACAGCGGTCGGCGCTATCCTCTGTCTTCAAATATTCCTTTACAAAGCAAAACTCTGCAGTACTGCCCTAGTTTAATTCTCCCACTCCTGAAAGGCGAGTGAAATAAATCTGTGTCAGTAGCGTCGAAAAACAGATGAAATGATTAAAACTGAACAAAGCCCCAGGGCCCGATGCCATCCAGTGTGCTAACCACTGCACTACCTCGCTCGGTGCGAAAAGTTTGGAGACCGGAAAAAAAAGGCAGAGAAAAGGTGGCGGTTTTAATGCTTCAGATGTTCTACATAGCCTCTCCCCCCCCCCCCCCCCCCGCCCAATTTGAGTAGAACGCACAGAAAGCTCAATCTGGCGTTCACCAAGGAAGTATTAGAGGCCTTTTGCTGTTCCAGGCTTCTTTGATTGTTTGTATATAATGCTGTCATTTATCGTCTAGTACACTCATCGGAAGATCAAAAACCAATTGCAAAATGACTAAGACACGATATCTGTATGGTGCAATAAGTGGCAATTGGCTCTAAATAAGGAAAATTGTGAGGTCATCCCCAACTGTACTAAAATCAATCAAAAATGGCTCTGAGCACTATGGGACTCAACTGCTGTGGTCATCAGTCCCCTAGAACTTAGAACTATTTGAACCTAACTAAGCTAAGGACATCACACACATCCATGCCCGAGGCAGGATTCGAACCTGCGACCGTAGCAGTCGCACGGTTCCGGACTGCACGTCTAGAACCGCGAGACCACCGCGGCCGGCTAAAATCAATCCTTTAAATTTAGGTTACATGATAGATCACACAAATCTAAAGGCCGTCAATTCTAGGAATTACCATTACGAACGACTTAAATTTCAGCGATCACATAGATAATGTTGTGGAGAGGGCAAATAAAAGACTGTGTTTTATTGGTAGAACACCTAGAAGGTACGACAGGTCTACTGAAGAGGCTGCCTACAACACGCTTGTCCGTTCTCTGTAGTACTGCCGAGCGGTATGGGATCTTTACCAGATAGGTTTAACAGAGGAGATGGAAAACGTCCAAGGAAGGGCAGCTCGTTTTGCATTATCGTAAAATTGGGGCGAGAGTGTCACGGGTATGATACGCTAGTTGGCTTGGCAATTATTAAAACAAAGGCGTTTTTCGTCACGGCGGGTTCTTTTCACGAAATTTCACTCACCAACTTCCTGCTCTGAAAGTGAGAACATTTTATTGACACGGCCTTATATAGGAAGTAATGGTCATCATAACAAAATAAGAGCAATCAGAGCTTTTACCGGAAGATTTAAATGGTCATTTTTCCCACACGTTGTTTGAGAGTGGAACTGCGGAGAAATATTCTGGAGGTGGTTCAGTGAACCCTCTGCCAGGCACTTAAGTATGAATTGTAGAGTAACCATGTAGATGCAGTTGTATGTCGTCAAAGCGTTGGCCCTTCATGCAAATTTTCACTTGGTCGTTTTATGGCAGGTTCTAGTAATAACATTAGGTCTCATGATCCGTGACGATTTTTTTCCAAAAAATAATAGTCCGCGTTTCGCATTTCAGTCAAGTCATGGCAGGAGTCCACATGTCGTCGTTTTTGTTTGGGAGTCAAGGCGTGCAGGACAAACTTAACACACACTGTTCTCTTGATGAAGGTTTCTCGGGTCTCCAGCCGCCTGGAGACCCGAGAAACCTTCATCAATAGTTTACGCCGGGAAAGCCTACAGTCACATACACTGTTCTCTTCTTCAAACATTCTGGAGAATGTTGATCTAGAGCTGTTACTCCATTGCGTTTTGTGACACACTAGGGCCGCACGTCCATTACTTAACATAGCCTGCTCACAACTGACTGGCCGAATGCTCATATGTTGCTCACGATATTGCAGAGCTTTTTCTTCAGAATTACGATACAATGATCCTTCGGACATGCATGTATGCAAATATTGGCACACCGCATCGCATTTACGAATGATACAGGAAATACAATATCGTATTTATTAGCCGACACCAGGCAAGCGACATTCAATTAAAATATTTCCCATGTACGGGAATATCCATAATGAATGTACGGGCGCAAATTGTAGACACATGGTCGACGATATATGGTAGTCTGGAAGTGGCCAGGCGACGACTTGCGATAAGAGGGAAGTCGTGGTTCGAGTCCCTCTCCGGCACAAATGTTCCTTGTCGCCATTCCATTATACAGCTGCTGGCTGTCCATATTTGCAATTGCGAATATATTTCATGTATATGCTACTTACAGCTTTTAGTTCAAGATGGCACCGCATTTGCTGTGCTGATGTCCCTTATGCATCAGGAATAAAATCAGTCTCGGAAGTTTTTAGATGGACGGTGCACAAATAGTACACCATTCGGTCGGTATTCAGAGTGTGACACAGAACGTACCTGCGGGCCCTGGACGACGGCGGCCTCGCGGTGCAGGCGCTTGCGGCGGCGCGCCTTGAGGCTGTCGACGCGTTTCAGCAGGGCCCGCGCGCTGTCCTTGAGTCGTTCACTGCCGCTGCGGCGCACACTGGGTGACGCGGGGGCGTCGGCCGCCGACGCGGCGGCGGACGACCCGGGAGACGCGTCGCGGTCGTGGTCGCGCTCCTGGTCGTGCACAGAGCTCTGGCTGGGCACGCGCAGCGTATCCTGGTCCACCCCCGCCGCGCTCGCGTCTGCAAGTTACAAACATGTACACACACTATTACACTACTGCCCATTAAAATTGCTACCCCAAGAGGAAATGCAGATGATAAACGGGTATTCATTGGACAAATATATTATACTAGAACTGACATGTGATTACATTTTCATGCAATTTGGGTGCATAGATCCTGAGAAATCAGTACCCAGAACAACCACCTCTGGCCGTAATAACAGCCTCGATACGCCTGGGCATTGAGTCACACAGAGCTTGGATGGCGTGTACAGGTACAGCTGCCCATGCAGCTTCAACACGATACCACAGTTCATCAAGAGTATTGACTGGCGTATTATGACGAGCCAGTTGCTCGACCACCATTGACCAGAGGTTTTCAGTTGGTGAGACATCTGGATAATGTGCTGGCCAGGGCAGAGGTCGAACATTTTCTGTATCCAGAAAGGCCCGTGAAGGACCTGCAACATGCGGTCGTGCATTATCCTGCTGAAATGTAGGGTTTCGCAGGGATCGAATGAAGGGTAGAGCCACGGGTCGCAACCCATTTGAAATGTAACGTCCACTGTTCAAAGTGCCGTCAGTGCGAACAAGAGGTGGCCGAGACGTGTAATCAATGGCACCCCATTGATACGCCCATATGGTGATGACGAATACACGCTTCCAATGTGCGTTCACCGCGATGTCGCCGAACACGGATGCGACCATCATGATGCTGTAAACAGAAACTGGATTCATCCGAAAAAATAATGTTTTGCTATTCGTGCACCCAGATTCGTCGTTGAGTACACCATCGCAGGCGCTCCTGTCTGTGATGCAGCGTCAAGGGTAACCGCAGCCATGATCTCCGAGCTGATAACCCATGCCGCTGCAAACGTCAAACTGTTCGTGCAGATGTTTGTTGTCTTGCAAACGTCCCCATCTGTTGACTCAGGGATCGAGACGTGGCTGCACGATCCGTTACAGCCATGCGGATAAGATGCCTGTCATCTCGTCTGCAAGTGATACGAGGCCATTGGGATCCAGTACGGCGTTCCGTATTACCCTCTTGAAACCACCGATTCCATGCCGGCCGGTGTGTCCGATCGTTTCTAGTCGCTTCAGTCTGGAACCGAGCGACCGCTACGGTCGCAGGTTCGAATTCTGCCTCGGGCATGGATGTGTGTGACGTCCTTAGGTTAGTTAGGTTTAAGTAGTTCTAAGTTCTAGGGAACTGACGACCTCAGATGTTAAGTCCCATAGTGCTCAGAGCCATTGGAGCCACAGATTCCATATTCTGCTAACAGTCATTGGATCTCGACCAACGTGAGCAGCAATGTCGCGATACGATAAACCGCACCGCGATAGGCTACAATCCGACATTTATCAAAGTCGGAAACGTGATGGTACGCGTTTCTCCTCCTTACACGAGGCATCACAACAACGTTTCACCAGGCAACGCCGGTCAATTGTTGTTTGTGTATAAGAAATCGATTGGAAACTTTCCTCATGTCAGCACGTTGTAGGTGTAGCCACCGGCGCCAATCTTGTGTGAATGCTCTGAAAAGCTAATCATTTGCACATCACAGCATCTTCATGCTGTCGGTTAAATTTCGTGTCTGTAGCACGTAATCTTAGTGCTGTAGCAATTTTAGTGACCAGTAGTGTAGATTTCAAAATAAGCCCAACAGACAATATTAGTAATCCTCTTAAGACATACACTTGTGCCTTTGTCGTACAGGTGATACCAGACGGTCGTGTCACCCTCCACCGTGTCCATGAAAGCACAGTGAGTTGCGCTATTTAATGGTGTATGAAGGCGGACTTCTCAACGTGACTACAATCACTCGTAGCTATGCAACACGTGATGGAAACAGTGGTAGTCAAGAGATCCCAACAGACAGGAACCAGAGAGAAGTGTCACACCTTGTTAATGGCAACAGTTTCAAACCCGAGAAGAATTAACAGTGTCAACGAACGCAGGTCCATTTCAACCATTTACAGAGTTAACACTGTGAAGTGATATCTGAACAGTGGATATTTGCAGTCGGGTACCCTGAAAAGGACTATTGCTTACAGTGGCATTTAAAATTGCACGTCTGCAATGGACTCAACAAAACAGGAAATGGGCAACAGCTAATTGGAGGCATGTGCTTTGCTGTCCGAGTAGTATCCATGTTGACTCTTTTCAAGTAAAAACAGTAAATTAGTAAGGCATAATGGGCTGGGAGTCCCTCAATAGGTACGTTCTGTCGCCTATTTACACTAGTTATTTTCAATTGTACGCCACTTCGGCAACTTGTTCACTTTTAGCCAACCCCACTAGTCCAACTGGGGAAAGGGAACCTATAGTTCAACGTGGAATATGAACCACATATCGTTCTTGGTGCAACTTCCCATTAGTGAGACGTGAAGTCTAGCATAAAGGAGACTTAAAACTCCTGGTGTCTGACCAGGATTCTATCCCACGACCTTTCGATATCCAGGCTCGAAATTTACCCCTAGATCACCAAAACCGACTCCTTTCAAATGAGGCAAGCCATCAGGTGCATCAACGGCTAAAATGGACTTAACATCAGAGGTCATCAGTCCCATAGAACTTAGAACTACTTAAACCTAACCAACCTAAGGACATCACACACAGACATGCCCGGGGCAGGATTCGAACCTGCGCCCGTAGCGCCTAGAACCGCTCCATCAACGACCAAATGAGGCGTTCAACCAGCAGTCTGTGGAGGGTGTCGTTCGAGCTAAAGTGGTCCTATGATATTTTGTTGGTGTTTTTCCAACCATGATTACCGCCCACTCATTAAGGTTACTGTGAACATGAGCCAACATGTTTAATTCAACATTCTCAGTGGCTATGTACCGGCTCTCCTTTTAAATCTTCATAATGAGCACGCTGTGTTTACTTCAACCTTGTGTGATGACAACAGCTGTGTTCACCAAACTGCACACATACGTTCCTCGAGTGACAAAAACCCAGGCAATCTATCACACCTGGATTGGTCCACTGATGCCCACGATCATAACACTGCAGAAAATGCCTGTGACTCTTTGGAACAGTGGCTGAATTGTTTCAGATAACTGGTAGCTGTGTGTGATCTGATCATCAGTGACAGGATATGGCGCACCTGAATAAATTTGTGGTCCCCCTCCCTCTGTGAACTGAGGCCATTATCAAGATAAAGGGGGATGAGTGGCTTCCGTAATACATTAAATTCCTGAAGAAACTTGTGTTATCCCTTCCTTTCTGAAATGAGGCAATTATTAAGCCAGGAGCGATGGCTTCAGCAGGTTATGGCACACCTGAAGAAACTTCTGATCTCGCTAGCTCTATGAACTGAGATCATTATCACGGACATGGGTGGCGGCATATAGGAAGGTGTCATCGTTGAGTGACTTTAGAAGGATACAAGACGACTTACACAAAATTTCGAGTTGACGTGATGAATAGGGGTCAGCTCTAAATGTAGAAAATGTGAGTTAATGCAGATGTGTAGGAAAACCAGTCACGTAATGTTCTAATACAGCATTAGAAGTGTGCTGCTTGATACAGTCGCGTCGATTAAATATCTAGGCATAATGTTACCAAGCGATATGAAATGGAATGAACGTTGAAGAATTCTAATAAGTAAGGAAACTGGTCTACTTTGGTTTCTTTGAAGAATTTTAGGATAGTGGAGTTCGTCTGTAAAGGAGGCCACGCATACGAAATTAGAGAGACCCATTTTTCAAGTCGGATTAAAGAGAGACATCGAAGCAATTCACAGGTGGACTGCTAGATTTGTTACTAGCAGGTTCGGTCAACACGCAAGTATTATGAAGATGTCTTGGGAACCCAAGTGGCAATCCCTGGAGAGAAGGCAACCTTCTTTTCAAGGAAGACTATTGAGAAAATTTAGAGAAACGATGTTTGAAGCTAACTGCAGAATGATCCTACCGTCGCCAATATACATTTTGCGTAAGGAACATGAGGATATCAGAGGAGAAATCGGGGCTCATACGAGGGCATACAGACAGACTTTTTTACCTTGTTCTAATTGTGACTGGAATAAGAAGGGAAATGATTGGTAGTGGTACAAGGTACCTTCCACCACGCAACATGCTGCGGCTTGAGGGGTATGTATCTAGATATAGTTGTAGCCCTTCAGCAAGATATGGCGTACTTGAAGAAACTTGTGGTCTCTGTTCCTCTCGAAACTGGGGCCAAAAATGGTTCAAATGGCTCTAAGCACTATGGGACTTAACATCTGAGGTCATCAGTCCCATAGACTTAGAACTACTTAAAGCAAACTAACCTAAGGACATGACACACATCCATGGCCGAGGCAGGATTCGAACCTGCGAGCGTAGCGGTCGCGCGGTTCCAGACTGTAGCGCCTAGAACGGCTCAGCCACAGCGGCCGTCAAACTGGCGCCTGGCTTCAGCTTGGTATGACATCCCTGAAGAAACTGTTGGTCTTCCTTCATCTCTGAACTGAGGCCATTATTAAGTCTATGTGCGATGACTGGCTTCAGCAGGACACGGCACACCTGACGACACTTGTGGTCCCCCTTCCCCTTTGACCTGAGGCCATTATCAAGGAAATGGGTGATGAATGGCTTCAGCAGGATATGGCACAGTTGAAGAAACTTGTGGTTTCCCTTCCTCTCTGAACTGAGGCCATTATAAAGGCTGGAGGTGGTGCTTCTGTTATTAGGGTGGTGTCTCCCGAGAAAGATTTTTTTTTTCGGTGTGTCCTGTAATGACTGGTGGAATGTCTAAACCTCGGATGAAAATTTCAGCTATGACTCCACTTCCGGTTCCTGTAGTTTTGAAACGAATGTCTTATCGAAGGTGTAGGCTGATACTTTGAATTTCAAGCTTCAAACGTCAAAACGTTGAGGGATTGTGCGACAATGTTGTTTCCTGAGCTACCTCAGACCGACACAAGGGATGTAGCTTTTTACATACCGCCTATAGAGGCATTCCACATTCTTTAAGCTCGAGGCATGAAACAAAATTTTTCAGTGAAGTCAAACGGGTCACCGATTTTACACATCTTTCACACGATTGCAGTACATACATACATGTAACAAATCCTACTGTAGTACGAGGCGGTTCTCAATTTTTTCGATAAATCGAGGTTCAAAGTTTTACTAGAGTGTTGAATAACATACGAGAGAACTGGATGTCGAACAGTGGCATTAGGGAGATTTTATAAGTGGACTGATTATAAGTGTGACCGTATTAAGTTCGAGTCTCGTAATCTTTTTTTCTGATCTTTCACCAAACGATTTATCATTACAATAATCTTAATGGTAATAATAGTAGTAACGATAATAATAATAATAATAATAATAATAATAATAACAATAATCGTAACAATATTAGTAATAATACTCTCATATACAGTTGATGTGGCTAATTCAGGTTGTTATT
Source organism: Schistocerca gregaria (assembly GCF_023897955.1). Classification (NCBI taxonomy): domain Eukaryota; kingdom Metazoa; phylum Arthropoda; class Insecta; order Orthoptera; family Acrididae; genus Schistocerca; species Schistocerca gregaria. Next base: position 619,655,158 of record NC_064931.1, on the reverse strand, counting down.
TATTACACACTGTCCAGTCACGGTAATATGACCACCTGTCAAAAGCCTGAATAACCAACTTTTGCAGCGCTGACCTCTGTGAGACGTGCAGGAAGAGAATCAGTCAGGTTGTGGTAGCTACCGACAGGGATGTGAAGTCAGGCCGACTCAGCGCCGTGGCCAGTTGTGCTAGGTTTCTCGATTGAAGATCAATGACGTGAACAGCCTGTTCGAGGTGGTCCCACAGATTCTCTATTGGGTTTAAATCTGTGGAGTTTAGTGGCCAGGAGAATACGGTAAACTGCACACACACACTGCGAGCTGTGTGACATATTTCATTGTCATGCTGGTAGATACCACAGTGCCAAGAAAAATCAAACTGCATCTACGAGTGGACATGGCCACAAGGATAGATGCATACTTGTGTCGATCCATTGTGCCTTCCAGAATGACGAGATTATCTAAGGAATGCTACGAACTCTAATGCTTCCACCTTCGGCCTGGACTCTTTCTGACAATTGTTACAGAGTCTTTTTATGGCGTTTCACGCCGTACATGCTAACGGCTGCTTGTTCGATGGAGCATGAAACATGATTCATCTGAAAAGACCGCCTGTCTCCACTCAGTGGACACAGAAACGTTCGCTGAACGGTAGTTGAGGTGAGACTGTTGGTAGCTCCTTCATTTGGGCAGTCAGGCGCTCAACAGTCGTACGTCTAATCGCCCTACGTGTCTCTCCAGCTGTCGTTCACACCCTATCATCTATGGCTCGTGATGCGCCACACTTCCCTCGGTGCCGGTTTTGGATAGCGCCATTCTGCCTACCACGATATACTTTAACCGAAGCGGCACACGAACAGTTTACAAACTTAGCCGTTTCAGAATTGCTTCCACTCTTTGCCCGAAAGCCAATGATCACTCCCTTTTGGACATCAGATAAACCGCTCCCTTTCCACATTACGACAACGACTGCACTGTTATGCTCGTCTCCCTGACACGCTTTATACACTCTCCGCTGCTAGAGTTGCCATCTGCTGTCTGACGTTGACGTCGAATATACGCGGTGGTCACATTAATGTGGCTGGACCGTGTAAATGCTAGACGGAACACAACCTTATGGCCACGTTGTTTGCTGCTACAAGAGTCGCCAATGCTTGCTACTGATAAATGCTATATAGTAATTACCTTAACCTGGTGACTATATTTTAGCCGTCGACCTAGCACTGGATGAGACAGAAACCATCTGACTGATGCCAAAATATAATTGTTTAATTAAAATTAGAATTTAGTAAATACGCCATGATAACTGAAAATTTTTGCCACACCAGAACTCGAACCTAGATTTTCTGCTTTTCACGAGCAATCACCTTAAACGATTACGCTATCTGAAGATGCATCTAGGCTGACTCCTACTTTCATTATCACTGACGTTTCCATCAATGATTTCCGAACACTACAACCAGAGGTTCTCTCACGGAGTATGTGGGAATAACACCACTGCGGGAACGGAGTCGTTGGAGGACCGTGCTTTATCCTGTCGAAATGTTATATACCAGTGGGGACGAATTTCCTCCACCAAACAAAGGGGTTAGACAAAAATATGGAAAAATCGTGAGAAATTCCTTCTTGAACGTACAGTAAATGCAGAGGCTATCCAAGCCTCCAGCTGGCGCTGTTGTATTTGACGATGAATGACACGTGTGCAATGGTCAGGACAGTGGTCCGTGTAGTTATGAGTGCATTATGTCGCAGTTAAATGAATACCAATGTGGGAAAATTGTTGGTGTTCTTATGATGCATGCTTCCGTAGCCGAGGAAGCCAAAGTGTTTGGTTTTGCAAGAGGCACCGTACTGAAGATTTATTCTGGTTACAGGGAAAGCGGAGAAACATCTTCCGTTAAGTCAGAACACGGACAAAGGTGTGTGCTGAGTGTTTGTGACAGACGACCACTGAAGAGGATCATGACGAAAAATAAGAGGACGACAGCCGCAAAAGACACTGCAGAACTGAATATCGCACCCGCGAGTCCTGTTAGTATCAAAACTACACGAAAGGTGCTCCGTAAGCAGGGAATTACAGGTTGAGCTGGAATTCTAAAACCACTCAACAGTGATGCAAATGCCCGTAACAGGAAACTGCGGTGCCGAAGCCATAAAACCCAGACTATGGAACTGTGGGGAAAAAGTCATTTAGTCGGATGAGTTTTGTTGCATACTGTTTCCAAATTCTGGCAGAGTTTACGTCCAGAGAATGAAACGTGGGAGGATACAGTGTTGTTCTGGACAGCCATATCGTGGTATTCCATGGGCCCATGGATATTCTGCAACGTCGCATTACTGTCAAGAATTGTGTGACCATTTTGGCTGATCAGATCCATCGCATGGTGGAATGTGTGTTCCCCATTGGTAAGGCTGTGTTCCAAGACGACAAGGCCCCTGTTCACACAACTCCCATCGTGCAGGACTGGTTTTGTGAGCATGAGGATGAACTATCTCATCTTCCTTGGCAGCAAGACACCAGGCCTCAATATTATTGAGCATTTGCGGTCTTTTGGAGAGAAGGGTGCTTGATCGCTATCCATCTCCATTTTAGTTACCCGAACTTGCAGCTATTTTGCAGGAAGATTGGTATAAAAAGCAATCCGTCGTTAGGCCACAAGTGGCCCATCGGGACCATCCGACCGCCGTGTCATCCTCAGTGAGGATGCGGAAAGGAGCCGCGTGTCGTCAGCACACCTCTCTCCCGGTCGTTATGGTGGTTTTCTTTGACCGGAGCCGCTATTATTCGGTCGATTAGCTCCTCAATTGGCATCACGAGGCTGAGTGCACCCCGAAAAATGGCAAAAAGGTATGGCGGCCCCGGATGGTCACCCATCCAAGTGCCGGCCACGTTCGACAGTGCTTAACTTTTGTGATCTGACGGGAACGGGTGTACCCACAGCGGCAAGGACGTTGCCAAGACTGGTATAAGGTTCCCTTAAAAACCATACAGGACCTGTATTTATCAGTTCCGGGACGACTGGAATCTGTTTTGAACGCCAACGGTTTTCCTACACTGTATTAGGCATGGTAATGTGGTTTTTGCCATTTCCACATTTCCATATTTTTTCCAGCTCCTGTACGTTCTTCCAGTGTTGCTACTCCCGCGTACGCCAACGGAGACCTCTAATAGTAATGTTTGGAAATCATAGCTAGAAAATTCATGAAAATTTTGAGTCAGGTGTGGTGGCATGATCATATAGCTTAAGGATACCTTTGGGTGTCCACCTTTGACCCGATGTTATTTGTAGGGTTTTAGTTTGTGGGAAGTGTTGTGAAACCGCCTGTACTGGCCACTTTAACTCCTGAAAGACATATCTGACATATCTGGTTCAGCAGCTCAGGACTGACCAAGAATTCAGCAATGTTTGTGGCACAGGGTAAGCTCAGTGGTTTTCTAGTCGCTTTGGAAAAGTCCTAAGGGTGGTGAAACAGAACTGAAGATATTAACTGCTTATGGTGCAGCTCAGTTCCTCTGCACAGTTGAAGATGGTTATAGGGCCACAATATTCAGCAGAACAACTGGTGTCAAAACGGATATTTACGGAGAAGGCCTGCACTTTAGAATCCCATAGTTCCAATAGCGAATAATGAATGACATAAGATCGCGCCTACATAAAATCTCTTCTCCTAGGGGAAGCAAGCATTTGGAGATGATTACTGTTATTTTCGCTGTTGCTGTCAAGAGCAGGGGCAGAACAATTGCTCATAATGTACAGACAACTGGAGCTCGATTATGAGGAAAAAGTTTTGCCATCCATTTGCCCTAACCGCCCAAAGGCAAAAGGTTTCTCTTCTTATGCGAAAGGAAGTCATAGAAAGACTACGAGTTTTCAGTATGCGTCTGGATGATGTTTCGATAACAGAACTGAGCCGCGGAAATAGGCAAATTAAGTAGCCCAAGAAAATACTAAGCGTGCTGTACTTGTTATGGAGAGAGGAAAACAAGAACGGCAGCAGAAGACTGTTTAAGTGGAGGGTGGAGCAGAAGGTGCTAAAATGATGGGACAAGCAGTAGTAAAGAAACAAGGATACCTCAAATTACGAACTGCACAGAGCATATCTAGAACAATCGACGATCCTCAAAAATATAGTGTTTCTCAGTGGAAATAGCTTGATGTTAAATATTAATAATGCAACATTTTATAATCTTTGCAATAAGCGAAAACACTGAAGTGCTATTGATTGCAAAGGGTTATAACAGCCTGTGGGAGAAACAGAAATGGTATACATCTCTTAATAAGAAAATGCCAACATACACATTTGTAATACTGTTTCGTGATAACTGCCAATGAATGTTTCAGGTATCAAACTGTGAATAATAATACATACACGTATGTACAGGGCTATAATGACAGAAAACTCTGCCGGCCGGAGTGGCCGTGCGGTTCTAGGCGCTACAGTCTGGAGCCGAGCGACCGCTACGGTCGCAGGTTCGAATCCTGCCTCGGGCATGGATGTGTGTGATGTCCTTAGGTTAGTTAGGTTTAATTAGTTCTAAGTTCTAGGAGACTGATGACCTCAGAAGTTAAGTCGGATAGTGCTCAGAGTCATTTGAACCATTTTTGAACAGAAAACTCTGGTGACATATTACTTGTACAAATATTCTCTCGCTATTATATGACCCTAATAAATACTGCTTTTGTTTTAAAAATGTCGTCTATTGGTAAGCAGAAAATCCGGGTTCTAGTCCCGGTGTGGCACATATTTTAAACTGACACGATATATTCATCACATTGCAACATCGGCAATTCCCTGCCTGTTTCCACTCATGTCATTTCGTGCGACTGCATGTTGACTGATTTCGTCCTATCGATCTATCATGTTATTGTAGTGTGATTAATTTATTTCATAGAATTATAATTGTTTGGCGTTTGTTTTGCAAATAGAGAGTGCCCAATCTCTTGCATCCAGCAGTATCATGCGGGTTGTGTTTTTTGCAGAGCTTAGGTAGCAGGATCAACGTTTGATTGGAGTATTTGTATGGCTTTTGTGAAATCGGCAAATTCAAAGGGAAGAGGCTTGTCAGTGGTGAGAGACTAGGGCGGTGTGAAAGCAGCGCGGATCAGTATTTGCCAGTTGGCATCAGCCTAGCACGCGTGGGTGGCGCCTTTAAGCCGTCTATCGACACGGCGCTACTAGGGTTTTGCACGGTGGGTGTCCACACGCCTAGCACACTACTAGCTGCGCTGACAGCTGCGAACTGCGGACGCGTCCTCCACGAGGAAACTGCTGACTCAGCCGCCAGCCGCTGCAAAAACGAAGAATTCTCCACTTCAGTAGATCACTCAGTGTTTGCAACCTTCAGCGCTCAACGTGTCGTCAGAGCAACTTTTCAATCTCGTTCTGGAGACTATGAGTTACACATTCTTAAAGCCGATGATATCGCATTTACAGCGTTCTCAGATATTCTAGAGGAATTTTTTTTAAAAAACCCCTTTAGGACCCACTAGTGATGATGTAGGAGATTTACATCTCATTTGGTATGACAGTCCTTTACACCGCTGACGAATCGTACTTACCGGACAGATAAATGTTGCGAGGGAATTAAAAGCCAGCAGTCACTATTTTAAAAAAGTTTACCCCATTATTCAAGTTATAACTGTTTTCGGGCATATATGAAATTTATAACTTGCAACGATTAGCATCTCTCTGCATATCATATACTAAATCTATATTCCACTAGTATCTACTGCGTACAGTACATAAGATAAACCGAGCGAGGTGGCGCAGTGGTTAGCACACTGGACTCGCATTCGGGAGGACGACGGTTCAATCCCTTCTCCGGCCGTCTTGATTTAGGTTTTCCGTGATTTCCCTAAATCGTTTCAGGCAAATGCCGGGATGGTTCCTTTGAAAGGGCACGGCCGATTTCCTTCCCAATCCTTCCCTAACCCGAGCTTGCGCTCCGTCTCTAATGACCTCGTTGTCGACGGGACGTTAAACACTAATCACCACCACCACATAAGATAAGATCGTAACGCGCCTCTTCACTATAGAGAATCAATTGTAATAATAAAAAAAAATCACTGTCATGCTCTAAAATGTTTTCGATTTTTGCCGAGTCACTGCCATACAGTGTTTTTCGGAAAGAATACATCGCTATTTGACTGTATATTTCTGTACATTTTTTGTGTACATTCTGCCGGCCATTGTGGCTAAGCGGTTCTATGCGCTTCAGTCCGGAACCCTGCTGCTGCTGCTGTCGCAGGTTCGAATCTTGCCTCGGGCATGGATGTGTGTGATGTCGTAAGGTTGGTTAGGTTTAAGTACATCTAAGTTCTAGGGGACTGATGACCTCAGATGTTAAGTCCCATAGTGCTCAGAGCCATTTGAACCATTTGTGTACATTCTAGATTTCGGCTTTCACGTCATTATCGGCTATAACGTTCTTACACAATTACCATCATTTTGTTGTGTACTGTGCAGAATGATAAATACACAGTTCAACACATTGGCTTATCATTTATTTAAATGGTGTGAAGTTAACGTCTTGCAGAGATGCGGTACTTTATCGAAGAGATACATAATATCTGTGGAAGTCAGCCCAAAGGAGACAAAAAACAGATCTTTTGTTTCCTACAAGGCGTTAAGGTTGGTTGGTTGGTTTGGGGGAAGAGACCAAACACCTAGGTCATCGGTCTCATCGGATTAGGGAAGGATGGAGAAGAAAGTCGGCCGTGTCCTTTCAAAGGAACCATCCCGGCATTTGCCTGGAGTGACTTAGGGAAATCACGGAAAACCTAAATCAGGATGGCCGGACGCGGGATTGAACCGTCGTACTCCCGAATGCGAGTCCAGTGTGCTAGCCACTGCGCCACCTCTCTCGGTGCTACAAGGCGTTAATTTTGTATCATTTATACCAATGTTAAGTAAGTGTGTTTAACTGTGTATGTGCCATCCTGAACAGTACACAGAAAAGTGTTGTTAATGGTCTAAGATAATTGCACTCGATAATGGCGTGAAAGCCGAAATCTAGATTGTACTCAAGAAATATACAGTCAAATGGAGGTGTATTCGTTAAAAAAAAAATTTGTAATACTGCCTATGAAGATTGTCTCCGACGCTTGTGTGTCTCAAAATTTTGAGCGAATAATTATGAAGTGCTGCAGCATTAGACTAGAAGCTGTTTGGTGGATAAGCAACTCTTCACAAAAAAATATCGTGCACGACAACGAGGATATCCGGATCAAAAACTGGAATACATGTAACTAGGCATTCAGCATTAGCTTCTCCTGCCTCCTAACCATTAATTTTTGTAAATAGTTTACACAATTGACCTTTAAACTAAATAGATAGATTTTTAATTTAACAAAGTGGAGTAATAATACTAGCCAACAGTGAAAATGTAACTGGGATGAAAGAAATATTTGTTGACTATGTCGAGCACACTGACCACGAAAACGACAATGAAAATCTCGGATTAGCACTCGTTTCTAAGTTAAAGGGGTACATCTAATTATAATCATATTTCATGAGCGTTCATTGTCGCAAACCGCCTTTCAACAGTGGTAACGCCGGTTCCCGTCAGATCACCGAAATTAAGCGCTGTCGGGCTGGGCTAGCACTTGGATGGGTGACCATCCTGTCTGCCGAGCGCTGTTGGCAAGCGGGGTGCACTCAGCCCTTACGAGGCAAACTAAGGAGCTCCTTGGTTGAGAAGTAGCGGCTCCGGTCGCGGAAATTGTCATACTGCCGGGAGAGCGGTGTACTGACCACATGCGCCTGCATATCCGCATTCAGTGACGCCTATAGGTTGAGGCCGGCCGGTGTGGCCTTGTGGTCCCAGGCGCTTTAGTCTGGAACCGCGCGACCGCTACGGTCGCAGGTTCGAATCCTGCCTCGGGCATGGATGTGTGTGATGTCCTTAGGTTAGTTAGGTTTAAGTAGTTCTAAGTTGTAGGGGACTGATGACCACAGATGTTAAGCCCCATAGTGCTCAGAGCCACTTGAACCATTTTTTTTATAGGCTGAGGATGACATTCCGGCCGGTCAGTACCATTGGGCCTTCATGACCTGTTCGGACGGAGTTTAGTTTAGATTAGTTTTAAAGAGGTTCACTGTCGAATCTTTTCCATATAGCCTTCGAAATCCCGCTGATGGTAGACAGAGTGAAAGTTTCAGGCAACTATAGCTGCGTGTATTTTGTCGCTATTTTTGTCCTGGGGCCATAGTAACAGGGGAAGGGGAAGGGGAAGGGGAAGGGGAAGAGGAAGGGGGAGGGTGAGAAGAGGGGGAGGCGGAGGGTAATGGGGATGGGGAAGGGAGTAGCGGAGTATGTTTCGTTTAAGTGTAGTTTCAGTCTGTTACAGGCTATATTCTGTTCGTATGCTGGCAGAATGTGTTACTGAAGTATAGTTAGTGCGTATGGTCATTGTAATTCCCGTGATTCAACATGCCTCATAAATTCGTAAACACTGCTGACAATTTTTTCTATATTTTCAGGGAGGCTACAATGATTCCGCAAAGGAGGCCAACAACGCCATATATTAGGCAGGCATAGAGACTATACTTCGGCTGTGAAATCTGGCATCATGACACGTACTGGGCTCAAATGGTTCAAATGGCTCTGAGCACTATGGGACTTAACATCTGAGGTCATCAGCCCCTAGAACTTAGAACTACTTAAACCTAACTAACCTAAGGACATCACACACATCCATGCCCGAGGCAGGATTAAAACCTGCGAACTTAGCGGTCGCGCAGTTCCACACTGAAGCTCCTAGAACCGCTCGGCCACACCGGTCGGCGTCCTGGGCTCCTCGTGTATGTTGTGTGTCTTGTGTATCAAATCGTCATTCGTGACTGAACCATAAGAGAGCTTCTACGGGCTTTGCTATGCCCTTGATCTGGGGAAAACCATCAAACCATGTGAATGATTGTTGCTTCTGTATGACAAGTCTGTTAACACATGGTCATCCTTGGCTTATCCTAACATACTGTCGGCCATGCGACAAATGCCTCACGGAGATGGACTGCTTGTTCCAGTCCCACCTGCCTGTGATAGTGACGAGGGCGGTTGTGAAACTAGTGCTGCACCATCGCCTCCAAAACCCAGTTCTTCGAAAGTTCCTGATTTTTTGCGTTCAGAGGAGTATACAGAGATTCACAAAATAACAGTGTGAACTTAATGCTCTAGTGAGAGAGTTGGAAATACTGGAAGGTAAAGCTGAACTGAAGGCGTCAAGGCTACAAATTTCGAATTGTCTTGATAAGATGGTAAATGTGAGTGCGTTCCGTAGCCGCCATTGCCATTCCTTCCATTTTTCTAAAGTGAAAAGAACTTGGCATTTCTAATGAAGTACATGGACTAATGGCAGCTATGTGATGAATGAAGGTCGTTCATCGACTCCTCCAAAGTAAGTCTCAAGTACGTGGTACTGCATAATGGCAACATGTTACTGTCGATTTGGTCTGGGTATTCTCCTTACATTAAATAAATATATGAAACGTGAAACAATTGTTATTGCGATTGAAATATGACAAGCCTAAATCTAAATCTACATCTACATAGATAATTCTCAAGCCACCGTACAATGCGTGGCAAAGGGTACCCTGTACGACTGCTTGTCATTTCCTTTCCTGTTCCATTAACAAATAGAGCGAGTGAAAAACTACTATCTATATGCCTCCGCATGAGCCCTAATTTCTCGTATCTCATCTTCGTGGTCCTTGCGCGCATTGTATGTTGGCGGCAGTAGAATCGTTCGGCTGTCAGCTTCAAATGCCGGTTCTCTAAATTTTCTGTAATAGTGTTTCTCGAAAAGAACATCACCTTCCCTCAAGGGATTCCCATTTGAGTTCCCGAAGCAGCTCCGTAACACTTGCTTATTGTTGGAAGCTACCGGTAACAAATCTAGCAGCCCGCCGCCAAGTTGCTTCGATGTTTTCCTTCAATCCGACCTGGCATGGATCCCAAACACTCGAGCGTCCTACATGCGATCTCCAACCACTCATTCCTAAAATTCTCTCAACAAACCGAAGTCGACCATTCGCCTTCTCTACCACAGTCCTGACATATGCAGGTGTTTACAAAGCTATGAGTTAGCTGGCACGGATGGCCAGCCAGCGCAAATGTGCCGGTAATATTTGTGCGGTAGCGAGATTTTTCCGGTCTTATAGGCGACATTACAGCACAACTTGTTTTATTATCATGTTATTTGAGTGTACTCCAGAGGGCGTGTTTGAGCTCCATGTAAACGACAGGCCAATGTAGTAACAGAAAACGCGAAAGTCCACTATGGCCATTAAAATTGCTACACCACGAAGATGACATGATACAGACGCGAAATTTAACCGACAGGAAGAAGATGCTGTGATATGCAAATGATTAGCTTCTCAGAGCATTCACAGAAGGTTCACGCCGGTGGCGACACCTACAACGTGCTGACCAGAGGAAAGTTTCCAACCGATTTCTCATACGCAAACAGCGGCTGACCGGCGTTGCCTCGTGAAACGTTGTTGTGATGCCTCGTGTAAGGAGGAAAAATGTGTACCAACACGTTTCCGACTTTGATAAACATCGGATTGTAGCCTATCGCGATTGCGCTTTATCGTATCGCGACATTGCTGCTCGCGTTGGTCGAGATCCAATTACTGCAAGCAGAATATGGAATCAGTGGGTTCAGGAGGGTAATACGGAACGCCGTGCTGGATCCCAACGGCTTCGTATCACTATCAGTCGAGATGACAGGCATCTTATCCGCATGGCTGTAACGGATCGTGCAGCCACGTCTCGATCCCTGAGTTAACAGATGGGGACTTTTGCAAGACAAGAACCATCTGCACGAACAGTTCGACGACGTTTGCAGCAGCATGGACTATCAGCTCGGAGACCATGGCTGTGGTTACCCTTGACGCTGCATCACAGACAGGAGCGCCCACGACGAACCTGGGTGCACGAATGGCAAAACGTCATTTTTTCGGATGAATTCAGGTTCTGTTTACAGCATCATGATGGTCGCATCCGTGTTTGGCAGCATCGCGGTGAACGCACATTGGAAGCGTGTATTCGTCATCGCCATACTGGCGTATCACCCGGCGTTACGGTATGGGGTGCCATTGGTTACACGTCTGGGTTACCTCTCGCTCGCATTGAAGGCACATTGAACAGTGGACGTTACATTTCAGATGTGTTACGAGTCGTGGCTCTACCCTTCATTCGATCCCTGCGAAACCCTACATTTCAGCAGGATAATGCACGACCGCATGTTGCAGGTCCTGTACGGACCTTTCTGGATACAGAAAATGTTCGACTGCTGCCCTGGCCAGCACATTCTTCAGATCTATCACCAATTGAAAATGTCTGGTCAATGGTGGACGAGCAACTGGCTCGTCACAATACGCGAGTCACTACTCTTGATGAACTGTGGCATCACGTTGAAGCTGCATGGAGAGATGTAGCTGTTTTTTGACATCGTACTATGTTTCAGTTTCTAAGTATGGACTAGTTAATCGTTTTTGACTGTGTTATTCCAAAATTCTAGATATTGCCTATTGTCGATCTTGCTGGTTGCTTACTTCGTAAAGGAATAATGTATTGTGTACTGGTAATCGGGCCCGTAAGCACTTACCAGAAAAAATTGAAGAACACAGTTTCTCGAGTGGCCATACGGAAGTAAGTGCTGTGTACAAACTTTGGAAAAATAATGGTACTATCGACAATTAAGTTGAAAATGAAATTCTTGAAGAAGCGTCATTTTTTAAAAGGGTTCTTACAAGGTTATTCGATATCATACATACTGTGGCAAAGAGTCGATTTCCTTCGGAGGACATCGAGTGAACTTAAGTCAGGAGGAAGGATACCACGGTAATTTTCTGTCTGGGGTAGAGCTTGTCGTCCGGTATGATCACAGTTTTAGGCAAGTTTTAGATATGCCCAAAAGTAATCATTTTCACTTCTAAGGATTTTTTTTGCATTTTATTTTCTGTTTATTTTTTCAGTTGCTTTTGTTTTTCGAATCTAAAAGCTATCTGACAAACATATTGATTCAAAAAAGTGTTTGGGTCAATGTTATGATGGGACCAGTGTGTTGAGTGATGTATATAATGGTGTGCAAAAACAGATTAAGTATATTCAGCCAAATGCGGAGTATGTATATTGCACCAGTCACAATTTGAATTTAGTGATAAATGATGCAGTTAGCAGTTGTGTGAAAGTACAGATTTTGGTCGCAGACACTTTCGGGCCAGATTTCCGCGGATTTCCGAGGATCTGAAAGTTTCAGGCATATTACTTCGGTTACAACACGGCTACTCCAAATTCTACTGCTTCCTGTGTCTCTGGGATAGCAGAGCCAAAGTACTGCATTATAAACAGAAAGATTGGCCTAAGCGTCAATAACTCGAAGCAGGATATCACAAAGCACTTACCGAATACAAGAACATAATTTTCCCTGCTCTTCATATAAAACTGGGTCAACGCAAAACTTCGTTAAAGCCATGGACATAACTATGGGAAGTATTTCTCTATTCGCACGAGAAATTTCCACGTCTTAGTGAGGCGAAAATAAAGAGGGGATATTCGTGGATTCCCAACTACGCAAACTGTACAAAGATGATCATGTCAACAGTATCCCAAAAGGTGATGAAAATTTAGCTTGGTATTCCTTTTTTCAAGAGTCAACAAAATTTTTAGGAAGTAAGAGGGCAGAAAACTATAAAGATATTGTGGCAAATCTTCTGCACTGCTCAGTAGACTGGAGTGCAACAATCCCTTAACGTTATATTTCCTAGATTCCCATTTGTATTTCTTTCCTGACAGATGTGTTGCTATAACCGACGAGAACGGAGAACGCTTCCACCAGAAAATTTCGGAGATGGAAATGAAATACAAGGGGAATTTGAGTGCAACACTGTTAGTCGATTATTGCTGGGCATTAATCAGGGTATCACCAGCAGAAAACCACAAACGCCAGGCAAAGCGGTCACACCTTCAGTGACCTTCTTCCGAGGGATAACACCAAGGTAAATACAAGCGTAAGCGTATACAGGTAATAACGTAAAGTTATCATAACTTCAAAACGAGAGCTAATCTTGCATTTTCGTTAACATTTTCGTTATCAACACACCAGAAAACCTAAAGTTTAGCTGGTTATATGCCAGTTACAGAAAAAAGTAAAATTTTATTGGCTAGTGTAATTTTTTCATACAGTGCAAAAGCAAACATGCAATACTTACCACGTGAATGCCGAAATCTGATAATGGGTATTTAGAGCGTATGCCAGAAACCGGTTATGGTTTAAATAAAGAAGTAAACCTAGATAAAATGGTGACTGCTCGCTTTCAGTTTCGTTTCAATAAATGAGCAATACACTAACATAAGTTCAAATACTCTGTAAAACGCACTACAGGCTTTATTTAATCTTATGGGATTTAACTAAGCTTACACACTACTTAACCTAAATTATCCTAAGGAGAAACACACACACCCATGCCCGAGGGGGGCCTCGAACCTCCGCGGCACTACAGGTTTCCCACAAAGTTTCAAGAGATATAATGCTCTGAACTGGACTGTAGAAATATAAAATTCGAGTGGCCAATTACAGATACTTAATGTGTTTGGCCTATGTTGTTGTTGTTGTTGTTGTTATGGTCTTCAGTCCTGAGACTGGTTTGGTGCAGCTCTCCATGCTACTCTATCCTGTGCAAGCTTCTTCATCTCCCAGTACTTACTGCAACCTACATCCTTCTGAATCTGCTTAGTGTATTTATCTCTTGGTCTCCCTCGTTTGGCCTAATATAAAAGCTAACACTTTTACATTTAACCCTTTCATACTCAATGGGTTATTTGTATCCCAGCGAAATGTTGTGCTTCTTAGGGCCCACGGACAAGACTGTCACACTTTTGTTTGGCGATACCATGATTTCTTGAATTTACGAACTATTTGAAACCAACAGGATCATTGTGTGGCGCCTATAGTGCAGGTATTTTGCTTTGTTGTAACAGTGGCGTATCAGGAAGGTTGTGTAGTGGCACTTTATTCTAGAAACGGCTTTCCTAATATAATGCTGTGAGGTATTGACTGGAAAGTGCAGTATACAAAGTGGGGTTAAGAGGAAGCCAATGAAAGCTGAGCACTCACCATCAAGCCGCGACCAGCGCCTGGAACGCGCCTGGAACGTCCACTGCTCGCTGAGCGCGCACTCCAGCTCCTCCTCACTGTCGTCAGCAGACACGTGGCTCTGCCAACACCGCACAGGTCACATCAATACACTAAGGAATTAAAGACATTAGCTGCCATTGGGAAAAGTTGAAATTTGTGCCGGATCGGGATTCGAACCCAGGTCTCGTGCTTACTAGGCAGATGTTGGGGGGGGGGGGGGGGTTGGGCTGTTTGGGGAAGGAGACCAGACAGCGAGGTCATCGGTCTCATCGGATTAGGGAAGGATGGGGAAGGAAGTCGGCCGTGCCCTTTCAAAGGCACCATCCCGGCATTTGCCTGGGGCGATTTAGGGAAATCGCGGAAAACCTAAATCAGGATGGCCGGAAGCGGGATTGAACCGTCGTTAGACAGATGTGCTGACCGCTATGCCATCCGGGCGCAGTGGTCACCACAACCGTGTGGACTACCCTAACACGCCTCCCGTCAGATCCAAGTTCTCAACTTGTAGCACACACTACCGATGTAGTGCGCCAGCTCATTAGCCTCATTACTTGCGGCATCTCGCCGATTCCCCGCAAGAGTTCGAGCTTGGTGAGCGTCTGCGCTGAAGGAATCATTGTCCGTCATCGCTTTAATTATACATATATATGTGGGGTCTGTTCTTTCAGACAGGTCCGAAGAACAGACACCAAATATACGAAGGTTGTTCGGAAAGTAAAGTCGGATCGGGTGCGAAGTGGAAACCACAGTGAAAATCCGATGAAGCTTCGCACATATGTGCTGGGCAGTGTCTCTAGTATGCCTGTCGATCGCGTCACGTCGCTCTATTCAGTTCCGAGCGCACAGTGAGCACGTAAAGATGCTTAGAACAATAGTGTCTCCCGCCAAGCACCAGGGCCTGGTGTGAGATTTCGCCTGATGCCATGCAGACCGCGTAACATAACTTCTGCATGACAATTCTCGGCCACACTCTGAAGGGGCAATGACGATGCTCCTGCAGCGTTTTCGATGGGAGTTGATAATGATGATATTTCGCTTGTGAGGTGCTCAACTACGCGGTCATCAGCGCCCATACAAAGTCCCAATTTTTACACACTCCGTTTTTTTACACAGTCCATTCTAGCCATTGTCACGAATGTTGATGATGATAATGATAAGGACAACACAAACACCCGGTCCCCGGGCAGAGAAAATCTCCAACCTGGCCGTAAATCTAACCCGAGACCCCGCGATACAGAGGCAGAAACGCTAGCCACCGGACCACGGGCTGGGGACCTCCGATAGAAGTGGTTGGTGACCCACAATAGAGCCCGTAATTGACTCTCCCTGAGTTTCATCTTTGCTCAGATGAACCGCTAGCTATACAGACAACATTCTGGCCCAGACAACGAGCTGTAGACCAGCGTAGAGAATTGGCAGGAAGCACAGGCGACTTCCCTCTATGACGAGGCTATTGGAAAGGTGGTACAACGCTACGACAAATGACTAAATCGGAGCGGTGACTATGTAGAGAACTAGCTGGAAGGTGTAGCTAACTGTTGCAAATAAAACATTTTTGATTTTCGCAGTGGTTTCCATTTCGTGAACGATCGGGCCTTACTTTCCAAATAGGCCTCGTATATTACATCAGTACCGAGAGAGTGGCACGACAGACATTTGTTAGTGTGACTTCGTAGTTGTACACCTTTAGAATGTTACACTCGAACATGTGACTTCCAGAATTTGCAGATTATTGACATACACAGTTTGATTGTATAAATCTGATTGTGTAAATTACTTTTGTAAACTTAGACCAAACATAGCCATTACAATAATTGACCTAATTTAAGGCATGTTACGCTTGAAGGGGAGAGAAGGTAAGTAATTAGACGAAGTACAGAAGAACAGGGCTATGACTAGAGTTGCGGTCTACAGAATCTTCGGTTCGGTAGTTTTGGTACACTACATACATGACGTAGTAAATGGTAGGATTACAGATAGTATTGGTAGCGGAAGAAACATAAATGAACGTATGAGAAAAGAACGAGGAGCCGACATTTGCATTGCATATAATTAGGACCGCACATCGCTCAGTGTTAGTCCATTGTGTATTTCATATCCTTACAAAATATAAATTGCATTTTATAAGAAAAAAATCAAAAATCACCTGCTCTTGTAACAATTGCTTTTCATGCAAATACATTTTACACGCACAAATACAAAAAATCTGTAAAATCACTGTTGTTATTTCATACTCAGTACAACGTTCTTCACCATAAATAAAGGCAAGAGCTTTCTGCTACATTTGACAAGTGCGAAACTGGTTTATCAGTAACAGAAAGGCATTTTGCATAGGCTCGACGGAGTAATGAAGCGATGTTTCATATGTTTTGGTTTTGCAGCTTTTTAATTTTAGCTTTTTTCCAGGAAATTGCGTTTTCGAGCACTATATGATAAATGTGTATTTTTTTGTTTATTTTTTTACACCATGCGTCTGCTTCACATTACAAATCAACAATTTTCGAATAAAACCTTAGTTAAACAATGAAAACTTTGCTATAAATACTGTTGATTTCAAGTAGCAGTTTGGAGGTTAACTATGAAGAACAAAAACGTCCCGAATAAATCCACACTCTGTTTATAGATGGTTCACTGCTTCGCGTTTCAAGAGGAATTTTGTAAGACACACAGAGAATACACTTAAAAAGCAGTCGAAATGAGATAACGCCCGACAGGTACGCAACACACATAGTGTACAGGTAACACGGTTGCTATCATAACTGACCAAAGCTACTTCGAATACTAGTCTACGTTTTCTTACGAAAGTCTACAGTAGTCTACAATAATTTTACGACTCTAGCTATTCCCAAACAAAGTTTCAGCCAGCTGTGACCATTAATTACAAGCATGCAAGATGTTTGCAATAATTATTTAGCCGGCCGCGGTGGTCTCGCGGTTGAGTCCCATAGTGCTCAGAGCCATTTGAACCATAATTATTTATTTGTGTTTCTGTTACCAGACACTTTAACTGTTTTATATTTGATGTAACATATTGCAACGCATTTCGGGCTTTTTATGTCCTTTTTCAGGCGCACACAGAATCGTTACATAAAAATAGATTGTCCTAAACTAACTTAGCATAGAACTGTTTGTTTATTGTCCGCTGCTGGAGTGTCTGTTGGAGTATTGAAAGGAAGGGGGCAGGGCTGTGGTTGGCCAGAAATTGATGTCCAGTGATAGCTACTGTTGTTGTGAAACCGTGTCTCGTTTGACATCACAGCCCGTGTACGATGCAGATAGTTTTGAATGAGTTGTTGTGGTGCGTTAATCGTATGATATACTTCTTAATAAGGCAGTGGTTCACTTGCCATTTTGGCGTCCCAGAGCTTCGTTTGCGTCACTGGTACGCTGGCGGAGCAGTTGTGTAACATTACACTATTGTGCTATTTATTTTGGCACTGTTTTTGACGTTAAATTACTTACATGTAAAAACTTTCCACTTAATACAAGATGATGGCTTTTCAGCATATGTACGAGTATCGACTGTTGTATTTTACAGCTATATTAGTGATACTGAAAGTCTGGTAGTCGTTTGTTTCTTGTTGGCACATCTTAAATCTTTTGCAATAGAGCTGGTTTAACACTAATATTGAATTCCGAGTTTGTGAATGCGGTTATCTCGTTAAGAACATTATCCCCACATTTTGTATTATGAATGAAATTTTCCATGTCTTCCATGATATCCATTCTTTACCTTTTTCCGATTTTGTGTAAGTGCAGTGTATCACACAATTTTTGCACGATGACAAGTGATGCAAAACTATCTGCATCCCACATAAGCTGTGGTGTCAATCATAATCAACAACGAAGCACAGTTCCACATCAGCAGAAGACATCACTGAACATCATTTTGTGACCAATCACTGCTTCCCCTCCCTCCTAATACCCCAACAGCCACACCAGCAGCGAGCAGTAAAAAAAATGCTACGTTATTTATTTTTGACTAACAGTCTGATGTGTGCATAAATGCCTGAAGATGGGCAGAAAATACTCGACACGCGTAGTAATATATTAAATTAAACATAAAATAATTGAAGTGTCTGGTAGCAAAAAATACAAATAAATAATTTTTCCGCAGTATGGCCGCAATTAATTAAGACGTTTGCAAACGGCGTCTTTATTACAAACAGAAGACACAAGGATGCAGCTTTAAGTATTTAATCAGGTACAACTGGTGTAACCGAAAGTCTTGTGACAGGGTTGGTAACTTTCAAGGTAGGGACCACACCGCCTCCAGAGTGTGAACTATCGCAACTGCGTCCTACTGGAATGGGGTCTGAGCGCTCTGTATCAGCACTCTACAAAGATCTTACTTTTGTACAGAACCAAAGGCTTTCTAGGGACTCGATGATCAGGTTGCGCTCTCATTTAACTTTGGTCCACCCCTTAATAGGGTTACATTCGTCGATTGTCTGCTGTCATATCTTGAGCGAAAGAGTTACTACACAATGAACTTTGTCAGATGTCAGCGAGTTCAGGTGTGTTAATTTCATGTAATCGACCGCGCTAAAGAGATTGGCATATAACTACCTCGGATGCTGTCTAGCGTTGTGATGAACACGAGAGTAACATTCAACTTAGCATGCACGCTCAGTTGAGCGAAGTCCTCATGTGATGCTCCATAACCTGTCATCGTTGAGAGGTAAGATTGTCAAAGGCTGGACGAACTGGGACGCAAGTTTAATTCCTCACCTTCTTCCACCTGCCCCCCCCCCCCCCCCCCCCTTCACCCCCGCACCTAGCCAGTACTCACCCCTACTCTCTACTGAGTAAATTTTTAATATATGGATATACTTATACTCATGCATGAGCAGTATCGTCGGTATTTCAATTGTGATGTGAAATGGTATCGATCATTATTTGTCAGTCTTAATGCATAATTCATTTACTGGCACCTGATCGCCTTTTTTATTTTCTGGGTGCCACAAAGATTGTGCCTATCGTCATTTCAATAGCAAAATTTTATGTGAGAAATCTAACCTTGGTGTCTAATTAAGTAGGTCTTCAGACAATAGGTTATGCATGTCATGCCACGATAAGACAGTCGCGCAACAAGTGTGGCGCGTTGTCAGAAGAGAGGACATGTCAGCGTTTCCTGCAAGTGCAATTCTTCTGCTTTACGGATGACACATGCATCGCACTCGTGATGAGGGAGACCGAATGAAAACAATCGATTGAATCGGTTTTTGGAAATTAATCGACTTATTCGGTTGTAGCTTTGCAAATTGGTAGAAGTGCCACTCATTCTTTTGAGCGAAAACAGTCTATGGGCGCAACCGAATGAAAACAATCTCTTCAGCCGGTTGTAGCTTCACGTATCAGTTGGACTATTCATTCATTGTTTTGAGTCAACCAGTCTGTGAGCGCAACCGAATGGAAGGAGTCGACGCAGTCCGGCGCATTCAGTTATGAGCGGAAACATTCGATCGTTTTGCCATTGTTAAATCATTGTTATTGTTTGCACTCTGTTATCGCCTGACGTCACTGTTATTGCCGTTTCGATATTTACCTTTTATTCAGTGCCAATAAGTAGCGTTTAGTACAGTTTTTCATTCGTGTTCTGAACAAGCGTTTTCGTAATAGTGAACTTTGTGTCTGGATCACAATGTCGAAACTCTCAGTGGCGTGGGAATGAAAAAAATCATATGAATGAATAAAAAGCTATTCTCAGGATAAATTCAATGCGATATACAGAATCTGCCAAGATCATTCATATTATGAAACTTCATTAACTGAAGAAATTCAGAGAAAATTAACGAGCGGTGAAAAATATTTTTCGCGAAAAATACTTCTGGGAAGCGACAGGATTCGCTTAAAAAGTAAGTAAGTCAAAAACAATTTAAAATATTGTATCTTATATGCTTTTTGTTTACGTCATATCAATGAATTGTCGTTGATGGGAGCAAACCAGTGGGAAGGAGGGGGAGGGGAGAGAGAGGGAGAGGGGTGGGAGAGAGAGAGAGAGAGAGAGAGAGAGAGAGAGAGAGAGAGAGAGAGAGAGAGAGAGAGAGAGAGAGCGCTTCAATAAATTTAAATAAAAATTAATTGTTCATTTATTTAAACATAGTTTTATAATGTTGTACCAATAGCTGACATTTTAAAACAAACAAAAAAATCCATATTTAATACCAAAATTAGAAAAAGTTCGTAATTAACTAAGTAAATACATAAATTTTGAAAAATACTTAATTTTTGGAAATATGCTTGTTATTCACGTCGCCTTGAAATAAGATACGCTACTATTCTCTAGAAACTTGGCAACCCAAGTCACGGTTCATGTATAACTGAAAACGCTGAAAAATTATGTAAATTAAATCACTCAAACTCGGAGACTGATTGAAAACATTCATATCATTATGGAACTGTCAGAGAATTGCGCCAGTCGTCTATCTCACATTAAGTATAAAAACAGTGAAACACAGAGTGACTGAAAACACTGAACAGCTGACATGGCGACAGAGACTAGTTTCATTCGTTTGCTCCATTCGTTTGAAGAAACCGACTGAACAAAAAACGATCGACTGACCAATCGGTTGTTAAAAAAAAGGTTCAAATGGCTCTGAGCACTATGCGACTTATCTTCAGAGGTCATCAGTCGCCTAGAACTTAGAACTAATTAAACCTAACTACCCTAAGGACATCACACACATCCATGCGCAAGGCAGGATTCGAACTTGCGACCGTAGCGGTCGCTCGGTTCCAGACTGCAGCGCCTAGAACCGCACGGCCACTCCGGCCGGCAATCGGTTGTTAAAACCACTCGGTTGTACCATCACTGTGTCGCATTGTGAGAGTGAAAAGGTGCGGCAACTCGAAACGCAGTCCAAAGTTGAAGCACGTATGACAATACGATTCTTGAATCGCACAGAGATTCACCGTGAAATTCTGGCGGTATACGAACCAAATGGAATACAGCAGCCAGCAGTAGTGAAATGGTGAACAATTTGTCTAAAGTCGAACAGACGTGAGCGATGATGATTGGGGCATCTAGACCTTGCATCGTGCGATTTCCATCTGTCTGGAAAGCTGAAAGAACATCTGGAGAGAAAGAGATTTTCCAACGATGAGGACGTTCACACAGCGGTTCTCGAATGGCTCCGCGACCACGGAGCGGATTCTATCATCGAGGAGCTGAACAATTGGGAGAACGTTCCGACCGTGATTACAGAGATATGGCGACTAAGTTGAAAAATAGTATCGTGTATCTGTGTAACCCTAATGTGCAGTGCAGCATTCAGTAAAGTTACTTGCCCTGAAATAGTAATACGAAATTTACTTTTTGAAATCCTCTCGTAAATCATTAACCGCTTTGCAATAACCTTCTGCTTCTTTTCATCTTCGTAACAAGGTCATACAGACTTGTCCGATCTCCGGCATGCTGGCCAGCCAAACACAGCTGTGACGCCTGCAGTGTTGGAACGTACGGACACTCTCATTCGATGTGATCAACGAATCAGAATCAAACGTCTCGCTGCTCAGCTGGACGATCTTGAGAGGAGCTTACAAAATTTCATTGGACTGTTCTTCCTCATGCACCATACAGCCCGTGTCTCGCACCTTCCAAACACGAACTGTCTGCCCAATGAAGGATGCACTCCATGGGGAGCAGTACATGGATGATGTGGAGGTTACTAACGCAGCAAGACGTTGGCTCTGACGTCGACCAGTAGAGTGGTACCATGTAGAAGAACAGGTTCTCCCAGTAAGGCGTCGAAATGCCGTCGCATTGACTATATTGAAAAATAGGGTTTTGTAGACGAAAGACAAAAAATGGTTCAAATGGCTCTGAGCACTATAGGACGTAACATCTGTGGTCATCGGTCTCCTAGAACTTAGAACTACTTTAACCTAAGGACATCACACACATCCATGCCCGAGGCAGGATTCGAACCTGCGACCGTAGCAGTCGCGCGGTTTCGGACTGAGCACCTTAACCGCGAGACCACCGCGGCCGGCCGTAGACGAAAGAGTGGAGAATAATACAGTGTATTGGAATCTTGAATAAAACCAACCTGTTTGGTGTCGGGTAAATAATCGATAATGTCTGCCGTTTGCAAGAGCCTGAAAACTATTTTTCCGGTCAGCCAGAAAACGATGGAGAACATAATAACCATAATTTACAGTCTGCAAGTCCACTTTACCCATTGTGCTCACTGAAAACAAATGTCCCTGCTTGCTGTTTACTCAGC
Organism: Schistocerca gregaria; assembly: GCF_023897955.1. NCBI lineage: Eukaryota > Metazoa > Arthropoda > Insecta > Orthoptera > Acrididae > Schistocerca > Schistocerca gregaria. The sequence continues at coordinate 619,632,807 of NC_064931.1, read as the reverse complement.
AGGATCAGGAAACGATCACTATAAATAAACGTTTAGAGTTTTAGCTGATATATTCAGTGAAAGATCACACGTACAACTTATAATAATATTTCTAATGATAATAATAATATCCCCATCAGAAATAGCACTATTAACAGTTAAGAGGCGACCTCTACTGACAGTTTCAGGTATAATGGTCTATCGGCCTGAATTCTGATCACCAGAAGTTAATTGCTCGCCTCAAAAGTGGAGCCGTACCCTGTGGCCGCGCGGTTAGAGGCGCCATGTCACGGAGTGCGCGGCTCCTCCCGCCGCAGGTTCGAGTCCTCCCTCGGGCATGGATGTGTGTGCTATTCTTAGCATAGGTTACTTTAAGTAGTGTGTAAGCCTAGGGATCGATGAGCTCTGCAGTTTGGTCCATAAGAACTCACACACATTAGAACATTGGATAGTGGTTCTCTTCCCCTACTTTAGTACGATACTCTAGACTTATTTACGTTGAGAGTCAACTGTCAGACCCTGCACCAATTAACGATCTGCAGATACTCGTGCATTTCGCTACAGACTTTGACGTTCTAGCTTCGTACAGACAATGACATCGTCCGCACACATCCTCCCAGAGCTTCTGACGGTATCCAGTGTATATTGTCAACAATGACAGACTTACAACACTCCCGAAATTAATTTTACATTCGTCCATTTTGTCCCATTTATGACGACGTATTGAGTTCTAGTTGCTAAGAATTCAATCGCATATTCGTTTCGATACTCGGTAAGCTCGTATTTTGTTCGCTTGCTCACTAATAACCGTACGGAACTGTATCTTATGCCTTCCGGATACTAATGACCTGAAGTTACTAATGATTATGAGGTCAGTTCACAACATGAACTGTAAGGGTCATAATACACTTAGCTGGAGTATGCCCGAACAGCGTCATCTAGTGTAACATTTCTGATTCAACTTGCTTCCGCGGTAAAGTTAATATACCGATGTGAAAACGTCACTGGCCATTGTGTGTTGAAGAAAATGTATGGAGTGTCCAGTGAGTGTGCTGGATTCGGCAAGGGAGGACTCGAGCGGGCAAGCAGATGGCTTCGGGGCCGGTCTGCCCCACTGGGGTCATTTCTCAAGTCTGCCACGGAGCGCTGAGGGACGACGAGCGCAGGGAACGTAAACTTGGGATGTAAAGCAGAGAGGGACTGGAGTTCGTCACGATCCCAACAGCCGCGGCTCCAGCACTGCAAAAAAACGTTCTACCACACCACGGAGACGCCACTAGTGATCAACAATCACAAGCCGCTGTAAAGTTCGTGGAAGATTATACTGCGTGCCAATGTTTGCGAATTAATCTACTGTATCACTTAGTTCGTGTACTAAGCTAGTTATAAATGATTGTCTACATGCCTCTCAACTCGTACTAACCTGTGCAATCGGTTTCGGGTTATCACGCCAATCTCCAGATGGCTACTCTTGTTTTACTACATTATTATTTTTTCCAACAGTACGTCGTCGGCTTACACTTGTTGTAATGAACGTCGTTTCGTCTCTTTGTTTTTCTCATTATTCATTTCTGGGAGGATGCACACGTGAATTACACGAACAACTATGGTACAAAACCATTTCACAAAATTCTTCATACCAATTCTTCATTGCTTTACATGTAATACTTTTTGTTTACAGTGCAAAGATATCAGCCATTTCCTAACAAGCAAAGATCTTAACCAACTAATGTAAGCAAATAGTTTGTGTCGGAAGTGCAGCAAGTACTCTGCTATTTGTAGGTAGTATCTGAGAGCAAAGCAAAGAAAATGGTCTTATCAGAACTAGAAAGTTAGTTTTATGGTGATTCTCGTGTACGACTGTGATGGTGTTATCTTAACGCATTACGTTCCTCCACGGCAGACCGTCAATGCACAGTATTACTGTTCGTTTTTGGAGCATCATCTGCGACCAGCTTTGCGAAAGAAGCGGCAACACCTTTTGCGCGCCGCGCTAGGTAGCCGAGCGCTCTTTGGCGCCTTGTCACGGCTTCGTGGCTTTCGCTTCAGAAATGTTCCAGAGGTTCGACTGGCAGTAGACCGCTCCATTCGCACTATCAATAGAACAGGCTCTGCTAACGGTATACTACGCCTTCCACATCGCTGGCAACGGGTTCTACACAGTGCTAGTGACTACTTTGATGGGCAGTAACAGGTGTAAACATGTAACTCTTTTGTATTGGTTGTGAATAAATATTTGCCACTATTTAAGTTCCAACCCTCGTAGAAATACTGTCCAACTCATCAATCCTCCTACAGTCATTTAGTGACGACGCTTTCCCGTACGCTACAGCATCATCAGCAAACAGAGCAGGTTGTTGCACATGCTATTAGTCAGGCCGTTATGCATACAGAGAACACGAGCGGACCTAATAAAATTCCCTAAGGCACTGGTGAAGATAATTACGCCTCTGATGGGCACTCGCCGTCTGCGGCGGCGCTCTGACTTTTATTATTTAAAAAGTTTTTAAGCCACTCACATACTCTTAAAACTATTATCTATGCTCCGAACTTCCGAGCTAACAATCTACAGTGTGGCACTGTGTCAAACATTTTCCGGGAACCAACAAGGTATACGAAAAATACGAAGTACCAATGAATCCTAAATGTTCATGCAAGAGCATCAAGTTAATACTCAAAACTCATCATCATTCACAGAAAAACGGAATGTTTGGCAGTATTTATGTGACTGCAGTTGGATGTAGTTAAATTGGTACAGTGTACCCAATGAGTAACAAATGGTTCAAATGGCTCTGAGCACTATGGGACTTAACTTCTGAGGTCATCAGTCCCCTAGAACTTAGAACTACTTAAACCTAACTAACCTAAGGACATCACTCACATCCATGCCCGAGGCAGGATTCGAACCCGTAGCGGTCACGCAGTTCGAGACTGTAGCGCCTAGAACCGCTCGGTCACTCTGGCCGGCCCCAGTGAGTAACATTTCATCTAAATTTCTCCTATAATAAAAGGTAGAGAGAGAGAGAATGCCTACCCCAAATTATATTTGTTATGAATGAAAAACACAAACCGATCATGGAATATTAAATAAAATCTAATAATATAAAATGTATGGTCGTTGATTCACTCTGACGATACCGTTACAAAACTAGCTGATGGAGTCTCACAAGCCGGCCGCGGTGGTCTCGCGGTTCTAGGCGCGCAGTCCGGAACCGTGCGACTGCTACGGTCGCAGGTTCGAATCCTGCCTCGGGTTTGGATGTGTGTGATGTCCTTAGGTTAGTTAGGTTTAAGTAGTTCTAAGTTCTAGGGGACTGATGACCACAGCAGTTGAGTCCCATAGTGCTCAGAGCCATTTGAACCATTTGAGTCTCACAATGTGAAAATATATTTCTTTTTTTTTCACCTCTAGAAAACCTCTTTCTAAAAAAAAAGGAATATCTAACGTAAAATGATACCGCAGATCACCCAAAGATATTATTCCTTGGGGCGGCCGTTGTGGCAGAGCGGTTATGGCGCTTCTGTCCGGAACCGCGCTGCTACTGCGGTCGTAGGTTCGAATCCTGCCTCGGGCATGGATGTGTGTGATGTCCTTAGGCTAGTTAGGTTTAAGTATTTCTAAGTCTAGGGGACTGATGACCTCAGATGTTAAGTCCCATAATGCTTAAAGCAACTTGAACCATTTTTATTATTCGTTATGGGCGATGGATTTCGAAGACGAAATATCATGACTAACGTAAAATGATGCACAGGTCATCTATAGATTTTATTCGTTCTGGGCGACGCATTTCGAAGACGAAGTATCTCTAAAATTATTCAATTAAAGAATATTAAATGATTATTTCAATACGGCGCTTGTTTTAGAACTGGCTGTTGAAATTCACGTCACGAATGAAAGGGTACTGTAAAACGTGACCAGTTATGGTACCACTGAAATTAAAAAAAATAGTGGAGGAGTTAAAATACAAATGAATGAAGTAGCTATTTTTTTAATCACAATTTACAATTTTACGTACTCTGAAACGGAACGATGTGTGATAATTTTCGTGACCCTCAGTTGGCATTCAGGGTTCCTTCTTTCGCCCTGTGCGAATGCTCGCTTGTTGCTGGAATAGATTCTTGATACAACGGCCAGTTACGGAATGCAGTAATGCCTCTCATCAGGAATATGTATTACATTCAGGGAACATGTAAAATTGAAGGCACTATTCTCCCCACAAACGAACAAGGTAAACTATCTGAAATCATCACAAGCTTTAAACAAAGAAATTTAGTTGCACCCAACATTTTCTTAATATTTGTCTTGCCAAAACAAAATTACCACATGGTATAGAAGCAGGGTTCAAGACTGATGGAGGATTGTTCAACCTCAAAAGGTTAAGTATCGCCAGAAAGATATCTCCAACTAACGTGTGATACCACTGGGATTGGAAACGTTTTGGGCTAGTTAAAAGATTAATGAATGAAGTATGTATTTTGGATGAAAATTTATAAATACGCTAATGGAAATGCCGTTTTGGCCCAACCAGATATGATGTACAGATTGGTATAAGAGTTTTTAACGAAGCTTATGAAAATATTGGTTTACTTCCAACATGAGGAATAATCCGCTCAATTACAAACCCTTATCACTAACGTAGATTTGGCATAGAATTTTGAAAAGTATACTGTGTTTGAACATCATGAATTACATCGAAGAAAACGATTGATTGACAAATAGCCAAAAGTATTCAGAAAATGTCTTTCTTGTGAATCACGGCTAGCTCTTTATTCTCACGAAGTAATGAGTGCTATCGACAGGGGATGTCAAACTGATTTCATATTTTTAGATTTCCAGAGGGCTTTTGACACTCTTCCTCGCAAGCGACGTCTAATTAAATTACGTACCTGTGGAGTATCGTCTCAGTTGTACGACTGGAATCGTTATTTCCCGCGGAAAGGTCACATCTCGCAGTAACTGACGGATAGTCATCGACTAAAAAAGAAGCAACATCTGGCATACCCCAAGTAAGTGTTTAGTCCCTCTGCCGTTTCTGATCTATACAAACGATTCAGGAGACAACCTGAACAGCCCTCTTAGATTGTTTGCAGATGATGCTGTCATTTACCGCATTCTAAGTCATCAGGCGGTAATAAACAAATTGCAAAATAATTTAGAAAAGATGTCTGTACGTTGCGAAGTGTGGCAATTGACACCAAAAATGAAAAGTGTGAAGTCATCCACACGAATACTAAAATGAATCTGTTAAATTTCGGTTTCACGACAAATCATACAAATCTAAAGGCCATGAATTCAGCTAAATATGTAGGGATTACAGTGATAATTAATTTAAATTGGTACCATTACGTAGATAATGTTACGGGGTATGCGAACCAAAGACTACGATTAATTGGCAGAATACTTAGAAAATGCAACAGGGCTACTAAAGAGACTGCCTACACTACGCTTCTCCGACCTCTTCTGGAGTATTGCTGCGCGGTGTGAGATCCGCATCAGATAGGACTGACGGAGGATATCTGAAGAGTTCAATGAATGGCAGCTCGTTTTGTATTATTGCGAAACAGGGGAGAGAGTGTCACGTATATTATACGCGAATTGGGGTGGCAGTCATTAAAACAAAGGCGTTTTTCGTTGCGGCAGGAACTTCTCATGCAATTTCAGTCACCCACTTTCCCCTCCGAATGCGTAGATATTTTGTTTGTCCTCGCGTACATAGGGATTAATGATCATAAGAAAATAAGAAAAATCAGAGCTCTCACAAAGAGATTAAGTGTTCGCCTTTCCCCCGCGCTGTTCGAAAGTTGAACGGTATAGAAATAGCTTGAAGGTGGTCTGGTGCCAGGAACTTAATTATGAATTGCAGAGTATTCATGGATATATCCAGCATCACCCTATCTGTATTGCCCATGCAGTGCCTCCCGCTATTACAATCAGTCAACAGTTTCTGCAGAGGAGAGAACAAATTCCCTGCTCCGGCAGTCATCTATTGAAAATTGCGAACATTTGTACCGAACCCTGACATTTACTCAAATCTGATAGAACTGCTTTCGGACGCCAACGGACATGGGGTTTTGATAATCATGACATGAGCACTAGGACTAGGTTACAAGGTTACAACGTGGACCGCCCACAGGAAGTCCATACTTTGCTTTGAAAAATTTCATCAGCACTATTTAAAAAGAATCCATAGAATAAAATGACAAAGATACCACTGCTTCTAGCATCGAAGCGACAGTACTCAAGCATCACCTTCGGTGAGGTCGACAAAAGTTCCGTACAACAGCATCTCATCTGTCCAAGCAAATAATGTAAGCTGTACTTCAGGATGGACTACGAACGCAGTGAGACTAGCGTAAAAGGTACGAATATGCCCTGAAACGTAAAATGAAGAAATGAACAACTAATATTGAAAATCGGGAGGCTACAGCTTCTGATCAAGAAGCATGTGGGCGATTTGTACATGGGGTCTCAAGACACTTCAGACAGGAATGGTGAAAAAAATAATAAATCGACTAACAGACGAATGGCCAGAAGAAGAAATAAGCATCAGCATACTATGGTTGGTGTAAACGTGTGGCACCAATCTGGAAATGTTTTCCGCTCCAGGAATGGTCTACATAGGCTTCAGAAGAGCCATCGCCAATGAGTTCCTAAAGTCTTAAAAAGAGACATCATGCTCGTAAGGAGGTTATAGCCTATGACATGAAAACTAAAAATAAAAAAATAATATATGTGTCAGAAATTTTCCACTTTCATAATCCTTTATAGTACGAAAAGGATGTACAAACTAGTGTCGGGCAATCCAAAAATCAAGAACCGAGACGTTCTAGTTTCCAAAGTGTTCTCGGTGTTCTTGGGAACTGATATCGGATATTCTAAGATCCATCCAAGTGAAAGTCCTTCGTTTCGCGTTGCGGATCGGCTCGTGTTGGGAGCATTCTAGAACTTTGATCAGAACAACAAAGAAAATGGCTCTGAGCACTATGGGACTTAATTTCTGAGGTCATCAGTCCCCTAGAACTTAGAATTACTTAACCCTAACTAACCTAAGGACATCACACACATCCATGCCCGAGGCAGGATTCGAACCTGCGACCGTAGCGGTCGAGCGGTTATAGACTGTAGCGCCTAGAACCGCTCGGCCACCCCGGCCGGCCAACGTGCTATTCAGAAGAGATCTCTGCCCCCTCGTACTCTTACGGATTTATGGAGAGCCCTGCAGGATTCATGGTGTCACTTCCCTCCAGCACAGCTTCAAACATTAGTCGAGTCCGTGACAAGTCGTGTTGCGGCATTTTTGCGTGCTCACGGGACCCTACACGATATTAGGTAGGTGTACCAATTTCTTTGGCTCTTCAGTGTATAATAAGAGAAATAAACTAGTTTTCACTGAAATGTTTTCTTAATCGCATGAGGAAGACTGCATAACAAGGAAACGCTCTAGTCGAAAAACAATGATTTAAACAACAATCGCCGGCCGCGGTGGCGGAGCAGTTCTAGGCGCTTCAGTCCGGAACCGCGCGACCGCTATAGTTGCAGGATCGAATCCTGCCTCGGTCATGGATGTGTGTGATGTCCTTAGGTTAGTTAGATTAAGTAGTTGTAAGTTCTAGGGGACTGATGACCTCAGATGTTAAATTCCATAGTGCTCAAAGCCATTTGAACCATTTTTGAAACAACAATCAAGTTACCCGAAAAATGTACTTCACAAACGGATGTATACATGAAACTATGTTCTTAGAGGAGCAGCAGACGAGATAAAATGCGGCATTATTCACGCAGGCACGCTAGATACACACCCGAGAATAAGGAACCACGTGCGTGGTTGAAGCTTACGGAGCCGTTAGCAGCTAGGCTGTATTCGTAAAAATTCTCGGTTCTCGGGTGTGTACTCGATTCCATTTGGTTCTCGAGAATAGAGCTCTCGATACCTCGAAGGCTTCCATCCTAACATCACTAGTTGAAATACTCCATTAGAAATGCGTGTTATATCGACAGGGGCATAAGCTGTTCACTGACAAGAGGCTTTCTAATAATGAGCAGCGCGGCGGTGTGCGCAGCGCAGCGGGCGCGGAGCGGCGCTTGATAGCAGTGGGGTGACACAGGTTCCGGCCGTCAGCACCGGGCGCCTATCGGCTGCCACTGCCTTCCCTTCCCTTCGCAGCAGCGCCAATACGTACATTCACCCCGCGGCTACTACTCTCACACCATGTTTCCTCTTACCGTTCTCTAAAAGTAAGAGAGTGGAGCATAACGTAATGCCCCTGCGTCATAAAAAAATTTAATCATGAAATAGAACAGCTGGATTAGTACTGATCATAGCCTGAACAGTCCCCTACAAAACACTCATATTCAACATAGTCACCACGCATTTGTACACAATTGCACCATCTCTGAAAGCAGGCATCAATACCAGATTGGAAAAATTAAGGGCTTTTCTTCGTGACCCATGGTTTTAAAGCTGTTTTAATCTCATCCGTAAATAAGTGACGAAGACGCTGTAATGCGCATCAGAAATGTGTAGCGTTGGGTGAAGACGTTTAATAACGGAGAAATTCGTAATGGCAGGCCGGCAACAAACGTTCCTAAAGCTTGCTTTGCCAAAACTACGGTTTAGCAGTTTTCGTACAGTACGTAAACGACACAATAAATGGTAAGATTACCGATAGTACTAGTAATATTGATAGAGAAAGAACCAGAAATGAAAGTATGAGAAGAAAACTGGGAGTCGCCGACTTCTCTTTGTTTTTCGTCTGTTTCTTTGTTTTGCACATAATGAAAACAGTACATCGTTGAATGTTAGTCCATTGTTATTTTATATCCATACAAAATATAAATTGCATTTTGTAAGTAAAAGGAATTACTTGAACGCGTAAGTTCTCTCTGTTTATGTAACCAATGTAATTTATTTTCATGCAAGTACCGTTTACATACACAGACAAAAATATGTATTTGATTATTGTTGTTATTTTGTATTCCATGGAACAGTCTTCATCATGATCAAAGGCAAGAGTTTCCTGTTATTATTGATAAGTACGACAGTTGTTTATGAATAACAGAAACATGTTTTATACAAGTTAGACGGAGTATTGACGAGACGTTTGATTTGTTTTTGTTCTGTATGCTTTCTTTTTTAATTTTACCTTTTTTCTTGAGGAAATTGCATTTTCCAGCGCTGCATGATAAATCTGGATTGCTTTTTTGCTACAATGTCCATCTGTCTGGCGTTAAATATGAACAATTTTCGAATAAAATCTGAATTAAATACTGACAATTTCTGTTTTGCTGTAAATACTGTTTATTTTTAGGTAATAGACAGGGGGATAACTATGTAAAGCAAAAATGTTCCGTAGTTTACGCGGCCCTTTCTATATCCTCACTCAGTTTTTAGACGGTTAATCATTTCCTGTTTCTAGTGGAACCTAAGTAGTAGGACGTTGATTACATGCGGAAACATACCAATCGAAATGAGGTAACGACGGATAGGTATGCAACACCCAGTACGTTGTCCTCGATGATGAGTGTTCATCGGAGGTGAGGGTATCATCTGGAGTGCCCCAGGGAAGTGTGGTAGGTCCGCTATTGTTTTCTATCTACATAAATGATCTTTTAGATAGGGTGGATAGCAATGTGCGGCTGTTTGCTGATGATGCTGTGGTGTACGGGAAGGTGTCGTCGTTGAGTGACTGTGACAAGATGACTTGGACAGGATTTGTGATAGGTGTAAAGAATGGCAGCTAACTCTAAATACAGATAAATGTAAATTAATGCAGATGAATAGGAAAAAGAATCCCGTAATGTTTGAATATTCCATTAGTAGTGTTGCGCTTGACACAGTCACGTCGATTAAATATTTGGGCGTAACATTGCAGAGCGATATGAAGTGAGAGAAGCATGTAATGGCAGTTGTGGGGAAGGCAGATAATCGTCTTCGGTTCATTGGTAGAATTTTGGGAAGATGTGGTTCATCTTTAAAGGAGACCGCTTATAAAACACTAATACGACCTATTCTTGAGTACTGCTCGAGCGTTTGGGATCCCTATCATGTCGGATTGAGGGAGGACATAGAAGCAATTCAGAGGCGGGCTGCTAGATTTGTTACTGGTAGGTTTGATCATCACGTGAATGTTACGGAAATGCTTCAGGAACTCGGGTGGGAGTCTCTGGAGGAAAGTAGGCGTTATTTTCGTGAATCGCTACTGAGGAAATTTAGAGAACCAGCCTTTGAGGCTGAATGCACTACAATTTTACTGCCGCCAACTTATATTTCGCAGAAAGACCACAAAGATAAGATAAGAGAGATTAGGGCTCGTACAGAGGCATGTAGGCACTCATTTTTCCGTCGTGCTGTTTGGGCGTGGAACAGGGAGAGAAGATGCTAGTTGTGGTACGAGGTAACCTCCGCCACGCACCGTATGGTGGATTGCGGAGTATGTATGTAGATGTAGAACACGCCCAATGTACAAGTAACGAATTTACGATCTTAACTGACTAAGGATACTAGGAAAACTAGCATAGTCTAGGATTGCTTATGATACCCGGTAGTTTTACAACTGTATATATGTCATAGATTTCAAACGATGACATGTTGATGAAGTGATTCGAGGAGACTGACGCGTTATAATTCACAATCAACGGTTTTAAAAGCATTCTGAGAGAAATGGGTCAAGAAGCAAAACTCAGAATTTTTCCAAACTGGTTTTGATACCTGCGTTGAAAAATGGCGTAAATGTGTACAAGTAAATCGTGACCATGTTGAACGGTAGTGTTATGTAGAGGACGGTTCAGGCTATGTACTGCACTAATTTCGCTGTTACGTCATTATTATTAAATTTTTATGATGACGGAGACACTACTTTTTGATCTACCTTCGTAACACAGACATGAAACATCCGTCATTCGAAAAGAGATCCCAGTAGTATGATGCAGTTTCCAAAGAAATCCACACAGGGGCACGAGGCATTTAATTAATTTTAATTTTTTTACTAATAATTTAGAGGAAGAATAGTTACATTTTTAAATGGCACGTGAGGCTTCAGTCGAGTCATTGGCCTGTAAAACGGCAAAGTAGACATCGTAATCCATAAATAATTGATTCTACAACGATTATCGTGATACTGTACTACAAAAGCTTACATTTTTATGGAATTAGTGGTTTACAAAACAACATGTTTGAATTATAGCCAATTTAAAGAATGCAAAACTTTGTGCTGAATTTTTCAAACAATGCTGGAAGAAGAGAAAATTTTATTGACTGGGGAGAAATCATAAAGCCAGTCAAATGGGGCTCGATTTTCGTTGCTAAGTACAAGACTTCACGCAGAAATACAAATGTAAATGTCGTGTGGCTAGGGCCTCCTGTCGGGTAGACCGTTCGCCGGGTGCAAGTCTTTTGAGTTCACGCCACTTCGGCGACCTGCGCGTCTATGGGGATGAAATGATGATGATTTGGACAAAACAACACCCAGTCCCTGAGCGGAGAAAATCTCCGACCCAGCCGGGAATCGAACCCGGGCCTTTAGGATTGACATTCTGTCGCGCTGACCACCTTTTTTTTTTGTTCGTTATTGATCGTTGGGTTTGGTCGTTGCGGACGTCGCACGACATCCTGTTCAAGTTCGGTGGTTGATCCTTCCACTCAGTTTTTTATTACAGAGGCCAACCGGCTCTCTGACCGAACACGCTGAGCTACCGTGCCGGCTGTCCACTCAGCTACCGGGGGCGAACGCAGAAATATAGAAACAAGTTATCAAGTTTGATGCCGTACTTTTCCGTTTATAGAGGATAATATTTCACAAGAGTATATGGAAAATATGAGATTCACTCGAACATAAGTGTTGTGAAACACAAGTTCACAGTTTTATACTCATTTACTTTGTCGTTAGTACATTGTTCAATTTACGTAAATTTCAGAAGCTGTTGTGGCACAGTGAAGCCCTATAATCTTAATAATATTGCCTTTCTTTAAATTAGATAGTGACGCTCATCACTGGGTTACATTTAATTAATTTTTGTAAACAATTATTTCACACTAAGACTGGTATTTCATACAGATATTTACTAATATGTCTACATTACATTAACAGAACACGCGATTCCTACTGCAGTAAAGCAGATTACTCTCATTAAAAGATTACTAATAAAAGGTATTTCAAATATCAGGAGACTCCAGTAGTACTGCGAAGTGGTGCAGTGGTTAAGGCACTGGCCTTGTTTTGAGATGGAGAGGGATAGCGCAGGGTTCAAAATTCTGGTCGGCTATCAAGGTTTAGAGTTTTCTTGCAATTCTTACATTATGTAAGGAGGAAGACGACATAGTTAATTTGGATAGGACACTGTCCTTTTACTTTTAAAGCCGTCGGTAATGATCCTGTTGTCGATGGGCATTAAACTATAATCCGCCTTCCTTTTCTTCGAGTTAATGATTCGTTTTGCTATTTCGATACGGTTAGCAATTTTGCCGGTGGGACATTCTCAGCCAGCCAATTGTAAAGACTGCAATCAGAGATCTGTGACGTATCTAAATTGGAAACGTGTTCGTACGTTGTTCCGAGCAAAAATGAAGAGAAAAATCGCAGTCAGTAATTTTGTTATTCGTTTACTTGCTAACAGTCTCGGCAGCACGGCTATTAAAATAAATAACACAAAATTGCTCTTTGTAATTAGAGCAGTCGACACTTAGCGCTTACAGCTAGTTCTCTCTGGTAGTGAACCTTAAGCAAGAAGTATTCTTCTCACTTTATTGTCGTTTCTTTTCTATTCTATTGAAATCTGTTAAGAGGAGTTCATATCGCCTTAGCCTCCTGCTGTCAGATATAGACACCGACAGACGGGGGCCTCTGTAACAGTGTTGACAGCTGACGCCTGAAGACAACAGATGTAACATCCCGAACATGTCCAGATCGATACTCGAACGACGGAACGTAGTCCGGTAGCACTATTACTTTGGCGACATCGCGGTGAACGCACGTTGGAAGCGTGTATTCGTCATCGCCATACCGGCGTATCACCCGGCTTGATGGTGGTACGGGGTGTCATTGGTTACACGTCTCGGTCACCTCTTGTTCACATTGACGGCATTTTTAACACTCGACGTGGTTCTACCCTTCAAATGGTTCAAGTGGCTCTGAGAACTATGGGACTTAACATCTGAGGTCATCAGTCCCCTAGAACTTAGAACTACTTAAACCTAACTAACCTAAGAACATCACACACATCCATGCCCGAGGCAGGATTCGAACCTGCGACCGTAGCGGTCGCGCGGTTCCAAACTGAAGCGGGGTGGCCGGCTTATTTTTACAAACATGATAAAATATTAACAGAAAAAATATTTGTGAGGTAAACGTACTCATTTATTACATCACATGATGGCACAATAGATTAGATGAAGCCGAGCGGCTCTCGTCATAACCAAAACTGATAAACCAAGAATTATTGCAAGTCGTGGCTTCAGATGGCGCCAGATTAAATATATCGTACTTCAGAATGAGTACTCATTAGTAAATACCCACAGGTAAAGGCTCTTGTCAACATAATATTGTAGTAGGTGCTACAGGATAAAATATTTGCGTAAGTTACATGTGTCTTATGCCAGAGACTAAGGCAGACTGCTACAAATATACACGCACAAGCGACCAGGAAAAATTGGACTGCAGAGAGCGCTAAATACATGCGCTTAAGAACTGCGTCTTGGTTATGTTGAATAACAACATTTTATAATAAAGTACGAAATTTCCTCTACAAGGCTATTAAAAATATAATAGATTTGTGGGTATACATTACATATACCTGTAATAGATGTACATGTTTACCTTACGTATACGAGTAAATCTATTATATTTTTAGTAGCGTTGTAAAGTTAATTTCATACTTAATTTATTATAAAATGCTGTATATTCGTTCTGAAGTACGATATATGTAATCTGGCGCTACCTAAAGCCACGGCTTGCAATAATTCCTGGTTTGTGAATTTTGTTTATGACAAGAGCCGCTCTGCTCCATCTAATCTATTGTGACAGCATGTCATGCAATAAGTGAGCACGTTTAACTCATAAATATTTTTCTGTTGATATTTTATTATGTTTGTAAAAGTAATTTTATAACTGGTGTATACATTTTAGGGCCACTACTTCTGAAGAAGATATTTTTAGAAATATCGAAATCATGGTCGAGGGCTAATAAACCTTTATTTGCAATTGGTTGGCTGATTTTTCAATTTATTCAATAATAAATGTAGTTACAGACGGGCTGACAGCAAAAGGGAACATTTTAATTCACCTGACTACACAGGGATGAGTCGTTTGGTACCAGATACTCAAAATATGACTAAAATATACATTTTTTTGTAAAGTACTGTTTCAGGAATCAATTTAAAATGTTTTAATGTTTCCAAAATCCTTACTCGACTCCAAGGACCTACTTCCATACCATTTTACTAATATTTGGTTAAACTTTTTGCCCAGAACGACATTATATAACGATTTCTATCACAAAAATAATCCAAATAAAGCAAATTGTTAGTATCTTCTTAATGTTAAGTTTCGTCCCTGTGACCACCTAAAAGGCTGTATGAATAATCGTCTGGTGGAGACACGATTGAATAAAATCTTCTGGGACTCCCAACAGCCTCGAGCTTTCGGCTGCGTCCTTCTCGGTATCCAAATCGGTAACGACACAGTGATTATGCTAAATGGTTACAGTCCCTAATTTTTAAATTCTGGTGAAGGTTCTTTTGTATCTACAAGCAGTACGCCCCCAGTGCACGTGATCTATAACTCAAATGCCACGTGACAGCGGTAAATAGGCTTTCATATCGGCGTTTGATTGTTGGTGCTATCTGCAATTGGTCTCAGTAACTAATGTTACGAGAGCCACATGTTACGAAAATCACTCTCTATAACATTTTTACCTGTTTCTTTACAAATGTTTTTGGATTCATAACATTTTGCTTAATGATAATAACACATCAAAAAGTAGAACATGTAGCTAATATATCAGAATATAAATACTTATTAGTTGGTTGTACATAGAAGCTACACTAATTATGTAGGTATTAAATATTGTGACTATTAGTTAAAACAGAGACGTGTCTTTCGGGGAAACGCTCAAGAAGAAATAAAGTACGAGCTAAACTTTACAGGCAAATGATCTTAATGGGAAGCAGAACAGATATGTCCGTATTTTACAATCATTTTTATTGGTTTTATTTACTGTAGCTGTAGTTTCTCCCTTGTTAGTTTTATTCAAGGCTTTACAACTCTAAAGGGTATTCAGGGGCGTAGTTTGTACGACGGAAATTGGATATGGTGCTTCAATAGGTTCTAGTTGCTTAATGTCCAGCCTTCAGCAATCGTAGCCAGTCTTCATACGCAGCAGCTCGATACCTGTTTCAATGCTCTGGACCTTCTTTACTTATACTAGTCGAGGACCACTCAACAGATACAGGAATCGTGACTTCTCCACACTACCTGGGCCATTTTAAATCTGGATCTCGAGTAGTAGACGAAGTAATCATCCAGAAGAAGTATTTGTAGACTTTCAATTCAGTTTTTTACCACTGTATAAATTACAGATGTATCCACAGGCGAGGGGTAGCGTTGGATTAAAAATGTGAGTGAGGTGTTCTGGGATATCTTGTATTTTAAGAACATTGTCAGTGGGAGAGAGGAGTCCGGGTTCCATTTCCAGTCCGCCACAACGTAAAGGAATTTGGGTAGAAGTATGTTACATCATGAGGAACACTCTACTACAGATAATATAAATATGGATGCGTAGCCTGCGAATGAGTAGGGCACGTATAAAAATGCAAATCCACATTACATGTTTCGTGAATAGTTTACAATCCATGTCCAGTGGTTGTATAATAGTTACAGTATTACGAACAAGACTCGTAATTTACGACTATTTGTTTCTTGACAATGTTTACGGCCCCGTCGACGGCAGGAGCGTTCGAGACAAATACCTTAATCACATCTTGCATGGACTTGACGACAAACTGCACGTGGTCTGCACTAAACAAATCGTATAGTAATTAAGTGGGCTAATTTAGAAAGAGTAATAAATAATTGTGGCAGTCATTCAATTGTGGGTCCTCGCTCTACAATGAATAAGCTGAGCGTTCCTGCGGGGCATTACAGCCTACGCTGAGAAAAGTTTCCGGAGTACATGTATGGAAGCAGAGAGCGACATTATTCGGAATTCGCGTACATACATCGTATCGAGGCCACGTCGTGTATTTGCGGCATACAGATGCCGAAACAGAGGTCAATAACAATTATCTGCCACATATGGCCCCGTAATGCAATACGCCAAACCGGTAAATAAGTTACCTCTACCTTGTAACGAATGGAAGCTTAATGAAATCGCTTTGAAAGCTTTTTCTGACGTCAACGAATTATCGTTAATTTTTGAAACAGTCGGTGAGAGAATATAATGTCAGCGCGATGTTTCCCTGCCTATTTCGGGTGACTGCTTTCAGTGCACGAACAACCCAGATTTATCAGACTTTTCAACACTGATTGCCGTGCACTATCCCTTCTCCCGTATTTACAAACAGATCAGCGTCCTAAATATCCTCACAGTGGAATTGTTTTCTGGAGAAGTTAGAGTGTAATAAAGATCCAGCTTTGGCTTATGTTTACTCGAAAATAATTGCAGGTGACATGGTTATTGGGAAATAGGCGTCCCACGAACGTATTTGCTTCCCCGTGCCCATAGGAACAGCAATGTCCCATTTCTCTGTGGGGGCTGTAAAGTTTTGTTGTGATTAAGAACTACATAAAGTCAACAGGTCCGTTGTATGCCGTCTAAAACTCCGGTTGCCGTTTGAATTTACCATGGTGTATCGAGTACATTCTGTAGAGGTAGTTTCCACTAACATACATTGATCTTTCTGTGAGATAAGGACAGTGAAAATATTCCTTTTATTGCGTTATTTTCTATGTTTATACGTTCTGCACGTATATTAATTGGAAAATAACTCTTGAAGTGGTCTGCAGTTTTGCCTTGCAGCCAATGCACGTAGAGGACTGAACTTTTTTAGTTATTTATTTGTCGGAGAGTCCAGTGCTGTGATGGGAGTTTTTGATCGATTTGATGAAGTAAAAAAATGGTACGCCGTTAGCAGAAAGTCTATAAATGGTACATTGTCTTTTCTCTTTTTTTCTAGAGGCCAACAGAGGACACTTTCATTACGTGTAACTGTAATAATGGTGCTCAATGTGATCAAGTGTCTTTCCGTCTTCCTCTAGTACGGCAGCTTTCAGTTAGATGAAAGATAAAAAGGAGGAAGCGGCAGGCCTTTCTCGCAAAAAGGAAAGCGGAGGTATTGGAGTTCCAGACGATGCGAGGCTACAGGTGGTAGGGAAGCATCCTCCGCGAAGTGCACGAGCAAGCGATGCAGGAAATGCATCACTTCACAACAAGAGATAAGAATTAATATCACATCCAGTCACTGCAAAGTACCATTATGTATTCATCCTTGCCTGCAAAAGCTTCATGTATCTTTAGTTTTGAGTAATTAAATCTCATTGATAAAACATTACTGCTTGTTTTCTTCTTTACAGGTACTATTATTCTCTTCATAAAATCATTTCCTAAATTTATTCCATCTCTAATTCGGGGGCACGTCATATCGTTTAAACATTTAGAAGTACTAAAAAGCGATATGAAATAGCACGAACATCTAGAATCAATAGTGGGAAAGGCAGACTTGCATTAGCTGGAAGGGTTCCGGGAAAGTGGGGTGCATCAGTAAAGGAAATATCGTAGGAGGCCAGCGTGGTATCTATAGCTACGATGCCACTACGTAGGTGATCTCTGCTACGTTGGCACTACGACACCAACACAGACGACAGCGCCCTCTAGCGAGCGCTGAGTAGCTCTACGAGCGCCGGATTCAGCCCATTTGATTCCGAGTAAACGACCAAGCAACATTGTTTCTATTTCATAGTGGACGAGCCACTACAGATTTTGTCTTTGTAACTTCTAGCCGCTGTTAGATTTGATTGATGTACAGATTCGCACCTACGTGCTCATCTCAGCCAAAGTTAAGTTACAATTTATGTATTCATATTCTTCTTTAAATTTACACGCAGTGCCGAAGTACTTCACCTTTTCCTGCTCCTACTCGCGTCCTTCACTCTCGACCTATTTTGCAGAAGCAGTTCACAGGAACAGACCCACGCGCTGCCTACCAGGCGGGATACAAAAGCCAGTGTGACCGATTCTAGAATACGGATCCAGTTTAGGAAGCAGGTATGACAGCAGACATCAGACGAATCCAGATCCGTGCGGCTACATTATATCCCGTCAGAAAAAACTCTTTCGACCACGTAACAAATATTCAGGGGGAACTGAAACGGAAATCTTTGGAAGGAAAGGGAAGGTGTTCTTAAGAAACCCCGTTGGTTAAACGTGGAGGGCCGGTTTTCGAATTCGAATGTGAGGTAGCTCTGCTGTCACCATAGTGTATCTTGGTTAGCTGAGGTCAGTATCGATTCCACAACAACGATAGCAGATTGTGCGGTAGTTCTGCTCCCGACGTTGTGTACACCGCATGGAGATCGTGAGAATCAGATAAGAAAAATTACGGCGAGTGGAGAGGCATACAGATTGTCCGTCGACACGCAGCGCCCAGTGGCTTATGGAGAATAAGAGGGTGGGGAGAAATCGATATTCTGAAGAATAAAAACGAAAATTTCTGTTTAGTTATTACCTTGAACTACAGTACTGGCCATTAAAATTGCTACACCAAGAAGAAATGAAGATGATAAACGGGTATTCATTGGACAAATATATTGTACTAGAACTGACATGTGATTACATTTTCACGAAATTTGGGTGCATAGATCCTGAGAAATCAGTACCCAGAACAACCACGTCAGGTCGTAATAACGGTCTTGATACGCCTGGGCATTGAGTCAAACAGAGCTTGGACGGCGTGCACAGGTACATCTCTCCATGCAGCTTCAACGCGATACCACAGTTCATCAAGAGTAGTGACTGGCGTATTGTGACGAGCCAGATGCTCGGCCACCATTGACCAGACGTTTTCAGTTGGTGAGAGATCTGGAGATGTGTTGGCTACGACAGCAGTCGAACATTTTCTGTATCCAGAAAGGCCCGTACAGGACCTGCAACATGCGGTCGTGCATTATCCTGCTGAAATGTAGGGTTTCGCAGGGATCGAATGAAGGGCAGAGCCACGGGTCGTAACACACCTGAAATGTAACGTCCACTGTTCAAAGAGCCGTCAATGCGAACAGGAGGTGACCGAGACGTGTAACCAATGGCACCCCATACCATCACGCCGGGTGATACGCCAGTATGGTGATGACGAATACACGCTTCTAATGGGCGTT
Organism: Schistocerca gregaria; assembly: GCF_023897955.1. Classification (NCBI taxonomy): domain Eukaryota; kingdom Metazoa; phylum Arthropoda; class Insecta; order Orthoptera; family Acrididae; genus Schistocerca; species Schistocerca gregaria. Next base: position 619,613,466 of record NC_064931.1, on the reverse strand, counting down.
CACCGCGATGTCGCCAAACACCGATGCGACCATCATGATGCTGTAAACAGAACCTGGATTCATCCGAAAAAATGATGTTTTGCCATTCGTGTACCCAGGTTCGTCGTTGAGTACACCATCGCAGGCGCGCCTGTCTGTGATGCAGCGTCAAGGGTAACCGCAGCCATGGTCTCCGAGCTGATAGTCCATGCTGCTGCAAACGTCGTCGAACTGTTCGTGCAGATGGTTCTTGTCTTGCAAAAGTCCCCATCTGTTGACTCAGGGATCGAGACGTGGCTGCACGATCCGTTACAGCCATGCGAATAAGATGCCTGTCATCTCGACTACTAGTGATACGAGGCCGTTGGGATCCAGCACGGCGTTCCGTATTACCCTCCCGAACCCACCAATTCCATATTCTGCTAGCAGTGATTGGATCTCGACCAACGCGAGCAGCAATGTCGTGATACGATAAAGCGCAATCGCGATAGGCTACAATCCTATCTTTATCAAAGTCGGAAACGTGATGGTACGCTATTCTCCTCCTTACACGAGGCATCACAACAACGTTTCACCAGGCAACGCCGGTCAGCCGCTGTTTGCGTATGAGAAATCGGTTGGAAACTTTCCTCATGTCAGCAAGTTGTAGGTGTCGCCACCGGCGCGAACTTTGTGTGAATGCTCTGAAAAGCTAGTCATTTGCATATCACAGAATCTTCTTCCTGCCGGTTCAATTTTGCCTCTGTAGCATGTCATCTTCGTGGTGTAGTAATTTTAATTGCCAGTAGTGTAGTTAAAAACATTTCTTTTGTCACTAAATCGTTCGATTGTCATACACTATCTGATGAAAAGTTCACGAACGTCCCAATGCAATCGGAACTGACGACTAGATGTAACGAGAGGCGGACCCGCTAGTATAAAAGGAGGTGGGGAATATTATATTGTTAGTAGAGAAGCAGTAACAGCGGAATGGGTCGGACAGGACAGTTCAGTGACTTCTACCGTGAACTAGTCATTGGATATTACCTGAGTATCAAATCCATCAGGCACATTTCGGTCCTTCTAAAGGCGCCAACTCGACTGTTGGTGCTGTGATTGTCAAGTGAAAATGCGAAGGCACTATCACATCTAAACCAGACTGAAAGGGATCGACGAGCATTGGAAGGGTAGTTGAAAAATAAATTGCATGAAGTCAGTAGGAGTCACTCCGGAGTTCCAGTGTGCTACCAGTATCCAGCTAGCACAACAACCACGCTTAGGGAGTTAAAAATCATGGAGTACAGTGGTCCAGCAGCTCCTTATGAGCCATACATTTCTGTAGTCAGTGCTAAATGGCGCTTCAGGTGGTCTGAGGAGCGACACGATTGGACAGCGGATCACACTATACGCTGTTGTAATCCGATGGAATGGTTTGGGTCTGGCGAATGCCTGGACCACGTTATGTACTGTCTACAGTTAGATATGGAGGAAGTGGTTTTACGATAAGTAGGTATTTTTCATGGTGAGGGTGTTGCGATTCAGAAAACACTACAGCACATTTCACAGCATTGCCTACTGTGTACTGTAGAGTAATAGTACGGAGACGCCGATTGTTTCCATCAGCACGACTGTTCGTCCTGTCCCCAAGCAGCAACTGTGAGACAATGGTTTGCAGAAAATAACACTCGTGCAATGGACTGACCTGCCCGCACTTCCGGCTTGAACCCAATGGAAGACCTTTGGGATGAGTCGGAACGTCCACCTCGCTGCAGACCCGAGCATCCGAAATCACTACCTCCTCTAGTTTCGGGTCTTGAGGAAGAATGGGCTGCCATTACTCCACAGACAGTCAGACACCTCACTGAAAGTGTCTCCAGCAGAGTTCAAGCCATCATAAGGGCGAAGGATGGGTACACACCATATGAATGTCCACTAACAGGTATCTGGACTCTTTTGATCAGATATTGCATTTGTTAGACACAGAGAGTCTTCCCCAGGAATTGGAACATCTGAGAACTGTGTTTCGAAAGAATAGTTACTCAGAGTGGCAGATCCAACGTGCTCTCCGCCCAACCACTGCAGCACAACCTTTTGAGATGAAGTCACGAGGGAGGAGGTAGGCACTGCATTTATTCCATACATAGGCTCAGTCTCGGGGAAAATCGCCCGCATTCTGAAGAAACACCGGGTCGGAACTGTGTTTTGTCCTCCGAATAAAACTCGTGCACTGGTGGGGAGCGCCAAAGATGACCTCGGTTTGAGGAAGGCCGGCGTGTACCAGATTCCGTCTCAATGTGGCAAGTCGTATATTGGTCAGACGATGCGTACCGTCGAGGTTCGATGCCGTGAACACCAGAGGCACACTCGACTGATGTATCCGAGCAAGTCGGCGGTCGCTGAACATTGTTTGTCGGAAAATCACGCTATGGAGTATGACCGCACGAGGATTCTGGTACAGACGTCGAGATACTGGGACAGCGTTGTTAGAGAGGCCATCGAAATTCGCACCAATGACGACCTCATAAACCGTGACTGTGGCTATAATCTTAGCAAGGCTTGGGAACCAGCGATTGGGTTAATCAAGAGTAAATCGAGCAAACGCATAGTTGTGACGACCACGGCGGACAGAGCCATCACACCGACGTCATCTCAGACGCCGTTGCAATCTGTTCCACCGCGCTACCGTGGCGCGGGGCGCGGACGGCAGAGGGAGCGCGCCGCGGGCGGAGGGTATTTAAATCGGCCGCCGCCGCGACGGAACCCAGTTCTCCCTGAGCAGCCATAGCGTACGGATCTCCGTGCCGGCACGTTCACAGGAGCTCAGTCCGTCAGTTCACCTGATGATGGCGACATGTTTGATCGCCGAAATATTGTGCCCGTTGGACACTATAGACCGGCAGTACACCCGTGGATATTTTGATTATGTTAGAATATAGTTTTACACCAACTGTAGATACAAGTCTCTACTAACCTTTATCGTGATTTACGGTCTTTAGCGATACTCAGGTATGCTGAGCTGCAAATTTTCTGATATAATCTACGCACTTTTCATCAAGTAGTCATACCGTTCCCTTCCTGTGTTTTGGAATCCACTAAGGAACTTCGTCGGTTCATCTGTGCCTGGCTGCATGCCCCATCCACCTCCATTTTATTTTTATTACTCCAGCATGAAACTTCCTGACAGATTAAAACTCTTTGCCGGACCGAGACTCGAACTCGGGACCTTTGCCTTTCGCGGGCAAATGCTCTACCAACTGAGCCACCCAAGCACGACTCACGCCCCGTCCTCACAACTTTACTTCTGCCAGTACCACGTCTCCTACCTTCCAAACTTTACAGAAGCTCTCCTGCGAAGCTGGAGGGTAGGGTAAAGATTTGTTGTGTTTTCTGATGAAAGCGGTTTCTACTTCGGTGCCAGTGATGGCTGTGTGTTGCTTGGAAGAAGGCCAGTTGAGTATCTGCAACCAACGTGTCTGTGTGCTAGGAACACTGGACCTATATTTGGAGTTATGGTCTGTGGTGCATGTGACACACTCCTGTGGTTACCCCACGCACCCTGGTTACAAATTTTTACGTCAGTCTGGTGATTCGAAATGTTGTGTTGCCATTCATGAACAGCATGTTCTACAACAGGATAGCGCTCGCCCACATACTGCTATTGTAACCAACATGCTACAGTGTGTGACACGTTGCCATAGCCTGCTCTATGACAAGATCTGTCTCCAGTCGAGCACATATGGGACATGATCTGACGACAACTCCAGCGTCATCCACAAAAAGCATTAACCGTCCTTGTATTGACCGACCAAGTGCAAAATGGTTCAAATGGCTCTGAGTACTGTGGGACTTAACATCTATAGTCATCAGTCCCCTATAACTTAGAACTAATTAAACCTAACTAACCTAAGGACATCACACACATCCATGCCCGAGGCAGGATTCGTCCAAGTGCAACTGGCAAGGATCTCCATCCCACAAACAGACATCCGCCACCTGTACAACACAATGCATGCACTTTTGGATGCTTGCATTAAACAATCTGGCGGTCACACAGGTTATCAATGTACCAGAATTTCACATTTGCAATGGCTTATCTCGCGTTTATATTAATCACTTAAATATTTTACCCACACAAATGTATAGCCTAAATTTCATTATTCTACATTAATAATTTTTTGTTGCGTCAGTGTGCAACCGTCAAACACCCCGTGGTAAACATGCTTACAAACTAGCGGCACCCGCCATCAATTTACTCATTTCCCTCCGTTTCGTATAAAACGAATAGAAATGCCTGAGTTTTATTTGTTTGAATGGTAACTAAATATTCATATCTCGCTACCTTTAAAACAGAAGAGTTAATACCCATTGTCATCCCTCGACAAAAGTGTGGTTAGGTGCTAAATTTCTGTGGGAACAGTGCTGGTAGCTGATCGCGGTAGGGGGTAATCGTCTCAGAAAGCTGTACAGAACATGAGACGCGGGAATTACCGCATAGAAACAGAAATACTCTTAGAACGTAGGCAACCAGCGACGTGGAGCACACCCGATGTACGAGGCATATTCATAGTTAAAAATAAAGTTACGTAACACATTTTTCATGGTTTGCAGGCACATGTTTTTAATCCTAGTGTACACTGAAATCCCCGCGCCTCAGTACCCGAACACGCCGCTAGATGAGCTCAGACAAAATAGCGCAGCCAACTGATAAAGTGAATTATCGTGTGGTGTATCTATTTCTGTGTTTGGAGGGCACGATGCTGCAACAATCAGTGCCGAATTTGTGGAAGTGTACGGCAGTAGTGAACCGTCATGTGAAATGATGAGTGGCGCATACGCTTCCACTGTAGTGAGACAAGTCTGAATGACGAAGAAGGAAGTGGCGGACCATTTCTCTGTGAAGAAATGGGAATCGCAAGAGATGTAAGAGTTCTTCTGCTCGATGACCGGCGTTTCACAATCAAGACGACACTGCAAAAAGTGAAAAGCAGTCACGGATGAGTTTTCATCATCTTGCACGACATTTTAAAAACGTCACATGTCGCCGCCCGTTGGGTACCGAGACTACTCACACCAATTCAAACTGAATCGTGGCAGCAGTAGAGATGTTACAGCTGTATCAGGTCGAACCATATGACTTACTGAGGCACGTAATCATGACGGATGATTGTAGGATGCATTACGATGACTTCGAGACAAAGGAGTAAGGCAGGCAGTGGAATCATGTGGCGTCACCACCGCCGAAAAAGCCGAAGTCCCAACAATCATTGGTCATTGGTGAAGGTGGTACTGAGTTATTTTAGGGACTACTGTTGTGGGGTGCTAACAGATTATGCTCGCAAGGAGCAAAACGTCACATGAATATAGGGCAGAGTTGGGTAAAACCAGGTGTACGGGTCAAACTGGGTATCTCCAGATATCTGTGATTATTGCTGGCATTGGTCTAATAGCGCTCGGAATTACTAGAAACCGCCATTTTGGGGAGATCACCAGCTTAAGGAGCGATCAATAAATTTCCTTTCGAAGGCCACAAAAACCCCTTTCCTGCATGTCGGTGCTTATATAACCACATAGGATACGCGCTGTGTTGCATATACGCTGCCCTAAAACGGAATATTTTTAACGGCCCATATATCTCGATAACACCCCATAAATTTCATGTAGCCAGTAAATAAATAAAGAACCATCTTAAATGTGAAAAGTGCAAGACAATGGCATAAAATAAACAGAAACCATCACATCAGGTAACAAGATTATTATCAAACGTCTTGGGCCTGTTCATCGTTTATGTAACTAGGAATAATACTACGAAACGATAATAATATCAATGCGTGAGATCGGTAGCTGTGAAGGAAGGAAAATTCTGCTAAAGTGCAGGGCAATTAGTTAGGAAACTGAATGCAACATTATTGCGACCAAGCCCAGAGCAGTGTTCCATTTCTTGGAATTATTATGGTAGGCGCCTGACGGAAGATGTCGCAGAAATAGTGAGAGGCAGTGCTACGTTCCTAATATTCCGACAGGATAAGACTTTGAGCGGGAGTGAAGACTCATACTTTTTTTTTCAAAAAAAGGACAATATGTTCGCCATCTTGCGCTTAATTTCCGCAATTGAAAATTCAAGCTTTAAGTCATTTTCAAGTGGTTAAGTTATTGAAACAAAGCAGTTGTCAACATTAGAAAAATAAGTAAAAATGCTTTACTGATGTTGACAATTGTTGTGGAAATTATGATTACGAACATAACGTCATTTAAAAATTCAGCGAGACTGAAATCTTAAAAGAAATACAATTCGCACAAATTGTTTATTCAGTCCGCCTCGCAATTTAATGTTGTTACCGGTATTCCTAATCAGTCAATCGACATTGTGTCAGCAGTGATGAAGAGAAATGTTCACATAATCATATCGTAAATGGCACAGAGAAGGATGATATTTCAGGTGATTGTGCAACTTAGGTTATTTAGAGAAACATTGTCGTCTATATGGTGACAGTGTCCCTTTATTTCACTTCGCGCGTCTAAGAAATGTTCAAAAAATGGTTCCAATGGCTCTGAGCACTAAGGGACTTAACATCTGTGGTCATCAGTCCCCTAGATCTTAGAACTACTTAAACCTAACCAACCTAAGGACATCACACACATCCATGCCCGAGGCAGGATTCGAACCTGCGACCGTAGCGGTCACGCGGTTCCAGACTGAAGCGCCTGTAACCACACGGCCACATCGGCCGGCTAAGAAATGTTCACGACTACACTAACAACATTGCGCTAATATTAACACCCGGGCATAGCAATGGGCTGCCGAATTGAGTCACGCTATGGCATTAAAACTGATTGCTGTTGAAAACGTGTATTATTTTACAAATTTCGTAAGACAGACATAGATCTAAAACAACCTGACAGTTGAATGAACAGTTTTACAAGTAAATGCCCTCTACATCCTGAAGTACTTAACGTTATTCAGTATTCTCAATTGTCAGCTGCTTCATTTAATATTAAAAATTTAAATACGCGCTTTAAGGAAGCCTCGAATCTGCAAAGTTGGTTGACTCCAGGCTTTCCATTCCAGAAAAATTTTCCATTCAAGTGAAATGAAACAACAAACTTTTTACCTGCGGTTAATTTTGTTTTGTGTCGCAGCCGGGAGAACACTTGAATGAACCCATTTAAATACGGAATCAGAATATCGAGAAATATTTCAGTCGTCGTCGGTGTGTGATTTTTAAGTAACTAAACTACATCCGGATGATGGTTAGATGTTTAGTGGGTAACGAGCAGCTGAAGGAAAAATGTATAGAGTGATTTATGAAATTTTGTAAATCGGTTTTATGTGAGACATTGTTACGAAAATAGAAACAGTTCAACGTGACTGGACAGGGAAGAGAGGTAAGTAAAAATTTTGAAACAACTGGTTCATAAAATACTCATTTAGACTTTCATTTCTCTGTCAATGTAAATAAAACAGATCCTCTATATTTTCCGTATCAGAACAACGTAGCAGCACAGTGTACAGTGTGTACAAGTCAGCTAACTTGTTAATAAGAAGATTGCTGGAAACCTTTTCAAACTCGTCAGCAGCGCTGGATGTTTACAAAAGATCAAACAACAGAAACGAGGTCATTTCGTCCCTTAGAGTCTCTGTGTGTATAAAACAGGCATATTAAATACGCATGCAGTGTATGGTAATAAAAATTTTAGAGCTAAGAAATGATTTGCGACCTAGAAAATGGCCGGTAAGACATCCGTTTTCAAAATTTTTTACTTCATTGCTCATGAGCGAGCAAGAAACTCTGGATTTCCAGTTGCGGGAAAAAAAAATTTCCAAAGAGGCTAGTGACTGCTGTGGCAGCGGTACGACGTATCGTAAAAAAGTGAACTGAGATTTAATAAGACGTGTTGTTGAACATTAGAACTTTTGTTTTCCTGAAATGACTCTCTTTATCTCTCTTTCGAAACTTACAACAGCGACTAAGAAATTAAAAGTTCTAAATCTTTCATTTAACAAATTTTAAATGTGAACATTTTAGGTTAGGCTTTATCGCGACTGTTATAGGTATCGAATGATACAACAAGTTTACTGTTACCGGTGTGTTTACTTATATCATCAACGCATTTCTAAGGTTTAAACATCCATAACCTGGTGGATTTACGTGAGTTAGTACGACATGTGTTTTTTGTGTTAGGACTTCGGGACGACCTGTTGCATTGTCTAGTGGAAAAAACAATAACGCTATTTAAGATCAAGATTTTGGAGAGGTTTTTGTCTAAAACCTACAAGTATCTACAAATATATCTAAGTCTGAAAATAAAACAACTAAAACAGTATATATCCAGTGGTCACAGGCTCCTTTCTCTGTCATAATACATCATATATAAACTGTCATATTTTGTAAAGAAAGGTGGTGTCTGGAAACTGATAGTTGCAAAGAACATAATAGCAAAACAGAAATTATCACGAAGTGCAAAAGATGTATAGCATAAAACACTAATATTTCAGAACAAGTTTTAAAGGACAGGGGAGATCTTTGGTTGAGCTGATGAACACATGCGTTAGAATAAATAATTCAAATGGTATACAAATCCTTTTTTGTCAAGTTTATAAAGTTTATATTTCGTACTCATTTATATAATAACGTGACATGTTGCAAAACTTAAATGCAATAATTATGTTGCCAACAATGGTAAAATTATACATGAATAACAATTCTGGGTGAGATTCAGAGATGTGGGATAAAAGGATTGCGAGAAAGAGAGTTAAGTTTTGGATATGCTAGAGCTGTGGGTTTATTAAACTCACGTATGTTACGTGTTAAAAACTACATAAATACTGAAGTAACACATTAATACTGAGTTAAAGATACGCAGATATATATATTCTTAATAATACAGACAGATATATGCGATACCAGGCTGACATGGGGTACAAACTGGTGGTTTATTTCGGTGTATCTATTGAGTTTTGTTAGTTAGGCAAGTTATTGTTCATTAGGGAAATATCAAAGGAAACATGCAAGTAACTAAATTAATTCTTGGAAAATATGAAACGGAAGATGGAGGCAGGGAGTAAATAACTAAATTAATTCTAGGAAAATATTAACGGGCGGATGGAAGTGGAGAGAGAAAAGAAGACAGAGAGTTTTTAGTAAAAAATCTCCCCAAAACAATGTCCTGAAATAGAATTTTGATTTCTCCACCAGGCAGTGCCACAGGTTACCCCACGTCGAAACACAACACACATATACCGTACTAACAAATGTAAATCCACCTGATGATGGAGGTTTAATCTTTAGAAACGCCTTGAGGATATAAACAAACAATGGTTGTTAATAGTAAACTTCTTGATTCATTCGATTTGACGAATGAGTAATTCATTACATATCTCGAAAATCGAACCTTGAGCTCGATGAGTTTTTTGAGTGATAATGGCTTGAGAATAAATAGTTGCTTCAAACCAATCTTGGGACTGTCGATCAAAATATTTCCAAGTACGCATGACAGCAGAAGTAGAACTAACTCAGAGACGTGCTGCTTGGATCGTAACAGTTTCTATATAACCCATATAAAAATGTAACGGAGACGTTTGGGAATTTTAAATGGGAATCTTTGGAAAAAAGGTGAAGTTGTTCACGTGAAAGCTTTTGTATAAATTTAGAAAACCAGATCAGAGGCAGACATTGCGACAGTTCTGGTGCCACCATCATATATCTCGCGTAGGGACCATGAGAATAAGATAAGAGAGACTAAGGCGCGAAGCGAGGCATACAGATTGGTCATTTTTCCCACGCTCAACACGCAAATGGACTAAAGCACAAGATGGCCAATATTTGTACGGTTTACCTTCCGACACGCACGCCCTGCCTCTGTTAAGTATTTGTGACAGTTACATCGCTATACATTGGCTCCCGGAGTATATATATGGAGATGTAGATTGTTGTCTCTTTATCGTGTGTGTGATAGCAATCTGAGAAAGTTAAGTTTCCATATGGGACGTCGCCTGCAAGGATAACCTGTTCCCGGGGGATGGTGGATCGCAACGATAGGAAGTTTGGTCGCATGTTTGGGAAGTTGTATCTCGTCATAACTTCACCCCTTGCCAGCAGAATTCCAGCGACGAGAGTGTTTTCACAACCGGCAACTGAACCGACAACCCCTCCCACTTTCCCTGTGGGTCAATAGCCAGAGCAACGGCGCGATATAGCGAGTTCGGCCTCGGCCGAGGGCCCTGTCTGATTGAATCACACGTGTCCAATCAATTCTCATTAACGAACAATTGTTTGCTGTGTCTACCATACAATAATGCCCTATGGCAAGGCGCCCCAAGAACCGAACAATGATCCTAGCGTAGTTAATGGCACTGTGTTCCTTTGGTTTGACATGAACGTTTTCAAAATTACTGCGGTGTACAAGATAGAATTATCCTGTGCCGTTTCGTCAATGTTCAGAGGAGGAAAACCGTCACTCGAACACTGATATACTGAGGAAAGGCTGCGCCATAAGGCGCACTGTTAAGCAGCGGCGGCTTCAGGTCATTATCAGACCATCGAAATTTACGTTACCGTGGTTTCGTTAAATAGGTTAAGGCGGATTCTGGGATGGCTCTTTTAAAAAGGGTATGACCGATATCCTTCTCCTCTATAACACACACAACACAAGATTAAATACACACCAGGTATACGACATTTTTCTTCAGTATGGAACTGTTGTCAGTTATTATTCAGAAAGTTGATAAACATTTGTGTTCGTACTTATTATAAAGACGATATTTCAAGTTTGTAAAGAACTTTCATTCCATGAGTACTATGGATTTGTATTGTCATTATTTCTTGTTCAGAGATTAGGGTTACATACCTATCGATAATCATGTAAGTTAACAGTGAAAACGAAATCTGATACCTGATTTCGAAATGAAACAGTTTTCGTGTTCAAAACAGCCAAATGACAAAAACAGGGTTAAAAGTTCTCAACAGTTTGCATTCCTACATTTTAAAATTAAAACTTAAAATCAAGACTATTCTAAAATATATTAAATTTCATTACGCGTACTTTAGGTTTCAGTTGTGATGGTTTGTTCTAAAAGCTCCTTCGTGGAAAGTTGAATTAGTTTCTTCCTGTGCTCTATTTTTGTTTGTTTGTTTATAAATAGATGGTACTTAGTAGTTAAAAGGAAGTGTTTATTGAAGTATACGTTAATGTGAGGTAACATTTTTCACGTCGCAATGGTAAAATTATCTGTTGACTAATTTCTCCATACTTAAAAGACACAGTTTTGCTAAAGTTCAAAATCGAAAGTACGTCTTAGCTCATTTAAAGTACATTTAAAAAGTTCAAGATAACTGAGAAATTATAGCAATTTACTCATAGCAGACCGTAGTTTTAATCAGAATCCTACCTCCACAAAAGAGTAAATTCTATACTTATAATCTAATGATTTGAAATAACGTTTTTCCGCGTGGGCTAGCGCCCGTTTTATTTCAAGTTATCTAAGACAGTACAATGAACTGGTATTACAGACATTCCCCTTAAATTCACAACTTCCCTCGAGCATAGCGTTCTGTGATGGCAATAAGAAAGGCTTGCCCAATATACTACGCAACACATTCACGATCAATATCATTTAAAATAGAGACGTTTCACTTGTCGAAATCTGAAAGCAGGTACGTTTCACTGTCCTTGTCCAATCATCCGAGCTTCTGCGCTGTCTCAAATAGTTTCTTCGTCGAACGGCCGTCAATCCCTAATCTTCTTTTTTATCTCGTGAAAATGAAACTACATTATGATTACGATAAAATTTTTAAATTATTATCGTCAACCAGCGACTTCATCGTCAATACAAAATAATTCAGGTGGTTGCTATAAACCTACACTGTATGAAGGATATCATTTGAAACTAACAGAGGCACTGTAGTGTGTACACAAGAATCAACCCTAGATTTTTATTTCATAAAAAATCTGCCTAAAACGATCGCGCCTCTTCTGTACATCAAAATCTTGTGACGATACTGTTTAGTGCTTCGTAACAAGAGGTCAGAGCACATCCATCTGAAGATTTCAGCCAGGACTGTATCGTATGAACGCGTACAAACTACACATATCTTATTTATTTTTCCAATGTCGCTCATGGTAGTCTATGGAAAGTTTGGTCCTTGTCTTTCTAATGCAGAGATCCTGATTTCTTAGTTTTTTTTTCCTTTGTAGAGGAAAATAAATATTTTTAATCCCCTCTTTTTTCTTATTCTTTATTCACTTAGCTGTATTTATTGTCTTCAGTATTATATTCTATCGATTTCAAAGTCGAACTGCTGCATCTTTAGGAATATTAAAAGGAATTGATCTACATTCGTAACAATGTATGTCATCGAATAATAACCGCGAGAAAATTGTTTTCCGTGTGCCAATAAGCCTGAATATACTTCAACAGGCTGACAACTAAACTGGATACGCGCTCGAATTACATTTATTATGTAGATATGAAAAATATTATCCGTCTTTCCAACCGCATGATGAAAAAAGATAATGTTTATTTACATATTCTTATTTACATGATAAACATAATCGAAGTACCAGCTTAGGAACAATGAGTGAAACCATTAACAAAAAGTTCTTGAAGATGGAACCATTTCTCTTTGAAATCGATAGCATGTGAAACTGGAAACAATTGAGGAGATGAAGGAAAAGAAAAATGAGGGAATAAAATATATTTAGTGTACTCCGCAAAAGTCTTAACAGCTTACGTCCCCGCCATCTTCCATCACCATGGAAGCAACAAAGTAATTTCTTAATCCTACAGTCACATCAAGACTACGTGTGTTACCTCACATGAAATATTTGTACGGCTGCATCATGATATGTTACTTCTGTAGACAATTGCATCACCTTATTCCTGCTGTAGAATTTTTCAAGTTATAACATCGACAAAAATCTGGGATACGAATGGGTTATCGTGAGGAACAGTAGAACATCTTAGTACTTCTACTTCGGGAACGAAGTGAGCTTTAACCGAATGTGGACAAATGCAAGAAAACTAGCAAAAAAACAAGGAGCAATAATGGAACGAATATCTTAAATCACCAAATGGAAAGTTTACTGATACAGGTTTTGTGCTGTATCTCAAAGGACTTAGTCACTTACACGATAAATGTTTAGTATATAATGTAATGAAGTAGGTTGCTTTATCTTAGCAATAGTTACTTAATGTAAAACTGGAAAGTGTTTTCTTTTATTGCACGTACGACAATTCTTCGAGCGGCACGCGAATTTCAAGTATCCGGATTCAGTATCTACCTGGTCCACGGCTGTCCATAGCAACAGGCTGTATCTCATCTTCTGGGCGATTGTGATTGCACAATGATATAAATGAAATACGTATGAATGACTGAATATGTCGATGTTGCCGCAGATATTGCGATCGTTGGTACCTTACTATGTACCCATTTCAGTGTGTTAGTTGCTTTTTTCTCTGGGTTTAACAGTCTTCATGGAAACACATCACACAATTTACTACCTGATGTTTTCTGCACGGTTGTAACTGCACCACTAGGTGGACTACGCCTGTCAGTATAGACTCATCGTTTTGTGGCGTCCTGTCCACACTGACATGGTGGCCAGGGGAAAATAAGCTATAATGACTGATCACATGTACTTTGTGGTACTAACCAAGCTGAAAACATACAGCCACTAATAGCTGTAACTATTAGTCTGCAAATGAAGTAAATACTTATGTAATGTTAATCATTACACTATCTTCAGTCACCAACAAAAAATCTGCACTTCTGCCTTTAATACCATATAAATACAGGGTGTCTCTCCTAAGAAACGTAAGGCGCTATTTCTCTAGTGTTTCGGCAGATGGCTGCAATTTCGTTTTTTCAGTTTGTAGATGGAGTCAGCCCAAACAAATACTGCTCACCACGCCTCTCATGTGACTTACAGTGTCGACGGAAATCGCCGGTTTCTTTCCCGTTACAAACAAAATGATTTTTAAAGTGGAATTTTACCGGCCCATTCGATAGAGCGGCCCCATATCAGTCTGGTGCAATTCCTTTTTATCGATATCTATGAACATTGGCGGCAAAACACTTAGAATAACCGGCGCTGCTGCGTCGCTGCTGAGGTTCTGATTTATTCTTTCTGTTTTACTGTCCCTGTTAATACATACCGATAAAACAAATATGGCTCTAGACTAATCTGGGACCGCCCTATCGAAAGGCCACGTAGAATTCTGCTTCAAAAAATCATTTTGTTTGTAATGGGAAACAAACCGGCGACTTCCTTCGACACTGGGAGTCGCATGAGAGACGTGATGAGCGATTTTTGTTTGGATGATTGTAGTTACGCACTGAAAAACTAAATTGCAAATATCTGCCGAAACACCAGAGAAAAAGGGCCTGGTGGCTCTTAAGAGATACCACATACGAACTGTGCAAGCTTGAAAGACTCTTCGAGGCACGTTGACTGACTGAATAGCGTACACAAGCGGCTTTGTCATTTTTAACTTTTAACTGTAGTCGTGAAAAGTGGCAGCGTTTCTGTAGTCGTGGGTCGGCTAGACCGAGCTATTTTTAAATGATAATAAAAATAACAGCATGTTTTAGTTTTCAATTTTTTATTAAACTGTGAACTTAAACATTAACAAAGGTAGTACTGAGCAAAACTAACGATATGAAATTCCAGTTTTTACTCTAATTGGCACTTACATAAATCAGTCTAAATTAGAAACATGTCATCGAAAAAAATGTGTAGAATGTACTAAACAATGACAAAAAAGTAATTTTTCCTTAAATCTAAAAAGTGCTTCTTCATTGCATCAAAACAAAACTTAAAATTTTCTTATGCACGATTTACTGACAGTGCTCAAATTGAGCCAGTTATATGCGCGAATAACACAGTGGTTTCTAACAAGCCACGCAAAACAGGCAGCTTGCACTTAGAGTACAAGTGTACAAACTTTGCTCCTTTTTAGGCGGACACAATGAGAATCTCTTATATTATCTCGCAATGCTTCATTTACATCAAATGGCTCAATACGTCTTCATCGAGTAGTGGTACGTGAAAATCTGATAATATTATCGCTCCTCACACGAGCGTGTTTTAGCCCATGTGAATTTCTTTATTTGGTAAAATTGTTTCGTGTAATTAGTCTCTTCATTCACCTGAACTTCATCTTGATGAATCTTTTCCTTGTCAGACAATTCGGAATTTGAGTCCGGATCACTCGTTATCGCAAACTCCTCGTCATTGTCTGAAAACTAATTTTCTGGATTTTTAGACGAAAGATGATTACGCGGAGGTGTACTCTCCAATTTCGTGTTCGTAGCTGTCTAATTCAACGTTCAGCCATTGCTCTTATATGTCATATCGATTTCCAGAGACACTGCTTTACTTTGCCAGTACAAAAACCTGAAATAAAACAGTAAAACTATAGAGACGAGGAGAACAAATAAATCATATGTCCAGCGAACCGTGCGTACACCGATGCTGATCTTAGAAGCAGCCATCTAAAGACGACTGCGTCACGCAGCTCGGTCTCTGGCTTACTGGCGGAAGGCACCTAGGAGCATTGTGGGCTGTGCCTCCCGCTACGTTTTTTACACCCCATAAAAGATTAAACATTGGTCCACTGGGTCCACGACTACAATTAAGGGTTAAGATGGGAGACACAACAAACTCTACTGAAACACACTGAGAGTGCATTTACATGCAGATTTCTTGTGGTTCAAAAAGTATTGAGAAAGAGTTTTCTGATAAAAAATAATTATACGAGTCATGAGGATAATAGTTAAACCTTTTTGAGAAGTTTATATCCTTCATGGAACCGAATGGACATCCTGCTCCTTATGAAGGAGACGGGACTAAAGTCCTTCCATTACATGTGCGTTAGCTTCAGTATTGAAACTGTTACATTTTATGGAAGTCCTTTCGATATCGGTATTACATCTTACCTAGCTTTTTACCAATAGCACTGCATTAAAGGTCACACAGTCTACATTTCCAAATACCCGCGTAGTGAGATACAGTTGTCAAATTTTAATTTGGCAGCACGCCGTTGTACGTCCCAACAAGTATGGCTGAAGAGAAGAAAATGTAAGCTCACCTTGGTCTTGTCGACTCTGATAGCAGCGCTCCTGTTGAGCGTGTGCAGCCGGCGGAAGAGCGACTTCAGCGAGTCCGCGTCCAGGAACGGGTGGTCCCTATGGACGCTGTTCAGGTCGATGGGGAAATGTCCATCTGCGGTCAAAAAGAGTGCATGTCAGCAAACACGCAAACACACACACACACACACACACACACACACACACACACAGTTAATTAGTGAAACAGTCTGCAGCAGATGAGCAGTGGCTTTACGCTACTAGACAAAATAATGGTGCCGTCCAGGGTGGCCGAACGGTTCTAGGCGCCACAGTCTGTAACCGCGCGACCGCTACGGTCGGAGGTTCGAATCCTGCCTCGGGCATGGATGTGTGTGATGTCCTTAGGTTAGTTAAGTCTAAGTAGTTCTAAGTTCTAGGGGATTGATGACCTCAGAAGTTAAGTCCCATAGTGCTCAGAGCCATTTGAACCATTTGAAAATAATCGTAGTACAAGTGAAAGTGCATGGAACAGTAGCCACCAAATAATAATGAAAGTACATGATTAAAATATGTGGTAAAAATGTCGTACTGTGTTGTAGTGTATTACAAGTAACTAATTTTTACCACTTGCCTATCTTTGTGCTTCGATTGAAACTAAGAGGTTAAATATTAATTACCTTGATGTTCTGTCATGTCAGAACACATGGCAGATGTGTATATAACTAGTACAAGTCCTTTCTCCCTTTGCCCATCGCAAGAGGAAAAGTGGCGAGGTTGACCGAGACTACAATGGAGGTCAGTATACCCAGCATCCATAAACATTGTTTTTGGGTACAGTAGAGGAAAAGAGGGCGCTTTTCCCGTTCGGGTGGCGCCGAGTACCTCTCCCTCACACACAGATGCCTTGTTTAAGTTGAAACCATTTAGCATTTGACAGTGCATTACATCACTTAATAATATAGATAGAGAGAAATGACATGGGGTTTTATTTAAGATGCGCTCTATCAAAACTTTTGTATACTACAGAAATGACATAGTAAATGGTATGATTACCGGTAGTATTGGTAGGGAAAGAAACATAAATGAATGTGAAACTGGGAGCCGACGACTTCTCTCTCTTTTATTTCTTTCTGTTTTGCACATAATTAGAACCGCGCATCGTTCAGTGTTAATGCACTGTGGATTTTATATCCTTACAAAACATAAAATGCATTTTACAAGTAATAAAAATTAGCTGATCGCGTAGCTTACGCAGTTTTGTACAACCAAAGTAATTACTTTTAATACAAGTACAGTTTACATGCACAGACATAAAAATATATACAATTATTGTTGTTATTTTGTACTCAATAAAACATTCTTCATCATGATCAAAGACAAGAGTTTACTGTTATTACTGATAAATGCAGAAGTTATTTGTGCATAACAGGAACATGTTTTATATAAGTTCGACAAAATATTGAAGTGATGTTTGATATATTTTTGTTTTGCAGTTTTTTATTTTACCTTTTTTGTTGAGGAAATTAGTCTTCTAGCGTTATATGATAAATCTGTATTCTTTTATTTATTTTTACTACAAAATCCTTCTTTTTCACGTTACAGATCAACAATATTCGAATAAAATCCGAACTGAACATTGGCAATTCCACTTTTTTTATAAATACTGTTTCTTCCAAAGTGACAGAAAGGAGAGCAGCTATGTAGAACAAAAATGTTCTGTAGGTTACCTGGCCCTTTATATAATCTCAGTCAGTTTCTAGACGGTTCACTATGTCTAGTTTTTAGGGAAATCTAATAAAATACTGATCGCATACGAGAAGAAAGCGATCTTCACGAGGTAGCCCCCGACATGTATGCAACACATCCAACGTACCGGTAACGCGGGTACGACCTTAACTAACCAAAGCTACTAGAAAAACTACCGTGGTCTCGTTGTCTGCGCTTTCTTCTGGTAGTCTGCAGTAGCCTACGGTTGTTTTATAACTCTAGATTTTATGGAAACCAAGAACGAGTGCACAAACAGGCCAACAGATGGCGGTGGCCAACAACACGTCAGTGACGTCGCATGAGAATCGTGTATAAAATGAGCTGTAGCGAGAGAGGGAGTCAGGTGCACCAGCAAGCACGGCATGTTGACTTTACCAGAAAAGGCACTGTTGCTGACGCTCTAGCACGTTAGTCGTGATCGAACCCTTTCTCTTCGAGGAAGCGCCTGGTGCTGCTTTCCAGATTGTCAACGTAACGGATGTGACGTACGCTTATATGTTACAGAATTGCATCATCCCTAGCCTGGCTGATAAACACGTACTGGGAGGTACCACTCTTATGCAGGATAGCGCTCCACCCCAGGTTGCTACACGTGTGAAAAATCTCTTGTGCACATCGTTTAATCAGTATCGCTTGCTGAGCCACCACTTCCGGGTTGTGGGCTTGACTAAAGTCACAAGTCTACCGCGATCGTCCGACCTCATCAGGGGTGCTAGAAGACAACATCCTATAGCCGTTTCTCATGATACCTACTGATATGCTGTACAGTGCGGTTCACAACAGGGGATTCAAAGTTTAGCTCGTGGTAGGTAGAGGCTGAGGGTGGAATAAAACCATTTAAGAGACTGATGGTTTACAAGAAATATCAACGACGTATCAGCTGTGTGGACTACAAGCCGTAAAAGAAGCCGTGATCATTAAATTGCTGCAAAATTATGTTTTGCACATTAAAAATCCTTATTTATAATGTGCTGTACCTCGAGGAATAAATATCTGCTACATTGTATATGGGTAATTGGAATAGCATTTCCGTCATCTCGGCAGACGCGGGCCGCAAGTAGGATACGTGGAATGTTGACTTCGAAAACTCACACAGATAAATAGGTCTGGTTGGAAATATAGCTGCACTATTCACGTGAAAATTAAATAAACGGTCGCCAGGAGCGTTGATGCTATAATAATAATACTAGATGAATTAAATGTCTGATTTAGTATTTCGATTGTAATCATTGTGTTTAACGTCATTTCTTTAGTGCATGACGAGTATTCGTAGGATCCATGCTATGTTATTGATGACGACAACTTTGCTCACATAATAATTGGTGAATAATTGAATCACTAAAATAACTATCAGCTGACACAGGGAAGAACATAAGATTAGTTACTGCGATTAAGTCCAGTTCTGTCCTTGCTACGGAGCTACCAAGATAGCCCACCAATTGGACTCCACCGTCTAGTGGTACGAGAAACAAATGTATCTGTCTATCATGTCCATATGCAGGAGAAATGTTTCCGCCTAAAAGCGCTATCAAACACAGGGTGGATGTCACCCCAGTCTGGTTACTTTTTAATTCAGTTTTATTATCGTTTAGATGATCAGTTTCCTATTTCCTTCCATTCGTCAGTCAATCTTGTCACGATTGTAGCTAGTTGCTGCCATTTCATTATCTATTAATTATAATTCGGTTTCAGTTACAAGTAGTCTTATGTGCTCGCTGATATGCTGGGACAGCTCCAGCATGCAAATTATGCCTCTCATGCCACTGGAGAACAGTTACACAGCGCCCTCCGCTTTGTGTCAGGCACAAATGCTTATCGGTGGCAGGGATCTGATCTCTTGTGGCGATTCCCACAATACTAGCGCGAGTACTTCTTCAACCCCCAGACAGACTACTGGAAATCATGTGCATTCCAGTATTACATCTCTTATTTTTATAACTGGACGGGAGGCTTTTACCGTTATAATCAGCGGTATGGAAATGAAGTCCCATGTTTCTTGACAGACCGTAGGGGAACGATGCGGGAGACCTGCACCGGCGGACTAGACAAGGTCTTAATGGAGGTGGTTTGCCGTTGCCTTCCCCCGACCGTAAGGGGGATGATTGATGATGATGAAGACGACACAACAACCCACAGTCATCTTGGGGCAGGTGAAAATCCCTGACCCCGCCGGTAATCGAACCCGGGACCCCGTGCTTGGAAAGCGAGAACGCTGCCGCGAGACCACGAGCTGCGGACTAATCAGTAGTATAGATATGGAAAATAGAGTAAATGTAGAGAGGTCGTGATGTTAGGGAAACAATGAGAAATGTATGCTGAAAGTTTGCGACGTAGCAGTTACGACGGCACTGCTCAGGTGAACATGTCAGATCATGCAGCTTTGCAGGCTCAGAGTTTGTGAAAAGTTCCGATAGCGTGCTTGGTTAGAGCATTAGGGGCAAAAACGCATATCGTCAGCAGAGAATTTCTGCCGGACGAACTGCGGTAGTATACTCTAACAATTAGAATTTAGAGAGAACTTCAAGGGCAGACGTTGCAATGTGGTGTACTGTTCGCTTTTCTATGAACTGCAACTAATGGAATAGAAAAGACAATCGTGATCTTGCAATACTGAAGACAAACGAGCTATACCTGAAGTGATCAGCTCCGTGCAACCTTACGCTCGGCAATGTCGACCAGCTACCACTGAAGCGAGATGCCGCCGTAAAGTCACGACTAAATGAGTACGCTCGTGTTCGAAGATCGGGATCACCGATAACACTAGGTGTCCACGTTCCACCAGTGTTGCCTGATGATATTTCACGACCGATGGTTTGCCAAGTCTTATTTTACAACCTATTGTCGCACTTTCTCCCCAATAATAGCCGTTTCCGTTCAATTACAAAACATCTTAGTATCTATTATTACACTCCTGGAAACGGAAAAAAAAACACATTGACACCGGTGTGTCAGACCCACCATACTTGCTCCGGACACTGCGAGAGGGCTGTACAAGCAATGATCACACGCACGGCACAGCGGACACACCAGGAACCGCGGTGTTGGCCGTCGAATGGCGCTAGCTGCGCAGCATTTGTGCACCGCCGCCGTCAGTGTCAGCCAGTTTGCCGTGGCATACGGAGCTCCATCGCAGTCTTTAACACTGGTAGCATGCCGTGACAGCGTGGACGTGAACCGTATGTGCAGTTGACGAACTTTGAGCGAGGGCGTATAGTGGGCATGCGGGAGGCCGGGTGGACGTACCGCCGAATTGCTCAACACGTGGGGCGTGAGGTCTCCACAGTACATCGATGTTGTCGCCAGTGGTCGGCGGAAGGTGCACGTGCCCGTCGACCTGGGACCGGATCGCAGCGACGCACGGATGCACGCCAAGACCGTAGGATCCTACGCAGTGCCGTAGGGGACCGCACCGCCACTTCCCAGCAAATTAGGGACACTGTTGCTCCTGGGGTATCGGCGAGGACCATTCGCAACCGTGTCCATGAAGCTGGGCTACGGTCCCGCACACCGTTAGGCCGCCCTCCGCTCACGCCCCAATATCGTGCAGCCCGCCTCCAGTGGTGTCGCGACAGGCGTGAATGGAGGGACGAATGGAGACGTGTCGTCTTCAGCGATGAGAGTCGCTTTTGCCTTGGTGCCAATGATGGTCGTATGCGTGTTTGGCGCCGTGCAGGTGAGCGCCACAATCAGGACTGCATACGACCGAGGCACACAGGGCCAACACCCGGCATCATGGTGTGGGGAGCGATCTCCTACACTGGCCGTACACCTCTGGTGATCGTCGAGGGGACACTGAATAGTCCACGGTACATGCAGACCGTCATCGAACCCATCGTTCTACCATTCCTAGACCGGCAAGGGAACTTGCTGTTCCAACAGGACAATGCACGCCCGCATGTATCCCGTGCCACCCAACGTGCTCTAGAAGGTGTAAGTCAACTACCCTGGCCAGCAAGATCTCCGGATCTGTCCCCCATTGAGCATGTTTGGGACTGGATGAAGCGTCGTCTCACGCGGTCTGCACGTCTAGCACGAACGCTGGTCCAACTGAGGCGCCAGGTGGAAATGGCATGGCAAGCCGTTCCACAGGACTACATCCAGCATCTCTACGATCGTCTCCATGGGAGAATAGCAGCCTGCATTGCTGCGAAAGGTGGATATACATTGTACTAGTGCCGACATTGTGCATGCTCTGTTGCCTGTGTCTATGTGCCCGTGGTCCTGTCACTGTGATGTTGTGATGTATCTGACCCCAGGAATGTGTCAATAAAGTTTCCCTTTCGTGGGACAATGAATTCACGGTGTTCTTATTTCAATTTCCAGGAGTGTATAAATAATAGTATATACAAGAGTCAGCTTGTCAGCAGCACTGTTGAATTAGCGACCATGCCGCAGCTTGTCGATTTTAGACGTTCCCTTCTGCGAAGACGCGTAAGAGGTACACATAAAGCAGGTCTCCGACAGTGAAGGCCTCTCTGCCGAAGCCTTTTGTACAACGTTTAGCTCGATATAAGGCGTCCGGTGGATGCTGTGAGGTCAGATGCCAGTTGCCGTGCAGTACTAAGTCGGTACCGTCGTGCCCTTACAGCCATAAAAAGGGTCCTCTCTTTCTGATGTCACACGTGGTCGGCCCTGCCCTCGTCTACGGAATACAGTTTCGGTCTCTAAAAACTGCTATCACATCCGAGAAATAACAGAACGATTCACATTAAGCCATCGAGACACATCAATTTGCGACGGTCCTGCTTCATTCTTCCTATGGCAACCCACCGCAGAGAGTCTGGTAGTCGTCTTCTCTGTGCCACACTGCCCCGTCTGTGACTTTGTATACAGCGACTGTGGATGTGGGACTTCACAGCAAACACTACACCGTTGGATAGATACCCCAACGTCGTGGTTGGTGTGGTTGCCCGCTGATCGGATGCCATCTTCTGTGCAAATTTGCAAATTTGTTGTAAGATCTTATGGGACCAAACTGCTGAGGTCAACGGTCCTTAAGCTTACACACTACTTAATCTAACTTAAACTAACTTACGCTAAGGACAACATACACACACGCATGCCCGAGGGAGGACTCGAACCTCCAAACGGGAGAGCCGCCCGAACCGTGACAAGACGCCTTAAACAACGCTGCGATCGTACAGACATCTATTGACAGTTTGATTATATCGTCAATTAGACACAGGAGACAAACAGTGGTTTGTAGCTTTAATTTTGGACTCCAGTGTATTTTGTCATTTGCAACATCAAATAAAACTGTAGATTGTGATTGTTCTAGTTTGATTTCTGTTTGGGATGTTTCTCACCCACGAACATTGACTTTCGTCGTGTACTCTCTACAAAAGAAACACAACCATCTGTTCGATACTACCGCTTGGCAGGGCCACTCTTAATTGAATCTGAAAAATAATACCTGGGGAAGTTTCCATGAAGCCACAGAAAACAATCTGAGCACTTGTTAGGACAAGGGCTCTTCAAAGCTGGAGTTAACGTACATAAATAAACCGTCCAAAGAAGTATTTCAAGCCCCACACAGTTCTACTCGTACAATTCCAGCTGAGGCTTGCGCTGAGACACGTGACTACGAAGTTCTCACGCACTGCTCTGGATCGTTAGATTTAAATACAAATCGAATAGTATATCTTCCAGCTGATCCTAATAGGCATGACGATGTTACATTAAGTTCTGCTGATTACTCTAAAGACTCAATAACGGAACAGAAAGGGATGAGTATCGCCTTCAGTGTGTGACAGTTGTAAACCGAGGGCGAAGTTCATTCGGCCGAATTTGCTCAAGAAACGTTTAAATTCTATGGAAAACAGATGCTTGAAAAATGTTTGTAAAAACAATTTGTACACTGGCAGACAGAAATCACTATTATTTAACGTGTCATTTACGATGAAATATTTAAAAACCGAGCTCAAGTTCACATTCTAGCAAGATACTTCAGGAAATCGATTGAAGCCTTCAAAGCAACCATGTCTACATTCGCCATGCCGGTTTTGGTAAATCACGGAAAACCGAAATATCAATTGTCTGATTAAGATTTAAACCTTTTTCTCCCAAACGAAGAATCATAAGATAGCTGTTTTCCTGAAGTGGTCATCAGTTTAAAAAACTGTATTGATACAGCTCTTCACTCTAGTTTATCCTGTCTGGGTGACTACTACAACCTGCGTAAGTTTGACTCTGCTAACTGTAGACAAGCTTTGATTTCTCTGTATAACTTTTACCCACTTCATTTCGTCCATTACCAAATCAATTATCCCTTGATACCTTACGATGTGTCTTATAAACCTATCACTTCCTTAAGTTAAGTTGTGCCATAAATTTCTTTTCGCCCCTAATTGATTCAGATTCTTACCATTACTTATCCAGTCTACTCAGCAATGTTATGTACCACAACATTTCCAAAACTTTTGATTTCTTCTTTACTGTCTTTCATCATCCAGGTTTCTCTTCCTTATAATGCTACCTTACATACAAATACTTCCAGAAAATACTCTCCAGCACTTAAATTTGCATTTGCTGTGTAACATATCATTTACGGCCGTGCTGTTAGGGACGCTGGTGGAACGGGGCTTTACTCAGCCTGCAGCTGATGGCTGGTTTCTGCCTTAATCCCCCTAAAGTGGCTTGTGGTCGAAGTCTACTAGGTTGGCTCCAGGGCTGGAAACTTTCCCATGACTGGATGTATTTTCTAGCACGCTTAAATGTAAACTTGTCGGAGTCCGTGTAGAAAGCCGTATTTTCCGGAGCAGAAGAAAATAACCAATGAGAATGCTTGAATTCTGCTCTTGAGGGTGATTGGCTGAAAGACTGGAATCTTTAAACAATTTTGTGGAGTTTGTTGGAGCTCGTGAAATTGTCCGTGTTGTGTGCTCTCTGCAGCGCAGGTGCTGTTTCGGTAGTAATACTGACTTACGAATTTAGACGTTAGAGATCCACCGTTGTCGACAAAATATTTCATCTACATAAACGTATGATAAGAACTTGAAAGTGCGTTCCGCATGCGCGGGAGTGGAGTGTTGAGCAGTTTTTCCGGTTTATTGTAGGGTGGTGTGCGTTTTAGAGCGCGCACGTATGGTTTGTCAACCATACGGAAGAGATCCATCGCGTAATTTGATTCGCATGCAACCACATTTCTAAGAGCGTATGTGTTCTAGCAGAAGACGCCAATTAGACTCGCGCGACGACATGAAGCTGAGAGGACGAGTCGAAGTAAAGTTTCAAAGATAACATACCTCTCGCTTTTTAGAAAAGTTTTTCTTCCTGCTGCGAGTCTGCATTTTATATTCTCTCTGCTTCTGCTTCTATTAGTTATTTCACTAGTACAGTACGTTTAACGACTCATCTTCGAATCTAATTCCCTTAGCATTCCCTTCCCCTCCCAGGGTTTGATTCGAATACACTCCTTTACCCTTGTTTTACTTTTTTGATGTTCGTCTTATAATCTCTTTTCAGTACACTATTATTTAGGCTACATGTTTTTTTTAAGTCCTTTGCCGTATCTGACAGAAATATTACGTTATCGGAAAATCTTATACTTTCGGTTCATCTCCCCGAACTTAAAATTTCGTTTCCAAATTTTCCTTCGTTTCCTTAACTGCTTGCTCAATGTACAGAGAGAGTAACACTGTGGATAAACCAGAAGCCTTCCTCATTCTCGTTTCAACTGCCAAACTCCCTTTTCATGTCCTTCGACACGTAGTCTGGGCTGTGTCAAAGTAGTAGATTAACATATTCGTGGCTGACTCCGTAACCCTGGATGGGCCAGATAGATTGCTTTTTAGCAATTTTTTCGAATTCCATAGCTTTATAATTGTGAATGCTATAAATGTAAATTATGATTCATTTGAAACGAAGAGACCTGGTTTATGTAACTTTTAAAAATCTTATTATGAAAAATTCAAATTAGCTACGCAACTTTTTAAGCACTCATGTTTTTATTACGAGAAAGAAGCTGTACATAGCAGTCTTACATATAGTTTGAATCAGTGTGATACATTTTGAAACAGTCAGGCATACAAACAGCTACATCGCAATTTTAACACCACCAGCATGTTTCTTTTCTCCACTATATCGATAGTTTTTGGAAATTATAGGTGGAAATGCCAGTGACAATGGAAGTTTGAATCACACCTGGGGGCGTGCTCATAAAGGCTAATGGGTATGGTGTATGCTAGAACAAATAAGGAAATTTGGTTTCGAGTCCCGGTCTGACACAAGTTTTCGTTAGTCACGAGTCGTGACTCACGAAATATTCAGTTAGTTATAGTGTTTGGCCACATACAACTTTGACCAATATTTAACAGTAAACAATCGTAGCACTCGAGCCCAAGTGCAGGAAGCATCCTGTGCCACGTAGACACGGTAGCTTCTCAGTACTCCTGCAGCTCTAGAAGCTACAGGAGCTGCGAGCGGACCGTGGCAATGGCTGCTGCCTTAACTGAGACACACCCCTAACAGCTCTTTCTTTTTTTAATTTCTGTTAATTATATGCCCTCCCCCCCTTGCCCCGGGTCGAGTTTTCAGCGGCTATGTCGTTTCTTAGCTTTTCCTAAAATCAAACGTAACACATAAAATCTACATAAGCTACGCATAAAACACGTCTCCATGGCATAATTTGGCCAACTACATAAAGTACCAACAGAAATCTAATGATGGTGACGGAGGAAGTCGTAGAAAGCTTGAGACTGAATACAAGTTTAACACGGTAAGAACTCCGTGTCGCATATAATCAAGAATGTCGAGAACGTGCGTTGTCAATTTTTCACACTGTGAACGTGGCGCATTTACGTAATTGTAAGGGCACCTGCATTTCTAAATTACGTGAATAATTGCTGGCTTGATTAATTAGTACAGAATAAAACTGTCCATGATGAATTTCTACCGTGTTGTTTTGTTGTAATTATTCTTGTTCTTTACATTTAAAAAAAAATAGTAAGCACTTCTACTGTTTCAGCAGCACAATGATTTACACTGTATTTTATCAAAATTCTCACACATTAGCTTCCTTATCTTTCCCTAATCTCAACCAATCTCTAACGACATCGCTATCGGCAGTCGGCTACTTCTGGACAAGTACACAAGTGGAAACATTTACAGTCATTAATATCCATAAGCTAGCTGACAAGGCTGAAAGACTATGGCAAGTAATCTCATTCCGCAGCAGCGTTGTTGCGCTAAGTTTTTCGGGGCAAAATAATCTCACATGTCTTGATGTTTTTTTATAATACGATTCACAAATACATGTAAGTGGCGCCAGGAGCTCATTAAAAAATCTGACTGCACGAAGTATTTAATACGTTAACTTCTTATAATTAAGTACGTGTATATTAAATTCATCTGTGCTAAGTCAGCACTATAATAAAAAGAAGTTAAAACGTTTTGAATTTCTCCTGTGCTTCATTGCAGAACACGAGGCAAGAACGAGAGATACGCTCATTCAATCACTTTGTACCAGCGCGGGTAATTGAGACAGTTTACATCGATAATTATCCGGATAATTTACTTATATTGCGCGTGTCTGTGATGCTACTGAAAGATGTTACATCCATTTACTTATATGGACAGTGAAAGCGGATATTTCAAGCTCACAAAACCTGTTTTAATTGTCATTATTTATCGACCTTCTTTGCTGATGCAACGAAGCAAAGTTTATCGCGAAGGTTTTTACAATACAATATCCGCGAGACGAAGTTGAATCTGCGTCATAGACATTAAGAGGACTAGGAGTGGTATAAGAAGGAATAACTGAAAAGCTGCTGGTAATTACACATACTTTGCTGTTCATAGCAAGGCAACTGCAGCAGGCATGAAGTAGTAACAAAAGTAAATAATTAAAGTATAAATGATCTATGGAAATGTTCACGATCTCTGGTAGACTGTTACTACTGTGTCGGAAACGAAGCTACGGTACTGATGTTACAATCTTCGTCAATGATGGACGGAAGCAAAATTAGGGTTTAACGTGCCGTTGACTACGAATTCGTTAGAGATGTCCGCCTACTTAGCTGGGTGGTAACGTGTTCGCCTTTCATGCAAGTCGGCCCGGGTTCGATTCGCGGCCGAGTTAGAGATTTTCGCCGCTCGGGAACTGGATGTTGTGTTGTCCCCATCGTCATATCATCCTCATCACCGCCGTGCAAGTCACCCAATGTGGCGTCGACTGAAATAAGACTTGCACTTGGCGGCAGAACTTCGCCGGATGGTGCCTCCCGGCCAACGATGCCATACGCTCATATCATTACATTTCGTTAGAGACGGAGCACAAACTCGTATTGGAAAAGGATCTGGAAGGAAATAGAGCATGACCTTTCAAAGGAACCACCCTGACATTCGCCTTTGGTGATTTTGAGAAATCATAGTAAACCTAAAACAAGTCTAGCGTCTTACACTTCCCCACCTTCCTCCACATGAAGGATGATGAATGGCAAAAACAGGAATGCAAAGCCGGTCGGAGTGGCCGTGCGGTTCTAGGCGCTACAGTCTGGAGCCGAGCGACCGCTACGGTCGCAGGTTCGAATCCTGCCTCGGGCATGGATGTGTGCGATGTCCTTAGGTTAGTTAGGTTTAATTAGTTCTAAGTTCTAGGCGACTAATGGCCTTAGAAGTTAAGTCGCATAGTGCTCAGGGCCATTTGAACCAAGAATGCAAAACGAGAAGCCACTTTCTCTTGCGGTCCCATCAACACCTGTATACAGATATGATCACCACACCCTTACTGAAATGTATATTAACTGGAATGAGAAAATTTTTAATGTTTATTGAACTTTCGCTGGGGTACGACTTGTGGCAGAAAAAATTGTCAATCGAGCACGTTCACTGACATATTTGCGAACAAATAAAGTTCTGTGAAAGACGTTCAAGCACTGAAACACTCATAACGCGATCTTAGAAGCTTATAATTTTTCTGTCACTTTTCACTTCTTTCACGTCTGTCAGCAATTTCTTAATGTGAAAAATGCCAAGTTGCTCCGAGGTTCGGAGTCCACGGTAAACAGTAGGACGGCTAAATGAGAGGACTGCAGAAAATGAACGATCGTATCGATGCCACAATACATCTATACTCTATGAATCACAGTGAAGCACTTGGCTGAGAGATACTTTTATGACACATGTTCAGGTTATTTCGTGTTCCATTTGTGGATAGAGCATATACTTAGTCGCAAAAGTATTCCGACAGTGGGAAGTTTCACAATGAGTACTCGAGAAACACTGACTATGAAACCCAAACATATTTATTAGCAATATATATGCGTAACAACATTAATTACAAAAGAATTATTGTATTATTTCGTTTCCAAAACATAAATAACAGAAAAATTTACAACAAAAATTAAACATCCTACGCACCCTGCTGCTACAAAAGTATTCGGACACTGTCCAATAAATGTTCATAAGTTGTACGACGAAATAGTCAATACCTTGTGGGTCCACCTTTCATTTTCAATACCTCCTCCAATCTACTAGGAATACTTTCCACGAGTTTTTTCGTGAAATCTGGGCCTATATTTGCCCATTCTTGGCGCAGTTTCTCTTTCAAGGTCTCCTTCGTATAGATGTTGTCCGCGCGGAGGGTCCGTTTCAATTTATCCCACAAATGTCCGATTGGGTTAAGGTCTGGTGATTGGGGAGGGGGGTGCAATACTTTCGGTAAGTTGAAGAGCAATCACATTTGTACAATATGCGCGGTGTGCTTGGGATCATTATCCTGATAAAAATGAAAGTTGTTCGCAATACCTAGATGTCGTGCACTCTGCTACAAATGTCCTCGCATTACATTCAAATACGTTTCCTTGTTCATCATATCATCAATGAACACTAAATCATCCACACCATTGCCGGACATGCATCCCCACACCATGATGCTCTCATCTCCAAACTTTACTGTTGGTTTGAGGTTCCTGGGATTCAGCTCTTCATTGATCTTTCGTCACAGGTTTGCCTTTCTGTCGCTTTGTCATAATGTAAATTTACATTCGTCGCAAAATATCACCCGATTCCACCACGCCTGATCGTATTCGGCGTATTCCCTCGCAAACTGCATACGTTTCTTCTGGTTCAATGCATTCGCCGTGCCACCCGACCATGGTACTGCGATTGCGGTGGTACTCTCCGCACGGTTTCGGGATGAACTTTTATACCAAGGTCTCTCTCCACCTCACTTGCAATTCGTGTGGCAGATATTTTAGGATTCTGTGGTACCTTCCCCACAATCACACGTTCATCTCTCTGTACTGCAACGGAATTCCAATCGGTCTTCTTTCTCGAACCGTTTAATAATGTCGTGAACTGTACTTTTCTTCATGTTCACTATTGCGGCAATTTCCCTGCAGGTTTTCCCCTTCGGGTGATGATAGACGACAAGTTGTCTTTGCTCGAACGTAGAACACTTCCTTCTGCGTCCCATTGTCGACCTGCACAGGCTCGCGATACGAGTTTACTAATCATCGCTATCGTCTCGCGGAAATGTCGGACACACTGCAGTCACTTCACCCACTGTGTGCCTCGGAATGAACTATTCTCTCACGTTGTCCGCCTTTGTCCGAATACTTTTGTTGCACCTTCCCATGCCGTTTTCAGGAAATATTACGTAACAGACACATGTCCAACAACAATTCTTCGTATTTGACGCGTGTTTCACGTTGTGAAATCGTACCCAGAATCCCAAATACATTACAAAGTACAATTTCTGTATTTGTTCAAAAAATGGTTCAAATGGCTCTGAGCACTATGGGACTTAACAGCTGTGGTCATCAGTCCCCTAGAACTTAGAACTACTTAAACCTAACTAACCTAAGGACATCACACACATCCATGCCCGAGGCAGGATTCGAACCTGCGACCGTAGCAGTCGCGCGGTTTCGGACGGCACGCCTAGAACAGCGAGACCACCGCGGCCGGCTGTATTTGTTCATACGGCAAATTGAAAAACTATGCGCCGTTACGTGCTGTCCGAATACTTTTGCGACTGAGTGTATGTAGCGGCGCGGCACAAGCCAGGGCCAGATGCCAAGATCCAAACATTCGCTAACACACGCAAGCTGAGCACTTGCGCCATGCCTGCAGCTCTTCAATCACGACGCGGGCGCTGGGGCAATAACCGGCGTTTCGAGACATTTCTATGGAGCTTGGTGGGCCGCGTACGTGACCCCAACTGCAACAAGACCTGCCTTGTCTCGTATAACAGCTTTCCATCTCGCCAGGCTGGGCTTGTCGATACAGCCGGGCTTCGAACCGGCTTCTACTGTGTGTTGGCTTCGTTCTTCGCGCTGCAAACCGCTGCCGGATGGGGCGAGTGTCGAACTATGCCCTCCTAGTTACTGAGCCGTAGGGCACCTGTGAGAACCCGACATTCGCTTCTACTGGCCGGGACACAGCTGCACCGTCTGCAGCGTAACAACGTTCAGGCCGCCGCATGTGACGCAGTACTGCCGAGGTCTTGGCACTACTGAAGCAGCACCTACAGCCAACCTAATGACACTGTGGGCCACGAGATCGACTCCTGACCACGTCAGTGGCACAAGACGCCATTGGTCGATTCCGGGCAGCGCCACCGGAAGAGGGCGCTCATCTGAACTGCTGTACCTTACTGGAGTAATACAGAGTTTACTATACTTTCTACTGCGATAAACCAGCTGTTACGTCGCAGCCAGGACGCCACAGATACCGGAAAAAAGAGCCATCTTGTAGAAACGCCGGCCGAGGTGACCGTTCGGTTCTAGGCGCTACAATCTGGAACCGAGCAACCGCTACGGTCGCAGGTTCGAATCCTGCCTAGGGCATGAATGTGTGTGATGTCCTTAGGTTAGTTAGGTTTAAGTAGTTCTAAGTTAAAGGGGACTGATCACCTCATGAGTTAAGTCCCATAGTACTCAGAGCCATTTGAACCATTTTTTTGTAGAAAGAGGATCTTAGGAAATTTTATACTGAATTAAGGTAATTTTCTTTTCTAGTTGTTACCTGATCGCTCGGTTTTATGTGAGATACCGGTTTTCCTGTTGTGTAGAAATATCTTAAACACTGCAAATCGGTTCAAATGGCTCTGAGCACTATGAGACTTAACATCTGAGGTCATCAGTCCCCTAGAACTTAGAACTACTTAAACCTAACTAACCTAAGGACGTTACACACATCCATGCCCGAGGCAGGATTCGAACCTGCGACCGTTAACACTGCACCAAGGCTATGCATAACATGGCTTCTAAATAATGCATTTGACGTAATAATACTTAGCGCCAGAATGTCAGGAGAACTGGGAACGTCGTGTAACAGACAGACGTGATTAAGAGTTTATTACTAGTCTGCCTGAAAGACTTCATATTAAGTGTATCCTCCCTCCGTCTCAGAAGAAATGTACCTTACCCCACGCATATCAAATGAATGGAACGAAGCTTACAAGAACTGCTGCTATGGACAACGAGAGATTCCTAGCGCATTGTTTGAGATTGTACTTAATTCAGGCACGTAATGAAATGTGAAAGATTTTAAACAGGCAAAAAAAAACTGTGTGAAGTATTGTATGGCGCATTGAGTTACTTAACAAGATAAGTAAAACTGCTGGGCAGATATCAAGCTGAGACTTGGAGATATACCTGTAATTACACTCCTGGAAATGGAAAAAAGAACACATTGACACCGGTGTGTCAGACCCACAATACTTGCTCCGGACACTGCGAGAGGGCTGTACAAGCAATGATCACACGCACGGCACAGCGGACACACCAGGAACCGCGGTGTTGGCCGTCGAATGGCGCTAGCTGCGCAGCATTTGTGCACCGCCACCGTCAGTGTCAGCCAGTTTGCCGTGGCATACGGAGCTCCATCGCAGTCTTTAACACTGGTAGCATGCCGCAACAGCGTGGACGTGAACCGTATGTGCAGTTGACGGACTTTGAGCGAGGGCATGCGGGAGGCCGGGTGGACGTACCGCCGAATTGCTCAACACGTGGGGCGTGAGGTCTCCACAGTACATCGATGTTGTCGCCAGTGGTCGGCGGAAGGTGCACGTGCCCGTCGACCTGGGACCGGACCGCAGCGACGCACGGATGCACGCCAAGACCGTAGGATCCTACGCAGTGCCGTAGGGGACCGCACCGCCACTTCCCAGCAAATTAGGGACACTGTTGCTCCTGGGGTATCGGCGAGGACCATTCGCAACCGTCTCCATGAAGCTGGGCTACGATCCCGCACGCCGTTAGGCCGGTTTCCGCTCACGCCCCAACATCGTGCAGCCCGCCTCCAGTGGTGTCGCGACAGGCGTGAATGGAGGGACGAATGGAGACGTGTCGTCTTCAGCGATGAGAGTCGCTTCTGCCTTGGTGCCAATGATGGTCGTATGCGTGTTTGGCGCCGTGCAGGTGAGCGCCACAATCAGGACTGCATACGACCGAGGCACACAGGGCCAACACCCGGCATCATGGTGTGGGGAGCGATCTCCTACACTGGCCATACACCTCTGGTGATCGTCGAGGGGACACTGAATGGTGCACGGTACATCCAAACCGTCATCGAACCCATCGTTCTACCATTCCTAGACCGGCAAGGGAACTTGCTGTTCCAACAGGACAATGCACGTCGGCATGTATCCCGTGCCACCCAACGTGCTCTAGAAGGTGTAAGTCAACTACCCTGGCCAGCAAGATCTCCGGATCTGTCCCCCAATGAGCATGTTTGGGACTGGATGAAGCGTCGTCTCACGCGGTCTGCACGTCCAGCACGAACGCTGGTCCAACTGAGGCGCCAGGTGGAAACGGCATGGCAAGCCGTTCCACAGGACTACATCCAGCATCTCTACGATCGTCTCCATGGGAGAACAGCAGCCTGCATTGCTGCGAAAGGTGGATATACACTGTACTAGTGCCGACATTGTGCATGCTATGTTGCCTATGTCTATGTGCCTGTGGTTCTGTCAGTGTGATCATGTGATGTATCTGACCCCAGGAATGTGTCAATAAAGTTTCCCCTTCCTGGGACAATGAATTCACGGTGTTCTTATTTCAATTTCCAGGAGTGTAGAACATGACGAATTAAGGACATAGGTAAATGAACAGTTATAGAATAAAGATGGGGACCAGAACGTACAATAAATGAATGAAAATAAAGTAAGACTAAAGCTACAATGATTGCAACTGAATATTTGTGACAATTTACTCAGAGATTTGTGTATCAGAGAAGTATACGGGATCGGGTCCCGATCAGGCATGCGGGTTTAGTTTGCACACTTCTTCGTGGCATACTCATTTCAACAATTTCTTTTATTATTTTATATACTCGCACATAACTGTAGATAGAACTACCCCGTGAGTCTACTTATTAAGTGGTAAATGTAATTCGCGTATAATACACTCCATGGATAACATGGTATAATATCTGGGGCTTGGGAAAAATTATATACAAACATCTTCGAATATAATCACTGCAGGTGACTTTTTAACACGCTCATTAGTTTCAGCTCTGGTACTCAAAGTAAATGACGTACACTATGAGCCGAAACATCGTGATCAACTCTCTCATGACGTGTTGAACCTCTTTCAGAACGCATTATAGCAGTGACTCTGTTCGACAAGGATTCGAAAAGTGCTTGGTACGTTTTCGAAAGTAAGAGGGGCGGTCGAAAAGTTTCTAGCCCGAGATAGTTACCGTAATATCTCGCACAAACAACAGTACCTACTTTTGTGATGACCCTTTGTGGGAACGCACGTCAAATTTCGTGGCTCCAGCATCGTTAGTTTTGCCGCTAGGATGCGTTGTACACCGCAGTGTAAGCAAAATGGCGAATATCGAGAGAATCAAGAACCGTGCTGTTATTGAATACCTTCATTTGAAGAGAATTACGAACAACAAAATTGCGGAGGACATGCAGAATACAGTGACTGCAATTCACGATGCGATTTTGTGGGATCGTCGAACTACGTTGCAGCACACTGAAACCGGATTTGGAATCTCCCATGGGCGTGCTCATGATATTTTGCTGATATTTTGGGAATTTAGGAAGTTTCATCTCGGTGGGTCCCGAAAGACGTCAATGAAGATCAGAGACGGGAGCGTGTGTAGTGCTGTGAAAAAATGTTTGCCAATTTGAAGTGGATGAAGACGGCTCTCTTGCACGGTATGTGACAATGAACGAAACGTGGGTCCACCGATTTGATCCCAAGACAAAACAACGGTCTCAGCAATGGAAACGTCCTTCATCCCCTACCCCAAAAAAATTACGGGTGCAAAAATCAACCGGTAAGGTGATGGCATCGGTCTTCTGGAGTGCAGAAGGGGTCATTATGGTGGATTACTTGCAAAAGGGCGTGACTATCAATGCATCATACTATTGTACCCTCCTGCGCCGTTTGAGAAAAGAGATAAAGAAAAAAGGCGCGAAAAACTGGCTCGCGGAGTTCTTTTGCATCAGGACAACGCTCCGGCGCACAAAACCCTCGCAACACTGGAAACTTTGCGTGACTGCTGGTTCGAATTGTTACGTCATCCGTCATATTCTCCACATTTGGGGCTCCATCAGACTTTTCTTTTCCCAAACCTAAAAAAATGACCTCAAAGGACGACGATTTGACGATGATGGTGCAGTGGTTGACGCTGTGAACGCTTGGTTGGACTTGGAATAGAAGACCTTTTATTTGAATGGTTTGCTGAATTTATTAGAGCTTGCCCGCAAGTGTTTTGGTGTACGGGGGTATTATATTGAAAAATAAAATGGTATTACGAAATTTGTGTCATTCTTTATTTGTTAGAGTAGAAACTTTTCAACCCCCCTCGTATATGGTACCTGATACCTACGTATAGGTTACGCAGTTCGCGTAAATTACGGTCCGGTGGGTTGTGCTGGCCGGTAGCGTCACAGATTTGTTCTGTCGGTTTCAGATCAGGCGAATATGATGGCTAAGGCATCAATGTGAGGTTTAGTGCGATTCAGGCCTTGTGACATGGACAGTTTGTAATAAAATTCCATTTAATTCGCCCCTCTTTTCATGAATCTGAGATCTAATCCAAATGGACTGCTTCGGATGGAAACTGCTCTGTTCGCTGCAAACTAAATGATAAATGATAAACCTTGGTTCTCATGCAACATAACAGACACTGTCGGCCATTGCACAAAATTGCTTGATATTACTAGATTCTTTCCATATCAGTCTTTTCACTTATATTCGCATTATCATCTTTCTTCGTGTAGTTCAAGATTTCACTTGATTCATCTTTTACAATTTATCCCCACCGTTACTAATATAAAATGGAAGCATATCAAACATCATTTCAATGCTCCGTCGAGCTTGCATAAAACATGTTTCTGCTATTAACAAACAAATGTCACACTTATAAATAATGGTAGTGGGAAACACTTGCCTTTGAACATGATGAAGAATGCTCTATTGAGGACAAAATGACAAGAATAATTACATAGATTTTTATATTTGTGTATGTAAACTGTACGTGCATCAAAATTAATTGCTTTGGTTGTATAAAGGCGCAGAAGTTATTCAATCAACTAATATTTATTACTTATAAAATGCAATTCATATTTAGTGAGGTTATAAAGTACATAATGGACTAAAAATAAATGATGTGCGATTCTAATTACGTGCAAGACAACCAAACAAACAAAAAAAAGAGAAATTATCGGTTCCCAGTTTCTCTCAAACACCTTCATTTATGTTTCTTTCTCTACTAATGCAACTAATATTACGAGTAATCGAACCACTTGCTACGTCATTTATGTAGTGTAAAAAACTACCGACCCGTGGTTTTGGTAGAGCGCAACTATATTTGATACACATCACGATAACGTACTTTTCGATTTTTAGTTTGACATTTTTCTAGTGACTTATTTTTATATGTATTTAACCCTGACCCACGAACCGCAGACATTGCCAAGGCGGGGAAAGTGGCGTGCCTCAACGGTACACATAGCTGTACCGTAGGTCAGCCGCAACGGAGGGGTATCTTTGGAGAGGACAGACTATCCTGTGTTTCCTGAAGAGGCACAGCATCCTTTTCAGTAGTTGCAGGAGCTGCAGCATGGATGATTGACTGATCTGCCATTGTAACAACCAGCCAACATGGCCTTGTTGTGCTGGTTTTGCTAACGGCTGAAAGCAAGGGGAAACTACAGCCGTTACCTTTCCCGAGGATATGCAGTTCCACTGTATGGTTAAATGACGATACATACAATTGGGTAAAATATTTCGGAGATAAAATATCCGGGAGGGCCCTATTCAGGCGTATGTCGTCATCAGGAAAAACAAAACAGGCACTCTACCGATCAGAGCGTGGAACGTTAGATTTCTTAATCAGATGGGTAGGTTTGAAAATTTAAAAGGGAAACGAAAGGGTTGAAGTTAGGTACAGTGGGCATTAGTCAAGTTCGGTAGCAGGATGAACAGAACTTCTGGTCAGATGAGTACAGGTTTATAAATACAAAATCGAATGGAGGTTAGTTAGTTTCATGTTTCATGGATCGTTTGCACGATAAATCCTAATGGTATGGATCGAGTCATTTTAAATTCATATCACAAATTACTTTGTTAATAAGCCTAAGTGCTGAGCATTGACATTTTTTAATTTTTTTAAATAAAAAAAGAAGACATATAGATGTAAGTTGGTTAGTCTTACCCAGTACCTTTTACACATTACAATAATGGAAATTCCTTTTCGGCATGGAAGGAGTTTCCAATGAGAAACTTTTTCAGTTTATTTTACAGTTTTACTTTGCTGTCTGTCAGGAGCTTTATACCACTGGGTAAGTGATCAAACATATTTGTTGCAACGTTGTGCACCCCTTTCTCTGCTAAAAAGATCTTAACGTTGTGTAATAATTGTAATTTTTTTCTGGTGTTGTAGTTGAGTACATCATTGTTCCTTTGAACTGCAGTGGATTATTTACAACAAACTTCATGAGGGAATAAATATGCTGTGAAGCAGAAGTCAGAATGTCCAATTCGGCCGGCCGTTGTGACTGAGTGGTTCTAGGTGCTTCAGTCCGGAACCGCGCTGCTGCTACGGTCGCAGGTTCGAATCCTGCCTCGAGCATGGATGTGTGTGACGTCCTTAGGTTAGTTAGATTTAAGGAGTTCTAAGTTCTAGAGGACTGATGACCTCAGATGTTAAGTCCCATAGTGCTTAGAGCCATTTTGAACCATTTGAAGAAGGCCCAATTCCTTAAACATATGCCTACAAGACGATCGGGGGCTATCACCACATATTATTTATACATCACGCTTTTGAGCAATGAAGATTATATTTCTTAAAGATGACTTACCCCAGAACATTACTCCATATAAATTTATTGAATGAAAATATGCAAAATAAGTCAACTTACTGATTTTTCACTCAACAACTTCTGCCTGAAATAAGTTGTTCTAGGTGCTCCAAAATGTGTCAACGGTATCCAAACAGTATCTGTGTACGAAAATTGCCTGCCGGTGTGGCCGTGCGGTTCTAGGCGCTTCAGTCTGGAACCGCGTGACCGCTACGGTCGCAGGTTCGAATCCTGCCTCGGGAATGGATGTGTGTGATGTCCTTAGGTTAGTTAGGTTTAAGTAGTTCTAAGTTCTAGGGGACTGATGACCACAGATGTTAAGTCCCATAGTGCTCAGAGTCATTTGGACCATTTTTTTGTACGAACATTGCCGTCGTTATTTGTTTCGACAAGCGGCGGCTGTATGTGCACAAACGTAGATAGAGGTACTCATGGTACCCTCCGCCACACACCGTTATGTGGCTTGCGGAGTATGGATGTAGATGTAGATGTAGATGAAGGTACAATGTCAGTTGTTCTGTGTAATTCATCATTCTTTGTCTCACTACATTCTAATATAATCCTGAACTTACATTTCCTATTCCAAAGGACTTATTTCAGCACCTTTTAGCCCCTGTCCCGCTTAGACGAAATATTTTTGAAACGAATTCTATTGTACTTCACATCAGTGTTCCAACAGTTTCCTATGGAAATCAAAGGAACAAACGGTAATATGAATTATATTTAAGCATGGCTTGTCTGCTTGTACGGCGCAGCAATCTAACGGACTGAACTTTCCACAAGGGTATCTAAGCAGAGTCCATCGTCAACAAAGTAGCGACGAGAAGCAACAGGCTGTGCATCTACATGAGCAGTGGAAACTTTTAATGAGAACACGCACGCGGAGCATAGGTCGTCCTCTGATAGGTCATCTTTGCTGGCTCATCATGTGCATACAAAAGTGCAGCGCCAAATATCTTCGCCTCGAAAGTCACTAAGCCCCACCATACTTGCCTCCCTATATGAAAGTGCACTACGAAGTGTTTGTCTGTAGGCTGGCTGTGACATAAAATGTCCTACGACAGATAATGAACAGTAATTAAAAAAAGAGACAGCACGAGAATAGGGAATTTTATCTTCTATGGGGGAATTGTGGAAGATATTTATTCAGAAGAGAAACAATGAACGCCCTACAGCCAAAGGGACTAATGCCACCAGTAAGAAAGGGTAAAGTCTTACACATTTAACACGAACGAATGGCCCTATTGGCACAAGAATAGAGAAAAGCAACACCTACCATTTACCTCAAGTGATTTAGGGAGACCTGTACATGATGAACCATTTCCACGCTTTCATTAACAGTATTTATACTCGTTGCATCATTGATAAGACGATATTCAAACATTAGTTTACGTACTTCAAGTAAAACTTCCTAAAACAACGACAACGGTCACAACGCCCATATAGTACTAGGGACAGAAAGTTGGCTGAAACCACATGTAAACAGTAATGAAATCCTAAACTCAGATTGGAATGTATACCGCAGAGACAGGCTGGACAGTGAAGGGGGGGGGGGGCGTGTTTATAGCGATAAGAAGTGCAATAGTATCGAAGGAAATTGACGGAGATTCGAATTGTGAAATGATTTGGGTGAAGGTCACGGTTAAAGCAGGCTCAGACATGGTAATTGGATGTCTCTATAGGCCCCCGGGCTCAGCAACTGTTGTGGCTCAGTACCTGAAGAATAATTTGGAAAATATTTCGAGTAGATTTCCCCACCATGTTATAGTTCTGGGTGGAGATTTTAATTTGCCGAATATAGACTGGGAGTCTCAAACGTTCATAACGGGTGGCAGGGACAAAGAATCCAGTGAAATATTTTTAAGTGCTTTATCTGAAAACTACCTTGAGCAGTTAAACAGAGAACCGACTCGTGGCGATAACATATTAGACCTTCTGGTGACAAACAGACCCGAACTATTGGAATCAGTTAATGCAGAACAGGGAATCAGCGATCATAAAGCTGTTACTGCATCGATGATTTCAGCCGTAAATAGAAATATTAAAAAAGGTAGGAAGATTTTTCTGTTTAGCAAAAGTGACAAAAACCAGATTACAGAGTACCTGACGGCTCAACACAAAAGTTTTATCTCAAGTACAGATAGTGTTGAGGATCAGTGGACAAAGTTCAAAACCATCGTACAATATGCGTTAGTTGAGTATGTGCCAAGCAAGATCGTAAGAGATGGAAAAGAGCCACCGTGGTACAACAACCGAGTTAGAAAACTGCTGCGGAAGCAAAGGGAACTTCACAGCAAACATAAAAATAGCCAAAGCCTTGCACAGAAACAAAACTTACGCGAAGCGAAATGTAGTGTGAGGAGGGCTATGCGAGAGGCTTTCAATGAATTCGAAAGTAAAGTTCTATGTACTGACTTGGCAGAAAATCCTAAGAAATTTTGGTCCTATGTCAAAGCGGTAGGTGGATCAAAACAAAATGTCCAGACACTCTGTGACCAAAATGGTACTGAAACAGAGGATGACAGAATAAAGGCCGAAATACTAAATGTCTTCTTCGAAAGCTGTTTCACAGAGGAAGACTGCACTGTACTTCTTCTCTAGATTGTCGCACAGTTGACAAAATGGTAGATATCGAAATAGACGACAGAGGGATAGAGAAACAATTAAAATCGCTCAAAAGAGGAAAGGCCGCTGGTCCTGATGGGATACCAGTTCGATTTTACACAGAGTAAGTGAAGGAACTTGCCGCCCTTCTTGCAGCGGTGTACCGTAGGTCTCTAGAAGAGCGAAGCGTTCCAAAGGATCGGAAATGGGCACAGGTCATCCCCGTTTTCAAGAAGGGACGTCGAACAGATGTGCAGAACTATAGACCTATATCTCTAACGTTGATCAGTTGTAGAATTTTGGAACACGTATTATGTTCGAGTATAATGTCTTTTCTGGAGACTAGAAATCTACTCTGTACGAATCAGCATGGGTTTCGAAAAAGACGGTCGTGTGAAACCCAGCTCGCGCTATTCGTCCACGAGACTCAGAGGGCCTTAGACACGGGTTCACAGGTAGATGCCGTGTTTCTTGACTTCCGCAAGGCGTTTGTCACAGTTCCCCACAGTCGTTTAATGAACAAAGTAAGAGCATACGGACTATCAGATCAATTGTGTGATTGGATTGAGTAGTTCCTAAATAACAGAACGCAGCATGTTATTCTCAATGGAGAGAAGTCTTCCGAAGTAAGAGTGATTTCAGGAGTGCCGCAGGGGAGTGTCATAGGACCGTCGCTATTCACAATATACATAAATGACCTGGTGGACGACATCGGAAGTTCACTGAGGCTTTTTGCAGATGATGCTGTGGTGTATCGAGAGGTTGCAACAATGGAAAATTGTACTGAAATGCAGGAGGATCTGCAGCGAATTGACGCATGGTGCACGGAATGGCAATTGAATCTCAATGTAGACAAGTGTAATGTGATGCGAATACATAGAAAGATAGGTCCCTTATCATTTAGCTACAAAATAGCAGGTCAGCAACTGGAAGCAGTTAATTCCATAAATTATCTGGGAGTACGCATTAGGAGTGATTTAAAATGGAATGATCATATAAAGTTGATCGTCGGTAAAGCAGATGCCAGACTGAGATCCATTGGAAGAATCCTAAGGAAATGCAATCCGACAACAAAGGAAGTAGGTTACAGTACGCTTGTTCGCCCACTGCTTGAATACTGCTCAGCAGTGTGGGATCCGCACCAGATAGGGTTGATAGACGACATAGAGAAGATCCAACGGAGAGCAGCGCGCTTCGTTACATGATCATTTAGTAATCGCGAAAGCGTTACGGAGATGATAGATAAACTCCAGTGGAAGACTCTGCAGGAGAGACGCTCAGTAGCTCGGTACGGGCTTTTGTTAAAGCTCCGAGAACATACCTTCACCGAAGAGTCAAGCAGTATATTGCTCCCTCCTACGTATATCTCGCGAAGAGACCATGAGGATAAAATCAGAGAGATTAGAGCCCACACAGAAGCATACCGACAATCCTTCTTTCTACTTACAATACGAGACTGGAATAGAAGGGAGAACCGATAGAGGTACTCAGGGTACCCTCCGCCACACACCGTCAGGTAGCTTGCGGAGTATGGATGTAGATGTAGATGTAGATGGAAACAACCTAAGAACATTGCGATATAAATAAAATATAACATATAATTACAGTAAGGAACGTTGTGTTTAAACCTAGAACAAGTATGGAATGTATAAAGTGAATGTGTCAGTTTAGTACTGCACAAGTATCGTCAGTGCTCGTACATAGTGAGATTACGAACAGCCACACAGCACATCCAGTGTTAACCGCGAGCAGTAGCGCGCCTGCCATGAGAGAACCCTAAATATGAGGTTCAGGTCCCAAGTCAGGCCACTCCATGCGCTGAATTGTTCGCTATTGAAGACATTCAACCCTGCGTATTCGAGGATTGACGTCTTTCAGGACGAATCATTACATGCACCACAGGCATCAGGAAGTGCACAAACATCGAGTATGTCATATTTACAAACCTACTCACTCTCAGTTCACGAGGTTTCTGCGTCCACGTAAATACTTCCTCCCGCTCCGACACTTTCTCCTCTGAAGGCCTCAAGTTCATTTGGGAGAAAAGCAGACTGTAGAGTGAACTACGCTCTGAACATACTGCCCCGAAAAATAAGGACTGGCCACAGATATGTATGCTACTAATAGTGCACATAATAGTGCCAAGAGAAACAGGCCCTTGATTATGCGCACTGCACTCCACACCAATTGATTGTTTTAATTCTTAATGTTTTTAGTTATGGGTTTTTGGACTGGTTTGATGCTGCGTTCCATCTTTTCCCATCTTGAGCCAACCTTCCCACCTCTGGGCAACAACTACACCCAACAGCTTCGTCAGTCTGTTTTATCCATTCTACCGGTCCTTCCAGAGCCTAGTCAACTGTTGCTGGATGTCGTAGCAGATATCAGACGAGCTTATCGTTTCTTAAGGTAAGGTTGTCTCGTGCGCGCCCCGTTAGTCGTCCGCTCTAACGCACGGCTTTCCGGATTTGGAAGGAGAGCCTGGTCTCCGGCACGAATCCGCCCGGCGGACTTGGGTCGAGGTCCGGTGAGCCGACCACTCTGTGGATGGTTTTTAGGCGGTTTTCCATCTGCCTCGGCGAATGAGGGCCGGTTCCCTTAATTCCTCCTCGGCTACACTATGTCGATGATTGCTGCGCAAACACGTTCTCCACGTACGCGTACACCACCATTACTCTACCACGCAAACATAGGGGTTACACTAGTCTGGTGTGAGACGTTCCCTGAGGGGGTCCACCAGGGGCCGAACCGCACAATAACCCTGGGTTCGGTGTGGAGCGGCGGAGGGGTGAAGTGGACTGCGGTAGTCGTCGTGGGGTTGTGGACCATTGAGGCTGCGGCGGGGACGGAGTACAATACAAGAGTGTTTCGCAGATTTCTTTCATTATCTAACCATTTTAGTTCTTCTTCATCTCATACTTTATTTTTGCATATTATTATTAACATCCTTTTACATTTTCGATGGTCCACATTTCAGTTCCATACCTTTCTCTTCTCTAGACATATACTTGCAGGAACCTCTTTTTTATAAGGCAAGGTGCCTTATATATTTGCCTTTTAATGAGAGTAGTATCT
The DNA here is from genome assembly GCF_023897955.1 of Schistocerca gregaria. Taxonomy (NCBI): domain Eukaryota; kingdom Metazoa; phylum Arthropoda; class Insecta; order Orthoptera; family Acrididae; genus Schistocerca; species Schistocerca gregaria. The sequence continues at coordinate 619,569,726 of NC_064931.1, read as the reverse complement.
TCAACCCATGATTTAGTGAAACTATGCGTTGGTATAAACAAATTTGTGTAACGTTATCTGACTTCGAAAATGCGTAATAATTTCAGTACCTCACACTTACCAAAAATCGCACAACTAATAAAGGACCGGCGTAGCTTGTATTAATTAACATCAAACACTATGAAGATCACTCGTAAGATCTTGTAAAAATTACAAGAGTGTAATAGTGAGCAATTTATATTTGAACATTCTGCAATGTTGATTGTGGTCCCCGTTCCTAAAATGGTTCAAATAGCTCTAAGCACTAACACTTAACATCTGAGGTCATCAGTCCCCTAGACTTACAACTACTTAAACCTAAGGACATCACACACATCCATGCCCGAGGCAGGAATCGAACCTGCGACCGTAGCACCAGCGCGGTTGCGGACTGAATCGCCTAGAACCACTCTGCCACAGTGGCCAGCCCCAGTTCCTAATCGCAGTACTCTGATGCGGAAGTGATGATAACATTTCTCCAAATCATTTGAATGATGATAGGGTTCAAACGAACTGAATATGCTTGATCTACTACGGAATGCTGAACATATCAATAAAATGCTCTGTACAAGTGGCTCTGAGCACTATGTGACTTAACTTCTGAGGTCATCAGTCACCTAGAACTTAGAACTAATTAAACCTAACTAACCTAAGGACATCACACACATCCATGCCCGAGGCAGGATTCGAACCTACGACCGTAGCGCCGGCCGCGGTGGTCTCGCGGTTCTAGGCGCGCAGTCCGGAACCGTGCGACTGCTACGGTCGCAGGTTCGAATCCTGCCTCGGGCATGGATGTGTGTCATGTCCGTAGGTTAGTTAGGTTTAAGTAGTTCTAAGTTCTAGGGAACTGATGACCACAGCAGTTGAGTCCCATAGTGCTCAGAGCCATTCGAACCATTTGACCGTAGCGGTCGCTCGGTTCCAGACTGTAGCGCCCACTCCGGCCGGCTCTGTACAAGTAATTTCATGGAACATGAAAGCACATACCAACGGAACAACACTATAAACATACAACACGCAGCTAACACGTATTTATATTTGATTTGTCATGTGTGTCTTTTAAATTTTGCTAATTCTGTTTAATGTACTTTTCAAGCTATGTAATCATTATTAGGTTATTTCTTATTGCGTTTTCTTTCAATATCCATTTAAGAAGGAAATATGCGCGCAAACCGAATCGAAAATTGCAGAATTAAGAAACCACAGTCTGAACACCACTCCTGTAAGTTGGGTTCCCATACGATAAACAGTTTTCCGTCTACTCTGACTCAAGTAGCGGAAGTTTGATTATAACCATCGTTTATGTTCTTCGCCTAGACTTCACTGCTACACTACACGACCGGAGTTATAGTCTCTCGCCGGTTCTCGGTGAGTCAAAAAGTGTAAGCTGGGAGCAGCGTGTGTGCAGCAGAGGCAATATTGCATCTCTTCCAGCATTTTAGTGACACAGCATTAGACTTACGGGTACTCGAGGCTTATCAGGAATCTGTAAATGGACGAGTTCGTCGCCCACACACGATTTTTGTTCATAGCTTTGAATGGGTAGCTTTGAGGGATGAAGTAGTGAAGGCAGCAGAGGATCAAGCAGGTAAAAAGACGAGGGCTAGTAGAAATCCTTGGGTGACAGAAGAAATATTGAATTTAATTGATGAAAGGAGAAAATATAATAATGCAGTAAATGAAGCAGGCAAAAAGGAATACAGACGTCTCAAAAATGAGATCGACAGGAAATGAAAAATGGCCAAGCAGGGATGGCTAGAGGACAAATGTAAGGATGTAGAGGCTTATCTCACTAGGGGTAAGATAGATACTGCCTACAGGAAAATTAAAGAGACCTTTGGAGATAGGAGAACCACTTGTATGAACATCAAGAGCTCAGATGGAAACCCACTTCTAAGCAAAGAAGATAAAGCAGAAAGGTGGAAGGAGTATATAGAGGGTCTATACAAGGGCGATATACTTGAGGACAATATTATGGAATTGGAAGAGGATGTAGATGAAGATGAAATGGAAGATACGATACTGCGTGTAGAGTTTGACAGAGCACTGAAAGACCTGAGTCGAAATAAGGACACCGGAGTAGACATCATTCCATTGGAACTACTGACGGCCTCGGGAGAGCCAGTCCTCACAAAACTCTACCATCTGGTGAGCAAGATGTATGAGACAGGCGAAATACCCTCAAACTTCAAGAAGAATATAATAAATCCAATCCCAAAGAAAGCAGGTGTTGACAGGTGTGAAAATTACCGAACTATCAGTTTAATAAGTCACAGCTGCAAAATACTAACACGAATTCTTTACAGACGAATGGAAAAACTAGTAGAAGCTGACCTCGGAGAAGATCAGTTTGGCTTCCGTTGGAACACGTGAGGCAATACTGACCCTACGACTTATCTTAGAAGAAAGATTAAGGAAAGGCAAACCTACGTTTCTAGCATTTATAGACTTAGAGAAAGCTTTTGACAATGTTGACTGGAATACTCTCCTTCAAATTCTGAAGGTGGCAGGGGGTAAAATACAGGGAGCGAAAGGCTATTTACAATTTGTACAGAAACCAGATGGCAGTTATAAGAGTCGAGGGGCATGAAAGGGAAGCAGTGGTTGGGAAGGGAGTGAGACAGGCTTGTAGTCTCTCCCCGATGTTATTCAATCTGTATATTGAGCAAGCAGTAAAGGTAACAAAAGAAAAATTTGGATTAGGTATTAAAATCCATGGAGAAGAAATAAAAACATTGAGGTTCGCCGATGACATTGTAATTCTGTCAGAGACTGCAAAGGACTTGGAAGAGCAGTTGAACGGAATAGATAGTGTCTTGAAAGGAGGATATAAAATGAACATCAACAAAAGCAAAATGAGGATAATGGAATGTAGTCGAATTAATTCGGGTGATGTTGAGGGTATTAGATTAGGAAATGAGACACTTAAAGTAGTAAAGGAGTTTTGCTATTTGGGGAGCAAAATAACTGATGATGGTCGAAGTAGAGAGGATATAAAATGTAGACTGGCAATGGCAAGGAAAGCGTTTCTGAAAAAGAGAAATTTGTTAACATCGAGTATAGATTTAAGCGTCAGGAAGTCATTTCTGAAAGTATTAGTATGGAGTGTAGCCATGTATGGAAGTGAAACATGGACGATAAATAGTTTGGACAAGAAGAGAATAGAAGCTTTCGAAATGTGGTGCTACAGAAGAATGCTGAAGATTAGATGGGTAGATCACGTAACTAATGAGGAAGTATTGAATAGGATGGGGGAGAAGAGAAGTTTGTGGCACAACTTGACCAGAAGAAGGGATCGGTTGGTAGGACATGTTCTGAGGCATCAAGGTATCACCAATTTAGTATTGGAGGGCAGCGTGGAGGGTAAAAATCGTAGAGGGAGACCAAGAGATGAATACAGAAGGACGTAGGTTGCAGTAGGTACTGGGAGATGAAGAAGCTTGCACAGGATAGAGTAGCATGGAGAGCTGCATCAAACCAGTCTCAAGACTGAAAACCACAACAACATTTTTTTTTATGGTAATGCAGGTATAGGGCGTTTCAAAAATGACCGGTATATTTGAAACGGCAATAAAAACTAAACGAGCAGCGATAGAAATACACCGTTTGTTGCAATATGCTTGGGACAACAGTACATTTTCAGGGTGACAAACTTTCGAAATTACAATAGTTACAATTTTCAACAACAGATGGCGCTGCATGTGATGTGAAAGATATAGAAGACAACGCAGTCTGTGGGTGCGCCATTCTGTACGTCATCTTTCTGCTGTAAGCGTGTGCTGTTCACAACGTGCAAGTGTGCTGTGGACAACATGGTTTATTCCTTAGAACAGAGGATTTTTCTGGTGTTAGAATTCCACCGCCTAGAACACAGTGTTGTTGCAACAAGACGAAGTTTTCAACGGAGGTTTAATGTAACCAAAGGACCGAAAAGCGATACAATAAAGGATCTGTTTGAAAAATTTCAACGGACTGGGAACGTGACGGATGAACGTGCTGGAAAGGTAGGGCGACCACGTACGGCAACCACAGAGGGCAACGCGCAGCTAGTGCAGCAGGTGACCCAACAGCGGCCTCGGGTTTCCGTTCGCCGTGTTGCAGCTGCGGTCCAAATGACGCCAACGTCCATGTATCGTCTCATGCGCCAGAGTTTACACCTCTATCCATACAAAATTCAAACACGGCAACCCCTCAGCGCCGCTACCATTGCTGCACGAGAGACATTCGCTAACGATATAGTGCACAGGATTGATGATGGCGATATGCATGTGGGCAGCATTTGGTTTACTGACGAAGCTTATTTTTATCTGGACGGCTTCGTCAATAAACAGAACTGGCGCATATGGGGAACCGAAAAGCCCCATGTTGCAGTCCCATCGTCCCTGCATCCTCAAAATGTACTGGTCTGGGCCGCCATTTCTTCCAAAGGAATCATTGGCCCATTTTGCAGATCCGAAACGATTACTGCATCACGCTATCTGGACATTCTTCGTGGATTTGTGGCGGTACAAACTGCCTTAGACGACACTGCGAACACCTCGTGGTTTATGCAAGATGGTGCCCGGCCACATCGCACTGCCGACGTCTTTAATTTCCTGAATGAATATTTCTATGATCGTGTGATTGCTTTGGGCTATCCGAAACATACAGGAGGCGGCGTGGGTTGGCCTCCCTATTCGCCAGACATGAACCCCTGTGACTTCTTTCTGTGGGGACACTTGAAAGACCAGGTGTACCGCCAGAATGCAGAAACAATTGAACAGCTGAAGCAGTACATCTCATCTGCATGTGAAGCCATTCCGCCAGACACGTTGTCAAAGGTTTCGGGTAATTTCATTCAGAGACTACGCCATATTATTGCTACGCATGGTGGATATGTGGAAAATATCGTACTATAGAGTTTCCCAGACCGCAGCGCCATCTGTTGTTGACAATTGTAACTACTGTAATTTCGAAAGTTTGTCTGCCTGAAAATGTACTGTTGTCCCAAGCATATTGCAACAAACGGTGTATTTCTATCGCTGCTCGTTTAGTTTGTATTGCCGTTTCAAATATACCGGTCATTTTTGAAACACCCTGTATATACATGGTAGTCACTCTTTTTGTGACTGTTTTGTTCTGGACTGTACTGGAGTCTTTACTCGGCGCCAGCTTTCATCAGACTTTCCTCTGATGAGGCTGCCTCACAGCGATATCAGTTTGCGACGGGGGCAGGTATCAAGCTTCAGAACTAGGAAGCCTGGCCAGACCTTCAAAGGGAAGGGCACCAAGCGGTGGGCCGTTCGCGGCTACGAAAAGCTGAGCACCATCACAGCTATGGAAAGTAATGCAGAAAACTGGATACGAGGAACGAAGGAAAAAACTACACTTGAAAATTGAAACACAGGAGAAAAGTCGATTAGAAGAAATAGAGGCTAAAGAATACTTAAAATTACCAAAAGCTGACTACGGAACAATAGTACACAGGAAAACACGCTTCAGCTAGATAAGAAACAAAGATCTAAGTAACTTTGAAAAGCTGCCGTGTGAACTCTCACGGTACCCGCTAAAAGCACAGAAGAATGACTAAACCGAAATAAACATTTTGCTGAAGCCCAGTTGCAGAGAGAAATACGAACACTCATGGTAAGAAGTTCATATGCATGACGTCACTCATTACACAGATACATATCAAATGCGTACACAGATGATTGTTCATCATAGTACGGGTCCACAGTCCTCTGTAAATTGAGTGTACTTCATAATTTTCGTATATAATGAACTGATGGAAATAAACAACTGGCAACCCTAAACAGGACGCGGTGACTAGTTCTACCAAGTCGGACAAAACCATTGTGCATCATTTAGAAAATAGAAGTTTCAAGCAGATAGCACGGACAGCACTGTGACTTGATTTATGGCAGCGTTGGTGCAGTACTGTTGAATAGTAGAGTCTAAGTTTATATCTCTGTTTGTGACGAGCTCTCATTGCGAGCACTTCCTTGTTTACATAGAGTAGCGCAGTCATTCGACCTGTTTCGTCAAATATTAGTTCAAATGGTTCTGAGAACTATGGGACTTAACTTCTGAGGTCATCAGTCCTCTAGACCTTAGAACTACTTAAACCTAACAAACCTAAGGACGTCACACACATCCATACCCGAGGCAGGATTCGAACCTGCGACCGTAGCGGTCGCTCCGTTTCATACTGTAGCGCCTAGAACCGCTCGGCCAGTCCGGCCGGCCCTAATATTAGTTGACCACAGTATTATTGTACCTGGGATTGACGGGGCATCGGTCGTCTGTTCATGAGTTTTTATTGTGGTATTTCGCTAGGACATACCGAACCACTTGAGAGTATATGCGCAACTGTCTTGAAATCATTTCAGTGCGATGCGTTTTCCTTAGTCACCACTGTACTTGTTTAACGTCACCGCGTATTTCCGATAACCGCAGCTGGAGGTCAAGTGCAATAATACACATATTGTGGTAGGGTACAAGTATTTCTGTGTTTATGTAAATGTTGTGGCGCTGTACGGCGTTTGGGGAGCTGATAATCATTTTACAGTCGTTCTCTTTGATAAACCACGAGTAACGGCTTGTCACGTTGACTACCACGATTTCCTTGACTACAACAGGGAATCTGACACCATCCCGCACTGCTGTTTAGGAAAAAAAACAGCTTATTGAGTATCGGATTTGCTACCGGACTCAAGACAGAACTCAACACGTCGCTCTTAACGTAAAAAATCGACAGATGTAACTTTTTTTAAAGAAATTGCCACCATTTGACTGTTAATTGTTCATTTATAGTACACAATCGTGATTTCGGCTTTGTAGCCATTCTCAGGTGCATGATGAATTGGAAATTAATAAAGTATACATATCATATAGTGTCGGGCATACAAACAAGCGGTTATTACGTATTTTCAAACATTACTTGCATGCTAAAATATGTCTGTGACATGCCAGTCGTATTTCAACGTCATTTGATGAACAGAAGAGATGATGCAGGCCACAGGAATATATTAGTTGCTAAATACGCCATATCGTATGTTAATGGTTTCTCATGGTGCACGAGTCAGCTAGATTTTATATCTTGGATATTTACTCGTATCCTGTAATACGACGAATGGTCTATATACTAATAATACGTGTTTTCGATGATGAGGTGTCACAGACAGAACAGACATATTTTAACATGTAAGTAATGTTTGCAAATACGGAATAACTGCTTGTTTCTATGCCCTACACTTTATGATATGTATGCTTCATTAATTTCCAGTTCGTCATGCATATGAGAATGGCTACAAAGACGAAATCATGATTGTGTACAATAAATGAACAATTAACAGTCAAATGTGGAAATTTCTTTCAAAACATTCTATATGACTGTGGCCTCCAAGAAGGAAAGATCATCAGAAGTAAAGGTAATTTCCAGAGTACCCCAAGGGAGTGTGATAGGACCGTTACTGTTTTCAGTGTCTGTAACTGGCCAAGTACAAAGCGCCGGGTGCTCTTTGACACTGATCGCAGATGATTCGTTCGTCTATAACAAAGTAGTAACGCCAGAAAACAGTATCGACGTTTAAAATGACCTCGGAGGACAGATGAGTGGTGCATGCTCTGGCAATTGACCCTGAACGTAAGCAAATGTAGCATTCTGAGAATGCATAGGAAAAGAAATCCACTACTGTACAAATACACTATTGATGAGAAACTGCTGGAAACAGGATCTGTCGCAAAATGTGTAGTAACAACCACGTAAGACAATTGGTAGGAAAAGTAGATGCCAGACTGAGATTCATAGGAAGAATCTTAAGGAAATGTAGCTGATCGACGCAGGAAGTGCCTTATAATGCATTTGTTCGATCGATTCTTGAGTATCGTTCATCAATATGAGATCCTTACTGGGTAGGACTGATAGAAGAGATAGAGAAGATTCAACGAAGAGTGGGGCGTTTCGTCACGGGATCGTGTAGTAGAGCGCGAAAACGCTGTCGAGATGCCCAACGAATTCCAAAAAAAATGGTTCAAATGGCTCTGAGCACTATGGGACTCAACTGCTGTGGTCACCAGTCCCCTAGAACTTAGAGCTACTTAAACCTAACTAACCTAAGGACATCACACACAGCCATGCCCGAGGCAGGATTCGAACCTGCGACCGTAGCAGTCTCACGGTTCCGGACTGCGCGGCTAGAACCGCGAGACCACCGCGGCCGGCCAACGAATTCCATTGGCAGACGCTGCGAGAGAGGTGTGTGCTTCACGGAGAGTTATACTATCGAAATTTCACGAGAGCACTTTCCGAAAAGAGTCGGACGACGTATTACTTTCGCCTACATAAATTTTGCGTAGTGAACACGGGAAGAAAATTTGAGAAACTGGAGCCAATCCAGAGGCTTACCTACAGTCATTCTTCCCATGCGCCATTCACGAGTGGAACAGGGGAGGGGGGTTCAATTAGTGGTACCAAAAGTGCCCTCCGCCACACACCATTAAGTTGCTCGCGGATTACGACGTAGATGTAGAGTTTGTATTTCTTGACTACTTGGATTGCGGCCTACAGGAAACAAGGTACCATAGCTTGTACAACTTTGCATTTTTGTACCCCATCCAAAGATATACTGTACTAAACAGAGCGCAGCTTCTGGTGCCGGCGGGCACACGGCGTCAGGAGTGGGTCTCTGCTGTGTTCGCCGGCGGCGTCGCTGCATTCGACTTGTTATACCGAGAAGGAGTTGATTCACCTGTTCAAATGGCTCTGAGCACTATGGGACTTAACAAATGAGGTCATCAGTCCCCTAGAACTTAGAACTACTTAAACCTAACTTACCTAAGGACATCACACACATCCATGCCCCAGGCAGGATTCGAACCTACGACGGCAGCCGATTCACCTGTACTGCAGCGTAATGACATTGCTTACGCTTCAGTTACTGTAGCAGTTGCCAGAGCCCCTTATGCTGTGAAGAGTCTTTGTAAGGATGCAGTCAGTACTGAAGTTCAGCAAGTAGTCGGAAATAGTGAAGTGGACAATCAGCCCGTTAATGACAAACACTTTGCCACAGAAAATAGTCTCGCAAGTATCGTAAAAAATGGTTAACCCATTCAAAGGAACTGTATACGGTCTGATGGGAAAATGACAGTGTTGATATTACTACAAAGCTAATGAAAACTATGCTACAGTTAAAAATGAGAGACATAAACAAAACGTCTGTGACTCTTACTCTGTTCATATTGAAAGTAAAATAGATAACTTTAGCAATATTCGCCAAATGTCTGTTGGGAAATTAATACATTTGGGTCACGCTGAAAGTAAAGGCAAACTTGTTAATACTATCTGTCTCAGTAAAAACAGGATCAAAGCGGAAGTGGCTCTGAGCACTATGGGACTCAACTGCTGTGGTCATTAGTCCCCTAGAACTTACAACTACTTAAACCTAACTAACCTAAGGACATCACACACATCCATGCCCGAGGCAGGATTCGAACCTGCGACCGTAGCAGTCACACGGTTCCGGACTGCGCGCCTAGAGCCGCGAGACCACCGCGGCCGAAAAAGCGGATTTAATGAATGCACTCGCCTCCAACTACTTACGACGATCAGATTTATTTACAAAGCACAATTTAGTGACATTGGTACCTACTTATATAGTACACAAGCAAGGTATTATTCTAGTAGTAACTTCAGAATTTGAAGAGCGGGAAATACTTTCCTAAATCGAATCAGCTGTTAAATTGATTAGAGTGAAGAGAGTGGCAAGAAAATAAATAAATAAGGGAAATCAACTATTGTTAAACGCCAACCAAGCTGCCTAATATTCGATTCACACGTGTTTACCAAGTACGTTTACTTGCTTGGGACTAGGTGTGTGTGCTATCCATATTATTTCCCCTGTCCGTCAATGTTACAAAAGCCTCAGTTTCAGGCATTTCGACAGATAGTGCCCCAGTAGCGAGCACTCTAGTAAATATGGCGGACGACATAGCTACTAATTTACAGTGTTTACATTATGGAGAAGGCAATCTCGCAATGCCTAAGAACTGTTCCACCTTGCTCAGGAAGCTTAAAGAGAACGAATTCACTATACTCAATAACTTACCATTCATAGACGTCGAAGTCAGATTTGGTTAAAATGCGAGTACGAATGCACAGTCAGGCTTGGTTAAAATACGGGCGGGATTACAGCTCACTCCCTCATCTTTTTGAGCCTGTTCATCAGCAAGGTGGTTACTGAACCCCAATCCGTACCTCAAGACATTCCCCCTCATATACAGGTGAAGAGGGAGTTTACCAGTGGATTCAGTTCCTGGAAGTGACTAACAAGAGGAATACAGGAAACAATATAAATTCAAATTATAAGAGACAACATTTCCCAACATTCTATTTGGAGGCCAGTAAATCGATAGTTTAGGAGACATATTTGTTTCCAGTCTTACGAAATTTGAGCGCTGTCTTTCAACCGAAGAGGATGAATTTGAAACCCTATGAAATGAATCCCCGTCGCCCGTAAGGCCACCCCAACGACAAGTTCCGCAAATATGATATTAACAATTCTGGGACAGTTCTCTACCAGAGCAGAGGTAGACAGTACATATCAAAGGAACAAAAAGTTCTAAGGATGGAGGAGGAAATCGGCCATGCCCTTTTAAAGGAATCGTCCCGGTATTTTTCTCTAGCGGAAAATCACAAAAAACCTAAATCTGGATGGCAAGACGCGAATTTAAATCGCCTTTTTCCCGAATACGAGTCCAGTGTGCTAACCACCTGCGTCACCTTGCTAGGTGTGTCTCGAAGGAACATACATCTATCAGTTCGTGAATTTATCTACACTCCTGGAAATGGAAAAAAGAACACATTGACACCGGTGTGTCAGACCCACCATACTTGCTCCGGACACTGCGAGAGGGCTGTACAAGCAATGATCACACGCACGGCACAGCGGACACACCAGGAACCGAGGTGTTGGCCGTCGAATGGCGCTAGCTGCGCAGCATTTGTGCACCGCCGCCGTCAGTGTCAGCCAGTTTGCCGTGGCATACGGAGCTCCATCGCAGTCTTTAACACTGGTAGCATGCCGCGACAGCGTGGAAGTGAACCGTATGTGCAGTTGACGGACTTTGAGCAAGGGCGTATAGTGGGCATGCGGGAGGCCGGGTGGACGTACCGCCGAATTGCTCAACACGTGGGGCGTGAGGTCTCCACAGTACATCGAAGTTGTCGCCAGTGGTCGGCCGAAGGTGCACGTGCCTGTCGACCTGGGACCGGACCGCAGCGACGGACGGATGCACGCCAAGACCGTAGGATCCTACGCAGTGCCGTAGGGGACCGCATCGCCACTTCCCAGCAAATTAGGGACACTGTTGCTCCTGGGGTATCGGCGAGGACCATTCGCAAACGTCTCCATGAAGCTGGGCTACGGTCCCGCACACCGTTAGGCCGTCTTCCGCTCACGCCCCAACATCGTGCAGCCCGCCTCCAGTGGTGTCGCGACAGGCGTGAATGAAGGGACGAATGGAGACGTGTCGTGTTCAGCGATGAGAGTCGCTTCTGCCTTGGTGCCAATGATGGTCGTATGCGTGTTTGGCGCCGTGCAGGTGAGCGCCACAATCAGGACTGCATACGACCGAGGCACACAGGGCCAACACCCGGCATCATGGTATGGGGAGCGATCTCCTACACTGGCCATACACCTCTGGTGATCGTCGAGGGGACACTGAATAGTGCACGGTACATCCAAACCGTCATCGAACCCATCGTTCTACCATTCCTAGACCGGCAAGGGAACTTGCTGTTCCAACAGGACAATGCACGTCGGCATGTATCCCGTGCCACCCAACGTGCTCTAGAAGGTGTAAGTCAACTACCCCGGCCAGCAAGATCTCCGTATCTGTCCCCCATTGAGCATGTTTGGGACTGGATGAAGCGTCGTCTCACGCGGTCTGCACGTCCAGCACGAACGCTGGTCCAACTGAGGCGCCAGGTGGAAATGGCATGGCAAGCCGTTCCACAGGACTACATCCAGCATCTCTACGATCGTCTCCATGGGAGAATAGCAGCCTGCATTGCTGCGAAAGGTGGATATACACTGTACTAGTGCCGACATTGTGCATGCTCTGTTGCCTGTGTCTATGTGCCTGTGGTTCTGTCAGTGTGATCATGTGATGTATCTGACCCCAGGAATGTGTCAATAAAGTTTCCCCTTCCTGGGACAATGAATTCACGGTGTTCTTATTTCAATTTCCAGGAGTGTATTTATCTATATTAACCATACATAGATGACTTGCATATGAATTTTCTGGACAACCTGGGGCACTCACTTTCATGTTCCCTCCTTCTATATCCGTAGTAATAGTTATTTTTGAGGATGTGCTTTCTATTTCTTCAGCAAATGTGTTAACCTCATCAGTGTCACCTATTAGTAACAGCCATCATTGGTGTAACGTTTTTAAAAAATACGATGCGTGACAAAATAAGCATATCGCCCAAAAGGGGAGGAGGAAACGAAAGGAAACTTCACAGGTTGAGAGAGTATGTGACGTTATTTTAGTTTACAAAAATCCTGGCATTATGATCCCACTTATAACTACGAAGTTCCACCCCATTGGAGTGCATGCATACACTGATTTGATTGTGAATGGTATCATAAAGCCATTCTATCATCTCATGAGACAAACTGGCCGAAAACTGTTGTAACTTATCCTTTACAGCCTGGGTACTGATACAGATACAAAGTTGACGTCCGAGCTTGTCCCACACATTCTACTGGTGGCAGATCTGGGGATCTTACTGGCCACGGGAGTGTCTCAACAAGAAGCACACCGTCCATACACACACTGCCACATCTGGATGAGTATTGTCCTGTTGAAATATGGCATCGCCCTGCCGTCGCATGAGAGGTAGCATATGAGACGCAGGATGTCCGTGACGTACTGTTATGCCGTCGGATTTCCCTCAGTCAGTACCAGCGCTGACCTGAAGTCATACCCGAAGACTCCTCAGACCTACATGCCAGGAGCAACACAGTTGTGTCTCTCCAAAAACATTGGAGGGAAGGGACCTATCCTCATTGCGCCGTCATGCTCGCCGACGTTTGTCATCCGTGGTAAAGACAATGCGACCCTGTTCATGAACAGTTTATGCTTCCCTGTCACAGTAATACTCCATACGCAGTTGTTTGTGTTTTGGTGTTAATGGCATCCTAGGCAAAGGACGGTAATTCTTACCCATTCTACTACTAGTCTCCGACCACTAGTGTGGTATAACAGAGAATGCTACAGGGAGCCAGTTATTATCCTCGAGTGGCAGACGCAGATGGAAAGGTGCTACAATGTGCCTGGTGCACAATACGACGATCCCCCATTGTGGTGGTTAGACGTGGTAAACCAGGGCCTAGACGACGGGTATGATTGCTGCCACGTTCCTATTCTACCACATCTTAACTCTCTGGCCAAGTCCTCCTTATCCCAGGCGAAGTAAATGAACCGTCCCCCGCTTGCCGACGAGTTAAATATTATCAGATCACCGGAATTTCAGGTTGATTCCTGGCCCAGTATCCGACCCAGTAAGGCATCGACTATGTTCCTAATAGTAGTAGGCGCTTGATTTGTTTCGATACTGGACAAAGGTGGTCCTAACAGGAGAGAGAATGCTGAATAAGGGCAAACAGATCTACATGAAAAAGAAACAGGAGCGAAACGGAGGATTAGACGAATCTTATCGCTACCGAGCTGTCGTATCGAGATATACTCGCTATCAGCAAGTGATCGCAAAAGCGATCGAAATTGAGCGACATTAATAATCTATGTTCAAAGTAATGAACAGGTAATTTTACTATGGCATGGCAGCAAACTATAAGAATGATGACGCGGTGGCAGCTGCAGATCGTTCTCGTAAGAAAAGGACAGAATGGGTAGATGTGGCGACCGTTAGTCCTTCTAAAGGCTGATTTGCGCCACTCTATTGTGCTCTTACACCTTCAAAATATAGCGTCGATGCCAGTTGGCTTGCTGAGACAGAAACTGTCTCTAAGCACTATGGGACCTAACATATGAGGTCATCAATCCATAGACTTAGAAATACACTCCTGGAAATTGAAATAAGAACACCGTGAATTCATTGTCCCAGGAAGGGGAAACTTTATTGACACATTCCTGGGGTCGGATACATCACATGATCACACTGACAGAACCACAGGCACATAGACACAGGCAACAGAGCATGCACAATGTCGGCACTAGTACAGTGTATATCCACCTTTCGCAGCAATGCAGGCTGCTATTCTCCCACGCAGACGATCGTAGAGATGCTGGATGTAGTCCTGTGGAACGCCTTGCCATGACATTTCCACCTGGCGCCTCAGTTGGACCAGCGTTCGTGCTGGACGTGCAGACCGCGTGAGACGACGCTTCATCCAGTCCCAAACATGCTCAATGGGGGACAGATCCGGAGATCTTGCTGGCCAGGGTAGTTGACTTACACCTTCTAGAGCACGTTGGGTGGCACGGGATACATGCGGACGTGCATTGTCCTGTTGGAACAGCAAGTTCCCTTGCCGGTCTAGGAATGGTAGAACGATGGGTTCGATGACGGTTTGGATGTACCGTGCACTATTCAGTGTCCCCTCGACGATCACCAGAGGTGTACAGCCAGTGTAGGAGATCGCTCCCCACACCATGATGCCGGGTGTTGGCCCTGTGTGCCTTGGTCGTATGCAGTCCTGATTGTGGCGCTCACCTGCACGGCGCCAAACACGCATACGACCATCATTGGCACCAAGGCAGAAGCGACTCTCATCGCTGAACACGACACGTCTCCATTCGTCCCTCCATTCACGCCTGTCGCGACACCACTGGAGGCGGGCTTCACGATGTTGGGGCGTGAGCGGAAGACGGCCTAACGGTGTGCGGGACCGTAGCCCAGCTTCATGGACACGGTTGCGAATGGTCTTCGCCGATACCCCAGGAGCAACAGTGTCCCTAATTTGCTGGGAAGTGGCGATGCGGTCCCCTACGGCACTGCGTAGGATCCTACGGTCTTGGCGTGCATCCGTGCGTCGCTGCGGTCCGGTCCCAGGTCGACGGGCACGTGCTCCTTCCGCCGACCACTGGCGACAACATCGATGTACTGTGGAGACCTCACACCCCACGTGTTGAGCAATTCGGCGGTACGTCCACCCGGCCTCCCGCATGCCCACTATAAGCCCTCGCTCAAAGTCCGTCAACTGCACATACGGTTCACGTCCATGCTGTCGCGGCATGCTACCAGTGTTAAAGACTGCGATGGAGCTCCGTATGCCACGGCAAACTGGCTGACACTGACGGCGGCGGTGCACAAATGCTGCGCAGCTGGCGCCATTCGATGGCCAACACCGCGGTTCCTGGTGTGTCCGCTGTGCTGTGCGTGTGATCATTGCTTGTACAGCCCTCTCACAGTGTCCGGAGCAAGTATGGTGGGTCTGACACACCGGTGTCAATATGTTCTTTTTTCCATTTCCAGGAGTGTACTTAAACCTAACTAACCTAGGGACATCACACACATCCATGCACGAGGCAGAATTCGAACCTGCTACCGTAGCAGTAGCGCGGTTCCGGACTGAAGCGCCTAGAAACGCTCGGGCACAGCGGCCGGCGAGAGAAACTGTCCGCTTCCTTTATGCCCCAGAGGTTTCCTACACTGGCACTGTCTCATCATCGGAATGGCAGTTCTTCTGTATTCTTACGCACTTCACTAACAAGAAGACACTCTTTCAAACTCGAATCGTTTCTAACGGTAGGCACCATCTTGAGTAATTATTAACTCCCCTCAAAATGAAGCCAGCCGAAATCATTTTGCCGCGCGGGTTTAGTCGAGCGGTCTGAGGCGCTGCAGTCATGGACTCTGCGGTTGGTCCCGGCGGAGGTTCGAGTCCTCCCTCGGGCATGGGTGCGTGTGTTTGTCCGTAGGATAATTTAGATTAAGTAGTGTGTAAGCTTAGGGACTGATGACCTTAGCAGTTAAGTCTCATAAGATTTCACACACATTTGAACATTTGAAATCAGTTTCTAGATTTCGTTTATTCTGTACGTCAGGAATTATTATTATAAAGCTTCTATAGATTTAATTCGCGACTGAATTTTAAAGCACTTTAAAATAAAATTTAAGTATAAATTATGAGTACAGCTGCGTTTGTTCGTCCTCAAATGCTCCTCAGTCTGTCACCTCATTTATTACTTAATAATTTCTAATCGATTCATTCCTTGTTTTCGGTCTTGTGCGGCGCCTACATGCGCGCCACAGAAAGTGATGGTCTTGCGAGGGTTCGCAACATGTGGTGTTACACTGTCATATCCCAAAGCCCCACAAATTTAGATGTTGCACGATTCGACCTGCTGTCCAAATGAAGACTGACAATGAAGTTCCTTTCAAACTCTGTCAGGTTCTGACGACGCTGCCTTAAACAATTATACGGCATTTCAATCTCCTTCACTGTGATTACTCTACATTTGACACTGTTCACGCTACTTATATATACACTATTAGGCCTGATAACAACACCAAACACGAATAAAACTATGCACTCTCGCGGCCTTTGTACCTGTCTCACAGAACTGCAACTCTAAACATTTACATACCTACCGATGGTGAGTACGTATTTGAAGTTAAATTGACTTACGACCATGTCTTCTGAGTGTTTCACTTTTTTTGTCAGGCTATGTAGTGTTCCTTTTATCTACGGAAACTTGTCAAAAAAACTACATCCTCTGTTGAAGAACTGGAGCCAAAAATACCCGAGTAGCAATACTGTACTGACCATTTTTACCAATGATTATTAAGAATATTTTGGCTTTTCACTGTCAGAAACGTTACGCTGCAACTATGCTGAGAAATATGACTTTATATAAATCTACGTTGAGGCAATAAAGTGGTTTATGTTTATTGCACAGGAATAACAGACTTCACTGCGTAAAGGAGGCTGCATCACTGAGGGAAAGGTGCTTGCAAAAAGAACTCAACGAAGCAGCAGAAACTGACCTTCGTACATCTGCGCATACTGAGGGAATCCCGCTGCACGAAGCCACTTGCATGCTTCTGCTGACTCGATCTCTGCAATATAAAGAAACATAAAACTATTAATACTATATATAAACTACTTACAACTAAGTTGAATATTAGATCACATACTACGGATTATCTCAGACGGCCAAGTTCAGCGACAAGTTTCGGTCAGTGAGTTTTCGAATATCAACATATGTGACATAGATGGCAATAGTTTTTGACTGTATTAACTTACAAGCGTAATATTCTACGGAGCCGAGGGACAATATATCTTAGTATGTGAGATAAATTTGAATTTGATACACCAAAAACATCTTAACAGACGGACAAACAAACAGACGGATAAAAAAATGACAAAAAATATTTGTTTGTGATATATAAATACAAATAAACAATTATCAGTTTTTTTCCTTTACTTGTACTGTGAAACCATACTTACCGCCAAATTTCATGATTCGTACATGTTTCGATGAGTGAGTTTTCGAGTATCAGAATGTGTGATGTAAATGGCCGTATTTTTTGACTGATTTGACTTAACAGCTTCACATTTTTACACCGCCAAGGGATCGTAAGCGTTAGTGAGTGACAATTATTTTAACTTGATATGCCAACCTGTTCTACAGAAAATCGGTCTTAATAGACGGACGGACACACAGACAGACAGGCGGGTAAAAAATGACCAAAAATATGTTTTGTCTTATATAATTACAAATTAACAATTTTCAGATTTCTTCCATTCCTTGAACTGTGTGCTACCGAATTCGAATTAAACATTTGAATGGCAGCGAATCGTCAAATAAGTTTTTAAAAATGTCGTTGCTTAAAAGTATTCATCTGGGACTTGTAGATACTCCAGAATATGTTGTCTTGCACTGCATATTATTTAACAAATTATACAAAACATTCTGTTTGCATCCAGATCTGTACACAACTGTCGGAAAGTGGGGTGTAATTAACGATCTACCGAAAAAGTCACCAACGGACTGCCGATAGAACACGAGGAATGGCGATTCCGTGGACTTCCTTACTATTGTGGTAACAAAATAAAATATTATCCAAATGTGAGTATGAGTGAAGTGGGAGCGAAGCGCAATGAAAGTGAGGGGTTCAGTGACATTATGCATGTGATGCTGATACCTCCATCGTTAAGTACTCACATCCTCGCCAACACACACATCTACAACGTTACGTAATGCACACAAAAAAGAAATGGCGGTCTATCATCTGGCTCAGGTTGAACACTTACACTCACAAGGGAAGGCCGAGACGTTCGGATAACGAATTTACTTCAAAATTTGTACACTTATAGTAGTCATTAGGACAACATAGTGTGTAGTTAGTAAGGCGTGCTGTTTAGGGATTTCGAGAAAACTGGAAGAGAAATTTAACGCGTCACTGATGTACCGGTGTGTTGCGACCCTGGGCACGAGTTTGCGGCGATCAGGTGGATAGCGTTCAAGTTCTGTAATCAGTGGATAGCTGGATCGAGTTATGATAATGTTTTTTTTCTATTTTACATTTTTTTCAACACTATTCATATTATTTCATACATATTACATTTGAAAGGTAATATGATGAAAAGATACGGGTATTTGCATGATATTTGATTAAATTTACAATGCTATTTGGCTGTTTGCTAAATTTACTATCAAAACAAATATTATATTTATAACCATCGACAAGTAAGCCACCCAACGCATGAAAGTTTCCTGAGAATGTATGCCTGTAGTGATTTCCGAAATTCCTTATATACGCAGTCGGGTAAGGTACTGAGAACTGCTTTGCATGTGGTCCTTTCGATATGCAGACAAAGGTTTGAAGAAGAAGGGCGGCCTTGGAAAGTCCAAGTCAAACACCGATAAATAACAGTTTAAATAATTTACTCAATAATAAAGTCAGTTGCAAAATGCCAAAATACGAGGGTAATTTACTACGCGGGCTGTCCAGAAAGTAAGTTCCAATTGATCGCGAAATGGAAACCGCAATGAAAATCACAAATGTTTTATTTGCAACGGTTAGCTACAGCTTCCAGCTACTTCTCTATGAAGTCGCCGTTCTGACTTAGACATCTCCCGTAGCGTTGTACCACCTTTCCAATACCCTCATCATAGAAGACAGCTGCCAGTGCTTTCCACCAGTTCTCTACGCTGGCCTGCAGCTCGTTGTCCGTGCCAAAATGTTGTCTTCATAGCCAGCGGTTTAGCCAGCAAAGATGAAACTCAGAGGGAGACAATTGCGGGCTGCATTGTGGGTAATCAAACACTTCCAATTGAAAACGATGCAGGAGCATCTTCATTGCCCTGCAGAATGCGGCTGAGAATTGTCTTGAAGAAGAAACTGCACGATAGTTATGTAATGTTGGCTGCATAGCTTCAGGCGAAATTTGTCACCAGGCCCTCGTATTTGGCGGGAGACACTATTTTCTAGACATCTTTACGCGTTCACTGTGAGCTCAGAAATGAGAAGAGCGACGTGATGCTATATAGGATCATACTAGAGACACTGCTAAACACATCTGTGCAAAGCTTTATCGGATTTTAACAGTCGTTTCCATTTCGCTACCGATCGGAACTTAGTTTCTGGACACCCCTCGTATTAATTGTAGGTTGTGCATTCGTCATTAGAAGTTACAGGATTATATTTTTCATACAGACACAAAAGAAACAAAGACCGTTCGAACAGGGCTTGAAGGCCCAACGGTACCGACCTCTGTCGCCGTGTGTCCCTCAGCCCTTCTGTGTCACCGGCTGCGAATACGCGTAGTCACATGGTCAGCGCACAACACTCCCGGCCGCTGTCAGTTTTCTTGACCCGTGCCACTACTTCTAAATCACAGTTGGCCTCAGAAGGGCTGAGTGCGCCCCACTTCCCAACATCACTCGGCATAGCCGGACGGTGACCCATCCAAGTGCTAGCCAAGCCCGACGGCGTTTAACTTCGGTGATCTGACAGGGGAACTCGTGTTACCACTGCGGCAAGGCCATTCATATAGTCACGGAAAACATAATTTAAAATGGCATCTACTACGTCGAATGAATGGAATTTTCCCGAATGCACTAGGAATCTTCAGAGTTTCTAAGGAGTAACAGAGCTTATTAACATTTTGAAAAAAATCTCTTTCTTCCGACAATTTGGATGCAAAGCATGCATAACGCATTTTCGTAAATACTGGTGCCAAAAACTGGCGATGTACAATTGAATGTATTTTAATAGTATCTTTACGAGAAGAAGTTTCTCGTTCGTTGTCAGTCACATTGTCTATAAAAAGTCACATAATGTTGGTTGTAGTAATAAAAACTAGTAAACAGCGAAATAACTGTGGAAATTCAACAAAATTTCATGTGAATACACGTGTCTTTTCTTCATATTACCTATGTACGAATTAATGAGACTAGTATTTAAAAAAATCTAAAAAAAGACGATCGTGACTTGATCCAACGATGCACCGATTACGTAGCTTGAACGCGACCACACGACCGCCGACAGATCGTGTTCAGGGTCACAATGCACTTGCACATCACTGACGCGTGTCTTCTCTTGCGATTATCTCAAAATCTCATCAGTAATACGCATTTACTTGCACATTATGTTGTCCTAATCGACTCTTAAAAGTGTACAAAGTCTGAAGTAAATCCGTGATCCAAACGTTACGGCCTCCCCTTGTCAGGAAACTACTGACATAAGGTTAGAGTTATATCTATGGTGAAGAGTAGCTATAGGACGTGTGAAATGTAAAATACAGATGTAACTGTATCAAATCTGTCAATGTTCCTCAGTCCTCGCTAACCGTGACCCTGCAAAGGGAGCAAAGGTTCTTGAGCTTCAGAGACTAAGCTAAATCTGCAGGACTGCATTGAAGTGGAACATAACGGCACAGGGACGACGAACATAGGACACAGCCACTGGGATTGACAAGTCCGTACCCGGTGGCACATCATACCATCATGTCAGGTGCTGAAACAGTATGACGATGGCGAATGAAATCTGGTGTTAGTTCTCCTTGGGGCCTCTCACGGATAAGTCCATTGTATCACTGCACCCAGAAACGAGACTCGTCTGAAAAGACGATGTGGTGCCACTCCTGCCTACAGTGTGTCCGTTGGGGGACACCACTATCGGAGCGCCTCTCTTTGCTACCACGTCAAGGAAAGACGCAACAATGATCGCCGTAATGGCTGTACGTGGTGCTCCAGACGTCGTTGCACTGTTAGATTGAGCACTTACCTTGCTGTGAACAAACCCATTTTTTGACTCAAGATTAGTGACGAGGCTGTATAAACCCGCACGACTGAGACAACATTAGGTTCTTCCTCTCAGGCGCTATTCTCTTGGCGCCATTGAGATCCAACAACCTGTTGAGTACGGCCATCCTAAATCCATCGAATCTATATTCGCATGACAGTTTCGGGATACAGAATGACGTGAACAATATCGCGGAGCAATAAACTGCAGTCTCGATGGATCAGGATCCAATTGTCGAATTCCGATAATCCTGGTAGATGTGTATCCTCCTTGCACGAGGCATAACACGATCTCTTCACAAGTAACAAAATTATATTTCTGAATGAGATACCATCTGATTAATGTTTCATTATTTAGAGAATGTGGATGGCGTCACTCCTAAATACTGTGTGCTGTTGCGCTGAAACACTAATCATCTGCATATCCAGATATGTAGTACACTGATACCTGTAATTGTTACATGCCTCCTACATAGTGTTGATATTTTAACAGCCTGCCAACCTCTTCGTATTTTCTACTCCTTCTTATCTCTGAATTTCTTTTACTTAAATTTCTTCATCTGATTTTATAGCTTTTATGTAGTAATAGGCCACATAAACATTAGCAGTATTAGTACCTGAGACATTAAAAAATGGTTGGCATTACGATATTTTAGTGTGCACAGGAACCATTTTCTGAACAAAAGAATACACGTTATAGTACAGGTATTCCCTGCCAATGTATATGCATTTCTGCCATAGTTCTGGCAGCTTCCGTATTTGCAAATCACATTTTGGGCGCATCTCGGGGCCGCTGGTGGACGACTGTATGAAGTTCTTCATTGGTGGTGAACTTCTTACGTCGCAAGACCTCTTTCATTGCGTCGAATAGCGCATAGTTCCTACGAACCAGATCTGCCGAATATGGAGAAAGTGGCCTGTACAATGAACCCTAGTTCACGCATGATGGCGAAGATATGGCGCGCATTGTGGCCATTTTCTGTGGCGGCGTTGTTGAATGCGTTGGCAGAGTTTGTGCAATGAACTGCAGTACCGATCACTGTTGAGGGTCGTATTGGGAGGGAGACAATACACCAGCAGTAGCCCTTCTTGAGCCCAGACCACAGCTATCACTTGTTTCTACACGAATAGTTTCGGCCGTGACCTTTTGGGACGAGGACTCCCAGTATGCTTCTACTCCATAGAGTGAGATTTCTTCCCTGGAGTCTCGTCAAAGAACCATGACTCATCGACGGTGACCAAACTCTCAAAGAACTCCACTGCATTTGCTCTATACTGTCGCACCAACTGTTGGCCTATCTCCACACGGTTCTGTTTCCGCGCAGTGGGGAGGGAATGGGATGTGTGAAGCAGTCACTTCTTCCCTCCAGAGAAACCACACTGTCCACCGTTTTCCATGCTTATCTGCTTCCATGTTGTCTTATCGATGTCTTGCGTACTAGCAAATAGAAAAAGTGCTACTGCAATACGCCACCTATGGGAAGCACCAAACCCGTCTGGTGGCGGTAGATACTACTTTAGTCTATTTTCACACATTTCAAGCTCCTATTTTTCAGGATTTATAGGGGGAGTGCCAATCAATATTGAACGAACTAAATGTTGTAATTTTAAACCCCACTGTACATATGAATTGTGATTTATGTTATAAAACTTTAATATCACATTATTGAAAGCTATATTGTTGACTGTGTCTGGATTGCACGGTCCATTATAGTATCTAGGCGATGGACCATGAAGTTCTTGTAGCAAAAACGTAAACAGTTCTGCGCGTATTCACCGACAATGACGTGGATTAAAACTGAAAGTAATTCAAACAACAAGAGATGATTTAAACTGAGTCGTTTTGTAGGTTGTGTGTCCCATGCTCTCGCAAACTCAGTAATCGTAATTGACTTTATTACTCTCAACGTATATACGATTTCATTGTTACAGCTATTTATCTCAATTGTACAGCTAGTGATGTCAGCTGACACAAATAAATGCAGTCGTAGCAGATAGTTCACCAGTGTGAATCCAACATTAGGTCTTTATTTACCCTTACAGGTCGCTAATACACGCTTATGTGGTTGCTCTCGACTCGTAGATAACTGCTTCAAATTGCGGTAGCAGAAATTTTTTTAACAGTGTTTGAAAGACAAGGGGAAGGAGAGGCGGTGACATACGGTTTTTCATAAACACAGCAAAATTCCTGGCCTCTCCGTAGTGTCTCAGGGACATCAAGGAATCTTCGTAGTACAGTCATTAAATTCTGAGATTGGGCGCATTGCGGCGATGTGGTGCAGTAGGGAACATAGATAGCACAATGTGCTTGTTAGTGAGTCTCTCGTGCCAGCAGGAGGCATGTAAACAGAACTACGGTTGTAGTGACGGTGATTTGCCTGCGCGCGTCAGAACCCGAGTATGTCGCAGTTGGAGCAACGGACAAACAAAGTCCTACCAGAAATTAGGCAAAACGCTGCCATTGCGTTTCACATGGTGCAGCAAGTTTACGGTGACGACGCATTGACTCGCAGTGTTGTATTGAAGTGGCACCGACGTTTATCGCAAGGGGATACAATCTGTAGGGTGGTGTGTGCACTGCTCGGCCACAGTCGGTTCGAACTAAATGCAAGAATAAAGAATTTGCAATGTTGGTACCTGCTAACCGTTCCCAAACGGTGGACGACCTCACAGCAGCTCTAGGGGTCAGCCATGGTGCGTGCTGCAAAATTGTGACTGATCTGTTGAACATGTCGCTTGTTACCCAGCACGGTGTACGCTGTTCTATGCGGCGTCTTGTGAGACATTCAGGCTCATGAGGGTGCCTTCTTTACAGGCGTCAGTCTCAAAACTTAATATTTCACGTAATTATCAACGGAATTTAAAAACTATAAATGCTGTCATAATCTGCTAATCAAGAGGTTAAAGTTTAACTCAATAACACAAATATTACAGTAAGACTGTCTGTTTGTCTTGAGGCGGCGACATTCAAGGCGCACAAGTACCCGGATTTTACTCATCCACTATTTGAGAAAGACAGCACTTAGTGATTTACAGTAAACTTTGGACATAATTTCAGAGAGGTTACAAAAGTTCTTCTCCCTGAAACTCCCCCCCCCCCCCCTCACCCCAACCACAAAAAATAAAAGAAAAAAGGTATATTGCTTATTAAATTTTCGCTGTTCAAGCAATCAAGCATCAGCATCAGGCATGACACTTTAAATTATTACTTCTTTACTACCGTCTGTGGTCGCAACACAGTTTGCAGACAGTATCCACATATACCACTAAACGTATCTCCAAAATTGCGAGTATATCACTGTATGACACATAGTTCAGAAGAGATGACGTCATAAACATTGAGACGCGTGAAAAACTAGCTTTTGATTAAAATAGAGAGCAAATTATCCAGAAAATAATTACCAGCGTTTTATGATGAAAGCACTTAGGACCTTCCAACAAACTTTCAACATATTCTAAAAGCGTTTTTAAACTTTTTCTCGTTTACATGCTCTAAGTCAAACATTCAACACATTAACCCAGTGGTAAAGTAACCACAGGTGAGGAGCTGATTTACATATGGGGGTTCGCTTCTTTATTGATGTGATACCAAACAGTAATCCGTTTGTATGAATGGGCATTAAGCCTTGAAAAATCTGTTGGTTACTATTTGGCTGGAGATGGCGATGTACTGGTACGGTTTTCAACCTTCCTCCTTTTCCCCATCGTCATCATAAACATAAACACGATAAAACATTCGACACATGCACAAGACATCTAGACTTGTGAGACCTGACAAACAAACCGCTAAATTGACGTGAGCGAGAAATGTCAGCGCCAGGCAGTGATGTAAACAGGAAATTAATTATTTATTTTTATCCGTAACCTTCTTCTTTGATTCAAATTATCTAGGATTCTAACGCAGTGATTGTTTCTCGAAAATTCTGCCAGAAGATCAAACAGTTCTGCTACATCGCATCGTTCTTTATAGTCTGTGCAATTTACATAAAGCATTTCAAGCTCCAAATATAATAATTAGAAAAAATTACAGTTTCCATGAAACTGGAAAAGAATGAAAACGTTATTTCATTCTTTTCCAGTTGTACTGAAATCGAAATTTTAATTTTTTTGTTATACTGGGAGATTGAAATTCTTTATATGAACTGGGCGGGCAGTAGATAACAATTACGATGTAGGAGAACTTATTGGTCTGTTCGTTGGATGTTCGAAGAAACAATTATTAGATCGGTATCTTGTACGACGATAAATTGAAGCGCCCGTACTCTGAATATAGTTCGAAATTTAGCTTCATTTTCGGTATCCATTCCAGGAACAGTGTGCGAAAGCAAATAATCTCATATCGCGCTGCCATCGATAACTAAATGAAAAGCAATTTACCGTTTCCACAGGTAATAATGCGTTTCATAAAACAGCGCTTCCAGTCCGGTTTTATTTATGCACTCGTAACACGATTATTTTGAAGCATAGAATTAGTGTCGCGTAGGCAATGTTTTTGTTGTGCATTTAATCCTGTTTCTAGAACGAAATAGGTGCACAGTAGTACAACTGAGGGGCTACAATTGTACGCCCACAAAACGTGTAGTGATCAAACCGATAATACGCTACTGCTCGTAGAAGTTCCACAACCAGTGTAAGAAATAGACTAATAACTGTTGTTGTGGCAAAAAGAAGCCAAAAGTGTACCGTTCAAACTTTTTTAGCTATTGGTCTACACATTAATACACAGGTCTACAGAATTATACTGTCATCGAGGGACTCCCGCTAAAACACGCCAGAAAGCTAGACGGATACAAGGATCGGTTAATGGAGAACGCACTTACGGAATATCAAAAATGACCATATGGGACGTCATGGAGAACGCACTTACGGAATATCAAAAATGACCATATGGGACGTCTTCTAAACACAAGAATAAATCTGCCAGAATAATTCAGAAAGTGAAGAACACTGCTTCTACTGTAGTACCACTTGGAGATACACGGCAACAGAGGCAAAACGGACTACAAATGTCAAAACTATCACCTGGCCGTATACTGATTTTGCATTTCACCATTTTCGGGCTAAATTTCTGTCCATTCCTCGTGTAGTTTGCTTCGAAACAGTAATTTAGAATGAATGGGAGTCTTAGGCTCTAGAATGAGGTTATGCGGAGGAATACACTGAACACTGTGATTGAACGTTTTATTATTATTATTATTACACAGTTTTGGTCTTAAGACAGTGGTTAACTTGAATGTTACATGATGATTCATTTTTTTTTCTTTCCTTTTTCTTTTTCCCTTTCCAAAATCTTTGTTCTTTGATTGTGTTCTTGTTTTCTTTCCTCTTGCCATATTTTTCCTGTTCTCTTCCATTCGCATTTCATGTTCATAATTTTGTTTCTCAATTTGTCTCTTTCGTTTATAATTTCCGTGCTGGTTCCTCCTTGTTTTATATCTTCTTCTAATTCTTGAAACCAATTGTTTTTTAATTGAACTGTTTACAACATCAAAAATACTCTTTTTGACTCTGCGTTTTGTAATCATGTCTGTAAGTCTCTCTCTCTCTCTCTCTCTCTGTGTGTGTGTGTGTGTGTGTGTGTGTGTGTGTGTGTGTGTGTGTGTGTTCGTATAATTCTTTGGTTGGTCTCTTCATCCATATACCATTTCTGTGTACTGCTCCAAGAATTTTTCTGAGGATTTTACGTCGTATTTTTTCTGTTTCTGTGATGCCCGATGTTTCGATTGTGGTCATTGCTGATTCGTAGAGCGCTTCTGGTAGTACAACTGTTGTGTAGTGTCAGAATTTGGCCTGTCTTGAAATGTTTCCTATATTGTAACGTCTCCATGTCAGTTTGTACGCTTTCTGAGGTTTCTGATTCAACATTTTATTTCTCCGGAAATATAAAAAGTTTAATTATGTGTTAGGTACTCCATTCATTTCCTTCCGTCACTGATTCATTGGACAATGAACGTAGATCTTTGTAGCTAACCGTAAAGAATATCTTATGTCAGTTTTAGAGGAAAGAGAACATTAAAACGTCGGCGGGATGTTTACGGCAATTATCTTCACGATATCTGAAACTAGATGAGAAAAGTTTTACCATTGATCACTCAGTAAGTCTATATTCCTTCCGGTAATAACTGCACCTTTACAAACTTCGAAGTTTTTGCTAGCATGCTACCCCAGACCTTGACGGTACTTTTATTATGTTTCACAGTGAACTGCATTCTCTTACGGGCCCAGTTTATTTCTTTACTTTTTATTTAGCTGAAGAGTTGCTTTACGTACATAGTTCCATGTTTCTCTACGACATACGAAGTGTTGTTAAGGATAAAAAACTTTACTCTACATTTCAAATCACTTTCAAAGTCAGTCAGGTATTATATCTGCATACGTAGATTATTAAGGTGTCTTATAGCTATGGGTTTTGCTCTTTTTTGCAATAAAGATGCATACACTAGAGGCACGTAGAAATTATTTTTCCTTACTCTATTGTATCTCTATTATCAAACTGCAATGGATTGTTGAAAACAAATTTCATAACTGAATAAGTGTACTATGACGCTTTGGTCAGGATTCCGAATGGTGTAAACGTAGGAGCGCAAGATGTACGTCTGTGAACCCCATACATAATTCCAATTACTTTCGTTTGTACAGCGAAATTTTTAACTTAAGTTATGAGTTAGCCTAGAATATTATCCCATCGGACATCAGTGAACGAAAATATGAAAACTATGTTCAATAACTGATTTCAGTGTACCAAAAATTGACTCTTATTGTAATGTCAAAAGTATTTAAATATAAATTGTTTTAGTAGGTCTACTATATGATTTTTCCAGTTCAAGTTTTCGTAAAAAATCAAACCCAAAAACTCAGACTTAGGAATTTGTGATATTTATCATTTTTTATTGGTACACTACTTTAACAGAAGATGAGGAATTTTCGACAGTACAGAATTGTAATAACTGTGATTTCTGTAAGTCTGAAGCTTGTACATTTGTGCAAAACCACTAAACAACATTAACAAAAGCACCACTTACTATTTTTCCTGTTGCGCTTGTTTTCTCATCTTAACAAAAATGTTCTATCATCTGTGAAGTGGACTATTTCTTTCTGTTAATTTAAATGAAAAATGTCATAGACTACGTCACTGCCTATATAGAACCTATTAAAACAATGCGAACAACGAGGAAACGTTAGGCGTTTGACAGAAACGACCTGGTAAAATTAATGAACACACAGATTTTGATGGCAGGACAAGATAAGGCAGTCTGTGTCCGCTTTAGTTGAACAACTGTAGTACTTTCTAATGCATTTAAGTGACCTACTATTACAACATCACAGTCAAGAAGACTTAAATTAATGATATAAGAACAATACTATTTAAACCTTTATTGATTAAAGAAATCTTGACTTAGAGGACTGGAAACCTCTCTTTCAAATTCTGAAGAGACATGTTCTTGGCATGGAACCCATTGCAGTTACTAGAGCAACACCGAATGGTACAAAATCTAACGTAAGGTTCCTAAGAGAAATTTCGTGACACTTAGGAATCGAAGAACGAATGAGACAAGGCAATGGACTCGTTCCATTGCTCTTCAGCTGCGTCTTACAAGAAAAAGTAATCCGAGAGCAGCGCAAACTAAAACCTGAGCTTAACCTTATTAT
Organism: Schistocerca gregaria; assembly: GCF_023897955.1. NCBI lineage: Eukaryota > Metazoa > Arthropoda > Insecta > Orthoptera > Acrididae > Schistocerca > Schistocerca gregaria. The sequence goes on along the minus strand of NC_064931.1, from coordinate 619,540,794 downwards.
GCAATGCTGGGATATTGAAATAGCACAAATACAACAATGAAGCTGCGGGAAAAGCACATATTCCAATTCACTTTCGACCAACAGAAGGTTTTGTAAAAATTGAATATGGAAAAATAGATACAATTTTTGTGTTCGAATATTTATGAAAAACCATTGAAGAGACTAGCCTAAAAAAAGAGTAGTTATAAAACCTTTCCAACGAGACAGAAACAAAGTTCATAATAACAGAGTTATTTGTCACTAAAACTGCATCTAGATACACGCAAAGTAGAGACAACACGGTCATCAAATACGTGTGAGTGTATGGGTTTGTGAAACTGTTTTTGAGCAGAAAGGTACACCGAAGAAACACAAAAGAAAGAATGAAACGTAATCAGAGAAATTTTCGATCCAAAATACAATAACGATGGAATATATAAACCAGAGAGGAAATCAAAAAGTATTATTATTATTATTAGTAGTAATAATACTAGTAGTAGTATTATAATCGAGCTTTTCAAGCGATGAAGGTTCTTTGCTGCAGAGCAAACAATAGTGAGTCGCTTTGCAGCATCTAGTCTCTGTCCCGTCACTTCGAATACTTTCTAGATATTTTCTGTGTTTGCATTCAAGAGGACATCTTCTAATGGAATCTCTTCTGTCATTCTCTTGATGGCCCTGTTTGGTGGTGCTGTACTGACATGCCCTATCCATTACAATCTTCGGTTTTACTACTATGTCTTGTTCTTTATATAATTTATAAATTTAGCCAGAATGTAATATTCTACAATGATTAATGTTATCGTTTGTTATGGAGGCGTTTTGAAATCAGTCATAAGGTCATAGTAGCACTTGTTACTTTTTTGGATATGTCATTCCATTTATTTTATAGAGCTGTCGGAAGTTGGTGTGTTGCCAAGATAAATAATTAAAGATTGTTCTTTGTAAAAGTTGTGTTATTAATTTGCATTTCATTAGTATTTGCTGGAGTGCACGTTGAGATGAAACGCATTGTTTTCATTGAACCGGGGACTCTTTGTACCATTTATTAATCTGATGCAAGAGTTTTGAATTCACTTTCATTGCCAGCTAACATTTCTCAGTTGTGCTCCATTTTGCAACAATAGTTTTCAAATGTTTTAATAATTCTGATATAGAATGCAAGTGAGGACATGAACCCCATCCTTTAAATGATGTTCTGACCTGAAAATCTTCAGAGATTTTGCTTGTCGCTTTTACTTTACGTTTTGAGTACAAAGTGTAGGATTTTATTAATTTTATTGAATTTTTAGAGGCACCAAGATGCCTTATGCATTTACACTAAAATTCCATATCAAAATTGCAAAAAAAAAAGTTTTTCAATCCATGGTAAGCGCATTTACATCTTGATCGAATGCGTATTTCTGTTCTCCTAACGTCTTTAGTGCATATATAGGGTATTTCAAAGTCTTTACATCAGACGTCCAGGGCAGTTAGATCACGTCACAAGGAGCAACTTTTGTTACAGACAAAATGTTCGCTGGGACATCCTGGGACGCTAGACGTCCTTTTGTACTGGTTATACCCGTGAGAGGCAGCAGGGCGTGGGCGTTGAGCTGTATGCGTATGCAGATTGTGTTGCCTATAACCCTTTCACCTGCTCAACGTGAAAGGACCTGGGCCGACCAGAATTAAAGTTCCTAATTCGCTTCTAAAGCACCTTTCTCCGCTTACAAAAGCTCTTTCTTATTGTTTTCTTTTGAAAATCACTCTATCAACTGACTGGAGTAGGCATTACCCAGCACAACTAGTTAAAGGACCCTACTAGTTCGGTGAAATCTTGACGTCCCACTGTCGGTGAATGCTAAAGGACTCCTAGAGTCCCCATGACGCGATGTATTATCCCTAGACGTTTGATGCAAAGGCTTTTAAAAATCCTTCGATAGTGGGACTGTTTGGTAATCTTTAAGATTTGGTCTTATTTTTGCTAAGAGTATAGTTGTCAAAGTATTGTAGGTTAGGTTTTCTATAATTTGAATAATTTGTTAGGTTTCACTCCTTCCAGATAATACTAATGATTTTGTGATTGCTGTTTCTGAAAGTAGATTTACTGAACATCTAAATGTCCATGTCTGTGCCATCACTTTCAGGAGGTTTCTGGTTCTCAGTTTGCCTTATGATCTTGATTAATCGGGTTTCTGCCGGTGATACGCGTTTTTCCTGCACGATATTTCAACTGTGTGACTCGCAGACTTCTTGGTGCTGTCTGATACTGATTCCTGTGTGGAATCTGTAGGGTTTTCTTCTAGACGCTGCTGTTTCGAACGCTGTGCACGTACTATGTGCTTCAAATAGCTCTGAGCACTATGGGACTTAACATCTGAGGTCATCAGTCCCCTAGAACGTAGAACTACACTACTGGCCATTAAAATTGCTACACCACGAAGATAACGTGACACAGACGCAAAATTTAACCGACAGGAAGAAGAAGCTGTGATATGCAAATGATTAGCTTTTCAGAGCATTCACACAAGGTTGGCCCCCGTGGCGACACCTACAACGTGCTGACATGAGCAAAGTTACCAACCAATTTATCATACACAAACAGCAGTTGACCGGCGTTGCCTCGTGAAACGTTGTTGTGATGCCTCGCGCAAGGAGAAGAAATGCGTACCATCACGTTTCAGACTTTGATAAAGGTCGGATTGTAGCCTATCGCGATTGCGGTTTATCGTATCGCGACATTGCTGCTCGCGTTGGTCGAGATCCAATGACTGTTAGCAGAATATGGAGTCGGTGGGTTCAGGAGGGTAATACGGAACGCCGTGCTGGATCCCAACGGCTTCGTATCACTAGCAGTCGAGATGACAGGCATCTTATTAGCATGGCTGTAACGGATCGTGCAGCCACGTCTCGATCCCTGAGTCAACAGATGGAGACGTTTGCAAGACAACAACCATCTGCACGAACAGTTCGACGACGTTTGCAGCAGCACGGACTATCAGCTCGGAGACCATGGCTGCGGTTACCCTTGGCGCTGCATCACAGACAGGAGCGCCTGCGATGGTGTACTCAACGACGAACCTGGGTGCACGAATGGCAAAACATCATTTTTTCGGATGAATTCAGGTTCTTTTTACAGCATCATGATGGTCGCAGCCGTGTTTGGCGACATCGCGGTGAACGCACATTGGTAGCGTGTATTCGTCATTGCCATACTGGCGTATCACCCGGCGTGATGGTATGGGGTGCCATTGGTTACACGTCTCGGTCACCTCTTGTTCGCATTGACGGCACTCTAAACAGTGGACGTTACATTTCAGATGTGTTACGACACGTGGCTCTACCCTTCACTCGATTCCTGCGAAATCCTACATTTCAGCAAGATAATGCACGACCGCATGTTGTAATACGGAACGGGCCTTTCTGGATACAGGAAATGTTCGACTGCTGCCCTGGCCAGCACATTCTCCAGATCTCCCACCAACTGAAAACGTTGGTCAATGGTGGCCGAGCAACTGGTTCGTCACAATACGCCAGTCACTATCTTGATGAACTGTGGTATCGTGTTGAAGCTGCATGGACAGCTGTACCTGTACACGCCATCCACGCTCTGCTTGACTCAATGCCCAAGCGTATCAAGGCCGTTATTACGGCCAGAGGTGGTTGTTCTGGGTACTGATTTCTAGGATCTATGCACCCAAATTGCGTGAAAATGTAATCACATGTCAGTTCTAGTATAATATATTTGTCCAATGAATACCCGTTCGTCATTTCTTCTTGGTGTAGCAATTTTAATGGGCAGTAGTGTATTTAAACCTAACTAACCTAAGGACATCACACACATCCATGCCCGAGGTAGAATTCGAACCTGCGACCGTAGCGGTCGCGCGGTTCCAGACTGAGGCGCTTAGAACCTCTCGGCCACACTGGCCGGCTTACTATGTGGTAATTATCCGTTGTCAGTACAGCTGAATTAAGTAGTGAATCGATTCCAAGCTGTGCTAGAAATTCAATCTTCCGAAATATCTTGCAGGAAAGACGCGAATCAATGGCAGAAACCCGATTAATGAAGATTACAATGCCTCGCCGCGAAAGCTTGAAGAGTTTCCTTATGCTTTAGTTAATTCTTAATAAACAGGGTTCTTCACTTAATGGGTCAGCTAATCAAATTGTATACCAAATTTCATTTCTATATAAAATTTTATAAAGGAATGAAACCAAGCATATTAAGAAGACAAGTTATGGAATTCTACCAAGAACGCTATAAGGCCAAAACTGAGAGAATGGAATTGACCGCAGAAGTAAAATAGAGCATAAAAGCAACAAGAATAAATCAACAGGATACACAAGATAAAAAAAATAGACAGAAAATACACAACTGGACAGTTATCCAAACAGAAACACCGAAGAAGACCGAAATCACGTGGTCTGAGGTAGGAAAAGAGCCTGTTCTGAGAGAATGTCGGTAATATTGGCGTAAGGTTGTACTAACGTTCTTTCTATACTGAGAACAGAATAAGAAATTCGGAGGCATTGCTTTACAGCGCACCCTCGTAGCTATGAGAATGCTTCCAAGATTAAAGCGAGAAACGTGGGGTACATTCTATAGATAATAGTAAGGAGGTTAACTACTCATGCATCAGTTAGTAAGCAACGTAATGTTAAGGGGGTGAACTATTCGTGTAGCAGTTACGTGTTGCATGCGCCCCACGTTTTTTGTTTTAATCCATACAAATATTTTCATAGCTATGGGGTTAGCAATCTGTACGACAGTAGGTTAAATTGTATTACATTTTTTAGTCCAGTTCAAAAACATGGCTCATTGCACATTCATTTTTATTTAAATAATTATTTTCTGATTTTTAGTCTAGTGTGTGAAATTTTTTAATCGATTCAAATATTTTTATGAGATTCCAACAGTGGCTTATGGTAAACTTCAGATTTATTTCAGTTTCTCTTCATTTGTGACAACCAATATATTGCTTTCTCCTACGTATATTCGCGAAAGACGGTGAAGGTAAAAATTAGAAAGATTCGAACTGACACGGAGGCTTGTTTTTTCCGCGAACCATTCGTGACTCTAACAGGAAAATAGGGAAATGGCAATGGTACACAAAGTACCCTCCACCACACACCAGACAAGAAAGCGAGTTAGTAGTGCACTGTAATCCAGTTCTGAGCTTTTTCGAGAGTTTCAAATCGAGCTCATCGGGTAGTTAATTTAAATTCAACTGCAAAATTTGTGCCGAACAGAGTGTCATACCAGAAACCGACGTAATCAAAACGTCGTAAAATATACGGTATGCTTTCCAAACGAAGCATCTCGCTATTTTGGTTAAGTGATTTAGTGATACCACGGAAAATCTAAACTGGATTGCCTTACAGGAGTTTGAACCGTCGTCCTTCCGAATGCGAGTTTAGCGTCTTATCACGGCGCCACCTTGCTGTGTCTATCGAATCTGTATACAACACATATCATGAAACTACTGTGTTTTCAAATCATCCTACGACTCTGGGCGAAGAAATTTCGGGATTTCTGTCATTTTCGATTCTGACTAGCGAGAATATCTTCAGTGGTTCCCGGCCGGGGTGGCCGAGCGGTTCTAGGCGCTACAGTCTGGAACCGCGCGACCGCAGCGGTCGCAGGTTCGAATCCTGCCTCGGTCATGGATGTGTGTGATGTCCTTAGGTTAGTTAGGTTTAAGTAGTCCTAAGTTCTAGGGGACTGATGACATCAGAAGATAAGTCCCATAGTGCTCAGAGCCATTTGAACCATTTTTTCAGTGGTTCACTACTTTCGCCAGAGCCTTGTCGTGAGGAGCAGAAATCTTGCTTCTATTGATTTCTGGTTTTAGCCAGTTTTCTGTACATAATATTATGTGAGCTCCACTGCTTTTTAGTAATATTTAAACCTCAGGTACTTTTTTGCGAATGCTTCAGCACTTGTGTGTGTATCCCACCCCATCAGCAAGCGGGATAGCGGCCTCATATGTGTAGATCACCCCTGATGCTTTTAGAGGAACCCTACAGTTCTCGGCCCCATGGCCAGGATCTCACAGAATAGCTTGTCATAGAACTTTCATAGTCTCTGGTGCTATCCTTTCACTCGACTTAGAACTGGGGGTTCCGTGATCAGTTCTGGTGACAATGCTGCAAATTGTGAGATTTGTTGAAAATCCATAAGCAAGACTGCCTTTCTTAACATTCCTGGTCAGTCACTGGAATGATCAATGTATGACTTCGTAGTCTAGCGGTTGAAGGATCAAGGTAGCTCAGTGACATAGACAATGAGGTCGTGTTTCGGAGGAAATAGGGCTTAAAACGCCGTATAGCCACAAAGATTTAAGCTGTCTCTAGCTTCCCTACATCACTTACGAAAATTACGGATATCGTTCCTCCTACCGCACCATGAACTTCCTCAGCACCGTTGCCCATCTACGCTTGCGCTCCATCTTCAATAACATCGACGCCTACAGTGGCGTTGACAGAAATGCTTAGAAGATTTTCTATATTCTGTTTAATCGATGCAGCTCATTCTGCAGCCGAAGTGAGTTTCTCATTACTACAAAATTTTAATCAGAACGGAAATTTTATTCAGTCATCTACAGCTAATCTTTGCAAGCCAACTTACGACGTACGGCGAAGGTGCTTCTGGTACTGCCATTTCCCTTCTTTCTTCTTCTGTTCACGAATTGTGCGCCGGAAGAACGAATGACAGTAATATCCGTACGAGCTCTAAGTGTTCTGATTTTTTCTTCTAGGTCATTTCGTGAAATGTATGTGCGGGAACGTATCTTCTTGGAAGGTACACATCCGGAATTTTGACGACAAACTTCTCCGTGATGCACAGCGCCTCTTTTGCAGCTTCTGCTTATGCAATTTGCTGAACTCCTCCTCGACGCTCTCAAGATTTCTAAATGAAATCGTGACGAAACATGCCGTTCGACGTTGGGTGTACCCCATTTCTTCTATCAAGGTTGACCGCTAGGGTCCCAGACTGTCGTCCAGTACTCAAGAATCGGCCGAAGGAGCATTTTGTAAGCCACCTCTTTCGTGAACGGATTGCGTATTCTTAACATCCTTAAGTAGCTTATACAGGGCGTTACAAAAAGGTACGGCCAAACTTTCAGGAAACATTCCTCACACACAAATAAAGAAAAGATGTTATGTAAACATGTGTCCGGAAACGCTTAATTTCCATGTTAGAGCTCATTTTAGTTTCGTCAGTATGTACTGTACCTCCTCGATTCACCGCCAGTTGGCCCAATTGAAGGACGGAATTGTGCAATCACGTCATCAACACAGATTTTCTGGGAACATTTGGACAGGCATTGTTGGTGATGTTTTGATTGGTCCCCATGTTCTTCCACCTACGCTCAGTGGAGCACGTTATCATGATTTCATACGGAATGCTCTACCTGTGCTGCTAGAACATGTGCCTTTACAAGTACGACACAACATGTGGTTCATGCACGATGGAGCTCCTGCACATTTCAGTCGAAGTGTTCGTACGCTTCTCAACAACAGATTCGGTGACCTATGGATTGGTAGAGGCGGACCAATTCCATGGCCTCCAAGCTCTCCTGACCTCAACCCTCTTGACTTTCATTTATGGGGGCATTTGAAAGCTCTTGTCTACGCAACCCCGGTACCAAATGTACAGACTCTTCGTGCTCGTATTGTGGACGGCTGTGATACAATGCGCCATTCTCCAGGGCTGCAGCAGCGCATCAGGGATTCCATGCGACGGAGGGTGGATGCATGTATCCTTGCTAACGGAGGAAATTTTGAACATTTCCTGTAACAAAGCGTTTGAAGTCACGCTGGTACGTTCTGTTGCTGTGTGTTTCCATTCCATGATTAATGTGATTTGAAGAGAAGTAATAAAATGAGCCCTAACATGGAAAGTAACCGTTTCCGGACACATGTTCACACAACATATTTTCTTTCTTTGTGTGTGAGGAAGGTTTCCTGAAAGTTTGGCCGTACCTTTTTGTAACATCCTGTATACATGGAACATTTTGTTTACGTTTGGGACATGAAGTACCAGTAAGTATCAAAATCAAATTTTTTAAATTCTATTATGAAATTTAGTTGTTTTTTGTATAATCGGGGGTCGATTTAGTTCAGTGGTTCCAAAGACACTAAATCACATTAATTCAAGGGGATAGCAGGTTTCTAAAAGAAGAGTTCGTCTCAGTTTTTGACTCCTAAACATCTACCTGGGTCAGTCTGGCTAATTCTGTACTTTCATGTAGAGTCCTACACGTGGTGCATTTCACATATCCCCACTTGCTAGGTGGTTGGGAAATATGAACCTGTTCTGGGATTCGAGCAGTGTCCTGTCCGGTCCGCAAAAGCTTTGCGGCCGAGCAATCGAGCCACCAGATACTGCGGACTAGAGAAACGTGACTGCCCATTTGTTTACAATGGCAGAATGGACGGGCGAGTAATTTGGGCGGAAGGCGAGCGAGCTTAGCGTGGCTCGGGTAAGCCACGGATCAGCCGCAGACTGCGCCCGCGCGCAGCCTCCCGTTACAAACAGCGCGCCATGGCGCGCTGCTGCTTTAATGATGTGCGCAAAGGAAGTACTAACAATCCAGCTAATTACACCGTGTTTGTTTACGTGGCACTTTTAACGACACTCGTCCACTGTCCACTGCATTAATACTAATTCGTTAATTCTCTTTTTTTTTGGAAACACGAGAACAGTGAAGCAAGTCTATAACTGACTTTTAATTAAGTCATGAAGTGTTAGCAATATACAATATCTGACTGTTGCTTAGGAACAAACAAGCAATGTCTTGTAGTGATTTTTTAGTTACCGAGACATCTAAAGATACGATGGTGAGTCAAATGTAAAAAATGGTTCAAATGGCTCTGAGCACTATGGGACTTAACGTCTGAGATCATCAGTCCCCTAGATCTTAGAGCTACTTAAAACTAATTAACCTAAGGACATCAAATGAAAACCTTAAATTTGTAATAACAAATCGAAATTTCGCGCCGTTATCCTGTAAGTTGGTAAGCGTGCTACAAACAGCGTGCAGAATGGCCTGTAAGTGGCAGCATAGTGCAGATGCACACATACCGTCGCAGCATCAGTATAAACATGGCTGCCCCACTTGCGACTTGCACCAGGGAAGAACAGCGTTCTGTTATTCGGTTTTTGCGTAGTGAAGGTGTGAAACCTATTGAAATTCATCGACGAATTAATGTTCAGTACGGTGATACATGTTTGTCACACCAGCAAGTCTACGAATGGAGTAGGAAGTTCGCAAATGGTGTGACTTCAGTGGAAGATGCTCCTCGTACAGGTCAGGCACAACGAGTTGTGACTTCACAGAACATTGCAGCAGTTGAAGGCATAGTGAAGGAAAACCACTGAGTGACACTGAATGACACTGCAGCATGTTTACAGATTATTCATGGGTCAGTACACCACATTGTGCATGATGTGTTCCAGTTTCACAAGGTGTCTGCAAGATGGGTGCCAACGGCAGCTGATTCCTGAAATGAGAACGGCGTGTTGTTACTTGTGAAGAACTTCTTCGGCGCTTTGAACGAGAAGGTGGTGGGTTTCTTTGAAGAATCGTTACTGGTGACGAAACTTGGGTTCGCTTCCACCAACCAGAAACGAAGAGAGCGAAGAAGGAATGGCGCCATTCCTCATCACCAAAACCAAAGAAGTTTCGAACAGAACCATCAGCAGGGAAGGTTATGCTGACTCTCTTTTGGGACGAAAAAGGCATCATTTTGGAGCATTACATGCCTAGAGGGACCACTGTCACCAGTGTATAATACACAGATCTAAAAAAAATCATGTGCTGCCTGCAATCAAATCAAAGCGACGTGGATTGCTGTCAGCAGGTGTCCTTTTGCAACATGACAATGCAAGGTCCCACACTGCCCGTACAACAGTTGCAACAATCACAGACCTTCATTTTGAGTGTCTCCCTCATCCACCATACTCACCAGACCTTGCCCCAAGTGATTTCAATATGTCTGGACCACTCAAAGACGCAATGGGAGGAAAGAAGTTCCGTTCTGATGAAGAGGTACGCCACGCTGTGCATGGGTGGTTGCGCGGACTACTAAAAAAGAACTTTTTTCTAAAGGAATTTATGCACTTTGTAAGCGCTGGAGGACTTGCACTGAGCGTGGGGGAGATTATGTTGAAAAGTGATACAGCTTTATACCACTTCTGCACAATAAATCATATTTAAAAACATATTTAAGGTTTTCATTTGACTCAACCTCGTATCAATATGAGCTCGAGAATTTGCACGATAAGACATTAATTTCATTTGGAAGTTCGAAGGACAAGATACAACAGAAAACTAGAATTGTAAAAATCTCGTGCGACGACAAGAATGTGGCGAAAAACTTTGTCGCGGCGACGTTATTGTACGTTCTTGCCGCTTCAAATAAAAATAAAAATTAGAACTTTCGACGACAATCTGCATCATTTTCGTCATTAACAACTGAGCAACGTCATGCTGTCCAATATCGAGTCTGAGTCTGCGAAGCAAGTGACACAGTAAACAACTCGGCAATTTTCTCTGCATTCTCTTAACGTCGAGAGCCCACTTTAACACGTCATTGAGCTCATACCTGCTGTTCCAGCTAAACTCCTTGTTTCATTTACAGATCCCTACGGCTTCTTTGATACCGAAGTCCCAATGTTTTATTAGCTGAGGACTGACCCTATTTTTCTAGACGTAGCCCCACAGGAAAAGTCTACGAGACCCGGCGCAGAGTAATAATTGTAGAAACAGCCACTGATGAGTAACATCACCAGCTACTGCAGAGGGCTAAGGGAACACTGGAAAAAAGGTTGCGAAGAAAATCGAAGAATGATCTGTGTATCAAGTATCAGACATGTAAACGGACAGTCACTTCTTGGGTTGGATTTATGAACTACATTTGGTGGTTCATTGGTTGATTTGGGGGAGGGGACCAAACAGCGAGGTCATCTGTCCCATCGGATTAGGGAAAGATGGGGAAGGAAGATGGCCGTGCCCTTCCGAAGAAAACATCCCGGCATTTGCCTGAGGCGATTTAGGGAAATCACGGAAAAATCTAAATCAGAATGGCCACGCGCTACTTTGAACCGTCGTCCTCCCGAATGCGAGTCCAGTGTGGTAACCACTGCCCCACCTCGCTTGGCACGAAATTCGTTAGGAAACATCTACCGCCATGAGGTCGACGAAGAAGTGAAAGAAAGTTTTCAAAGTGAAATAAGTGTTAATGACTGCTCCCACAACATACTATAAGTGAAACTGAAAATCAGCAATATATTCCACAGAAGTAGGTAGGGTACTTGTCGGACTCCAGCTGGTGTCTGTAAAATACACGGCTTAACAGAAAAAGTGAAGCATCCACAAGAGGAGCATGAAACAAAACGGAACTTCACGGGTTAAGAGGGTATGTGATGCTATTTCAGTGATTACGGAGTCAAGTCAAATTTGAAAATAACTTGGTAGTATGATCCATCTTATCAGTATCATGTTGCACCTTCTCTGGCTTAGATGCATGCACTGATTCGGTTGCCGCGCGGGATTAACCGAGTGGTCTGGGACGCTGCAGTCATGGACTGCGCGGCTGGTCCCGGCGGAGGTTCGAGTCCTCCCTCGGGCATGAGTGTGTGTGTTTGTCCTTAAGATAATTTAGGTTAAGTAGTGTGTTTGCTTAGGGACTGATGACCTTAGCAGTTACGTCCCATAAGATTTCACACACACACTGATTCAGTTGGGAAGGGTGTCATAAAGCAATTGTATCCTCACATGCGGTAACCGGGCCCACAACTATTGTAAATGGTACTTGGTATCTTGTAAAATAGCACTAGGACAGAGTTGACATACGAGCTGGTCCCACGTACATTTTTCCGGAGACATTATCTGGGGATCTCGCCGGTCACGTCTACCTCACGCAGACTGTTCATAGAAATACGTTCCATGGTGAACGTGCATTGTCTTTCTGAAAAATCGTCCTAGGCTATTTTCGGATGAGAGGTAACACCTGAGAACTCAGAATGTGCTTGATATGCCATTGTACGGCCAGAATTTCGTGAATCGCTACCAGCCGTGACCTGAAGTCATACACGATGGTTCCCCACACCCTGACTCCAAGGCCTCTCCAAATCACTGGAAGAATAGGACCCGTTCCCAGGTCCGGCCACACTAGCCAACGATTGTAACCCTAGTACAGAACCGTTATTTATCACTGACCACAACGCGAATGCATTCATCAGCATTTCAAGTTTCCCTGTCACGGTACCACCCCAAATGCTTGCGTTTGTTATGTGTTGTTAACTGCAGCCGCTGCATGGGACGGTAACTCCACAGTTCAGTTGTTACTAGTCTCCGACCGACGGTGTGGGATGATACAGAGTGTTGCAGGAAGTCCATTACTTGTGCTCGGTTGTCAGGTGCAGTGTATAGGGGTAAAGATGTGGTTGGCGCATTATATGGCGATCCTCCATTGTGGTGGTCAGACGTGATCGACCAGAAACTTGACGAGTATGCCTGCCCTCAGGTTCCCATGCTGTTCAACATCAGACAACTGTTACATCCAAACACCCCAAAAATCTGGTTATTGCACGATTTGGCCATCCGGTCAAACGGAAACCCACAATGAGGCCTTTCCCAAACACTGTGTTGATAGCGCTGTCACAAGAATACGTGGCATCTCAGTGATCTTCAGAGTGCTCACTCAACACTGAAGCTGTTCACGCCCCTTAGCCTACATACCAGGACTGGTAACAAGACTAAAGATGAACAACATTAATGTGCTCCTGTGGCCGTCCTACCTGTCACAAAGAACTAAACTCTATTTATTTACAAATCCACCGATGTTGTGTACATATAGGAAGTTTAAGTAACGTCAGACCATACCTTCATGGTGCTTCATTTTTCTTATCAGGTAGTGTATAACATCGTGGTCATACAGTATTGCAACTTGGTCCAGACTGCTAAATACTGAAAAGAAGCAGAGGTGGTGAGCACCACGTTCGGAAAACTGAGTAAAATAGGCTGGCTGCAAAAACAGCCATGTTTGGGGTATTACTTGTAGAAAAAGTGGAAGAACGTGCAACAGAGGCAAACGTGGAAATACTCTGGGTCATTCAGGACGCAACTATCTGCTCACAGAAGCACCTATAAATAATGACCTGGACAACAAATGTGACACTAATCGGACACACGGAAAACACAATTTATTCTTAATTAAAGACAGTAGCTAGGGAAAGGCTCTTAATTTGATCAGGATACAAAAGAAAGTCAGCCATCCATTTTTCACACCCGAATAAATACAAACATGCTGCACTTGCACTACGAGTGGGGAAACTGGAAACAGAACTAATTACAACGACTAGAAAAAACCCGTTAATAGGAAAACAAAAGATGAGAATGTGACACCCAGTCTGAACACAATTACCAAGGATGCCGATAGTGAAAAACTAGTGGCCAAAAGAAATACGATTTAAGGTAGCGTGAATCTTTTAACACAGACATGTGCTGTTTGTCTGCAATTTATAGACAAAAGACCGATACATAACAGACACAATAGGTTTGATAAATTAGACCCACGTAGTGAAGAACAATTCGTTAGCGAAGGATACATCAAAGTTAAAATAGAAGTAAGTGGTGGCGGCAGTAAGACACAACCGAAAACCAGCGAACTAAACTACAAAAACGAGACGAACAAGAGCCAGCCACAACATTAACGAAATGGAACATGATTACCATAAACTAAAATCCATTGTAAGACTTAACAAACTAGAACAGAAGGAAATATTGCAGATGGCATAAAGACTCTTCATCCTGTTTGAGCATCCAAAGAGTGAACCGATTTACTTTCCAGCAACAGAGCAAACGTATCATATGGTCGTTAGTACTGAAAATTTGCCAAAACACCCAGAAGAGTGTGATCTGCTGCGATAGATATGCACAATACGGTCAGGTAGTCTGAACATCGTCAAAATTGACAAACGTTTCATACGGGCGCATGAGAGTTCATTTCGACTAAAAATACTCAAAATCTGAAATGTTATGTCTTTACTAAGCACTCCGCCACGAGCTAAATGAATAGTTCGTCAACCGGAACCCCACACGCGTGCAGGTTACCTGACATGTGTCACAGCTGACACCCGAGTCATCACTAGCGGCGAGGATGCGATGTCAGCGATTGTAAAATGAATCAATAGGTCGGACCGCTAACCGCTAAGGAAATTACACAGTTACGTGAAGATCACATAGCCATCATAAAAATAACCAGAAAGGGAGCAGACCTGGATGATAGGATACACCTATGCACACTACGCGCGAGGAATCGAAAAATATGCAGATAGAATCCGTGAGCTGGCAACATATTCAAGCCGAAGGAAACTGCTCGTGACCTCTGACATTAATGCGAGATCCTCCCTCTGGCATTATAACTATACGGATGGCAGAGGTAGATACGTGAACGATATAATGCAGGCGAGCAAACTTATCATAGTAAACACCGAAGGTCACTTGCTCATTTCCAATGGACGAGCTGGTTCTTCTAGCAAAATGGATATTATATTGACAATTAATACAGCCATAAACTTCATCAGCGACTGGAATATTTATGATGGAGCAAGTATCAGCTATCACAATCCAATATTAATTAACACAGAACAGCAAAAATATCACGTTGCAGGAAGCAATAGCAATTTCAAATTATGTAGAGCGGCACGAATAATATACGACAAAACAGAGACGTAATATCTTGGCAATGTACACCGTAATATTGATTATAGTGGAGGTAATATATACCACAATATTGATTATAGTGCACAAGGGGTAACAGGCATTATACAAGGTCCAGTCACATTAATGTGACTAGCGCCTACGTTCATCGTCAACGTGCAGCAACCACTGACAGACGGCAGGTGGCAGCAATAGTAATGGAGGGTATGGAAAGCGTGTCGGGGGACGCGCAAAACAGTGCAGTCGTTATCAACTGCTGTGGTGGAGCGATTTATCTGACGTCCAAAAAGGCATGGTCACTGGCTTTAGGACCAAGGACGCCGTAGATGGAACTATTTCCGAAACGGCTAAGATTGTGAACTATTCACATGCCGCTGTGGTTAAAGCATACCGCGCATGACAAAATGGCGCCATCAAAAACTGGTTACGGGGCAACTTAGGTGCACTACGAGCCATCGATGACATGGGTGAACGACAGCTGTAGGGACACGTACAGGTGACTAGACTTGCAACTGTTGAGCAACTGACAGCCCAGATTAACCAAGGGCTACCAAGTGTCTCCTCAACAACCGTTCAGCGAACGTTGCAGCGTATGGGCCTCCGCAGCAGGCGACTCATGCTGACTGCAGTTCAGCGCCGACGAAGGGTGGAATCTGGACGCCAATACAGCAACTAGACGTCCGCTGAGTATAGGTGGCCTTTCCAAATGACTCACGCTTAAGCCCCATCGGCGTGAAACCTGAAAGCGAACCGTCCGCAACAGCTATCGGCAGGGTCCAGGTGGGAGGAGTGAACATCATGGTTTGGGGAATGTTTTCGTCGCATACCCTGAGTGACATTGTCAGTCTGTAAGGCATCTACATCTACATTTATACTCCGCAAGCCACCCAATGGTGTGTGGCGGAGGGCACTTTACGTGCCACTGTCATTACCTCCCTTTCCTGTTGCAGTCGCGTATGGTTCGCGGGAAGAACGACTGCCGGAGAGCCTCCGTGCGCGCTCGCGCTCGAATCTCTCTAATTTTACATTCGTGATCTCCTCGGGAGGTATAAGGGGGAAGCAATACATTCGATACCTCATCCAGAATAGCACCCTCTCGAAACCTGGACAGCAAGATACACCGCGATGCAGAGCGCCTCTCTTGCATTGTCTGCCACTTGAGTTTGCTAAACATCTCAGTAACGCTATCACGCTTACCAAATAACCCTGTGACGAAACGCGCCGCTCTTCTTTGGATCTTCTCTATCTCCTCCGTCAACCCGACCTGGTACGGATCCCACATTGATGAGCAATACTCAAGTATAGGTCGAACGAGTGTTTTGTAAGCCACCTCCTTTGTTGATGGACTACATTTTCTAAGGACTCTCCCAATGAATCTCAACCTGGTACCCGCCTTACCAAGAATTCATTTTATATGATCCTTCCACTTCAAATCGTTCCGGACGCATACTCCCAGATATTTTACAGAAGTAACTGCTACCAATGTTTGTTCCGCCATCATATAATCATACAATAAAGGATCCTTCTTTCTATGTATTCGCAATACATTACATTTGTCTATGTTAAGGGTCAGTTGCTACTCCCTGCACCAAGTGCCTATCCGCTGCAGATCTTCCTGCATTTCGCTGCAATTTTCTAATGCTGCAACTTCTCTGTATACTACAGCATCATCCGCGAAAAGCCGCGTGGAACTTCCGACACTATCTACTAGGTCATTTATATATATTGTGAAAAGCAATGGTCCCGTAACACTCCCCTGTGGCACGCAAGAGGCCACCTTAACGTCTGTAGACGTCTTTCCATTGAGAACAACATGCTGTTATGTCTGCTAAAAACTCTTCAATCCAGCCACACAGCTGGTCTGATATTCTGTAGGCTCTTACTTTGTTTATCAGGCGACAGTGCGGAACTGCATCGAACGCCTTCCGGAAGTCAAGGAAAATAGCATCTACCTGGGAGCCTGTATCTAATATTTTCTGGGTCTCATGAACAAATAAACGTAACAGGCACAATGGATCAACTCAAGTATACATCTATCCTTGGAGACCATGTCCACTCCTACTTGCCATTCGTTTTTAATTGAAACAGTGGCTTCTACCAGTAGAACAAGGCGACGTGTAACGCAGCTCGCCATGAACGTGTGAGGTTCGAAGAGCACCAGGATGAGTTTATGTTACTCCCATGGCCACCAAACTCCCCAGATTTAAATCCAATCGAAAATCTGAGTGACCACCTCTAGCGGGCCGTTCGCCCCATGGAACCGAGAAATCTAGCACAGCTGACCACGGTACTGGCGTCGATGTTGCCCCACAGCTCTGTCGGTACGTTCAAGAACCTCACTGGCTCTCTTCCTGAACGTCTAGCAGCGAACAGTGCTGCAAAAGGTGGTACTTCAGGCTTTTGACATGTGGTCCAATTAATGTGACTGGACAGTGTACAAGACGCTATGACCATAGGGTTAATTAAATCTTGGACAACAGGGAACCCTAGGTTTTATGGAATAGAAATTACAAAGACTGAGAAGAGACGAGAGATGTAAACGTAAACTATCTCGGAAAACAAATGGTCCAAATTGTTCTCAGCACTATGGGGCTTAACATCGGAGGTCATCAGTCCCCTAGAACTTATAACTACTTAAACCTAACTAACCTAAGGACAGCACACACATCCATGCCCGAGGCAGGATTCCAACCTGCGACCGTAGCGGTCGCGCGGCTCCAGACTGGAGCACCTAGAACCGCTCGGCCACTGTCTCGGGAAGAACTCACGGATATGGACAGGCATATTTGGTTCAAGACATGTAGGCTCGTAAAGTACACCTTTAGGATAGCAATAATGACGAATCGACATAAACATTGTTACGACTTTTTACAGCGACAACCACGAGAGTGCACAGGGGATGTACCATGAAAACCCAGAGGAAAAAAATCGAAAACGTCCTAATCTTCTTCACGTTGAGGCAGGATAACAGTGTAGTAACACGATGGCAGAAACAATCAGCCAAATTTCTGCTGAACAAAGCACTCCACAAGCACTTGGACAAGAATACAGGTTACTACGAACAAACGTGGATCACCATACGACTCTGGTGCTGCTACCTGTCCATTTGCACGGGAAGGAGTCGCGTTACGACTATGAAGATTCAAGGGAAAGAAACTCTTCGGACCAAATGGCGACCATTCTGAGATGTTACAACACATATTCCTGGTGACTGGTTAAAGATGAGCAGGCTAGACCAAGTTAATATAATAACTAATCAAAATATCCACAGGTGTACTGCCGGTCTATAGTGTCCAACGGGCACAATATTTCGGCGATCAAACATGTCGCCATCATCAGGTGAACTGACGGACTGAGCTCCTGTGAATGCGCCGGCACGGAGATCCGTACGCTATGGCTGCTCAGGGGGAACTGGGTTCGGTCGCGGCGGCGGCCGATTTAAATACCCTCCGCCCGCGGCGCGCTCCCTCCGCCGTCCGCGCCCCGCGCCACGGTAGCGCGGTGGAACAGATTGCGACGGCGTCTGAGATGACGTCGGTGTGATGGCTCTGTCCGCCGTGGTCGTCACAACTATGCGTTTGCTCGATTTACTCTTGATTAACCCAATCGCTGGTTCCCAAGCCTTGCTAAGATTATAGCCACAGTCACGGTTTATGAGGTCGTCATTGGTGCGAATTTAGATGGCCTCTCTAACAACGCTGTCCCAGTATCTCGACGTCTGTACCAGAATCCTCGTGCGGTCATACTCCATAGCGTGATTTTCCGACAAACAATGTTCAGCGACCGCCGACTTGCTCGGATACATCAGTCGAGTGTGCCTCTGGTGTTCACGGCATCGATCCTCGACGGTACGCATCGTCTGACCAATATAGCGTACGGATCTCCGTGCCGGCGCGTTCACAGGAGCTCAGTCCGTCAGTTCACCTGATGATGGCGACATGTTTGATCGCCGAAATATTGTGCCCGTTGGACACTATAGACCGGCAGTACACCCGTGGATATTTTGATTATCAAATACGCCGGGAGAAACTCAAGAATCGCAATATAATAACTGGTTCTCCGCTGAACAACAAAGGGGACCACAAACAATGGAAATTCGATACATGGCTAGAAGAATGGGGCACAAGTGATAAGGGACGGAGATTACATACATTTTTTTCCGGATACCACGGAAAAGTTAAGAACGAAACATGCCGATCCTAGCCGCGGCATGGTGCATTTCTTGACTGGGCACAGACCTTATCCCACGCACTTGAACCGCGTGAGTCTAAGAGACACATCTACATGTACATGCGGAGGTATTGGAACCCCCGAACACACAATCCTATTCTGCGGGAAATACAGACAACACAGGAACACACCACTGAACGACACATATACGATGCAATCAGAACACCAGAATTATGGGACGAACTAAACGTACTGGCAGAAACAAATCACAGATGAGTGTCATAAAGAGTACAGGCGCAAGAAACCGTACAGACGACAAACCTAGATGCAGCATGTACATAGACGCCATAGTGTGGAGGATGAAAAAACGAGACAGAAAGAAGACCGACAGAAATGCATTAGTCTAAACATAATGTACAGATATCACAGTAGATTACACATAACTAAAGCTCAACATGAATAGATGTAAACAGTGTCGGCGCACCGTCGCAATTTCCACAGATATACAAGGCACTTTAAACCTGTTAATAGCGTAATTATCTTAGTAACGGCTTCAGTAATTAGCATAGAAATTATAGATTAGCATAGATCTTCTTAGTTAAAGGTAAGCAAAGGATTGGAGACTGAGGATCAATGGCTTGACGACTAATTCCAAGGCTTTCATCCTCAGTTCCCCAGGGTGCAGGGACTATAAACTTCTTCCTTTCCTATCTTCTTTCCTCCTCTTCATTCTAAACTATATTTTTGTATTTCTTTTTCGAAATTTAAATTTCATGTAAATTTTTGTTAAGCGGTTTGGGAAAACTGCCATAAAGAAAAGAAAAGAAAGACAAATAGCAAACAAAAATAACTAAGTGAAGGAAAACAAAATTAAAGAGACAAAAACAAAACACGATCAACTATGACCCGCCTCCAGGAGGCGGGACACGGGTAACGGTGCGATCGGATGCGGCTGGCTCTGAGCACTATGGGAATTGACATCTATGGTCATCAGTCCCCTAGAACTTAGAACTACTTAAACCTAACTAACCTAAGGACAGCACACAACACCCAGTCATCACGAGGCAGAGAAAATCCCTGACCCCGCCGGGAATCGAACCCGGGAACCCGGGCGCGGGAAGCGAGAACGCTACATCGGATGCGGGAACTGGTGTGGAGGTTCAGCCATAGCAGCGCACATATAACGTTCGCAGCGGCTAAGTGGTCAATAAAGACCCACCTTAAGGAATTAGGTAGTGGGTCGTAAAACCAGGGCGGCAAGTGAAAAAAAAATCCTGGAGAATATTCATTACCTAACAGTTTGAAAAGCAACAAATGAAGTAGTTATAAAAGACCTGGCAGAACTAGAATCTTTTAGGTTCAATTTGCCTCATAAATAATGTTGCTAGGGTCCAAGAAAGGCTTCTGTGTAACCAGTAAAGGCTAACAGAGAACAGCAGCGATTAAGCCCACATTAATTCGATTGCAGAGAAAACAAATCTATAGACGACGCGTTACATCAGGCACACCGAATAGCTGAATAATCGGATCATAAATATGTAACTGCCGTTTTAATAGACACCGTAGGTGCTTTTGAGAACCACTGAGAACTGTAGGTTTCTGCCTTTTATACCACAGTCTACTCTATCACTATAGGGCCAGCGGGTAGAATGGAACGTTGAAAATCGCAAAGTCCAAAAGTTTTGATCAGTGGAGTCACCTTCTAGAACATCGCCATCGAACTCCTATTTTACCTAATGGAAGGGGAACACCATACTGATGGCACAATCATCTACGCGAACGATGTATTTGTGATAGCCTCATCACATGGAGAGATCTCGAAAGAGAAGTGGAACACTACACACATTCTATTCGCGATAACGTGATGCAACAGAAGAGAGAGAGAGAGAGAGAGAGAGAGAGAACACTACGCAACACTCAAAGCAGGTCTACAGCGAGGCGCATCAATAATAAAGTTATATATATGGCAACCATTTTGAGATGTTACAACACATATTCCTGGAGAATAGTCCTTACGTAACAGTTTGAAAAACAACAAATGAAGTAGTTATAAAAGACCTGGCAGTAGAGAGAGAGAGAGAGAGAGAGAGAGAGAGAGAGAGAGAGATGAAGATAATGAAAAGATAATTGGAGGCAAGCTAGAACAACAGACTGAGTTTCGGAGTATGAACATGACTAGTAATACATAAAGCAGA
The DNA here is from genome assembly GCF_023897955.1 of Schistocerca gregaria. NCBI lineage: Eukaryota > Metazoa > Arthropoda > Insecta > Orthoptera > Acrididae > Schistocerca > Schistocerca gregaria. The sequence continues at coordinate 619,519,733 of NC_064931.1, read as the reverse complement.
AAAAAACATATTACACAAACTTGCAGAACGGACAGTACAACAAAATACGGACAACTAACTACACACATATCCGTGTTTCACTTTCATATGAGATTACACGTAAGACAAATACCGCAAATAAAGTTTCCCTAACACTTAAGTTTATATCAGAAGGGTAAATTTTTTTTTCAGAAAAGTATTTCTTGATACAGTCAGTCAACATTTTCAGTTATTATTACTTTCGCCATAGCAGTACTGCCCAAATGACTTTCAATGTCTGATTTCCTAAAATAATTCCCCTTGCAGAACCTGACTTTATGCGACTACACTCCATTGCAATTGTTTCAATTTTTCAATATGTAGTTTACAGCCTGTTTTCAAGACACAAAATAATACCGTTCAACTGATCCTTCAAGTCCCTTTACCGCCTGTGACAGTATAACAACGCCATACGCAAAGCGTAGTGTATTTATTTTTTCTGCTCGACATTTAATTCTTTTTCAAAATTCCACATTCACTTCTTTCTCTATATGTTCTTTGATATTCTCATAAATGCAGTATGCTTTCTGTACAAATTGTACATAAAATTTAACTTCAGAATTTGAAAATGTGTGTTCCAGTCAACATTGACAAAGGCCTTTTGTAAATCTACAAGTATTATAAATATCGGTTTGCTTTTATTCAGTCCAGTTCTGTGAGACGTCGTAGGGTCAATATTGTCTCGCGTGTTCCTATATTTCTGCGCAGCCCAAAATAATCTCTGAAGTCAGCTTCTACACGTCTCTCAAATGTTCCATAAATAATTTATGGTAGTATTTTGCAACCACGACTTATTAAATTAATGGGAAATATTTTCCTTGCCTCTTACCGTACATCCAACATGTCAAAAATGTTCAAATGTGTGTGAAATCTTATGGGACTTAACTGCTAAGGTCATCAGTCCCTAAGCTTACACATTACTTAACCTAAATTATCCTAAGGACAAACACGCCCGAGGGAGGACTCGAACCTCCGCCGGGACCAGCCACGTAGTCCATGACTACAGCGCCTGAGACCGCTCGGCTAATCCCGCGCGGCTCCTACGTGCCAAGTGGAACAGTTTTGTCATATTTGTTTCTTCCAAATTTTCGTAATAATACAGTGGGAACGTTCACTACTATAGGTGCCTTGTGCCTTGCTTCGAATTAGTTGTTTCAGTGCTTTCGCACAGAATTGCATCTCACATCTCATTTTTATCCACTTCCTCTTCCCTTTAATAAGTTCATTAGTGGTTTTTTTTCGGGAGAGAGAGCTGTAACGATTATTGTCTTGTATTCAGAAGTTACGTTTTCGAATCGACCGTGTGCCAGTTTTGTATAAGTGCTGTTTAAACATCGGTTAAGCAGTAAATCTATTATTACAATGTAAATAAGAAGAAGAGTAAATTAATTCATGTAACCGTCTTCCACGTGGCAGCTGTGACTTTTGAAGTGCTGTCGTAGGTTTCGGAGCTACAGAACCGTCAGCGTGACAGGTAACACGCGTCCCATGACGTCTTACGGCGGCCTTGAGAACACAGAAGCGTAAGAGATGCTTTGAAGTTCTCGCCTTTTCATCGAGCTGCTAGAGCGAAGGAGAGGCTGATAATCGAGGTATTACGCCTGCTCTCTTCGCGTTCAGTTTGAAAAGAAATTTCTTTTGAAGTTTCGTAGAGAGCAGCAAGCAACCCTGTTGCGAGACCAGCACATTTTGTCGACCGTAAGGAGCTTACCTGCAGCATCTATATCACAGCGCATTGTGCATTTCGTTTTCTCACTGTTCTTTTACACGTGGTTGCCAGTCACGTGCCTGGAGGGACATTTACCTGCAGTAATAAGCAAATCTGTGTATCCGCCTGTACTTATTGTTGTTTCAGACAAACGTCAGTAACCGAATGTTAATATTAGAATCTTCTATACTTCAAATATTTTAGCTTCATTCTGTAACGAAGCAACTACGTCTACTGTTAGTATTATGTAAATGTTTCTTCCTCCCACGACTATCTTAAATAATTTTGTTCGATTTAACGTCACGATTATAATAATGTCCTTAAAGGCGCCACATAAATTTAATACCGTAAGAATCACGCTTCCTATAAGGCGGTGTGATTCAGATATGAACATTGTAATATAGTTTGTTTCCATTCAGGCCAAAGAGGTTCGTGTAGCTCATAGGCGTGAGGTAGTTGAAGGAGATGAAGGATAGAGATACATGCATGCGTGGAACCCCTACGTAGCGAGGGCACTAAGCCGCCACAAACAGCAAGCCATTCGTAAACACACGTGGCCGGAAGCATAGTCCAAGTAGCTGATGCGCGGGAAGCCGTGTGTTTCCAGAATGTTTTAGCAGTTTTGTGAGGAATGTATATTTTTCGAAGTGCGAGAGACACTAGGAGCGGCACAGTCGTAGGGAAGTTTCCTCTTAGACGTCCACAGAATGAGGTACCGAGATATCTGGTTGAAGTCACAAAGTAATTCTCTTCTTTAATTAACCCTTCAAGTAAAATAGTTTGGTATTCCATAGTAAAGCGAGAAGTGTGGAAAAATGCTTTAGTAAGTTTTTCTACCCTTCAAAAGTTAATGCTCAATTATTAGTTTGTATCAGAATAAAAACCGTCTTGCAGCGGAGTTATTTATTATCAATAACGCGTTTCACCCTTTTGGGTCATCATCAAGTTGTCCATAAAAACAAGAAACCAAATTATTAGAAACAACGGAGGAAGGGAATGGTACCATATTATACGACTACGCAGTTGAAATGAACTAAAAGTACTTAAAGGTAGCTGAACCTGTAACTCATCCGTCATTAAGTCATATAAAATGGTAAATGGAAGCAAAAGTAACTGGATATGTAATCCGTCCGTCACAAAAACATATAAAATGTAAAGTGGACCTAGTTAAAAGTAAAGAAAACCGCCAATATATCATCAAGAAGGTACAAGAAGGTGGCGTAAAAATTCCAACGACTATCGCATGTTACCTAGCGCACACCAACTGAATCCGCCATAGCAGCACAACGTTCGTTGAATTCCGGCTAACATTAACTTTTTCTGCCCACAGGAGTACCGAGGCTTTATAATTTTCACAAACATATTTGCTGGCTATCTCGTTAAAGCGGCCTGGCAAGTAGGATACCTGAGATCGACGTCTTCCGCGAGCTATCGCAATTCAGGTGCAGAACATCTCAGTAATTACTAAATTTCATACCGATGTATTGGCGATTCGAGAGGATTGCGAGACTCGCCAGTAAAACTCATTTATTTGTTATTCTTGACTGCTTCAGTCAACGGCTAACCATTTCCGTCCCAGGCCCCATATTTTGTAGTATTTGTTTAATGGTGGTTACAGGATGTACAAGCGAGAGAGGAGCTGTGGGGACGTCCTTGGTTGCTATACTAATGGTAAGTGCTCCGATGTTGGTGGGTGTGTTACAGGGCTAAGAAACACAGTGGGTAAAATTGCGTTTTTATGGATTTTATCAGGTTTTTTGGAATTTTTCGTATTGGCGATGAAGTTTAAATTCATATGCTTAGTTTATTCCAAACATTAACCCGTTTTACAACTGCTTTATTATTGCCTCTTTTCTTGCCCTGACAGCACTGCATCCATTGAGAGACTCTTCCCCACCTATGGACTTGTTTGGTCAAAATTAAGAAATAATTTAGACGTGAAACGACCCGAGCAATTAGTGCAGATCTAAAATTTCTGTATGCTTACAAAAATTAGTAAATTGTACTTCACAGTCATTATAATTCTACATTAATTTAAATTTTTTTCTGAAAGTTTAAATTTTATATTGCAAGAAAACTTGAAACACACTATTAATAAAATATATTCTTGTGGCAGTAAATAGCTGCCTTCAAGAAATATGACGGCTCTTTTTAAATTGTGTAAGGCTGACTATGTAAAATTTTGAATGTCTATTAAATATTCATAATTTATTATAGATGCATTTAATTTTGTTGGCGTTTTTTTAATTTTTTTTTAAAGCATGGTTTTCCTTGGGTTGGGTTAAATTACAACAACCCTGGTGCGTTGGCATACTGGCTATGCAGGTAGCAAGGCACCAAAGCATACAAGTTACTGAACGCTAGTTAAAAGTGTACGATTAGTTGGTAATATTTAGAAATACTAGAATCACTTCAGTAACGTAACACAGGAACAGAAAGATAGAACGTCATGCATGCTCACAGACCATGGCGCAAAGAACCGTAGCGCACTTACCAGCGCTGTTGCAAACTTTCGCATCCATTCAGTTCCATACTTCATGTAATTTAGCTCCTGTCTCAATCACGGCGACTCGTGTTCCCCATACGTTCCACATATTTTTCAGTGTCCATCTAAGTTGCAATCTGATATATAATCTCTTAGGAGACTTAAAACTGTAGAAACTAATGAATTTATAGACTGGACAGCTTAACTTCCTCGTCATATCTACTTTTTTATGGCGAGACCAGTTTAAAAATATCATATTTCATTTTCAAGAAATATAAGAGATTCAACGAAGAGCGGCGCGTTTCATCACGTGTTTATTTAGTAAAGTGTGAGTGCATCACGGAGTGCTCATCTATCTCCAGTCGTAGATATTACATCATGGTAAAGTCTACTTCTTAAATTTATAGAGCGTGCATTCCAAGAAGTTCAAGCGACGTTCTACTTGACGTAGTTTTACGAGGGGATATTAGAAACTCTGAAATATTATTTTTTTGTTGAACGGAAGTGGAACACAACTGTACCACTTTTCGACTGTAGTTCAACACCCTTCCTCCAGTCCATAGAAAGTGCACGGACTCCTTTGGAAAAAAAAAGAAATCTTTTGGTCGTGTGCCCAGCTACTCGTCCACAGCCTGCTGCACCTCTTCATCGCAACGAAATTTCTTTCCTCCCATCCCCTCTTTGAGTGGTCTAAAACATGTGTTAATCACTCGGTGGGAGGTGTGGTTAGCCGTGCGGTCTAGGGCGTCTTGCCACGCTTCGCGCGGCTCCCCCCGTCGGACAGTCAAGTCCTCCCTTGGGCATGGGTGTGTGTGTTGTCCTTAGCGTAAGTTAGTCTAAGTTAGATTAAGTAGTGTGTAAGCCTAGGGACCAATGGCCTCAGCAGTTTGGTCCCATAAAACTTACTATAAATTTCCGTTTGAGATCTGGTGAGTGTGGCGGATATGGCAAAGTATCAAAGAGCAATTCATAGGTGTGTCGTACGGGCAGTATGAGGCCGAGCTTTGTGATGTTGAAAATGACACCCGTAGTCAGAATCCCATGCCGCTTTGATCTTATGGCAGGCCGAACCAGATTTTATAACATATTGCAATACGATGTGCTGGTGATGGTGTTTCCTCTAGTTGTGTAATGATCCAAGACAACGGTGGTTCATCCCAAAAGAGAGTCAACAAAGGCTTCCGTGCAGATGACTGCGTCCGAAACTTCTTGGATTTTGGTGATGAGTAGCGGCCCAATCCTTGATTGCTCCCTTTGCTTTGCGTTGGTGGTTGTATCTCCTGTCCCCTGTGACGATTCTCGCGAAGACGCCATGACCTTCTGCATCAAAGAGCCGTACATTTTTTGACAGACGTCAACGTGTCGCTCTCAGTTCTGGAGTGAGCTACCGTGGCACTCATCTTGCAGACACTGTGCAAAAATTAAGCATGTCGTGAATAATGTGATGTGTTGAGCCATTCCGTCCACCTACATAGGACAATGTCCCATCGCAAAGTCCTCAGCTGCTGCAGTTGTCACAACGTGGGGTGCCCGATCCGGGCGCTGCGCGTCTGTCACAGAAGTCACATACACTCGCTGCAGGGATGGACATGGATCACTACACTGAACCTTCATTCGCCGACAGTTATCAACAGGTTAATTACTTTCTCTGCTCAAAAAACGTATGACAAAACGCTGTTCTTCTTTGGTGCATTTCGCAAAGCGAGTAGACGTTTCGAACTAGTATTGTGACCGTGTTTCGGTTGTCTGTAGTATGCTCCTGCCTGTAGCACATTCCTCACGTTATTGGTAAGAGCAGTGTCGCGAAATTTCAATTTTTAATTATACACTTAAAGTTTTATTTGATTTCCTTCCCCTCCCTCCTCCCCCCTCCCCCCCCCCCCCCTCATACAGTGGAGAAAGGACATACGACATACGTTCACTTAAGAACTACATCAGATATCCATACATCAAAAAAAGTTTTTCATCGCCTCGGTTCTGAGAGTTCCGGAACCTGTACAGAAAATTGGAATAGAGATCAACATAAACATCATTTCCCCCCTTTTTATTGCTCATGTAAGTCACACGCTGCGTATTGTACCACCATACAACGAGACCATCAGATTTGGGGGTCCAGACTGCTGTACTCACCGGTACCTCTAATACCCGGTAACACGTCCTCTTGCATTGATGCAGGCCTGTATTCGTCGTGGCATACTGTCCACAAGTTCATCAAGTCACTGTTGGTCCAGATTGTCCAACTCCTCAACAGCGTTTCGGAATAGACCCATCAGAATGGGTGGTGGGTCACGTCGTCCATAAACAGCCCTTTTCGATCTATCCCAGGCATGTTCGATACGGTTCATGTCTAGAGAACATGCTGGCTGCTCTAGTCGAGTGATGTTATCCTGAAGGAAGTCATTCACAAGATGTGCAACATAGGGGCGCGAATTGTCGTCCATGAAGACGAATGCCTCGCCAATATGCTGTTGATATGGTTGTACTATCGGTCGGAAGATGGCATTCACGTATCGTACAGCCGTTACGGATCCTTCTATGACCACCAGCGGCGTACGTTGGCCCCACATAACGCCACACCAAAACAGCTGCATTCGCTGGACAGTGCGTCTAAGGGTTTCAGCCTTTTTTGGTTGCCTCCAAACACTTCCCCGACGATTGTCTGGTTGAAGGCATATGCGACACTCATCAGTGAATGGAACGTGATGCCAATCCCGAGCGGTCTATTCAACATGTTGTTGGGCCCATCTCTACAGAGCTGCATGGTGTCGTGGTTGCAAAGATGGACCTCGCCATGGACGTCGGGAGTAAAGTTGCGCATCATGCAGCCTATTGCGCACAGTTTCAGTCGTAACACAACGTCCTGTGGCTGCACAAGAAGCATTATTCAACATGGTGGCGTTGCTGTGAGGGTTCCTCCGAGCCATAATCCGTAGGTAGTGGTCATCCACTGCAGTAGTAGCCTTTGGGCGGGCTGAGCGAGGCATTTCATCGACAGTTGCTATATCTCTGTATCTCCTCCATGTCCGAACAACATCGCTTTGGTTCACTCAGAGACGCCTGAACACTTCCCTTGTTGACAGTTCTTCCTGGCACAAAGTAACAATGTGGACGCGGTCGAACCGCGGTATTGATCGTCTAGGCATGGTTGAACTACAGACAACACGAGCTGTGTACCTCCTTCCTGCTGGAATGACTGGAATTGATCGGCTGTTGGACACCCTTCATCTAATAGGCGCTGCTCATGCATGGTTGTTGACATATCTGGGCGGGTTTAGTGACATCTCTGAACAGTCAAGGGGACTGTGTCTGTGATACAATACCACAGTCAACGCCTATCTTCAGGAGTTCTGTGAACCGGCGTGATGCAAAACTTTTTTTGATGTGTGTATTACGTTTACGATGACATAAGACCTTCGTTCTTCCCACACACCATTATCGAATGCAGCAAGAAAGAGGGGAAAAGTAGCGGTATTAGATGTACTCTCCTCTACTTCCTTAACGTGGCTTATGTAGCGTAAATTTATATGTACCACTACTCCTGCTGGCGAACATGGAATTTCGAATATAAGGACATTTAATGGCTGTTTATCCACAAGCTTGTTTTCATCAGAGCGACTGGAAGTTTGACAATCATTAAGATCAACGACTTTGTTGGTCTAAGTAAATAAGTAAACAGCTTTCACAAGGTTCACTTATGATCCCTCCGCGCCGGCCGGGGTGGCCGAGCGGTTCTAGGCGCCACAGTCTGGAACCGCGCGAGCGCTACGGTCGCAGGCTCGAATTCTGCCTCGGGCATGGATGTGTGTGATGTCCTTAGGTTAGTTAGGTTTAAGTAGTTCTACGTTCTAGGGTACTGATGACCTCAGAAGTTAAGTCCCATAGTACTCAGAGCCATTTGAACCATTTGATCCCTCCGCTGATAACTGTAGTCACATCTTATTCTGGCACTCTCTTCTACGCTAATAACAAAATATTGTGATATGTTAAATATTTATATTCACATAGCATCAGCGAGAGTGTCATACTATGTCATCGATGGGTGGCTGCAGCTATAGCATTGTTTAACGAATGGTCACATACATATAAATGTCTCGAAATTTAGTAGCGCGTATCATGGGCGTGCACTAATTAACACATCGACACAAACGGAACATAGTATTACGAACCTTTAAACAGCCATTTAAAAGGGAGTTTAAATATGCATGTCCGGAACCGCGCGACTGCTACGGTCGCAGGTTCGAATCCTGCCTCGGGCATGGATGTGTGTGATGTCCTTAGGTTAGTTAGGTTTAAGTAGTTCTACGTTCTAGGGTACTGATGACCTCAGAAGTTAAGACCCATAGTGCTCAGAGCCATTTGAACCATTTTTGAAATATGCATGACTCTACTTTGATAATGACCTATTACAGACATCCCACACACAGACTAACACAAAAATGTGAAGGCTCCACTAGCATATTTCAGGCAGTGACAAGTGTTTTGTAGTGCACTGGTCAGAGAGTTTTCATTTCCCGCGGTTGTGACGCTTTTATACGCTGCACCTCTACATTACAGACGGCATAAAGAAAAAAAAGAATATATAAAAATGTTGCGTGCACAAGAAAAGAAATTCAAATTGTGCATATGTTTTTTGCCAGTTGTCGTTGTTTTTTTTTTTTCTTTTCTAGAGCGACACACGCTTTTATCCGCATAACTGTATAAAAAACGAAATTAATACGAAAGATATGCTGCATGTCATGTTTGTCAACCGTTTTTACCGCTACAGAAACGCGTTAAACGAGATTAATTCAAAATAGTACGGTGTGAACGTTTCTCTTTTTGTATACTGGTAGCCCGCTGTGTTTAAAAAACGAAAACAGCATTTCAGCGCTCCGCTGTTGTAAAACGTTCTGATTTGGCATTGACTCTCATTGCATCCATGTAGACTTTCACTGTTCCAAGTTTAGAACTGCGAAATGAAACTAGATTACGCTTTGCTCTGAAACGCGGACTGCGACACGATCTCATTCAAGCGAGCGGGCGCATGCCCAAGTAATGTTATTCAGTGATTAAGCGGAGTCCACGTCCGAGCGTCCACTGTCTTTAATGGTCACATCTTCTCTCTTCTTTCGTAAGTAATCGAGTTCAGCAGAAGTAATCAACTTAAAATACAACAGCATAATTGATACAAGTACAATAAAGCTTTCGGGAGATACCTGAAAACGTTGGTGCATAGTACATGCTCAGTGAATAAGGGACTTATAACACAGCGACTAAGGCGCACCTTTATCCCAGAGGAAGAGCTGATTTTACGTTAAAAGAATTTTCCATTGTTGGCAGCGAACGTGTATTCGCCAGGAGTGACCTATTTGCACGCAGTGGTCTATATCTACAGATCAGGAGGCAAACACCTAATTTTACCAATAGGAAAAAAAAATACCTGAGAGACACAGGCTCGCTGGCGAAGGTAGTTACTTTGGAATACGCGACAATACTCGACCTGCAATTAGCTAATCACAGTACTTGTGTAAAGTGGTGGATTTCTTATGAACCGTATTAAATTATAGTGAGCTATCCATGCCAAAAGGGATGATAAGTCGAGATTTCAACTTGAATCTCGCTCTGATGAAGGAATTTAGGGAGGCACACAACAAACTGATTAAAATTAGTATCGTGAACAGTAGCGCAGGTGCAACCACCTGCCAGCCGCACTGGCACTCGACCCGAAATCTCTATCTTCCGCGGGAAAATGCTTTACCGACTGAGCAATCTACGTAAGACTCATGATCCGCCATCACAGCTTTACTTCCCTCAGAATTTCTCTCTTACCTTAGAAATTTCGTAGGTAAAGCTTCCGGGTTCGATTACCTTTGTAGGACACAGTTTTTATCTGCCAAGAAGTTTCAAATCATCACATACTCCTCTTCAGAGAAAAGATTCGTTCTTTAATGCAGATGATGTGATAATCCAGCCCTAATTTATGTATAAACGAATTAAATAAAATATGTATAATACTGATACTTCCTGAGAGATTAGAACCCGTATGCTGCTCAAGGAGGCGAACAGGGATCCTTTCATTCACAGGCAACACTCTTAAGTTACGCAGGAACAAGTCATCTCCTTCTCTCCTCCCCCCCCCCCCCCCACCCCCTCCACCCTCCCCCACTCACCCTGCCCTCTGTGCCCTAACTTCGCTCCATCAGTTCTTCAAGTATGTCTCTTCTGTGTTATAAACTCCACAGATATTTTGTTATACAGAATGAATCAAAATTCGTCCAATCTGACGCCATAGCGCTATGCCTTTCATAATAAACAGTAAAAAATTTCTATAACAAAATTTCTTGTCGTGGATGTTTCAGGTGCAAAATGGTCGTCAAAGAAAGGCAAACTGGCAACAATAAACTCAACACGTACGGTGAGCACCTTTGTTAAATAATATGTAGCTTTGCCGCCCAGTTACTGAGGTGTGTAGAGTTATTCTTGATCGTCATACAGTGCGGCATGTATTCTCTACATGGCCACGCTGCAAATCACACTTTTAGTGCCTGGCAGAGGGTTCATCGAACCATCTTCACACTAATTCTCTATTATTTCACTCTCTAACAGCGAGCAGAAGAAACGAACGAAACATGTGTAATTAACACCAACACATAAATCAGATTACAATAGTTTTTATTGTTCCACTTTTAAATATGTATTCTATCTTTAAAAATTTACTCTGATCTCTTTCGTGTACTAGACCCCTCCATTCTTTCCAGTTCATTGTCAGCATTGCTCCTAGTTGTAGAACTTTCCCCAAAGGAAAAAAAAGAGACTCCACTTCTCTCCTTTTGGGCTTTCCAAGCATCTTTTATCCCAGGTATTTCCCATGCAAACATCTAAATCACATTGCCACAGCGTCTAATTTTTTTTTTTTTGGCTCACACAACTACAACAACCACATTTGAGTCCAATTTGCGGTACAGTTCGGGACGTTGAACCTTAATCTTCCTTTCTTCCTTCATGATTACCATGTTTATGTCAGTGACAATTTTTCAGGATGTTGCGTCACCAGAAAGTCTGGCAACCCGCTTCACTGGCAATTAACCAACTGTATTACCAGAATTAAATTTATTTTAGAAACATTCCCCAAGCTGTGGCTGAGCCATGTCTCCACAATATCCTTTCTTGGAGGAGTGCTAGTTCTGCAAGGTTCGCAGGAGAGCTTCTGTAAAGTTTGGAAGGTAGGAGACGAGGTACTGGCGGAATTAAAGATGTGAGGACGGGGGAGTGAGTCGTGCTTGGTTAGCTCAGTTGGTAGACCACTTGCCCGCGAAAGGCAAAGGTCCCGAGTTCAAGTCTCCCCGCGAAAGGCAAAGGTCCCGAGTTCAAGTCTCCATCCGGCACACAGTTTTAATCTACCAGGAAGTTTCAACTGTGTTACCAGTTTCATTATCAGCAGCATGCAATGGCTAATTTTACAAAAAGCTCTGTTTCTACAAGTTTTGAATCGCATGATGACACCATGTCTGAGAACATCACATGCAACACGATCCCTTTTGTGAACCATTCACATCATCATTCAATTTTTCCCACCGTACACTCAAAACGTTACGAAAATCTTTACATCGTTGACTTTGTCACGCAATGCATTGCTTTTTAAAGTTCAGAAAAAACAACCTCGCAAGTGATACCACAGATAAAGAACAGTCGTGAATAAAATAACGAACAATTAGCGTACTCCTGTGGCACAGTCATACACACATCGTACATACTTTTCGCCCTTGGTGCATCACATAACAGGACTGGAATTGGTGCTCGTGGGTAAGCTGCTAGGTATCCTGCTCGACGACAACGAGATAAAAATGCGTTTCGGCGTCTGGAGCTTCGACTTGGAGAAATAGTTTCTTAAGTTGCACAATCGTTGATGAAAGATCGCCTGCGGTCTAGCTGTACGCCTGGTAAAGAAGAAGCCACGCTACATGCTAATAAGTAAGAACCTCAGAAAAGCACAAAAGACGTAGTAAGGCAACTGCGTGGTTCGCAACATACTATCGTTGACGTGTTGCACAATGAAGGATTAAGTCTTGTCATTTTTCGTAAAAGCACACCGGCACACCAGCACCTTGGCGTTCAAACGTTAGGGTATTTTCAATATGCATAACGGCACACTGCAAGTCACCCGAGACCAAGGTTAACAGCTCCTCTTTAGCATCAACGTATGGGTTGGAATATCGGTATAAGGATCCTTGCCCCCTGCTTGTTGCTGGACTAACTGAGTGAAAATGTCATACATTTCTCACAAATTATTTTCCTGAACCACTAGAAGATGTCCCACTTCGTGTTCGGCAGAGATTGTGCTTGTGCTTTCAACGTTCGCCTGGCCTAAATCCCCTGGAGTTTTTCATGTGGGGACACTTGAAGGAGGGGTTGGGGTTGTTTTGGGGAAGGAGATCAGACAGCGAGGTCATCTGTCTCATCGGATTAGGGAAGGACGGGGAAGGAAGTCGGCCGTGCCCTTTCAAAGGAACCATCCCGGCATGCACTTGAAGGAGCACGTTTAGTCTTCTTTTTCAATGAATGCGGAAAAACTGGTAGGGTGCTTCCATGTTGCTACTGTAACCGTGGATGCAGTGATGTTGCGAAGAGTTCCAGAAGCATTACATAGCGAGTCGTTAAATGTTTGGAGATACAGGGAGGTAGCTGTCAGCGTCTACACTGAAGACTGCGTATGTTTTTCGAATGACGTACTGTCGCTGGCAGTGAATTTAAAATAACAAAATTGGCCGCTCTTACTGAACGTTGTGTGTGTTTAACATCTCCACGTTGCTTAGTTTTACAGTTTTTAGTGCCCTATGACAGACTACTTTTAAACGATTATTATTCTTCATGAGTATCTGTAACATGTTTATTAATTTATTTTTAATCACCCAAGACTCATCTCACCATGGTATAGGAATTGTCATGGCAACACAATGGAAATCAATGTCTTAAAACACACGCATAAAATATAGAAGTATGCTTTATGAGATTAGGACAAGTAGTAGGCCGTAGCCTGGACGTAGAAACCATCCTGGCATTTGCCTGAAGCGATTTAGGGAAACCATGGAAAACCTAAATCACGATGGATGAGTAATATTTTTCCAGTTAGCATATATTCCAAAATAAAATGTTACGAGGAGAAGACAATAAGGAAACATTCAGGAAAAGAGAAAGCTTATTTCATGTCAAGGTGCTCACTACGTAGAAAGATTTGGTGTAAGCGCTTCAGGTATGAACGAGGACTGAAAGTAAATTAGTATATAACCTAAGGGTCAGATGTCTCGTGGATGTTCTTCGTGTAGAATTTTTTTGAAAAACTATGCTGGAATATTCTGGCGCACTCGCCTTGTTACATCAGCAGTGCACACACTAGCAGTAGCTATCATGTGGCAACACTCTTTATAGTAATAATGAAAAGGACGCAAACCTACAAAACCGACTCGTAATTGAATATTCTCATGTCTACTGTTCATAGCCTATTTTTCACATCCGTGTAACGCCACAGTCTGCCTTTTAAATTGTCTTTACGTCTGGCAACGTCACTTATTTTGTCGTCCAAAAAGCAAAATTCGTGCACCACTCGTTTCCTAATCTGATTCCACCAGAATCGCCTGTCTTAAATTGAACACCCTCCCTTACCTTAGTTTTACTTTTAGAATGATGTAAATTTTCAGTTTCGTTCATATGATCTTCCAAGTTATGGGCTGCCAGAATTATAATGTCACTAGTAAACCTTAAAGTTTTTATTTATTTTCCCTGAACTTAAATATTTTTTACAAATTTGCTCATGGTTTTCTTTGTTAGTACTCTATGTCGTTTCCTTACATTTTATTCCTAATGTCTTCAGGATTTTAGATAGTGTACTCCAGTCAATTCTATCACAAGACTTTTTCTAAATCTAAAATTTCTTTAAAAATAGGTTTGTCTTTATTTGGTGTCATTTAAGATTAACTGCAAGTGCAGTATTGCTTCTATATTTTTCCAAGAAGCAACCTGACATTCCTCCATATCAGCTTCTATCATCCGTTCCATTTTTCTGCAGACCAAGTACCAAATGCTACGTCCCATAAGGAATTGTACTGTCATCGACTATGTCTTGAACGAGGAGTGGGTTCAGCATGCGGACGCTGGAGCTGTGAGAGAGGAATGTGGAGGAGTTGATAATGCCAGTGACACACGCGCGGCAGCACACGTGCGGTGTAGCAACAGCTTCAGTGATATTATAGACAGAGTCTGTCAGAAACGCCAGGGCTGCGGAAATTCCACCAACCCGACATGTCCCATCACTGAGGCAGTAATTATGATAAATGGCAACAGTGTCGATGGCAGAACACAGGCCACTAAGGAGAAAGCTTTCAGTTGCTGGATTTGACAGAGAGTGATGAGCATCCCACCTCTCCAGCCTGGGAACTGACACAGTCCAGTTAGTGGAAATTCTGATGCGAATTCCACTGAAACAGGGATAAATACAGAATTCGTACACGTGGCTAATGTAATAAACAGCATTTTTGTGTGGTATGTTTCTATAAGTCTATAGCTCTAAGATAATATTACAATAGATTGTTTACATAAATGGAGGGTAGGAGGGGGGTGAGACTTGATGCACATGTAAAGAAAACACATCTCCATAGTATCAAAACTTTGCTGACGGTTATCCGATAGGTTAGTAAAACGTCATAGTGTTCGTCCGTCGTTCTCTCTCTTATCTTATGTTCTGTTTTGTTACTATTTTTCTCAGAAAGGTAATTCATATTGTGATTAGAATACAAAAGAACTCTACACTTTTCAATATTCATACGAGGGTGAGTCAAATGAAAACCTTAAATTTGTAATAACAAATCGAAATTTCGCGCCGTTAACCTGTAAGTTGATAAGCGTGCTACAAACAGCGTGTAGAATGGCCTTAGGCGGCAGCATAGTGCAGATGCACACATACCGTTGCAATATCAGTATAATGATGGCCGCCCCACTTGCGACTTGCACCAGGGAAGAACAGCGTTCTGTTATTCGGTTTTTGCGTAGTGAAGGTGTGAAACCTATTGGCATTCATCGACGAATGAAGGTTCAGCACGGTGATGCATGTTAGTCACAGAAGCAAGTCTACGAATGGAGTAGGAAGTTCGCGCCGGCCAGAGTGGCCGAGCGATTGTAGGCGCTACGTTCGCAGGTTCGAATCCTGGAAGGCGCACTGCATCAACACAAGTATGCACCTGTCACTGGGTACTACATCCAAGCTGATGACAGGTTACCACATTAATGTGACTGGGCAGTGTATATATTGGCGTGGGATGATCTGAATACGAGTTGGTAAGAAGCGTTAACATGTATGACCGCCGTGCTAATTCTGTCTAAAGAGTATAAAATACGCACAGGTTCCGCAGAGATGAGAGGTTAAACACCCATATGGACTTTAGTCTTCTTATGCACGTATATGTGCTTGTGGACCCAATGAAGCTTGTTTACAATTTAGTCATCACTTCTTTAGAAACTATGGCTGGAAATACTAGATGTATCCAATAACAGCCGTTCTGTGTGGCCGTGCGGTTCTAGGCGCTTCAGTTTGGAACCGCGTGACCGCTACGGTCGCGGGTTCGAATCCTGCCTCGGGCATGGATATGTGTGATGTCATTAGGTTAGTTAGGTTTAAGTAGTTCTAAGTTCTAGGGAACATGACCTCAGCAGTTACGTCCCATAGTTCTCCGAGCCATTTGAACCATTTTTAGGAAGTTTGCAAACGGTGTGACTTCAGTGGAAAATGCTCCTCGTCCAGGTCAGGCACAACGAGTTGTGACTCCACAGAACATTGCAGCAGTTGAAGCCATAGTGAAGGAAAACCACTGAGACACTGAATGACATTGCAGCATGTTTACAGATTAGTCATGGGTCGGCACACCACATTGTACATGATGTGCTCCAGTTTCACAAGGTGTCTGCAAAATGGGTGCCACGGCAACTGACTCCTGAAATCAGAGAACGACGTGTTGATGCTTGTGAAGAACTTCTTCGGCGGTTTGAACGAGAAAGTGATGGCTTCTTTGCAAGAATCGTTACTGGGGACGAAACCTGGGTTCACTTCCTCCAACCGGAAACGGAGAGAGCGAGCAGGGAATGGCGCCATTCCTCATCACCAAAACCAAAGAAGTTTCGAACAGAACCTTCAGCAGGGGAAGGTTATGCTGACACTCTTTTGGGACGAAAAAGGCATCATTTTGGAGCATTACATGCCTAGAGGGACCACTATCACCAGTGCATCACACACAAATCCCCTAAAACGTCATCTGCGCCTGCAATCAAATCAAAGCGACGTGGATTGCTGTCAGCAGGTGTCCTTTTGCAACATGACAATGCAAGGCCCAACACTGCCCGTACAACAGTTGCAACAATCATAGACCGGCACTTTGAGTGTCTTCCTCATCCACCATACTCACCAGACCTTTCCCCAAGTGATCTCCATATGCAGTGGGCGGAATGAAGTTCCGTTCTGATGAAAAGGGACGCCACGCGGTGCATGAGTGGTTGTGCGGATTACCAAAGGAATTTTTTTCTAAAGGAATTTATGCACTTTGTAAGCGCTGGAGGACTTGCATTGAGCGTGGAGGAGATTATGTATAAAAGTGATACAGCTTTGTTCCACTACTGCATAATAAATAATATTTTTAAAAAATAAATAAGGTTTTCATTTGACTCACCCTCGTACAAGCGGAACGATACAATTTATCTGCTTCAAATCTTAACCAGTTAATAGAGTATCTACGGAAATTCTTTTACATATTGTAGCGATCTTTTTGTTGCTCGCTGCATCCGCCAGAGAGTGCTAATGTAGAAAATGGGAATTACAACACAACAGAAGCGCTGGCGTGTCCTTCAGTTTTAAAAAGCAGTCGGTAACTGGTATTCGGCAAGCATTTCGCACACTTTCACCAGGAGCCACCAAACAGAGTCTCCATTTATGTCTGGTACAAACAGTTTGAAGAGAAGGGCTGCACTTGAAATGCAAAAGTCGTGATCCGCCTCCTACGTCGGAGCAAAACGTTGATTGCCTTCGAGCAGCACATCAGCGAAACA
This sequence comes from Schistocerca gregaria, assembly GCF_023897955.1. Taxonomy (NCBI): domain Eukaryota; kingdom Metazoa; phylum Arthropoda; class Insecta; order Orthoptera; family Acrididae; genus Schistocerca; species Schistocerca gregaria. The sequence goes on along the minus strand of NC_064931.1, from coordinate 619,502,457 downwards.
CACAGAAATAAACTCTTCGAGTTAGTTGTTAGCTTCATATCCCACAAACAAGCATTTCCAGAATCCAACTTAAACACTTGCTCATGAAACCGCAGACATTGCAGTTAGTCCAGACGCTCAGGAAGGATACACAAAGACACGTCACAGAGATTAATTTTTAGTAGCGAAGTAACGTTTCACAGTAACGGTAAAGCTAATCAGCACAATGTTCGTTTTTGGAGAAGAAATATCCCCATTTATTCATCCAAAATTAGTGAGTTTCGCCAAAGGTCAACGTACGATACTTCAGTGGCTGTGTTGTAAAGTATCGTATTCATCTCCCTATACCAGACAGCGAGTTTCAATTACAATGTCCTCCCCTGTACGAGACTAACATAACGTGTATACGAGTACAGGTTGTGACGCAGGAAAAACGACGTATAGAAGTTTGCGTCTAGCCTTGAGTTGTGCACGATTAGCCAAAGCGGTTAAGGTGACCGCTCTCGTAAAGCGGGGAATACGGGTTCGAGTCCCGGTCCGAAATAGATTTTCATTGTCATCTTTCCCTTGTACAGTTGACGGTTATTCGTTTTCGCAACTGCTAATACATTTCGTATTAAGGTCAACGTATTCTGCGCAATATCGAGGGAGAAGATATGCAGCTCCTTCTTTGTTATGGATATAACAGTCATAGACCTTTGCTATCTCGACATTATTGGTTGTGGCTACTGTAAGAAGACTCTAACCGCTTCATCTTGCAACAATATAGCGCACCTCCTCACTTCCACTTGGATGTGCGGGAACACCTAAAGACACACCGGCCCAGACCATCGGTTCCCAATCTGGGGGTAATCAACCACTGAGGGCTAATATGAAAGTTTCTGAAGGGAGAAAACAAAAGGCTACGATTTTGTATCGGTAAGGAAACTAAATTACTTTTAAAGGTCATCATTTCATAAGAGTAATACTGGTTATATAAGTTACCAATGATTACTTTTGTTTCAAACAATGGGTGTTGGGGGTTGTGGCCCGTGTTAGATTAACGGCCGGGTCGGAAATTTTCTCCTCTCGGTGGCTGGGTGTTGTTTTGGAGCCATCATCATTTTATCCTCATCGACATGCAAGTCGCTGAATTGGCATCAACTGAAAATGCTTGCACCTGGCGACCTTTCTAACCGACAGGAGACCCTAGGCACACGAACATTTAATTTAATAGTTATTGTTATTATGTCAATAATCACTCTCAAAGCATTACCAGCCTGATGTCTTCTAATTTCTGCCAATTCAGAAGTAAGGAGTCAGGCTATCAGATGGTTTATAAGCAATAAGAATAGTGCACACGTTTTTACTTGGTTGATTTTATATGTAGGTGCAGAGTATGAGTGAAGCAAGTGTCGCTAGGGAGAGAAATGGCGCAGAGATACCATGTTTTACAACAAGTGTCTTCTCACAATGTGGATAGTTAGCTGAGAAGGAGCTGTAGGCAGCATCTGAGACGCACAGAGAATTGCCTCGTTGTTGTTGTTGTGGTCTTCAGTCCTGAGACTGGTTTGATGCAGCTCTCCATACTACTCTATCCTGTGCAAGCTTCTTCATCTCCCAGAACCCACTGCAACCCACATCCTTCTGAATCTGCTTAGTGTAGTCATCTCTTGGTCTCCCTCTACGATTTTTACCCTCTACGCTGCCCTCCAATACTAAATTGGTGATCCCTTGATGCGTCAGAACATGTCCTACCAACCGATCCCTTCTTCTGGTCAAGATGTGCCACAATCTTCTCTTCTCCCCGGTCCTATTCAATACTTCCTCATTAGTTATGTGATCTACCCATCTAGGCTTCAGCATTCTTTTGTAGCACCACTTAAATCTATACTCGATGTTAACAAATTTCTCTTCTTCAGAAACGCTTTCCTTTCCATTGCCAGTCTACATTTTATATCCTCTCTACTTCGACCATCATCAGTTATTTTGCTCCCCAAATAGCAAAACTCCTTTACTACTTTAAGGGTATCATTTCCTAAACTAATTCCCTCAGCATCACCAGACTTAATTCGACTACATTCCATTATCCTCGTTTTGCTTTTGTTGATGTTCATCTTATATCCTCCTTTCAAGACACTATCAATTCCTTTCAACTGCTCTTCCAAGTCCTTTGCTGTCTCTGACAGAATTACGATGTCATCGGCGAACCTCAAAGTTTTTATTTCTTCTCCATGGATTTTAATACCTACTCCAAATTTTTCTTTTGTTTCCTTTACTGCTTGCTCAATATACAGATTGAATAACATCTGGGAGAGACTACAACCCTGTCTCACTCGCTTCCCAACCACTGCTTCCCTTTCATGTCCCTCGACTTTCATGACTGCCATCTGGTTTCTGTACAAATTGTAAATAGCCTTTCGCTCCCTGTATTTTACCCCTGCCACCTTCAGAATTTGAAAGAGAGTATTCCAGTCAATATTGTCAAAAGCTTTCTCTAAGTCTACAAATGCTAGAAACGTAGGTTTGCGCTTCCTTAACCTAGCTTCCTCATCATTGTTTAAAAAATGTTGTTAGGAATAAGCAGTGCCATGGTCTCATCGACTCACTACTTCGTGGTTCAATAAAAGGCCCATTAAAACTAAATATCATTTATCTTTCATTATTTAAAAAGTAAAAGTGTTCAAATTAAATTATTTTTCATTCTGAAGTTTAGTTGGGCGCTATTTTGATGGTGGTGGTGGTGGGGGAGGGGTTTACTAGGTAACGTCTAATTACATTCAGGTCCTGAGGTGCCTGGTTAGGTGTAAGAGAGGGCCTGAAGGCCCTAATATTGCCAGGTAAAATAAATGCATAAATAAATAAATAAATAAATAGTTTTAGAAGGGTCGGGAACCACTGGTATAGATGACGGCCACCATGATCTCCAGACTTACCACTTTGCTTTTTTTCTGAGGCAGTGTGAAAGATAGTGCTTGTCCCATCCCTGCCACCATTCTTGCCCCAGCTACGACAGCGAATCAAAGGTGGGTCGAGTCCATTTCACTGAATTGTTGCACAATGTTTGGGAAGAGTATGGATTATTTTTCGTGTGGATCTTGGAACTCATATCGAACCCCTGTAACCGGTAAAAAAACCTCCCTAGATACTCTGTTAACAGAATATGGTTTGAAGCCAAAAAGTTGTACCCATTCGGTTTTATGCATTTTTGAAAATGTAAAGCTATTTTGTGCTCACTCAGTACAACGAACACAAAATTGTTACTTACTTTGTACGATAAATACTCAGAAACTTGTTATTTTTTTCAGTCGGCAGATCTAACGGTTTAAAAATGACTGTATCGAATGCCAGTATCATATTGTTGCGCTACTTGAGTTAATGTTTTTGTGAGAAGTCGGCTGAATACCCGTGAAATTATTTCGTTTGTGCCACAAATGAGCATGTAAAGATAAACAAAGAACATCCTATTAAAATGATATGGGAATTACCTACTTCGATCCTCATACAGGCGAGGACAAAACTGCAAGTTAAGTAAACAGTGCGGTGAAGACATGTTAACCTACACTAGTCACGTATTTTCGTAGAAACAAAATACATTCACAAACACTTGTGATTTTAAAGAAGTGGTACGATTCGTAGTATGTAAAAATGAAAACATTATACTTAATTTTTCAAAACCGCAGTTTAACTTCAGAGAATTGGGTCTTCGTTTATCTACGGAATAAAAAATATCTGAGAACAATTTTTATCGGAAGCATTACAAAGAATTTATTTAGGCAATAAGATCTAATGACTATATAGAAAATAAAAGATGGCAGTAATATTCGTTTCTTGATTCGTTGCTCGGCAAAAAACATCCAATCGTCAGTCCTAGTAAAATATTTACGTCACTAGGATAAAATTACTACATATTTATCACTGAATACTGATACCGATGCATATTAGTAAATATTATTACTTTTATATTATATAAAATATTTTTGTCGGAGTACCATGTAATCAGCAATGTCATTCCATTTCGTGGTAAAGTCGCTACTTTATAAATCCATATAAATAAATATATTTCGCAGATTAAATTCAGGCTTGGACCTGGTTATTGTGAAAAATATGTCAACACAACAAAAACGAAATTTCGTTGATACCAACGCCATCTGTGAGCATTATCAAAAACGTTTGTTGCACGATGTTCTCCATTTCTTTCAAAAGATAGCTGTTGCGGGTCCTTAGCTGATAACATTGTAGGAAATAACTCTTCCTGTAGGACAGAAATCTTTACGCTGTCATTACAAAACTCAGCCTGAACAAGCGACAGTTGCGTGAAGGAGTATCTGGAGAGCATTTTTCGACGCACTTAGCTCTAAAACTTTCTGCAGATGATGACCTATTACACTTCTCTTGTACAAGGTGACAATTATTGCTCTATATGAAAAAAAAGTATTAGTTACAATCTACGGCGTGAACACACTTTATTCAACATGTAAACTTCACTACAGATATTTGGATTTAGGTCATGACGTGTTCGATATGCCTGCCATCATTGGCGATGATGTGACGCAGAGGAATAACGAAATTCTGCATGACCCGGTGAAGTTTCGGAACATCGATGCTGTCGATGACCTCCTGAATGGCTCTTTTCAGCTCAGCAATGGTTTTGAAGTTATCGTCTTTAATATAGCCCCACAAAAACGAGTCGCATGACTTCAGTTTCGGAGAATGTGGCGGCCAATTGAGGCCTATGCCAGTGGCTTCTGGGTACCCCAGAGCCAGACTGCGGTACCCGAAGTGCTCCTCCAGGATATCAAACTCTCTCCTGCTTCGATGGGGTCGAGCCCCGTCTTGCATGAACTACATTTTGTCGAAATCAGGGTAACTTTGGATAATGGTGATGAAATCATCTTCTAAAAACTTCACGTAGTTCAGTAGTCAGCGTGTCATCAAGGAATATCGCACCGATTACTCCGTGACTGGACATTGCACACTCATCCGTTGAGGGTGGATAGACTTCTAGATTACGAAAAGCGGATTCTCAGTCCCCTAAATGCACCAGTTTTTATTGGAACCCATCCAAATAAAAATGGCCGACAATAACAAGGCTCGTACAAAGGCGCATGATAATACCCATCATACGCGGAGGCCAACTGTGGAATCTGAACGTCCTAACGCAAACCGTTCAGGCGTTATGACGATTTTATTTTATATAGCTCAATATTTGTCATCAACATGAAATCTTAAATAAAGTCTAAAATAAAATAGAGGGTGATTGTTAAATTCTTTGGATTAGAGCCTGACAATAAATACAGATCGGGGGAACATACCACAGACTTTCTGAAACGCCTAAACAATTCCTTATTTTCAATGTGAATTTAGTCAAACAAATGAAATAAACGAATCTGAAAAAAAACCTGTCATAGGTTTTGTGAAATGATTTGTGTACAAATACAGAATGAAATAAGTTACAGAAACATTTGACGCCCTCTGAATGCTTCTCGAAATCATGTACAACAAATGAGCTGCGTCAAATGTTTCTCTAATATATTTTATTTATTATTTTTGGAGAAGGCATTTCACAAAAGATTTGATCTTTTTTCAGTTTTTTTATTTTATATTCTTGTTCAGAAAGCATGAAGCACAATATATTTAAATGTCGATCGGTATTTTATTATTATTAGGAGTATATATAACAAGATAAAGCAGAGGAATTTTAGTTTATGCAGTAATTTGACACATGTTTTATTTTTTCAACATGATGGAGAGAATTACATAATTTCTACACCAGTGTAACTTTTGTGTGCAAAATAGCTAGGCCATGAAGAGATGAACTTTTTGACATCTCATTTACATAGCTAGCAGCAAATGTTGGTGAAATATTTCAATTTTCTCTGAGACACCTAATAATGTTTTTTCTTAACTATCCTAGCTACTTTCAAGCAATTAAATCTTTCTTCGCGAAAATAGATCTCACGCAGGTCATTTCAATATCCCATTTGTCCATTTCCTATTGTTCAATTGGATCTGAAAACTGGGTTATAAATCCTTTTATAGGGAGTCCTGTGTTCGCTCCGCTCAAATTAATTGAGGAAAAACAAAAGAAAAGGCACAGGCTACTTACATTCTTACGATGTTATACGACATTTATTTTTGGGTACCTCACGAAAGGTGAGTTCAAAAGCGTGTAATATGAATTATTTGTGGTGTAAATTCAAGAACGTCCTGCAGAGGCGCTAGGAGGCACTAGCTACCGCTTCCTAATGTATATGTTCCTTTTGGGAATTTGTCACAAATAACATTTCTCTGTATCGAACCCATAGCTCAGTTCATGGAACAAATACTGTAAATGAGGGTATCATTCAGACAATGCGAGTGTTTAGTAAAATTTGACTTCTGACGGTATTCATCACAGTAATGCGATCTGTATAAATATGTGTGGTAAACTGTACCCTGTTTGATTACACGTAGGTAAAAAAGTCCGAGAATTACGTTATAAACTTCAGTTTATATAAATTTAAATGGTCGTGACAAGTCTGCTATTATTTATTAAATGAAAATTTGTTTCCATTCCTGTATTTCTGCCATGTCTTTGAGGTACATTTCAGTTAGGACCTGTAGAAGAAATCAGCATAATTTTATGGCATGTTCTGCATTTTTACGAACCTCCTTACTGTAGGCCTGTGGAACAAAAAGTAAACCTTTTTCATTTGTGGGGCTGCAGTGTCTGTAGTAAGGGTTATAATAGGCTATTTTCCTATGTTAAAAATATGGTTCGGGTTGTTGTTATTCTGACTGATTATGATATTTAAATAGGATTTATGGATAGTATTCTCACAAAAATCTCTAATTTTTATGTAATTAAAGCTTATAAATCATTTAATATCAAGATCTGTTCACGTTATCGAAAAAGCTCTGTAATTGGCTGATGCTCTGACGACATCACAGGCAATGCGTACTACGAAGCTATATACACTCCTGGAAATGGAAAAAAGAACACATTGACACTGCGAGAGGGCTGTACAAGCAATGATCACACGCACGGCACAGCGGACACACCAGGAACCGCGGTGTTGGCCGTCGAATGGCGCTAGCTGCGCAGCATTTGTGCACCGCCGCCGTCAGTGTCAGTCAGTTTGCCGTGGCATACGGAGCTCCATCGCAGTCTTTAACACTGGTAGCATGCCGCGACAGCGTGGACGTGAACCGTATGTGCAGTTGACGGACTTTGAGCGAGGGCGTATAGTGGGCATGCGGGAGGCCGGGTGGACGTACCGCCGAATTTCTCAACACGTGGGGCGTGAGGTCTCCACAGTACATCGATGTTGTCGCCAGTGGTCGGCGGAAGGTGCACGAGCCCGTCGACCTGGGACCGGACCGCAGCGACGCACGGATGCACGCCAAGACCGTAGGATCCCACGCAGTGCCGTAGGGGACCGCACCGCCACTTCCCAGCAAATCAGGGACACTGTTGCTCCTGGGGTATCGGCGAGGACCATTCTCAACCGTCTCCATGAAGCTGGGCTACGGTCCCGCACACCGTTAGGCCGTCTTCTGCTCACGCCCCAACATCGTGCAGCCCGCCTCCAGTGGTGTCGCGACAGGCGTGAATGGAGGGACGAATGGAGACGTGTCGTCTTCAGCGATGAGAGTCGCTTCTGCCTTGGTGCCAATGATGGTCGTATGCGTGTTTGGCGCCGTGCAGGTGAGCGCCACAATCAGGACTGCATACGACCGAGGCACACAGGGCCAACACCCGGCATCATGGTGTGGGGAGCGATCTCCTCCACTGGCCGTACACCTCTGGTGATCGTCGAGGGGACACTGAATAGTGCACGGTACATCCAAACCGTCATCGAACCCATCGTTCTACCATTCCTAGACCGGCAAGGGAACTTGCTGTTCCAACAGGACAATGCACGTCCGCATGTATCCCGTGCAACCCAACGTGCTCTAGAAGGTGTAAGTCAACTACCCTGGCCAGCAAGATCTCCGGATCTGTCCCCCATTGAGCATGTTTGGGACTGGATGAAGCGTCGTCACACGCGGTCTGCACGTCCAGCACGAACGCTGGTCCAACTGAGGCGCCAGGTGGAAATGGCATGGCAAGCCGTTCCACAGGACTACATCCAGCATCTCTACGATCGTCTCCATGGGAGAATAGTAGCCTGCATTGCTGCGAAAGGTGGATATACACTGTACTAGTGCCGACATTGTGCATGCTCTGTTGCCTGTGTCTATGTGCCTGTGGTTCTGTCAATGTGATCATGTGATGTACCTGACCCCAGGAATGTGTCAATAAAGTTTCCCCTTCCTGGGACAATGAATTCACGGTGTTCTTATTTCAATTTCCAGGAGTGTATGCTGTATAGAGGTGACAGTTATGTCCGCAATACGAACCAGCTTTGGAAGCCAAAAACACAATTAAATCCCTCCTAGTATGAAATGGAGATGCCTCAGGGGATATCACGAACGTCAAGTAACGAAAACAGTAGTCTGGAAAACATGCGCCATCGACTGGAAGTGAATCTGACACGGAAAATACTATGGCATCATTTCTGGCAAAAATTCGTTTAACAGTTACCTATATTTTATTTAATTAAACAATTCCTCCTAACTGTAAGAAGAAGAGCGTCAGTGGAAAGTACAGGACGGATGGGCGTCGTCGATTTTGATCAAATATGGAGAGACGAGTGGCCGCGGCACGTCGTTAGCCGGCCCGTTTCCTTGATCACCTGCTGTAAGGGCGGCAGACGTGTCACAGCTTTATGTTCGGCGCCCTGTCATTACACGTCCGAGGCGGAGCAGCCGGCTCCCCTGTTACAGTACCACGGCTCTACTATTCGAGGCTGCTTTACACGCGCTTCGTGTAAGGCGGGGCAATAAGCAAGCTTGCATCCAGCTACTAGCACAGTGCATACACCGTCCGTCCTGGAAGTTCCGTCACTGGTTTTATTTCTGGAGTACAAGGGACGCCAGAGTGGCAACTGCGGCGTGGCATTTTGAGCTAACAACTGTAAACAACAGATGTGCATTCGACCAGTCAGTTGTGAGCAGGTACTCTTTAAAGTAGTGTGTCCCCTTTACTGTGCCACAAATCACAAGGGAGCAGCGAACTGAACGTCTGTAAATCATGCGTTTAAAACCTTCTCCAGAATCTTCTGAAGAAGGCAAAAGTGTGTGCTCAGATGGTCGCGCACAACTTAACTCCTGCACAAAAAGAACGACGTATAGACGCCTGCCGCGTCTTGATTCAAATGCAAAATGCAAACAATTATTTTCCGGAAAAACTCATCACAGTTGATGCGACGTGGTGTTACCAATGTGAACCAGCGACAAAACAACAAAGTGCAGTATAGGTCTCTAGTCGCTCGCAAAAATCGAAAAAGGTGCGAGTTGAACAACAGCCCAAAGGAAGTGTTTGTGACAGTTTGACATGGTTTTGTGGACGTTCTATACGTTGTACTGAAGCGTGGGAGAGAGGGGGGCATGGGAGGCGCGGGGGATAAGTAGATGGTGATAGTGTACCCAGAGTACTTGTAAGAATAACGTATGGGCGGACTGTCTGGATAGGTATCAGAAAGCTGGTCTGACGGATATGTGTCCTGCACAAGCTTTCTAGGCTGATACCCGTTATTTATCGTATGGTTGCGTGATCACTTATTTGCTCAAGTACCATTATTTTAACAAAGATCACAGGATTTCACTCTGTTCTGAATCTGAATTTTTCATATGGTTCAGAGGTTCAAAATGGTTCAAATGGCTCTGAGCACTATGGGACTTAACATCTGATGTCATCAGTCCCCTAGAACTCAGAACTACTTAAACCTAACTAACCTAAGGACATCACACACATCCATGCCCGAGGCAGGATTCGAACCTGCGACCGTAGCGGTCGCGCGGTTCAGACTGAAGCGTCTAGAACCGCTCGGCCACACTGGCCGGCACGGTTCAGAGGAACTATACAATTGCATTATTGTCATAAAATATAATTTTCCATCAAATTCTTCTCACCTGACGACCTCTTTGTATTTTAAACTGATGACCCAGTGATTCAGCCACTATTGTTAATGGCGTTCATGAGGGTATTTCATACCACTAGGATAATACATCTTTTTTCCATAATGTTCCTATAGCGTTAATAAAATTCGCCCTACAGTGACGGATATGGAAACTCTTACATCACGAACATCTTGACCGAATGTATTTACCTGCCCGTGGGGCATTTGATGGACATTTCATACTTACGGGAGATTATTTTCACTACAGAAAAAAAAGCTTTGCCTATGGGTGAAGAATAGTATGAGCAAATGATGGCTACTGAGTGTATCTAACACTACTGGAACTTTTCAGGTGAAAATGGAACATAGCGTTTCTAGACGACATTTGCGTGCAGCTAATCGCCATCTTTGGGTCTTCGAGCAAGATCGAATCACTTGCATAATGGACCTAGGAGCATCATACCAACGAATCGCACGTAACCGAGCGAGGTGGCTCAGTGGTTAGCACACTGGACTCGCATTCGGGAGGACGACGGTTCAATCCCGGGTCCGGCCATCCTGATTTAGGTTTTCCGTGATTTCCCTAAATCACTCCTGGCAAATGCCGGGATGGTTCCTTTGAAAGGGCACGGCCGACTTCCTTCTCCGTCCTTCCCTAATCTGATGAGACCGATGATCTCGCTGTTTGGTCTCTTCCCACAAACAATCCAATCCAAAAATCGCACGTACATTTGGCTGTAATGCAATGGCTGCAGAAAGAATAGGGACGAGATGGGTTCAGGACAACAGAGTGGATAGTGGAGTAGGAGCGGGTCCTTCTGGAAAAACTACACTTTGAGCAGATCATAGGACTGTTCGACCAACTCTGACGAATGGATAGATGCATGGCAACAGCTGAAATCCAGGCAAAGGCTACAGGCAGAGTGTGAGCACGAGCCGTTGGAAACAGATTACTGGAAGTTGGGTTGAGATCTCCAGTTGCCTTGTGTCGCCATCACCATCCCACAGGAAACAGAGGCTTGCATTGTGTAGCGTCCGAGTTACGTGGAACAGGGAGTGGCATTCTTTGGTGTTCAGTGGTTGAGTCTCGCTTCTGTCTCGGACGATCAGATCGAAGCTAACGTGTCCACAGACGACCTGGGAAAAGACAATAGCAAACGGCGATGCTCGACACTTTTACCACTACAGGTCTTTTAATGATGACGTGGGGAGAGTATGACACTATGACTGATTTGGTAATTGTTAAAAGGAGACTGTACATTCACAAGTTTGTGACAAGAATGGTAAACACTGTTTAAGTAGACTTGACTGTACCTATGATCAGGGTACCTAATGAAATTTTCCAGCTTGATAATGCAAAAACCTACAGTGCAGTTCACACGTTAAATAAAGGGATACCCAATAAATTTTGGATGGATGCAGTGCTCTCTCTCGTGTGCGGAGTTCTGTCACCTGGCGCCGGCGGGAGTGGCCGAGCGGTTCTAGGAACTTCAGTCTGGAACTGCGAGACCGCTCCGGTCGCAGGTTCGAATCCTGCCTCGGGCATGGATGTGTGAGTTGTCCTTAGGTTAGATAGGTTTAAGTAGTTCTAAGTTATAGGGGAGTGATGCCCTCAGATGTTAAGTCCCATAGTGCTCAGAGCCATTTGAACCATTTGTCACCTGGCTGAGTGCTTCCCCCACCATCACGCCACGCACTCCGAGGGGCAAGAGGGGAAAACTGTGAATGCGCCGTATTTAGGTGACAAAGCAATCGCGCATGGAACACTGAAAGTTTTGCATACAGCATGGTTTCGTGTTTCATAACAACGCAGATTACAAATAAACAAAAATTCAGTATTATTTAATTATTTTTGGCACGCCGCAGACATAATATAATTTATATCTGGTACAAGCTCCCGGCCTGTGCACAGAAGCACACAATTACGCAATTTTTGTTAATCGAGTTGCCACGTAATCGTGACACAATAACTTTCATAAACGAAAAAAACCCTTCACCCACATATGTTAATCGAAACAGTGTATCACGTTCGCAACCTCATTCTGAAGACGAAATTATTCGCTAGGAAAACAACGTAGAACTCCTGTCGTAAAGGAATTTGACTTTTAAATGGGGATTGCATTTCAGATCGCTAGAACGTACACAGGGGCGCTTTTAATGCAAACGGCAAAAGATCTCGAAAACAGCTCAAAAACAAGAATAAAATTGACAGTGCCCTCAAAAGGTTAAGAAAACTATTCCTGTTATTCTTTCAGCGCCACAATTCTTCAAAATTCGTATTTTCTTTAAGGCCCATCAGCTCAGAGAAATGGACAACTTTTTTTTCGTCAGCTGTTGCTCCTTCCAATCCACAGTGCGATTTTCCTTTTAAATACACACCCACGCCCAGCAAATGAGAAATTAGTTACGACGGCTTACTATGGTCAGTGCACAGTCAAGTCTACTTAAACTAAGAGGTCTGCAATCCATTCTGGATGATATAATTTTCGTTCCTGGTTTTCTGTTTTCGTCGGAAACCCAACGATAGCTGGTCGTAAATCGAAAAATCGTCCAAGGCGTGCCCCTTGACCCCACCTAAGTTCTTTGGAATAATATATAAAGTCTCCACACTCATCGATCAGCTCCGTTAGAAACTATTGCAACTGACAGTGTAATAATGCGCCCGACTTCAGAAAATTACTATTTCATTACGCGCTCCATGCCTGCTAATTCAACATAAATTGCTTCTTGATCTACAGAACAATGAATCTCCTACAGATACTCTGTTGATCGCTGTAATTTTTTGCTCTTTCATCGTCAACTAGATCTTTAACTTCTTTCTACATAGTGTTGTAATGCTGTTCCATAGCAAATTTGCGGTACCCGTTGATTATGCGACTGCGGAATAGATATTGAATTCTTATCCTCCCCTTCCGCGATTCCCGTTCATTTTTGAAGGTTGGAATGACAGAGCACTAGACTGGCTCCTCTTGTGCAAACAACCACTGGGCGTGAGCACTCCCTTCATACCACGAATAAACAGGGAAGGATAAACAGCGCTGAGACCGCGGTTCTGCGAAACAAGATAGTCGTTCCGACCGCGAGTCGCCAAATGCCAGAAGAAACAGTGTCGAATCACACTGCTAAATGAAACGTCGCTCTGTACCGAGCACTTCCGAGAAGCACCGAGCGAAGCCAAGAGCCTGAGTGAGCTTGAGTGATTTCAGGTGTGCCGCAGGGGAGTGTCGTACGACCGTTGCTATTCACAATATATATAAATGACGTTGTCGATAACATTGTACGTTCACTGAGGCTTTTTGCGGATGATGCTGTAGTATATCGAGAGGCTGTAACAATGGAAAATTGTACTGAAATGCAGGAGGATCTGCAACGAATTGACGCATGGTGCAGGGAATGGCAAATGAATGTCAATGTAGACAAGTGTAATGTGCTGCGAATACATAGAAAGAAAGATACTTTATCATTTAGCTACAATATAGCAGGTCAGCAACTGGAAGCAGTTAATTCCTTAAATTATCTGGGAGTAGGCATTAGGAGTGATTTAAAATGGAATGGCCATATAGAATTAATCGTCGGTAAAGCAGATGCGAAACTGAGATTCATTGGAAGAATCCTAAGGAAATGCAGTCCGAAAACAAAAGAAGTAGGTTACAGTACACTTGTTCGCCCACTGCTTGAATACTGCCCACCGGTGTGGGATCCGTACCACATACGGTTGATAGAAGAGATAGAGAAGATCCAATGGAGAGCAGCGCGCTTCGTTACAGGATCATTTAGTAATCACGATAGCGTTACGGAGATGACAGATAAACTCCAGTGGAAGACTCTGCAAGAGAGACACTCGGTAGCTCGGTACGGGCTTTTGTTGAAGTTTCGAGAAGATACCTTCACCGAGGAGTCAAGCAGTATATTGCTCCCTCCAACGTATATCTCGCGAAGAGACCATGAGGATAAAATAAGAGAGATTAGAACCCACACAGAGGCATACCGACAATTTTTCTTTCCACAAACAATACGAGACTGGAATAGAAGGGAGAACCGATAGAGGTACTCAAGGTACACTCCGCCACACACCGTCAGGTGGCTTGCGGAGTATGGATGTAGATGTAGACGTGCCGAGACAGGCTGAGCTTCGTACCGCACGCGTTCAGCACTTCGTGTACGCCGGAAGTTTTGCACGCCACGGCCGACTCTGCCTTAAACGCTATAAGGAATGTGCAGACTCTTGACTGGCCTATCCGATCTCCTGATCGGCCACCAATAGAACGTGTCTGGAACGCGATGGATGTAGACTTTCCTACTAGCTTCCAGCCCCTATTCATCATGAAGTGACACAGCATGTGTTTCAGACATGGCGAGAAATTCCTGAATATAAAGCCTAGTTTACACGACGACATTGGGTTGCAGGTAACTGCGCTACCGGCCACTACGCATGAAGTGGGGAACGGAGAATAATGTTCGCTTTTTGGAGGTCTATGCTTTGCATAGGTGTTTGTGGGATTTCAGTGATGCTAATTACAAAAATAAGCAAATATTACTGCTCCTGAGACCATCACGTTCGATCAGAACACAGATGGTTTGACAATATGTGAGCTGCAGGGCAAAATTTATTGAATTAGGAGCACATATACAACTGAATTAAGAAAAATACAAGGAAATGTAATTCTAGATATGAAAATGCTCTCGTCTACAAGACTAAAATCCCATCGTTCGAGTTGGCCGACTGTTTTATTTTTTTAAGGGATATTGTTGACAGGAGGGAAGGCTACAGAAATCAAGAAGCTGCATTCTTTATTCAATATTTATCTACTTAAAACGTCGCAGCAGTGCTCCCAATTGACAAATGTTTGAATTTTGAAATATTTCACTGAAAAGATCTATCTTCAAGAGAGTAGTTTTCAAACTATTTTCTTCTCAATGCGACCTGCTTCGAATAATTACTGCTGTTAATGTTAACAACTGTTACTGTTAATGTTAATAATTATTGGTGTTAATGAAAAAGTGTCATCAGCAACTAAAACCGCCGAGTGTTGTAGATTGTAATGCACGCAATGTGATATGTAATTTCAGTTCTGGCGGCAGTGGTTCATGAATTACATAATCCTTATTCCTTATCGCATAATTAACTCTATTTAGAAGACACGTGAACAGTTCTGGTGACGTTCTAAGATAACTAAAAGAACTTCTTGGGTCTTGCATTATACATTATTTCAGCAAGGATGCTGAGCAACCGAGCTGACGTCTTTTCTTCATCCATTCACGAATCGAAACACGTTTCTTATTTTTTTTTCTGATGCAGTGATTCCACCTAACAAGCTTTAACTTCATCACAACTCATGCGACGTGCAGCTGCAAAAATTATCACTTCAACACGACTCAGGAACCCAAAAAACGAAAAAACTGAAGTGTATACTGGCTTCGCCGTGTCTACAGTCAAATATGAAACCATTTGCGTGCAGCTCATTTCACGCAACGAGTGGCGCAATCCAATGTCGTCGTGTAAACTAGGCTTAACATTCAGAGTCTGTTTGCTTCCATGCCATAGCTAATGCAAGAGTGTGTTTGTGCTTTTGGGTGTAACAGCTTATACTTATGTTGGTGATGAACATCAGTTCCAATTGGAAGGAAAGTTTAATCATTCGATATTCGTTAAGTGGTGAACATATCCAGAAAGTGTGATAAACTCCGTTTCCGTGAGTTTATTATTGGCTGCGGCGAGTGGAGAGGAAGGGAGCTGTTGTTCTTTATTGATTCTACATTAAGACGATGTTTTATTGCTCCACATTGGCGATTCAGCAGGGAGTTGTTTTAGCGAAGGTTGCGCTCCGGTTGCGACTACGACTTGCAGTAAGATGTGCTTTCCGTGGAAGCGGCCACGCAAATGAGTCAGCCTCACGAGCGTAGCCTGTCCTTACGATGGCAGCCAAGACGTTGGAAGCCTAGAGCCATGCTGGTGGTCTTTTGACTATCTTCATCACGTCGCGTAACTTCATTCTGAGCGTAAATGGTTGCCTAAAAACTATATGAACCTCCTTATACTCTCTGTATTTATCGCAGATTTATCAGTTTTCCATGCCTTATACGATGCTCTTCTACTTTTAGCTGCGTTTTGATAGGTCATCCGATCTCTTCGATGTAAACTAATCCGAAATCACAGCTTAGCTTATAAATCTACAAGTTCGTGTAGTGTGTTTACGGAATCTTTTGTAAGCAGGTCTCAAATTCTGTTGCTGCTCCGATAGATCGATTTCATTCCCACTTAGCACGACACGTAGCTGGAAATAAAAAAAAGCGCCCCACCAGTTGTACATCTTTCGTAATTAAAAGTATGTAAGGACTTTTTAAGGGTGGATTTAATTAAAATGAGCAAACCTCTAATAACTGATACATTTGTTACCCTGCACTCATTAAGAAAAGTACGATAAACCTGAAATTAACAAGCGCTGCAGTAAATAACTTCCCGAAAGGAACTCGGCTCGTAAACGAATGCCGAAGGCATCTGCAATGTTCGTTAAGTCACTATACGACGAAGAATGAATATAGGTTATTTTTAGCTGACTGTGCTCGTAAACTGAGAAAGCAGAAATTTTTACTAACTACACTTACCCAATCAAAATTATTTAGCACTTATGTTCCATACAATGACACCGTTCTTACAATCACCGTCAGCACAACTAGGCACAAGTATGTTACAAATTCACTTTAAAAATACATCGATAAGTTTATAATTTCGGATTGACTGTGTATCAGTTACGTTGCAAGTGTAATAATTCTCAAACCTCCAACTGGCCTTTAACGCCGCCGATGAAATTCTTAAAATAAAAGTTAGGAATAATCAAAGCCGGCCGGAGTGGCCGAGCGGTTCTAGGCGCTTCAGTCTGGAACCGCGCGACCACTACGGTCGCAGGTTCGAATCCTGCCTAGGACATGGATGTGTGTGATGTCCCAAGGTTAGTTAGGTTTAAGTATTTCTAAGTTCTAGGGGACTGATGACCTCAGATGTTAAGTCCCGTAGTGCTCAGAGCCATTTGAATAATCAAAGTGATCTGAGAAATCTCGGACCCGCTCCACATAAATAGTAATTTGAGTATTCCATAGCTAAACATGGAATCCGAACTACAGCGCAGTTTGGGGTTTTCCGCATTTACAACGTATTTTCAGAAGTAAAAGTTGAGAAAAGGGACAGAGAAATCTTAAGATCGATTGCACCTTTGGATTTTTTGATCATTCCACACAATATCACCGTTTCTAAATTAAGTCTTGTACTAACGCTTCTGCAATGGTTTCTCTTCAGTAGGCTTATTATTCCTTAAAAGATGTCTAACTGCATAAGGCTGTTTTTATTGGACACAAACACTTCATTTCATCGGTGCTTAACTGATTGCGCCCACTTGCGCTTTACCATGTAATATAGCGGTAAACACAATAACAAAGCCGGCCGGTGTGACCGAGCGGTTCTAGGCGCTTGAGTCTGGGACCGCGCGACCGCTTCGGTCGCAGTTTCGAATCCTGCCTCGGGCATGAGTGTGTGTGATGTCCTTAGGTTAGTTAGGTTTCAGTATTTCTAAGTTCTAGGGGATTGATGACTTCAGATGTTAAGTCCCATAGTGCTCAGAGCCCTTTTTTTTAAAAAAAATAACAAACAAGAAGTAACAAAATAAATGCACCAGTCACTTCCACCTCATAAATATTACGTTAACTGCTCCCATTTGTTAGCATGCCATTATCTTATGTTACAGGTATAGAATCTCGCATCTAGGAGTGCAATGTACATCAATCGGCCGGAACATGACATGGTATTTATATTTTCTCTTCCTTAGTACAAATTATCTTAAACGGTCACGTAATAAAGTTTTACCCGCGTTTTCTGTTGCATTGTTATTAGGAACACCATCTGATATTGATCTGCTGGGTAGATCACGATAAACAGACACTCAAAAGCATATAACGTAATTTTTGTCTTTCTGATTTTTGAAAATCCTTTGGTTTCTAGGAAATCTAATTTGTATTATATACTTATCATTAATTGTACCAGTTTAAACCCAAGAATTTGAAACCAGGAATTTTACAAAAAATAATAATACGAATGAACGGTATTTGAAAGTAAAATGTTTAGAAAAATATTTAGACCTTTAGGAGACAGCAATAATAATGATTGGAGAATACTACATGTTGCAGCAGTTTATAAGATACACAAGAAACCAATACTTCTAACAAAAATTAAAGGTAAAAGACGTCAGTGTGTAGGGTACATACTTCGATCACCATCAAACAGGACCCTCAAGAGCATGACAGGACAATTTCCCACTGGAAGATGACCTCTTGGCTACCAATGTAAAAGATACTTGAACAACATTCAAAGTGACATTGAAATATTAAGAGAGGGAGAGTAAAGACTGGAAAATAATGTGAGGACAGAGCAAAGTGGCTCAAATTGTTCATTCTTCTGCGAAGAGCTTTCATGACTTGTAATGTTTAATAATAATAACAGTATAAGATAAATTTTTGTGGGATGCTCATAACTGGAGCACGAATTTTGCATAACGCCAAATGGGGTGAAATCAGCAAACTGCCAACGAAATAGCTTTTCTTTCAAATTTACAAATAATAAAATAAAAGACAGTCGGATGCACGGAAATGACTTGTTCAATAAAACGACAGCATTTAACACAAAATATAGCAAGTTGTTCTCGAGAAATGTAGACTACTGGCCATTAAAATTGATACACCACGAAGATGACGTGCTACAGACGCGAAATTTAACCGACAGCAAGACGATGCTGTGATATGCAAATGATTAGCTTTTCAGAGCATTCACACAAGGTTGGCGCAGGTGGCGACACCTACAACGTGCCCCCATGACGAAAGTTTCGAACCGATTTCTCATACACAAACAGCAATTGACAGCAATTGACCGGCGTTGCCTGGTGAAACATTGTTGTGATGCCTCGTGTAAGGAGGAGAAATGCGTACCACTACGTTTCAGACTTTGATAAAGGTCGGATTGTAGCCTATCGCGATTGCAGTTTATCATATCGCGACGTTGCTGCTCGCGTTTTTCGAGATCCAATGACTGTTAGCAGAATATGGAATCGGTGGGTTCAGGAGGGTAATATGGAACGCCGTGCTGTATCCCAACGGCCTCGTATCACTAGCAGTTGAGATGACAGGCATCTTATCCGCATGGCTGTAACGGATCGTGCAGCCACGTCTCGATCCCTGATTCAACTGTGGGGACGTTTGCAAGACAACAACCATCTGCACGAACAGTTCGACGACGTTTGCAACAGAATGGACTATCAGCTCGACCATGGCTGCGGTTACCCTTGACGCTGCATCACAAACAGGAGCGCCTGCAATGATGTACTCAACGACGAACGAGGGTACACGAATGGCAAAACGTCATTTTTTCGGATGAATCCAGGTTCTGTTTACAGCATCATGATGGTCGCATCCGTGTTTGGCGACAGCGCCGTGAAAGCACACTGGAAGCGTGTATTCGTCATCGCCATACTGGCGTATCACCCTGCGTGATGGTATGGGGCGCCATTGGTTACACGTCTTGGTCACCTCTTGTTCGCCCTGACGGCACTTTGAACAGTGGACGTTACATTTCAGATGTGTTACGGCCGTGGCTCTACTCTTCATTCGGTCCCTGCGAATCCCTACATTTCAGAAGGATAATGCACGACCGCATGTTGCAGGTCCTGTACGGGCCTTTCTGGATACAGAAAATGTTCTACTGTTGCCCAGGCCAGAACATTCTCCAGATCTCTCACCAATTGAAAACGTCTGGTCAAGGTGGTCGAGCCACTGGCTCGTCACAATACGCCAGTACTCATGATGAACTGTGGTATCGTGTTGAAGCTGCATGGGCAGCTGTACCTGTACACGCCATCCAAGCTCTGTGTGACTCAATGCCCAGGCGTATCAAGGCCGTTATTAAGGCCAGAGATGGTTGTTCTGGGTACTGATTTCTCAGGATCTATGCACTCAAATTGCGTGAAAATGTAAACACATGTCAGTTGCAGTATAATATATTTGTCCAATGAATACCCGTTTATCATCTGCATTTCTTCTTGGTGTAGCAATTTTAATGGCCAGTAGTGTATTTGACTTTTGAAATAGTTGTTTCAGTGTCCGACTCATTAAAGGTATCTTGACCTAGAGATCATAGCATCAGGACTAACAGCTTACAAGTTGTGTGCTTGTAAGTGAACTGCCTTGCTTGTTTCGCGAAAAGTTAAAAATTCTGAACTAATTTATGCGAAAGAAATGAGCGGCAAAGTCTGTGCTGTGTGACGTAATGAAAACGACTCGATTAATAAGCACATGACAGAGGTAGCGGGTGAATGTTATAAATATGCGGGCCGGAGAAGCGAGCATAGACCTGTGGGCATCTCACATCAAAGTAGAGCTTCACAGCCGTTGCGTTGACACGGGGCCCCGCCTAAATATAACGGCCACCGGCGTCTGCGAGTACCGCCGAGCCAGACGCACGGCCTAAGTGGGCCGCATCACTCGCTGGCTAGCCATCTGACGCGCTCCATATCGTCCTTTTTTGCTGTATTCCAGTACGTGTCATTGAGCGTGAGCGCTTACCACCTCTACCGCCATCGATTGACACACTAGTACGATGTCAACACTGCTCAGTTGACAGTGACGTAAATCTTACCCGCTGCGCAGTGGAACCGCAAACCGGAGGATATTAACCGTGAGATAGTGGCGTGATTTTATGACCGTGTCCTAGATAACTCTAGTTCGTGACCAGGTGCTGGACTATTGAGAGGGGAACAGGGTTTGTGTTGCAGCATAGCCTTTCACAGCTTCGCTACAGTTTCTCCAAAACTTTCACTGTGATCGGAAAAATGGCGCTACGATAAAGACACAGTTGATTCCTTCTCCTACCAGCATGGAAAAACAGCTAATGGACAGTCTTTAGTTATTAGTACGTGACAGAATGCTGAAATATCGCCTACTTTAGTTTGTTAGAATAAAGAAATACCGTACACTTCCCCCTTTTATTTCGTCAATGTAGTACTGTTTGATGTAATCAGCGACTGTTTACGATATAAGAGCAATTAAAACATATCTGTATGAGCTATTTCTTTTATTAAACATCGAAGACAATTTTCAAGTGCTTCCACCCGCATCGTCAAGCGGATACAATGGTTTACATTTGTGCTTTTGCTGCCCAAATTGAGTCGTTTGCTTTGCTTTTTTTTCTATGATAATAGTTAGTCCGGAATGTGACAGTGGCTCTTACATTATGAAAAAAGCAAATCAGAAAATATAAGTGAACTTTGTAAACGTCTGATTGGCATGCTTGATGAAATGCAAGGAATTTGTTAGTTACATTTCCATTTTTATGATATTAACTGAACATATCAAATTGACTACATGTGTCAAAATTATATCTTTAGATTTAAGAAGTGTACAGAGATGAAAGCACCTTAGTTAAAGTACCTATACTTTTGTCACAATACGTATGAGTATTCTACAGAGATACTATCCGTTTACCTTATGGTCGACTAACAAAATTGGCACTGGCATTATAAAAAATCTAAAAATGCACTTTAGGAGAAGAAGAAGCAATGTTGATGCCTTTACCTTATTACTATTATGTGCGTAGATGAGGTAGCATACGATTAAGAAAATATCTGTGGCAAAAATAATAAACATACATAACATATCGAAGGGAGACTGCCCTGGTATGTCCTGGTATAGTGTTTTGTGACATCCGAAGAACAAAAAAATCTGGATTCTGTCTGCAAGGTGATAAAAGTTAAATGGAGAACGGCAGGTGAAATGATAATCGGGAAGTATTTTACCATGTTGGAATGTGTTTTGCTTACAAGCTTAAACATGAATTGAAAAGAGCAGAAGCTGTGTCTGGGAGAAAAAGTAACTGTCAGGTTTATATAGTAAATGTATGGAAGGTGTGGACATTTTTGCCCCCAGAAGTGTGTACACAAGCTGAAGGAAGCTTTTACTTTCAAACATATGGCAATTTTTTGTGCGGCTAGTCCCGCCGGAGGTTCGAGTCCTCCCTCGGCCATGGATGTGTGTACGTTCATAGGATAATTTAGCTTAAGCAGTGTGTAAGCTTAGGGACTGATGACCTTAGCAGTTAAGTCCCATAAGATTTCACACACATTTGCAATTTTTTGTGAAAGGCTGTAAAATACACACAAACTGTGTCGTGAGACGAAAATGGAGAAACCTGCAACGCCCTACGAGGGTTTATATCGGATCGATTTATTCATATTTGTGCAATTTTATAAGCACGTATTCCATACTTACTAGTAATGTGCGACTTCATTTTAACGACGTCTTGGTCTCCTCCTACTTATCTCTTGCTTTTAAATCTTTCTATTTCCTCTTCATATTTTTTTTTAAAGTCACAACAAAATTCTTCTCATACTTCAACTTCTTCAGTAAAATACCTCGTTTGACCCCCACGATCTTCTCGCGAAATGCAGCCTCCATTCGGTCAAGCAGTTAACAAACTTGGTAATAATGAATAGAGTTTTTGCCCTAGAATAACATTACTTTTGGAAAAATGACTAAGTATGTATCAATTTATGATCTTACTTGTCACTCTGTGGCCAATCTCCTATAGTTATATGTCCGGGTCCGCGGTTCGTTCCCTGTCCACATCCGCTTAGGAACAGCATCTTGTTCTTTTCTCGTTTAGGTCTCTCACTTATTCAACAACGTCTTAATATAAAATTACAATCAACAAATTAAATTAAATTTGCTGAGAAAAGGAACTGGGACTCAACCTAGATGTGATTCGTCTGTAGACTGGTTTTACGCGGGTCTCCATTCTAGGCTAATTCATGTAAGCGTCAATTTCTCCATTTGAACCTTCACTTATCCATCTCTTGGTCTCCCTCTACAATTTTCACCCTCCACACTTCTCTCCAATACCATAGTGACTATTCCTTGATGCCCCAGAATGTGCCCTACCAACGTATCTTTTATTTTAGTCAAGCTTAACCATAAATTCCTTTTCTCCACAATTCGGTTCAATACTTTCTTTTAGTTTCTCGACCTACCGGTCTAATCTGAAGTATTCTTTCCGTAAGACTGTTGCCCGTGAAAGACAAAGTTCCGGTTTCAAATATAGTGCGGCACACAGGTTTAATTTGTCTGGACTCTACACATTTCGAAACAACGAACAATCCTCTGTAGAATGAAAGATTCATTCATGATATGGAATCATATTAAATGTAAATCATAACAGCCGTTGCAAGAAACTGCAACTACCAGTTATATATTCTCCACATTGTAGAGTAACCAGTCATTATCATCTAACGATTACATCCCTATTTCGTTGCAACTATCAGTTATTATAAATGAAGGGTAATTACCTGCTAACTTCTGTAAACGCTGGGGGAAGTGGGGAATATCATGTTCTTGGAAGGGAGTAATATTGCCATGTTCGGGTTTCGCTTGCTTGTACTAAAGATAGCCTAGCATTAACAGCATTATTTCAACAGGGAACAACAAATGACTGACTTCTTGAAAAACAGCGTTACGTTGTTACTAGTTTTTACTTTTGATGTCTGCTGACGTTCTCGTTTTACATTACGCTTGCCACTCTTGGAAAAAAATTAACAATTTACTTTAAATGATAACACTTTTCATCTGTAAACTTGCTGTTTTAATCGATATCAGTCTTCTGTTCACAGAACTGACTTTGAGTACCCTAAATTGTTTAGAAGTTCTCAACTGCTGTTTTCATGATGCTGCTCTTTTGAGACTTGTAGATGGGGGCTTGCTATCTTTTTATGTCACGGTAGTGACATAAAATGGATTAGAAGCATTTAATTATATCAAACATTCGATGCTGAACGGCAACAAAAATAGTTGGACACAGCAGGCGGTACACAGAAAAGTAGACGTGAATGAATTCACGCTTAGTGTGACTTTCACAGATGTAATCAAAGAAACAACCCTACGCTGACAGCTGTCACTCTTTTCCATCAATGTTTTGCGCAGTTAAATTTTTATTCTCCGGTCTATTATGGTGCAGAGACACAGCAACGTTAATGGCTAGCGATATCGGAATCCAAAGCGCCTGAAATTCACTCTGTCACAGTACTGGACAATAAACATGGTGCCGTGAAATGGTTAGTCGCTCTATATACACTGACGGAAAAAATATCGCAATATTAAAATATAATTAACGGTGAGTAATGATATTTCAGCAATTCATCCGTCTAGGTAACATATTTAAGTGATCAATACTGCAAGATCGCTGGTTAATGTAAGCGCGAGGTAAGCGATTGAAAATGTGAAATGCTGGTACATTCAAAACCACTGAAACAGCCAGAATGTTGACTGCAAGCTTCCACACGAGCATGCATTGTGTTGCACAGGTGTCGCATGTCAGTTTGTCGGATGGAGTTCCACGCCTGTTGCACTTGATCGGTCAATGCAGTGATAGTTAACGCTGTCTGTGGAAGACGCTGAAGTTGTCGTCCAATGATTTCCCATATATGCTCGATTGGAGATAGAGATGGTGACTGAGCAGGCCAAGGCAACATGTTGACACTTTGTACAGCATGCTGGTAACAACAGTGGTATGTGGGCGAGCATTATCCTGTTTGCTAACACGCCCTGGAATGCTTTTCATGAATGCCAGCTCACCAGATTCACGTGAATCACCATAACGACGTACAAATTTGCTCTCAGGGTGCGTGAGATTATCACGAGAGTGCTCCTGCTGTCATACGAAAACGTAAGCGAGACCATAGCTCCAGGTGTAGTGTGTCCAGCATGCAAACAGGCTGGTTGCAACCCCTCAACTGGCCTGCTTCTAACCAACATATGGCCATCACTGACACCGAGCCAGAACCAGCCTTCACCAGGAAACACAACAGACCTCCACCCTGCCCTCCAATGAACTCTCACGTGACACGACTGCAGTCGCAAATGGTGGTGGTTTGGGGGTAGTGGAATGCGCGCTGCAGGAAGTCTGGCTCGGAGCTGTCCTTGAAGTACCGGCAACCGATTTGCAACAAAATGGCTCTGAGCACTATGGGACTTAACTTCTGAGGTCCCTTAGAACTTAGAACTACTTAAACTTAACTAACCTAAGGACATAACACACATCCATGCCCGAGGCAGGATTCGAACCTACGACTGTAGCGCAATTTGCAACAGTTCGTTATGTCAGTGTGGGGCCAACTGCTCCTCAAACTGCCGCTGCTGATGCTGTACGGTGCGCCAGAGCCCTAGCTAACTATGATTGTAATCCCTCTTGGTAGTCCCATGTGGCTGTCCGGAGCCCGGTTTTCTTGCGACCGTACATTCTCGTTACCACCACTGCCAGCAGTGTACTGTGGCTTCATTCTTGCCAAGTCTTTCTACACTATCGCAGAAGGAACATCCAGCTTCTCGTAGTCCTGCTGCACGCTCTCGTTCAAACTCAGTGAAGTTTTGATAATGGCGCCTTTGCCGCCTTAAAGGCACTTTTGGCTAACATCAACTCACCACGTCCAATCACAAAGGTAACTAACATTCTTGACCGTTACAGCGTGTATTTAAAGCAAATCTGATTTGCTTCTTCACAGTGGACCTACTAGCATCACTCTTTTGCGACTAGAGCGAAATTGGATTAGACACCATCTTTCAGTTGTAGAAACACGCCCACCAATTATGTTTATGTTGCACAACTGCTTCTTGGTTTTGTGATTTTTTTCCTGTCCGTGGACATCAGTGTTAATGCAGGGACACGTCCGCTAAGTCTAAATTAGAATTATATAGTAATACCTTCAGCTGATGACGGGCGTTGATATATATCAATGGGGACAGGTGAAAATGTGTGCCCCGACCGGGACTCGAGCCCGGGATCCCCTGCTTACATTTCAGACGCTCTATCCATCTTTTTCTTTTTTTCATTTTGTTCGTTGTTGATCGTTGTGTTTGGTCGTTGCGGACGTCACATGACATCCGGTCAAGTTCGTCTGTTGACCCTTCCATTCTGTTTTTTATTACAGAGGCCAACCAGCTCTCTGACCCGTACTGTGTGGATATATAAGGTGAGGATGTGGGTCTCGCGGGAGGCATGCGCGAGATAGTCCCTGCAGTCGCACTATCCTTTGTACCCTCGGTGGCTCAGATGGATAGAGCGTCTGCCATGTAATCAGGAGATCCCGGGTTCGAGTCCCGGTCGGGGCACACATTTTCATGTGAACCTGTTGATAAATATCAGCAGCTGAAGGTATTAATATATAATTCTAATTTCGTTCTAGACGGCTGCAGGTCATCAATGGTGTCTATTCTTCCGGACATGTCCGAAAGAACAGACACCATATCCATATAAGTATATAGATCTGCTAAGGGTTACCGAGCCAACGAAGTCTCTTTGAAAGTAACGGGGAAAGATTGAGATACATCTCCCTCATTTTTGACATATTCATATCCTGACTGCGCACAGCATATATCCACAGCATCTACATCCCCAGTGAGACAATGAGCTTGGAAAGCCAGAAAATGACTCAAGCGTAGAATATTCGAAGTTTTACTAAGGAATACACAATACAAAGCACACTATACTCCTAGTAGATTAGCTGGCTACAGCACGTCAACAACATGGAATAATTTATATCAAGAAATATTTTCTCACCCTTTCAGCAGGGTGGTGGACTACAGGTTTAGTAATAAGCCACGATTATTTGCGTGAAAATAAAAGTGTGAAAGCATTCGATAATTTAATCCCATGTACACAACAAATGCATGAGCTACGAATAACAAATATTTATGAGGTGTTGTGAATCTGTATATTCTATAGACGTAACGGTAGATTCTGTTAGCATAGTTTAAAGCCACGTGAGAATAACACCCAGCATTAATCCTTGACTGTTACTGACTCGTTGCGGGCTGATAATGCAGTAAAATGAAACCACAAAGTAAGTCCGTTCAGAAGGTGCAATGTCGTACATTTCCTGCAGCCGGCAGTAGAGTCACGGTATGTCGTATAGCGAATGTGTTCCACCGTTTCTCTCTGGGTTAGAGGGTATGCAGTAGCGAAACTTAAAAGTTAAAACTGTGAATCAAAGCATTTTGTATGAGATACATGGATCTAGCTCAACCTAACACACACTTTTGAATTACGTGTACACTACTGACCATTAAAATTGCTACACCACGAAGATGACGTGCTACAGATGCGAAATTTAACAGACAGGAAGAAGATACTATGATATGCAAACGATTAGCTTTTCAGAGCATTCACACAAGGTTGGCGCCGGTGGTGACACCTACAACGTGCTGACATGAGGAACGTTTCCAACTGATTTATCATACACAAACAGCAGTTGACCGACGTTGCCTGGTGAACCGTTGTTGTGATGCCTCGTGTAAGGAGGAAAAATGCGTACCATCACGTTCCCGACTTTGATCGGTTTATCGTATCGCGAAATTGCCGCTCGCGTTGGTCGAGATCCAATGACTGTTAGCAGAATATGGAATCGGTGGGTTCAGGAGGGTAATATGGAACGCCGTGCTGTATCCCAACGGCCTCGTATCACTAGCAGTTGAGATGACAGGCATCTTATCCGCATGGCTGTAACGGATCGTGCAGCCACGTCTCGATCCCTGATTCAACTGTGGGGACGTTTGCAAGACAACACCCATCTGCACGAACAGTTCGACGACGTTTGCAGCAGTATGGACTATCAGCTCGGAGACCATGGCTGCAGTTACCCTTGACGCTGCACCACAGACATGAGCGCCAGCGATGGTGTACTCAACGACAAACCTGGGTGCACGAATGGCAAAACGTTATTTTTTCGGATGAATCCAGGTTGTATTTACAGCATCGTGATGGTCGCATCCGTGTTTGGCGACATCGCGGTAAACGCACATTGGAAGCGTGTATTCGCCATCACCATACTGGCGTATCACCCGCCGTGATGGTATGGGGTGCCATTGGTTACACGTCTCGGTCACCTCTTGTTCCCACTGTCGGCACTTTGAACAGTGGACGTTACATTTCAGATGTGTTACGACCCGTGGCTCTACCCTTCATTCGATCCCTGAGAAAGCCTACATTTCAGCAGGATAATTCACGACCACATGTTGCAGGTCCTGTACGGACCTTTCTGGATACAAAAAAAATGTTCGATTGCTGCCCTGGCCAGCACATTCTCCAGATCTCTCACCAATTGAAAATGTCTGATCAATGGTGGCCGAGCAATTGGCTCGTCACAATACGCCAGTCACTACTCTTGATGAACTGTGGTATCATGTTGAAGCTATATGGGCAGCTGTACCTGTACACCCCATCCAAGCTCTGTTTGACTCAATGCCCAGGCGTATGAAGGCCGTTATTACGGCCAGAGGCGGTTGTTCTGGGTACTGATTTCTCAGGATCTATGCACCCAAACTGTGTGAAAATGTGATCACATGTCAGTTCTAGGATAATGCATTTGTCCAATGAATACCCATTTTTATCTGCATTTATTCTTGGTGTAGCAGTTTTAATGGCCAGTTGGTTATTTTATGACGATGATCAAGATATTTTATAGCTAACGAACAGACATAAGTGTCGTATTTCAATAAGTACTTGAGCCATGCGGTCTTCATCTACAAGTATTTCACTTGCTGAGGCAGAATAATATCATCGACAGCTAGAAGGTAAAAACTGCGCAGTCCTTAATCAACAGATTCATGAAAATGCCTTCAGATACGTGAAAATTTCAATATTTCACTGTCAATAGAAGATTAGCGTTGGTTAGGATATACCGCGAATGATGGATATTGTATAAAAATACAACATTAAAGTTTTGCGGGTATCGTAGCCAAGTTTGATTACCATGATTTAGAAATGCTAGTTTATAACAAAACCAAGCAGTCCAAGGTTCTCCAACTTTAAATACTGAAATCAACTTTCTGGTAATTACCATTCCTCCTCCATCTGCAAAGATTTGTACTGACAATCGAAGAACACAGAGGGCGACAAAGTACAAGGTGACCATAGCGTCTTTCCCGAAAACAAAAGTTGCAGAGCGTCTCTGGATCCGTTCCAAGACTGTGGCCATGCCTACTTGATAAGCATTGCAAATACTGGAAGAGTACCACATAATCGGCAACACTAGCGTCTTGTATGCTATTTCCTTTACGCATCCATTGCCATTTCGTAAGAACCCTTCCAAACAACCTAAGACTTCCTTTCGACTTTCCTAATACAGATTTTACGTGATCGTCCCACTTCCTGTCGCTCTTACAACATATGATGTGCTCAAGAAGTTCATCACTAATCTTGTAATCACATACCATCGTGTCTTTATCTTTTTATAGGCTTTACTTTACATTTATTTACCTTTAAAGAGAGCTGTATTCATTACACTACGTGCAAACGTTGTCCAAAGCTTTCTTCACTTACTTATGATTGTTCAACAACGATACTTTTCCGTACTCCCAGCATAGTTACGAACGATCTTGTAGCGCCGCTGATACTATCTGATAAATCGTTTATGTATATTGAAAACATTAGAGAAGTTTGATTACTGTTGTTTTTGTTGCCGTCTTCAGTCCAGAGACTGGTTTGATGCAGCTTTCCATGCTTGATTACTGTACACATGAGTTAATGTGTTAATTTGACGTGAAGTTCGTAAGCCTGAAAATGTTAAGAAAAGGTTTGAAAGAATGCTTAAAGTTTGTTGGAAGTCAGTACGTGCTCTCATTATGACACAGTGGATGAATATAGGCTGGGTAATTTGCCCTCAAATTTGAGCAAAAGCAAATTTTTCACGCATTTCGACGTTTATGGTGTCATATATTTTGAACTATGTGTCTTAGAATGATATAATTTAGCAGGCACATTCAGTGATAAACGTATATACCTTCTTCAAATTGTATTTCAAATTATGTTAGTAGTAAAGAAGTAACAATTTAAACCGTCATGCATGATGTTGAAGTTTAACTCCTCGCTATTTTAAGCAAAATCAAGTTTTTCACGCATCTCAATGTTTATGACGTCATATCTGCTGAGCTGTGTGTCGACCAATGAGATAATTTTGCAGGTACATTCATTGGTACACGCGGATACTGTCTGTAAACTGTGTTATGAATAGAGTCGTTAATAAAGAAGCAACAAATTAAAGCATCGTGTCTGACAGTGAAGTTCGATTGCATAAACAACGAACATTTAGTAAGCGACAACCATTTTTCCTTTCATCATTTTGTGGGGGGATATTGACGAGAAAAAGTTTCGTTAAGTTTTTAAATCATACGTGAAATTTGTTGGAAATCGCTAAGTGCTCGCACTCTCAAATACTGGATGAATAAAGTTAGGGTATTAGCGCGTCATTAATTGCACTGCCTCAGGACAAACACACAGTTTCTAACTGTAATATTTAGCTTATTGCGTTAAACTTTTAGCAGTAATGAGTAGATTATGGCAGCATTTAAAATTTTCCAAATTCGCTCAATAATTTCTGGAAATACTGAAAATCAAATTTTTCTTACACTGGAAGCCGTTAGATAGGCAACATGCAACTGGTAACTAGTTCCGTATTCCGGGATGGTCGCCTGCCGGAGTGGCCGTGCGGTTCTAGACGCTACAGTCTGGAGCCGAGCGACCGCTACGGTCGCAGGTTCGAATCCTGCCTAGGGCATGGATGTGTGTGATGTCCTTATGTTAGTTAGGTTTAATTAGTTCTAAGTTCTAGGCGAATGATGACCTCAGAAGTTAAGTCGCATAGTGCTCAGAGCCATTTGAACCATTTGAACCGGGATGGACGCTTAGAAATAGAGATTCCTCGAGCCAGTCACATATCTGCGAATGTATTCTGTATGATCATATGTTGGTTAGTAGTGGACGATGTGGTAGTGTCAAACACCTTTCGGATAACTATGTACCGAATATACCTGTTCATTGGCATCTATTGTTTGCATGGTCCATAACGAGTGGAGCTTGTTATAGAAACGTAGAATCTGAATGGAACACTGTTTCTGTATCGTTGACGACGGTGAGCAGTGAATAGTAGCAGTTAGATTAGGGAGGCGCGTCTTTGTGCTGGCCATACCGCCCGCACCCGCGCCTGCGCTCCTCGTGGCCGGATCGCCCACTCCGCCACGAGAACCCCGCCTTTTGTTTCGGCACTCACTCCACCCGTCTCCACCGCCCGGCTATAAGCGCCTACTCCATCACCTCCCTCCCCTGTTCAAATAAATCCTCTACATTTCTTACGCCTCAGATATTACCTCCTAGAATACACCTGCAAAGAGCTGCGGAAACCACCTTTACGTGAGTCGAAAGGTTAAGATAGGAAAATTAGTTTTCAGTACCCAGTCAGTGTCCACCCATCGGAGATGGGTCACAACTCCTAACTGTTCATGGATAGTGAAGTATATCCGCTGTGGTCATATCACAGCACGGCAAACTGAACCGTATAAAGCCATGTAACTCTAGATATGCATCTCTAAGTCGTTTCCACCGTGTATTCATGAGATATCATTCCAGTGTTGATATCCTAGCTCTTCTGGAAGCGGTCATGTAGAAGGAAAGAACAGTTTAGCATACGGTCGATAGCGAGGTCATTAGAGACGTAGCACAATGTCGAATTCCGAAAGGATGGAGAAGAAAATCGGCCGTGCCATTTTGAAAAGAGCTAGCCCAGAATTTGCCTGTAGGGATTTAGGGAAATATCTGAACCGTCGTCCTCCAGAATGCGAGTCCAGCGTGCTAACCACTGCACCACCTCGCTCGGTCGGTTGTATAGCAGACGACCATACATAGGCATAATCTTGTAGCTTTTTTGATGCTATAACGCAGCTGACTTCAGAAATAGTTTATGAACATAAAGATGCAAAGTTGGTCATATGGCTAATGCTGCTCTGCAACAACATACAAGCGTATTTCAAAGTGTGCAGGGCATGTACACTACTGGCCATTAATATTGCTACACCAAGAAGAAATGCAGAAGATAAACGGGTATTCATTGGACAAATATATTACACAAGAACTGATATGTGATTACATTTTCATGCAATTTGGGTGCACAGATCCTGAGAAATCAGAACCCAGAACAACCACCTCTGGCCGTAATAACGGCCTTGATACGCCTGGGCATTGAGTCAAACAGAGCTTGGATGGTGTGTACAGGTCGTGCATTATCCTGCTGAAATGTAGTGTTTCGCAGGGATCGATGAAGGGTAGAGCCACGACTTGTAACACATCTGAAATGTAGCGTCCACTGTTCAAAGTGCCGTCAATGCGAACAAGAGGTGACCTAGACGTGTAACCAATGGCACCCCATACCATCACGCTGGGTAAAACGCCTGTATGCCGATGACGAACACACGCTTCCAATGTGGGTTCACCGTGATATCGCCAAACACGGATGCGACCATCATGATGCTGTAAACAGAACCTGTATTAATCCGAAAAAATGACGTTTTGCCATTCGTGCACCCAGGTTCGTCGTTGAGTACACCATTGCAGGCGCTCCTGTCTTTGATGCGTCAAGGGTAACCGCAGCCATGGTCTCCGAACTGATAGTCCATGGTGCTGCAAACGTCGTCGAACTGTTAGTGCAGATGGTTGTTGTCTTGCAAACGTCCCCATCTGTTGACTGAGGGATCGAGACGTGGCTGCACGATCCGTTAAACCATGCCTGTCATCTCGACTGATAGTGATACGAAGCCGTTGGGATCCTGCACGGCGTTCCGTATTACCCTCCTGAACCCACCGAGTCCATATTCTGCTAACAGTCATTTGATCTCGACCAACACGAGCAGTAGTGTCGCGATACGATAAACCGCAATCGCGATAAGCTACAATCCGTCGGAAACCAGATGGTATGCATTTCTCCTCCTACACGAGGCATCACAAAAACGTTTCACTAGGCAACGCCGGTCAACTGCTGTTTGTGTATGAGATATCGGTTGGAAACTTTCCTCATGTCAGCACGTTGTAGGTGTCGCCACCGGCGCCAACCTTGTGTGAATGCTCTGAAAAGCTAATCATTTGCATATCACGGCATCTTCTTCCTGTCGGTTAAGTTTCGCGTCTGTAGAAAGTCATCTTCATGGTGTAGCAATTTTAATGGTCAGTAGTGTATATAATACTGAAATATGGAGCTACGGATTTCCTAAAATAGCCGTAAAGCAGAGCCACAGCAGTTACACATCTTCAAATATATATATATATTTTAAATCACGGTCTCAGTCACACTTTACTCGTATTTCCGTTAATTCGGTTTCGGCACATATGTGCCATCTTGATGACGATTGCACGGAAGTGCCGAAAACTGTCTAGCTGTTGATTAACGGAAATATAATGCGTTTGACACTACGACATGAAATTATTCTATATTCACACATACACTTTGCAAGTCACTGTACAGTGTATAGTCAGGCTAATTCCCACCAGTATTATCGTTTGTCTGTCCTATCACATTTACCCATTGAACAAGGGAAAAATTAGTGTCTTTATGACTCAGTACGGTCCATAATCCTTCTTATCTTTTTCTTACTATCCCAACGCGACATATAAGAGTTGACAGTAGCAAAGTCGCACAGCTTCCCTCGAATACCTCTTCTCTAAGTATACCCTATAGGGTTTCTTGAGAACAATGTCAAATTTCTTCAAAAAAATTCACATATATGTTAGGCAAGAAACTCTGCTTCACTTTCTTAATGGCTGTGTCAACCTGTCATGATCCTACCATCGCATCTGCGAACCCGTTCTATGCGTGTTGTGATGCCTACTTGATGTGACCGTACAGCCATCTCAACACTGGAAAAACGATATGACAGTGTGCTTCCACAACTGAGAATATTCATTAGGGTCAAGCCGTACCCATTTGTGGCCGTGCGGTTCTAGGCGCTTCAGTCCGGAACCGCGCTGCTGCTACGGTCGCAGGTTCGAATCCTGCCTCGGGCATGGATGAGTGTGATGGCCTTAGGTTAGTTAGGTTTCAGTAGTTCTAAGTCTAGGGGACTGATGACCTCAGATGTTAAGTCCCAAAGTGCTTCAAGCCGTACCCATACGAAGTTACATAGGCTAGGACTTGACACGTGACGATATACATGCGATTTTCGTGTCAGTTAGGATAATACGAAGATAAGGTCAACACAACAGACAGTCCCTAACCAGATAAAATCTCCGAACCGGCCAGGAATGGAACCCGGGCCCCTACGTTTAACAATCTACCGCACTGTCCCCGCAGCTACCAAGTCTTGAAAGTGATTTCCTTTGCGGATGCACTACAATTTCCAGAACCTAAGTCTTCCATGCGCCTTCTCTAATCCTGATCCTACATCTTTGTCCCACTCCACATAGGTTCTTAATATTACCCGCAAATATTGGAAATGGAAATTTGTGGTAAGGACTTATGGGACCAAACTGCTGAGGTCATCGGCCCCGAAGCTTACACAATACTTAATCTAACTTAAACTAACTTCCGCTAAGGAAAACACACACACCAATGCCCGAGAGAGGACTCAAACCTCCGCAAATATTCATTAGATATAATGTTGTAAGATGTTAACCATCTATCTTGTGATGTGATACTGTGGGCTTCTTTCTCTATTCCTATCTTTTATTCATTCACATTTAATGAGATTAGCCATTTGCTACACTATGGGGAAATGTTTCCCAAGTCACTCTGGCCGTTTGCATGAATGCGAATTCCATTAACGTGTCCCCCTATTTCTGTGGTCCTTCTTTACTAGACGTTATTTTAGATGTAGGGGAAGGCTAAAGTTTTCACGCAAATTCTTATTAGTTAACACTTTTCGTTAGGTTGATACTGTATTCGCAGTGGCATTAAACTGAAAATAATCTACAGTAACAAATCCTGCAAATATTTCCTTGTTTGTCCATGACTTCATATTCTCTTCTGCTTCTAACTTCACGACATTCAGCTGTCAGTTAAGAGGAATAGGTTGCATAAAAAGGTGTTAATTTCGCCAGTAGAAAGTTGTATGGATTGATTTTATTTACGACTTTTCTTTTGTAGAGTCTCTAAGTTAAAACCAAGAAATTTTGTTCTATGTTTTAAGGATCTCTAATTAATATAAAAATAGACTTGGCTGTCTCACAGAAGAGATATGAAAGCACGAGCACTCAAAGTACTGAATATAGCGAAATTTTGAATGAAAAAAGTGGGGGAGGGGAAAGCGAGAGATACCTACTTGTCCAGTCTCGTTTCGTTACGGTTAGAAGATTTATGACTCAGAATGACCATCGTACTTAAAAATGCTGGATTCAAATCGCTACGAGGGCATCAGATTGGCTTAAGAACCGTTTAGATGCAACTTCCATGCA
This sequence comes from Schistocerca gregaria, assembly GCF_023897955.1. Classification (NCBI taxonomy): domain Eukaryota; kingdom Metazoa; phylum Arthropoda; class Insecta; order Orthoptera; family Acrididae; genus Schistocerca; species Schistocerca gregaria. The sequence continues at coordinate 619,467,222 of NC_064931.1, read as the reverse complement.
GAGGCTAGAGAAACAACTTAGTGTATTGGACTTTATGGTTAAACAAGCACACAAGGTTCGATCGTTCTCATGGTCATTGGGCTTCCCTGCACCTGTTAATACCCGTACAACCTTGGATCGGTTACATAGTAATCGCTCATGTTCGACGCAGCCGTTCGGAGTATGAGTGACCTAACATCTTACGGATCTTAGTGTGACAGAGATCAATTTACTGATGCTGGGATTGAGTAAAACTGTTGAATGGTTATTGAAGAGACACAGAATAAATTCGGACATGACAGAGTACAACAAACTGTTTACTCGAGATTACACATGTAAAAATAAATTTTTAAACATTTTAAATAAAATCCAAGAATTTAAAGGGTTTTACACCAGTGCGACCAAGTAAGATGACAACCTTCGTTACTCGGTCGTTTCCTCTGAACGTAATATTTGGAATTATGAAGTTATCAGGAAACATATATAATCAGCGAAATATTATTTGCAACTTGTAGAGAAACTAGACTGCAGTTCTAAAAGTCATGACATTCAGTAGAGATCGAGAAAAGGTTGCAGTCTATCCCCTTGTTGTTCTATCTGTGCAGTAAACAACTAGTAAAGTAAACGAAAGCGAAATCTGAAAAGGAATTAATGTTCAGGGAGAAGGAATGAAAGCTTTGTTGTAGATTACATTTTAATTCTATTAGAAATGGAATAGAACTTGATGGATCAGTTGAATGGAATGGCTTGTCTTGAAAAGAGCGTATGAGATGAGCATAAAAAATTTAAAAGAAGGATAACGAAGTGTAGTCAAAATAAGTCAAGTGGCGCTGAGGAAATTAGGCTAGAAAATTAGACGCTGAAAGTTGTACACAAGTTTTGTTATTTGAACAGCAAAATATCTGAGGATAGCAGAAGTAATCAGAATATAATGTGTATACTTGTAACAGGAGAGAGCTTCTGAAAAATATATGTGTTCTCATCGAACATAAGTTTAAATGTTAGGAAGCTTTTTGTGAAAGAATTTGTGTGGAATGTAGCCTGATGTGGAAGTGAAACACAGATGACAAACAGTACAGACACGAAAAGAATATAGGCTTTTGAAATGTGGTGAAAATTGTAGGGGGTAAATCAAGTGACTAATGAAGATGTAATGAATGAATCGAACTGGCGAAAGAAAGAGTCCTATGATACAACATAACTAAATGAAGGGATACGATGATAGTATGCATGATAAATGAAGAAGTAGTTAATTTGGTAAAAAAAGGGTAATGATGGGGAGGGGGGGTTAAAAATTGTAGAGCAGCACCAAGGCTTGAATACAGTTAGTACGTTCAGATAGATGTAGAGTGAAGTAGCAGTGCCAAGCTGAAGAGAGACTCAAACTGGGTAAACTAGCTTGGAGAGCTGCATTAAACTAGTCTTCGGACCGATAACTACAAGAACAGCCTTCTCGGAATCCAGTTCGTCAAATTCGCTGTAATTTGTGCCGAACTCCGTGCCATTATAGGGACCGTGAATCAGATTAGACGTGAGCAGCGGCTGCAACTTCTCATCTGTTACGATTCCCTTAATACTCTACAGATTATCCAGAATTCGATTCAATGCCGCTAGATGAAATAGTCCGTAACATCCAGGAAGCATCCCATCACTTGAAAGGGGGCGGTGGAGTCCTTTTTCTGAGTACTGGACCACGTGGGAATTAATAGTAAGAGATATATAAATGACTGTAAAAGAACTGTAACAGAACTAAAATTCGGGAGTTAAATGACATAAACTACAACGCACCAAGAGAATATAAAAACAATATTTCACGAGTAAGGAACAAAGGCATGTACTTTCACGTGTAAAAAAAGAGGCTTTTTCATTTTTTCCCTTTTCAGTCATCGCTAGGACGCTCGTTTCCACGACTTACGTTTTCATTATTATTTTAAATAATATGAGGTACTTTCAGTTAACGGCAGAAATGTGCTGGAAACTTTATTATAGAACGCTGATTACAGTACCGTTCTTTAAAATTTGCATAGTCTGTCAATGATTTTCTAGCAATTAAGATGTCACTGAAACTGCTGAGTCTAAAACCATACTCAACAAATAGAGTGCAGGAAATAATTGAATGCGTCAGTAAAAGCAAAAAAACAATTGACCCTGAGAGAGCGGCAAAAAAAAAAAAAAGAAAAAAGAAAAGAAAAAGAGTGTAAAAGAGATAAACCCTCGTTGACAACATATCCCACAGAGTATAGACTCATACAAAATGCTACAATCGGCGAGATATAATCACAGTAATAAATGAATATAATTTAAACAGAAAAATACGAGTAAGAACTTATTCCATTCACTGGTTGCCAGTAACTGGAAATAAGTGGCAAGCACAAAATGAGATCATATCCTTAAAAGAAAACTATTCCATTTAAAAAAAAAAGTACAATTAATAGTTCCAGGTATTGTATCAATGCTTACGTTATATGCATAAGTCAGGCGGTAGCAATGGGCAAGGTAACTAGACAGAGGTGCCATACCAAACAAAAACCAAACCCCTGTGTTGCCACAGAATTATTATTTTTTTACGGCAGGGGACGAATAGAAGAATTGGTTTCTTGGTTAATAACACAGCTGCAGTTTTATCTACCGTGTTATTCATATAGTGTTATGCTTATATGGGTGATCGGGTTCTGTCAATACCTTCGTGTAAAAATGTTTCCGGGTGTCTACGGGTTCATGATTCGGCCGAAGCAAATCAACGGCCACGAATGTCTTTCTTCAGGGATGCAAAAATATGGAAACAGCATAGAGAGAGATCGGGACTGCATGGAGGTTGTGTAAAGGATTTCTAGCGAAACTTTTGCAGGGTAGTAGAAACAACCTTGGGAGGATTTGATCATGTACACTGAAACAAGCCCGCTACCTTTTATAGCAGCGAATATGTTGAAGAAGGTTTGCTTCCTGATACCTTCCATATTGGGCGGTAGACTGGTTTTGGTGATTAAAACACCAGGCAAGCCCCCTATTTTGAGTCGTCAGTCTTCTAACTGGTTTGATGCTGCCTGCCACGAATTCATCTCCTGTGCCAACCTCTTCATTTCAGGGTAGCAATCGCAACGTACGTCCTCAATTATTTGCTGGATGTATTCCAATCTCTGTGTTTCTCTACAGGTTTTGCCCTCTACAGCTCCCTCTAGTACCATGGAAGTCATTCCCTGATGTCTTAATAGATGTCCTATCATCCAGTCACTTCTTGTCAGTGTTTTCCACATATTCCTTTTCTCTCCGATTCTGCGTAGACCCTCCTTATTCCTTACCTTATCAGTCCACCTAATCTCCAACATTCGTCTGTAGCACCACATCTCACATGCTTCGGTTCCCTTCTGTTCCGGTTTTCCCACAGCAGCCCATGTTTCACTACCATACAATTTTTTGTGCTCCTAACGTACATTCTCAGAAATTTCTTCCTCGCATTAAGGCCAACGTTTGCTACTAGTATACTTCTCTTGGCCAGGAATGCCCATTTAACTAGTGCTAGTCTGCTTTTCATGTACTGCTTTTTCCATCTTCCATCTGTCAATGGTTATTTCCCTGTATCGGTAGTAGAATTCCTTAACTTCATCTACTTTGTGACCACCAGTCCTGATGTCGTGTTTCTCGCTGTTCTCATTTCTGCTACTTCTCATTAACTTCGTCTTTCTTCGATTTAATCTCAGTCCATATTCTGTACTCATTAGATTGTTCATGCCATGCAGCAGATATTGTAATTCTTCTTCACTTTCACTCAGGACAGCGACGTCATCTTTTATTTCCATCATTACTTCTTCGACGTACCGATTGAATAGTAGGGGGGGGGGGGGGGGGGGGGAAGATTACATTCCCGTCTTACTCCCTTTTAATCCGAGCATTTCGTTCGTCCACTCTTATTATTCCCTCTCGGTTCTTGTACATACTGTATATTACCCGTCTCTCCCTGTATCTTACCCCTATTTTTCTAAGAATTTCGAGCATCTTGCACCATTTTACATTGTCGAACGGTTTTTCCACGTCGACAAATCCTATGAACGTGTCCTGATTTTTCTTTAGTCTTACTTCCATTATCAACCGCAACGTCAGAATTGCCTCTCTGGTGCCTTTACCTTCCCTAAAGCCAAACTGATCATCATCTAACACAGCCTCAATTTTTATTTCCATTGTTCTGTATATTATTCTTGTCAGCAAGAAAAAAGTGATTCTATAAGTCTTTTGTGCAGTGTATTTTCATTTTAAGTTGTAGGTAATATTTTTTGCTGAAAAAGTACGACGAGGTTCCCTAATGGATAATACTGATATAATATCCTCTGTCGGAGCGCAACATCTCACTAATTATGGAGGAATGTCGAAAGCGTTTTCAGACGAAAAATGGGAAACATGCGGTACCCGAAACGGAAACCAAATGACGGGAAATATGCGGTACCCGAAACGGAAACCAAATGACTTCATCGTAGTTCCTCATATGAGTGTATAGTGCGAGTAGTGTGGTGTTGAGAAACGAATGAACAGCTTTATCAGCACTTGACCGAGCTTGAAAGATGTCTCATTGTGGGCCTCCATTTGGTCGTTGGATCGAATATTGCAGTATCCAGATTTCTGAGGCATTTGTATGTGACAGTGGCGTGATGTTAGACTGCATGGGAACGCGAGGACAGGTATACGCGTTATCAAGTTCTCGGGTGAACCCGTTTGACCGCTACAAAGAAGTTGGCCTTATTGTGCACCGAGCACATCGTAACTCCTTCACATATGCGCCTGCTATCTGAGAACAAGTAATGGACTCCCAGCAACATTCCGTGTCACTCTACATTTGCATCAGCCAGTCTAGGGAATTACCGTTCCATATGTAGGTCGCCGTTAAGACAACACAAGCGGTTGCGTTTGGAGTGGTGCCGTGACTGGGAACCATGGGCTATTTATGAATGGCGTCGCACTGTGTTCGAAGATGAACCACGGTTCTGCACTACTCCGGATGACCATCGTAGGTGACTAGGTGACTATTCGACTTGCGGGAGGGGGGCAGGGGGGGGAAGGGGGAGGGGGGGGAGGGGGGGGGACACTCTTCAAGTGCTTCGGAGAAACACAGCGGTTTTTTAGTCCTGGAGTCATATTGTAGGGTTTTAGGGAGCCATTCGGTATGGCTTCAGGTCACGGCTCATAGTGCTTGAGGGAACATTGAAGGTACAACAGCACGTCATGGACATCCTGTGTCCTCGTCTCTTACAGCTCATTCGACAGTACTGTGCTTCCATTTTTCAACAGAGCAATGCTCGTCCACAATGGCATGTGTCTCTATGAAATGTCAGCGAGATGCTGAGAAGTTCGTGGTCAGCAAGTTCCCCAGCTTTGTTACCAACAGAACATCTGTGGGAACAGCTCGGACGTCAAATGCGTGCCAGTATTCAAGATATGCAGGATCAGCTACAACAGCTGTGGGCGAGCTTTCATCGCGAGAGGACACGTCGGCTGTATGATACTATTCTCAAACACATACGTGCATGCAGGCAGGACGGAGAGGGTGCAACTTCTTGCAGATATGTGGGCTCTTCGTAAATTTGACTCGATTTTGAAATTACTGTAATAACGTCATATACGCTATTAGTCCGTGAGATCTCGTTTTATTTCCTCCTCCCATTGTGTGTCTCTGTTTTCGCTAGGCAATGAGTACAGAAAACAGCATTGTACACTAAGTGTAAAGCGAACAATGTTGCACTGTTGGTAACAGAGTGACCTTTCGTGAGGTCAGCCATCCTGATTTAGGTTTCACGTAGTTTCCGTTAGAAACTACAAGCAAATTCCGGATGGTTCCTACTATAACGCCACTGCCTGCCCCAGCTTTGTCGAACTAGACCTATTAGTATGTAAATGCCCATCTTTAAAATTTATGTTTTTATTCTTAATCCATAATACCATGATATGTCAATATCCATGTAAAAGTGACCCACGAATGAATAGAACTAGTAGCACTACAATATTCACTTCACGATATTTGTAACGATAGTAATAACTTCATCGCAGGGCGCCCTGAACGACTGAAGCAGCCAGACAGATCTCACAAATCGGGCACGCTATACCTCAGAGCTTGTCTGGGATCGGTGTCAAACCGAATCTCCATCGATTGAGCGAATTACCCTGCTGATCGGTCGCCTCTCGGTTTCATTTAAACGAGATTATCCGTCTACGTAACTCGTCGGTTTCTAAGTCATACTGGATCGGCCCGTAAGTCCTAGCAGAAGAAGTGACAATTTTGCTTGTAAAATAAATTGTCTTAGCAATGAGTTTTGTGGTGTTCATTAGAGAACTATGTGCTCTAGAAAACAGTGTGTTTGTATTTTATATACTGATATACTTCTTGGTATTTTCAGGTCATTAAAATGGAGCATCAAATCGCCACGAAAGAGCAATTTGACACCTTCTGCTTTTTGGGTGTAATGGAGGTGCCAAAGCCACAGAAACCGATTGAGAGATTTTTGAAGTGTGTAGCGAAGATGCCACACTTCTTAAGACGTCACATAACTGGTCTAAGCAATTAAAAGACGACAATTTCGACATAATAGGCATGTATGATCTACCACGAATTGCTTGATCGGAACCAAACAGTGAATGCGGCTCTTTACGTCCGACAAGTGCAATGAGTCAACAACGCTACCCAGCAAACTGACCTGACCGGCAAAATGGCGCTCTTCCGCAACACGACAATGATCCTCATGTTGCCATGGAAACCATTCAAACACTTTGACGGAACGAGCAACCACATCATCCGTTTTTTCCCGAACTGGCGTCTTCAAATTTCCATCTGTTCCTATCCGCCTCCAATGCACTGCGTGGCGTTTACCTCAATAATGACGTCAAATTGAATGTTTGGCTGGTTCAAATGGCTCTGAGCACTATGCGACTTAACTTCTGAGATCATTAGTCCCCTATAACGTAGAACTAATTCAACCTAACTAACGCCGGCCGAAGAGGCCGTGCGGTTCTAAGCGCTGCAGTCTGGAACGGCGAGACCGCTACGGTTGCAGGTTCGAATCCTGCCTCGGGCATGGATGTGTGTGATGTCCGTAGGTAGTTAGGTTTAACTAGTTCTAAGTTCTAGAGGACTAATGATCTCAGAAGTTGAGTGCCATAGTGCTCAGAACCATTTGAACCATTTTGAAACCTAACTAACCTAAGGACATCATGCACATCCATGCCCCAGGCAGGTCGCTCGGTTCCAGATTTTAGCGCCTAGAACCGCACGGCCACTCCGGACGGCAATTGAATGTTTGTCATGGCGATTTCTTCCATAGGAATCCAGGTGATTTCTACAGTCGGAGCACTGAATAGCTTGTTGAAAGTTGAGAAGAAGCTGTAAACAACAACGGAGAATTCGTTATTGATTCATTTGTTTTTCATTTCCTGTTTATTTATGTGGGAACCCACATTTAAAAAATTGCCAGAACTTATGGGCCAACCAGACAGGTCTCATGCTTTCATTAGACACATACTACGTAGCACAGTCCGCATTTAAATTAGTGATAGTCGTTTCAGCACCAAATGGCAATCTGCTATATTTATATGACACACCATGACGAGTTTTGCATCGAAGGCTCGATAACACAAGATTTCCGCTGTGGTGGAACCCAGCAGCTTGACATTCCTCGTAGACAAGTGACCCCTGTAGTGTTAGCACGGAGGTGGGTAATACTATTTTAGCCGCAGCACGACGAACAGATAGCGTTGTCAGGCAAACTGCAGTGGTTAGTAGCTCTAGCGAGTGGCCACTAGGTCTCATTTGCTGGTGGTTACTGGAACTGGAAGACAATATTAGTTCGCCGCCGTAGCAAGCCGGACAGCGCGTCAAACACGAGGAGAATTCGAGTTGGATTCCTGATACTATGGAGAACTATTCCCCCGAGAGAGGACAGCAACAGGTTGAAATTAGTCTCCTGAGAGCCAGGGGATAGTTACTTGCGCGGAAGCCCGGAATCCGGCAGGGACAGGTTGACACTAGCAGCCAGCAGAACGCTTTTCTTACGAAATGCCCCTCTACACACCATAGGCAGATACGCGACACAGTAGCCTGTATGGCCCTGATCGACTGACAGAGTGCAGTTTGAAAATGTTGCGTGGAACGAAAATTTGTGCGTACCCGGTACTCGAACCACGATTTCCCAGTTTTCGTGAGCCGTCACCTTAACCATTACGTCTGAGCCCCCTCAAGGCCCAACAGAAACTTTTATCGTCAGACTTGTTTCCACCCATGCTCTTTGAACACTATTACCAGAGGTTTGGCTGCAGGATATGTAAGAATGTCACCACCGGGGAGTACCGTGGATTACTCTGCCATGGAGGTATTTACGAATGGAATTAAACCCAGTTCACTATATCAGTTCACCAGTGGTTCTATTCTTACACAATCTGTAGGAGGACCTCTGGTAGTAGTGTTCGTAAGTAACTGGCGGAAACATCAGGGAAAATGAAAGTTAGAGACTGCTCTGGAAGTGTGATAACATAGCCTACCCCAGAAATCTCCACACTGCCACACACAGGGTAGCAGTTCTTACGTGAGTAGGTCAATAGTCACACCAAAAACAGGAAAACAAAGGTTACTCAAACACAAACGCAGTTTGATGGCTTAAATTAGACCTCGTGAAGTCCGTGTCTTTCATTGCACACCACTTACAGCTAGCTAATGGCTCCATGAGCAGATAAAAGGTCGCTGTCAATGAATTACGTGTGCATGTACCGATAAATAGCCCTCGCCTGTAAAATTGAAAAAACTAATCAGAATTGTAAGCCCACGCACGGGAACGAGCCTGCAGATCCATTTAAGCTTTCTGTACCGACAGAATAACTTCACCCTTTGTTGAGAATCACTTACTCCCCCCCTAGGAATGTGTAACAGTTCATTTCCCCACAAACCCCGATTTGCTTCCTACTTCCACGTCGGTGGACTCGTTGATTTCGCGAGACCCAAGTAACTTCATAAATAGTTTAAACACTCCGGCCTTTCGGCCAGTCAACTTCAGAAGCATACAGTTACCCGTGGTAATACTTCTTTGGAAAGTACTGTCTCCTGGCAGGACTTCTCGTAATATTGTTAATTGGCCAAATGTTTGAAGAGAGAGAATACTAGAGTTTCTGTAAATTATACGATGGGTTTTGCCCGAAGTTTCGTGACCAAACGAAGAGCAGAAATTGGGGTAAAAAACTAACGACCGTGAGGTATGGTTATGCAAAAAAGAGGATTTATTTCCTTCCAAGTAATCAGGCTACTTACAAAATCTTACTTAGTGCTTTGAAGGAAAATTTTTGTCCTAATTTTCATAGACCAACGGAAAATGTGAGACAGACAAATGGAGCAAGGCTGTCAAACTCAGCAGCGAGAGGTCTAGTTCTGTAAAGAAAAATATTTAATTGCTTGAATGTAATAATGGTAAATAAGAAAAAATGTATTTTTCACTTGAGGGTAAACTGAAATTTTTCACGAGTAGCTGGCTGTGTAAATGAAGTGTCAAGAAGTTCATCACTTCAAGGCGTATAAAAAGTTCCAGCAGTGTGATATTTAACTGTCAAAAACGCTTTCTTTGACCAGGTGCTAAATTTAGGTCATATCAACAAGATATGCTGACCCTACGACTTTACATAGAAGATACGTTAATGAAAGACAAACCTACGTTTATAACATTTGTAGACTTAGAGGGAACTTCTCACAATGTTGACTGGAATACTCTCTTTCAAATTTTAAAGGTGACAGGGGTAAAATAGATGGAGCGAAAGGAATTTACAATTTTTACAGAAATCAGAGGCAGAAGAGTCGAGGGGCACGAAAGGGAAGTAGTGGTTGAGAAGGGATTGAGACAGGGTTGTAGCATCTTCCAGATGTTATAAAATCTATATATTGAGCAAGCAGTAAAGGAAACAAAAGAAAAATTTGGAGTAGGAATTAAAGACCAGGGAGAATAATTAAAAACTTTGAGGTTTGCCACTGACATTGTAATTCTGTCAAAGACAGCAAAGGACTTGGAAGACCAGCTGAACCGAATGGACAGTGTTTTGAGAGGAGGATACAAGACGAACATCAACAAAAGCAAACCGAGGGTAATGGAATGTAGTCGAACTAAATCAGGTGATGCCGAGAAAACTAGATTAGGAAATGAGACACTTAAAAGTAGTAGACGAGTTTTGCTATTTGGGCAGAAAAATAACTGCTGATGCATCGCCGCAATCGCTCAAGTAGCTCAAGTAGCTTGTCAAGTGGCATCACCAGGAAGCTGAGTGTACCAAATTACAGTCTTCCCCGCCAAGGAAAAATCCCAGGCTGTTTCGGGAATCGAACCCTAGTTCTCCGCATATCAGCCAGACACGATGCCCATGGAGTGTTACCATGTACGGAAGTAAAACATGGACGATAGTTTAGACAAGAAAAGAACAGTGGTTGGGAAGGGAGTGAGACAGGGTTGTAGTCTCTCCCCGATGTTATTCAATCTGTATATTGAGCAAGCAATAAAGGCAACAGAAGAAAAGTTCGGAGTAGGTATTAAAATCCATGGAGAAGAAATAAAAACTTTGAGGTTCGCCGATGACATTATAATTCTGTCAGAGACAGCAAAGGACTTAGAAGAGCAGTTCAACGGAATGGATAGTGTCTTGAAAGGAGGATATAAGCTGAACATCAACAAAAGCAAAACGAGGATAACGGAATGTAGTCGAATTAAGTCGGGTGATGCTGAGGGAATTAGATTAGGAAACGAGACACTTAAAGTAGTAAAGGAGTTTTGCTATTTGGGGAGCAAAATAACTGATGATGGTCGAAGTAGAGAGGATATAAAATGTAGACTGGCAATGGCAAGGAAAGCGTTTCTGAAGAAGAGAAATTTGTTAACATCGAGTATAGATTTAAGCGTCAGGAAGTCATTTCTGAAAGTATTTGTATGGAGTGTAGCCATGTATGGAAGTGAAACATGGACGATAAATAGTTTGGACAAGAAGAGAATAGAAGCTTTCGAAATGTGGTGCCACAGGAGAATGCTGGAGATTAGGTGGGTAGATCATGTAATTAGCGAGCAGGTACTGAACAGAATTGGGGAGAGGAGAAATTTGTGGCACAACATGACTGGAAGAAGGGATCGGTTGGTAGGACACAGTCTGAGGCACCAAGGGACCACCAGTTGGGGGTAAAAATCCTAGAGGGAGACCAAGAGATGAATACGGTAAGCAGATTCAGAAGGTTGCAGGTTGCAGTAGTTACCCGGAGATGAAGAGGCTTGCACAGGATAGAGTATTACGGAGAGCTGCAACAAACCAGTCTTTGGAGTGAAGCAACAACAACGACAATTTCGACAGGAGAAGACACTGCGGAGGCAAACGAGGTACCAAAAATGTCATCTCTCGAAGGCCTCGCTGTTATGCACATAAAAAGTTGCATTGATGTGGTACTTATCTGTCAAACTTGCTTCCTTCAAATCAAGAACTAAATTAAGGACATTTGGAGGGAAGACGCCAGAAAGCAAATGAGTGTCAAAAAGACAATGCTTTCTGAACAAAACATGGAATTAAAATAAAATTGAAAGGAGTTCAAACATTTTTTTTTTTGAAATTAAGAAATAAAATATGCTAGAGAAACATACGACGCGTCCCTCGAATGAGGCATGGTCAGAGGAACATTGGATCGTATATCGGAATAACACAGACATCGCAATATCATATTTATCCTCCGGCACCGGGAAAGAGACTTTCGAGTAAAATGTCTTCTCGCCTGTACGGGAATATACATAATGGTTGTACGAGCACAGGTTGTAGACACAGGACTGATGACATATGGAAGTTTTGGTGTGGCCGTGAGTCGTGCTGGGAGAGCCTATGGTTGCCGGCGCGGTAGCTCAGCGTGTTCGGTCAGAGGGTTAGCTGCCCTCTGTAATACAAAAACCGAGTGAACGGATCATCGATGAACTTTAAGAGGTGTCATGGGACGTCGGCCCCGAATATATATATATTAAGGCGACCGCTCGCGATAAGCTGGAGATCTGGGTTTGAGACCCGGTTAGGCCCAAATTTTCGTTGTCGTGATTCCATTATGCAGCTGACGGTTGTCCATATTCGCAGTTGCGATTACATGTCATATATTTCATAACGGTTGTAGTCGCCGCAATTCCTGTTTCTTTGGACATGCATGCATGTTAAAAGAAACATTGGATCGTAATTCGGAATAACACAGGCACTGCAATATCGTAAATGAGCTTTGATCTTCTCCTTGAATTCAAAGTACCAGAAGCCTTATATTAGGAGTGCAGGAAGCTATAACTTGATGTTGGCGCTGTTGACGAACTCGTACAACAGGTTATACGTTGCAATATCGTTGGATGCTAACAATATTTGGGAACTGATGACCAAGAGCCCGAAAATTTCTAGCAAGGGTGTTTATATGTTGCGTGTTCCGAGGACATTGTAGAAATATATGATTCGGTTCTTCTTCCTCTCTGCCAACACATGGAGAGATGACGCTTAGGTTGAGCCGATGGAGGTGTTTGTTGAACTTCCAATGATTAAATTTAAGCCGTGCTATAATTAACGTGAAGCTCCTTGATGTTTGAGCCTTATTATACCATGGTACTCTTGGAATCGTGGGATGAATTAGTGCGTGGTGACTGCCCTTAATTTTAGATGTCCGCTACCAGTCCTCTTGAAAGTCCGATGACAACCGCTTCTTTGAGCATAGGTATCATAATCTTTTAGAGGGAGTTTATCATACTTAATTAGCCCATTCAGAGATGCCTGCTTTGCTAGGGCATCTACTTATTCATTTCCAGTTATCCCAGAGTGGTCTTTCATCCATACTATCACGATGTTGCAACTGTTCCCCAGCATCCAAAACACGTCGACTATTGCTGCAACTATGGGGTTGTAACAACTATGATGATGGTTTCTAATCTGTTGTAGGGCTGACTTAGTATCAGAGATGATAACTACTATGTCTGCTGTGGATGTTTGTGTAAATCAGCGAAGCTTATGACTCGAGGTTGTAATGGTACTTGAATTACGTAACCATTATGGTACCTCACCTGATCCTCTCGATACCTGTAATATTCTACTGTATTTCTGTTAAATACTTAACATATTTCTCAGACAACATTCAGATTTGATTTCACTTTTGATACATCGATATGTTAATATTGCAATGATATTATTCCTGTGTGTATTCTTTCTTTTGTCACTATGATCTTTGACGAACTTGTAACTCTGATTTTTGGGCGCGTAAGCGATTAATAGTTACATAGTTAGTTGTTAAGTTGTTAGAGAGTCGGACCTTGAGAAAGTCAAGTCTTGGACGTTATGTTGGAAAGATGCATATTGTAGTTGGCTTATAAAATGTGAGTAAGATGTTTTTAAGTATGTTTTGTATTGTGAAGTGAAGTTTGTGTGTTACGTGATATTGCAATAAAAGCAATTAAAAGAAGTGTAAGTAAAATTCGGAGTGCTGATTATTTTTTTACATCACCATTGTCCAGCAAAAGTGTAATCCTTAAGAATTGTTTGTTAGGCGCATCTACAAAACTTTTGAATGTAGCAGAATAAAACCTTCGCCTCTTTGCATCCGAGCTTGGAACCATAACCACCTAGATTTTCAACGATTGAGCCACGATTTTACGACGAGACCAACGTGGGAAACACAGAAAGATGAGTGCCTAGTTTTTTGATTATTACATGAAATGACTTTATTAACTGTGCTCTAATGACACCTGCCACATAATATGACTGTTGTTGCCCGAAAATGCAGTATTTAGCAGCGTGAGCAACACCACAATCGTTATAAAATTTTGACCTTTGTTGTGGTAGGGTTGTTAGAAGGTGAAGTCGTCTATAAGGGGAGATTCAACACGACTTAAATCCCCGAGCTAACGAAAATCCGAATCGGATAATTATCCCGCCGAAATGTCTCGAGAGGCTCGGGAATGGTGTGTTACAGTGCGTCCCTACTCCTCCAATTGACATAGTACTGATTGTCTGATGATCTAGACATTCAAGTTGTTTTCCCGCTAGAAGTCCGAGTACAACAGAGGGAGCGGTGCGCGCAACAGGCTGGCGAATCCTCGGTGAGTGGTGTGTAAAGACGGGCGGAAGCACTGCAGACGGCAGACGACACGTGAAGTGCGGTGGGGACGGCCGGCGGTTTGCGTGCGGCTGCGGAGGGCGTGCGTAATGATGCGAGCGGCGGGCGGCGGGCGGCTGCGTGTGCGAGTGCGTGCGGCGGCAGCGAGAGCCGGGACCCACACAGGAGGCGCTTAAAGCCGATAGGCCCAAAACAAGCCGCCGCCGCGCTGCTCTCCCACCGGCGCTGCCATTCAAATCCCCGCCCTCCCATTCTGTTTAACGTTCTACGTGGTTTTCCTAAATCGCGTAAGGCGGATGTCGGGATGAACCAGTGAAAGGACACGGCCGATTTCCTCCCCGTTTAAATCCACACCCACTGGCAGAACATACAGTACGATGCCCCCACCCCCTTTCCTACTCCATTCGTGGATGGTACGTAGCTCAGTGGGCATCGTGTCTGGCTGATATGCGGAGAACTAGGGTTCGATTCCCGAAACAGCCTGGGATTTTTCCTTGGCGGGGAAGACTGTAATTTGGTACACTCAGCTTCCTGGTGATGCCACTTGACAAGCTACTTGAGCGATAAGTAGCGGCTCCACGGTCAAGACAGCTGACACCGGCTGGGAGAGCGGAATGTTGAGCACACGTCCCTCCATACCTCATCCAACGACTCCTTTGGTGAGGACGACAAGGCTGTCGGACAGTCAGTCGGTCACGATTGGCCCGTCAGGACCAGAACGTGGAGCTTTACGTGGAAAAAAGACTATAAGTATTCTTCCGCGTTAACCCGAATTGCTCTAATTTTAGCGTTACATTGGAGGAAGCAGCAGGTTTCTTGACTCATTTTGGAATGTGACCTCTGGAAATTTTACGAGAAAAGCTTTCCGCGATTTCCACCGTCCCTATGGTAACGACGCCCACAGTAGCTTAACAGTCGCCTGTTCAATTGCTCTTTCACTTTTTTCCCACAACAGCCGGCTGCGGTGGCCGAGCGGTTCTAGGCGCTTCAGCCCGGAACCGCGAGACTGCTACGGTCGCGCGTTCGAATCCTGCCTCGGGCATGGATATGTGTGATGTCCTTGGGTTAGTTAGGTTTAAGTAGTTCTAAGTTCTAGGGGACTGATGACCTGCGATGTTAAGTACGCTAGTGCTCAGAGACATTTGAACCATTTTTTTCCCACAACATTTTTGCTTTCTAAAACAAGTTTGTCTTTGCAGTCCATTTATGTCGATTAGTCGAGCCAATCTGTTTTAGTCGTCCCTTTAGAGTACCACTGAAGCTTGTTGCGTCTTTGGTAAACTTCTGGGGCTTCCATCCAGCGAAAAACTTTCGCGATTGTCTGGACACGAGGCCTAATACATTCGAATGGGCGCTTGCCAGTCGGCTCTCTGTTCCCTTGCCACTCGGCACTCTGTTCGTATTTTTCGGTGTTATGCTTTCTGCGTGGTCAGCGTGACCCGATTCGTAGTCCTGTAATACCAAAAACTTTGGGTCAGATATTTACATTTACTTGCCCTGGTGCTTAATAGGTGAAGTGTAGGTCGCTTCAATCGCATGATCAAAATAATCGCATAGTTGCTTTGCAATCATTCTGCCTACAGAACTTGCAGTGAATTATACCGCGAAGTATAAGGGACATTCAATGAGTAATGCAACACATTGTTTTCTGAAAGAAGATTGGTTTTACTCAGAATTCCAATACACTATATTATTCCCCACTCTTTTGGCTTCAACATAATATCCGTCCAATGCGACGGACTTACGTCACCTTACTGGGAAGGCCTGTATGCCTGCATGGTATAGATCTGCTGGTCGCCTTGCTTCATCCGTAACCTCCCCATCATCCACGTCCTGCTTCCTGCAGAGTGCGTCGTTCATTGGGCCAAACAGATGAAAGTCTGAAGGTGTGAGACCCGGGCTGTAGGATACACGAGGAAGAACATTTTAATGACATTTTGCGAGATCCTCTCGAATGGATCAAATGGCTGTGAGCACTAAAGCACTTAACATCTGAGGACATCAATCCCCTAGAACGTAGAACTACTTAAACCTAACTAACCTAAGGACATCACACACATAAACGCCCGAGGCAGGATTCGAACCTGCGACCATAGGGGTTGCGTGGTTCCAGACTGAAGCGCCTAGAACCGCTCGGCCACACCGGCCGGCGAGATCCTCTCGGGTGCGCAGACTTGTGTGAGGACTCGCGTTGTCATGGAGAAAGAGAAATTAGTTTGCAGTTTTGTGGCGAAGAACACGATGAAGTCGTTTCTTCAATTTCCTGAGGGTAGCACAATGCACTTCAGAGTTGATTGTTGCACCATGACGGACGACATGAAACAGAATAACCCCTTCAGTGTACTAGAAGACCGTCGCCATGACTCTGCTGGCCGAGGATGAGGTTTGAACGTTTTCTTCAGATGAGAAGTGTTGTGGTGCCACTCCACGGATTGCCGTTTTATTTACGGTTCCAAGTGATAAATCCATGATTCATCGGCTGTTACGATGTTCGGCAAGAAATTGACACGATCGGCCAAGTAACGCGCAAGTGATTCCGTACAGATGATCCTTCGCTGCTCTTTGCCGTCTTTTGTTAGGTGGTGAGAAACCCAGCGCCCCCACTCTTTTGAGTACCCCAACTGGTGGACGAGTGTGTCAGCACTACCAACAGAGGTGTCCAGTTGGGCAGCGTGGTTTTTGATTGTGATCTGTCGATCACCTCGAATGAGAGTGTCCGCACGTTCCAACGTTGAAGGAGTCACTGCTGTGTGCGGTCGGCCGGTACGCGGGAGGTCGGCCAGGTTTGCACGACCTTGTTGCCATAGGGGATGACAGACGCCTCGCTCAATGGCTCACCGTGCTTTTGTTCTCTGCCAGGTTTCCGTAGACATTCTGTAAGTGTCTATTTTTTCAACTGAAACTGACCAAGTAAAACAAATATGTTGCATTACATATGAACGCCCCTGGTAGTATCCTTCTGAGTGGCGACACATAGACTCGAATATCTGTCGCCGTTCGTAAGCTAGAATCGAGAAATATCTGATAAATCCGTTGCAATATGCACTACTGGCCATTAAAATTGCTACACCAAGAAGAAATGCACATGATAAACGGGTATTCATTGGGCAAATGTATTACGCTAGAACTGACATGTGATTACATTTTCATGCAACTTGGGTGCATAGATCCTGAGAAATCAGTACCCAGAACAACCACCTCTCGCCGTAATAACGGCCTTGATACGCCTCGGAATTGAGTCAAACAGAGCAAGGAAGGTGTGAACAGGTACAGCTGCTCAGCTGCTCATGCAGCTTCAACACGATACCACAGTTCATCAAGAGTAGTGACTGGCGTATTGTGACGAGCCAGTTGCTCGGCCACCATTGACCATGCGTTTACAATTGGTGAGAGATCTGGAGAATGTGCTGGCCAGGGCAGCAGTCGAACATTTTCTGTATCCGGAAAGGCCCGAACAGGACCTGCAACATGCGGTCGTGCATTATCCTGCTCAAATGTAGGGTTTCGCAGAGATCGGGCACGGATGTGTGTGATGTGCTTAGGTTAGTTAGGTTTAAATAGTTTTAAGTCCAGGGGACTGATGACCTCATATGTTAATTTCCATAGTGTTCAGAGGCATTTGAACCATTTTGCAAGCCTCATACGAGGACGTGCGGAAAAGTAATGCCTCCGAACTTTAATATGAAAACACTTAAAGCTTTTTAAATAATACATACTTTAATAACATTTTACATCTTTATCATGCATGTTTACATACTTGCAGCCCTCTGCCGTTAGAGAACTCCGAATTGTAGCGCATTACATGTAGATATGTAATGTGACTAGATCGGTGGGTGAGAAACAGCGTACCGTAATTGAGTTTCGTATTCGATGAGTTAGTCCAAGCATGGCGCACCCTGTCCTTCAGTATGACAATGCCAGACCGGACACGAGGGCTGCGACATCTGCAACAACCCGACGTCTTGGCTTCATTGTGATTTGCCCCCATCCGATTTTCATCTGTTCCCAAAGCTTGAAGAACACCCCCGAGGACTTCACTTTGATAGTGATGAAGTGATGCAAGCACAGGGAGGTTGCGGCTCCGTGAACAACGTCAAACATTCTACAGTGACGGTGTCAAAAGCTGGTCTCTCGTTGGGAGAAACGTGTTCGTCGCCACGGTGGCTTTATTGAGAAATAAATATGTAGACATGAAGCATAAAGAAGTAGAATGTTAATAAAATTTGTTTTACTTAACAAGCTTTCAGAGTTTCCACATAAAAAATTCGGAGACATTATTTTCAGCATGTCATCGTATTAGGTATGTGTGTTCCGTGGTCAGGGGCGTTTTCAATTGTATCAATTGTATACAGGCGTACAAACAACACTAACATGCAGCAGAGAACATTGTTTACAAGTTCATGGAGCTGTTTTTGACCTTCTTACGCTAGCTGAAGAAGCCAGTAAGAATCGTGGACCTTTCCTTTGAAATATTTCTCTCTCTTCCGTTAAATCTTTTTGGAAAGGGTCACACGTCGGTGAACAGTACTCTAGAACTGGACAAACTAAGGTTTTGTAAGCAACATCTTTCGCCGGTGAATTACACTTCCTCAAGAATTGTCACCACGGATATTTAATGTTCAAGTGTGTGTGAAATCTTATGGGACTTAACTGCTAAGGTCATCAGTCTCTAAGCTTACACACTACTTAACCTGAATTATCGTAAGGACAAACACACACCCCCATGCCCGAGGGAGGACTCGAACCTCCGCCGGCACCAGCCGTACAGTCCATGACTGTAGTACCTGAGACCGTTCGGCTAATCCCGCGCGGCTGATATTTACTCTTTATTCGCAGTGTATCTTCATAGTAGCCCTTGAATATGTAGAACAAGGAAGAGCTGAACAATATCCTCCGCGGTGATGATACTGACAGCTTAAATAATCTTCTACATCTTGAACCTCGAATATACGAGAGTGATGAATTTTATGGAGTAGAAATCAATATCAGTAAAACAAAATTTATAGTCATCAGCAACAAAGACATACCCAATTGTCATCTAAACTTGAATATTAAACTTACAGGACATATACACATGTCTGGGAACTAACATTAATAGTCACCGGCATAGCTTACAAGAAATTAAAGTCCGTGTTTGAAAAAGCCAGAGCCGCATTTTGTAAAACGACTAATGTTTTGAAGAGACATTACCTCTCCATGAAAAAAAAAAGATTTCTACGTTACTACATATTTCTCGCCCTTTTTTATGGAGCTGAGGCCTGGTTTGTGACCGAGACGACGGGCAAACAACTTGAGGCAACTGAAATGTGGCTGTTCAGGAGAATACTAAGAGTACCATGGACAAATAAAATTAGTACGATCGACATTCTCAACAAAATTAAGAAAGAAAAAGAAAGTCCTAAACACAGTAAAATGCAAAAAATTACAAAATCTGGCCATGTAATTAGGAATGGAAACAGGTAAAAAATACTGCAGAACGTTCTTCAAGGAAAGATGTCCGGCAAAATAGGACGAGGAAGAACAATATTTTGGCTTGAAACTTACGGACATGGAGTTCGCAAATGAGAGAGGAAATTTTTCGAACCAACAGCAGTGATATAGCTATCCCGTTCACAAACATACGGAACTGATAGGCACTATAACAAGAAGAAGAAGATGACTATGATGAGGAAGGATTCTCACGCTAAGTGAATCTCGCACCTGCTTTCTCCACATATAGGTTCATCCGGTCGTTCCATCTTGCATCACTCAGGAAAGAAACTCCTACAGTCTTGGACCAATGGTTCATAGTATAGTCAGGCCATGTACGACCTTGTCACCTATTTACAAACACTATACAACATTTATTTATACACAGCATCAGCTGTCAGTCCTTGTAGAGGCAAGTCACTCTGCACTCAGTGATACGTTTCTGAAGTTGTCGTGTCTCTGTACAAAACTGTGTACTCTGCAAATAGCCTCACCTGGCTACAGATATTATTGTTAATTTTGAAATTGTGCCCCATATAATGATCCCTCGTCGACCCGGACATTAATTTATAAGCTTCCTTCCCTACCGGCTGTCACCCCTATAGGAAGTCAAGCGTGTTTTCTCTCGTGTTGTTATTTCGGTTTTTCAACGTGTAAGTGGAGTCTACCCAAACAGATCCTGCTCGTCACGACTTTCATACGGCGTCCAGAGTCGACAGAAAGCGTTGATTTGTTTCCCATTACAAACAAAATTATATTTAAATCAGTATTTTATGTACCCAGCCGATAGGGCGGCCCCAAATCAGTCTAGTGTGTTATTCGTTTATTCGATGTATATTAACAAGAACAGCTAAACAAGAAGAGTAATCACTACTTCAGCAGTGACTGAAAAGCGCTTGTCCATGGTGTTAGCAGTTAGTGAAGGCTAATGCGGTGCTGTCACTGCTCAAGTACTGGTTATGCTTCGTGTTTTACTGTCACTGTTAAGAAACATCGATAGAACCAATATCGCACTGGACTAATTTGGGATCGCTCTGTCGAATGGGCACGTAAAAATCGAGTTTAAAAATCATTGTATTTGTAAGGGGAAACACACCGAGGCTTTCCATCGACGCTGCACGTCGCAGGGAAGATGTAATGAGCAGTATTTGTCTCTGCTGGCTCCAGCTACGCGTTGCAAAAACGAAATTGAAAATATCTGCCGAAAAACCGGAGAAAATGTGCCTAACGTCTCTTAGGAGAGACACCCTGTCAATAATTAAAGTTTCAGTTTCAAAACACTGTAGAAAGAGAACCACTTCTCTAAATGTTGTGAAATTTGAACAGCATATTATTGACTAAGGAGGAAACGCCATGCAACAAAAATTAATTAATTAATGGAAATCTGACCAATAGATGGCGCTGTAAGCGTCAGAATATGCACACCAACAGACGCGTGGCAGACCGCTTTTCCTCAGTTTGCGCTCGAGAGGCTCAACATGATTCTATACTTACATGGAAAGAAAGAACAGACACCACTGATGACCTGCAGCCGCCTAGAATGAAATTAGAATTATATTAATACCTAAAGCTGCTGACGGCCATTGATACTTATCAACGGGGACAGGTGAAAATGTGTGCCCCGACCGGGACTCGAACCCGGAATCTTCTGCGCACATGGCAGACGTTCTGTCCATCTGAGCCACCGAGGGCAGAGAGGATAGTGCGGCTGCAGGGACTGAATGTCTTCCACGAGTAATGAGTGTGTTGGGGTGGGACACTACGAATGTAGTGTGTGGACATACAAGGTGAGAATTTGGGTCTCACGGAAGGCGTGCGCGAGATAGTCCCTGCAGTAGCGCTATCCTCTGTGCCCTCGGTGGCTCAGATGTATAGAGCGTCTGCCATGTAAGCAGGAGATCCCAGGTTCGAGTCCCCGTCGGGGCACACATTTTCACCTGTCGCCGTTGATATATATTAACGCCCATCAGCAGCTGCAGGTATTAATATAATTCTAATCTAAACATCATTGTCTCCACGGAGGACCGCGCGCTGCTGGTAAATTTCTTTTGCAAGAACGGTGACTCTTGCCCCAATAGCCCTGCAGAAGTTCCGGACACTCGGGGATACGAAGAAAGGCATTGGCCCGATGACTGATACGGATCAGCAGAAAATGATTACAGTATTCAAAAAGACAATGGCGGAAGGAGGAAAGCAGTTGATCCGATGTCTAAAAATGGCTATGAGCACTATGGGACTTAACATCTATGGTCATCAGTCCCCTAGAACTTAGAACTACTTAAACCTAACTAAACTAAGGACACCACACACATCCATGCCCGAGGCAGGATTCGAACCTGCGACCGTAGCAGTCGCGCGGCTCCGGACTGAGCGCCTAGAACCGCTAGACCACCGCGGATCCGATGTCTGTCGAAGATGTGGCCACAGCATTGCAGGAGGGCTCGAACGGTGGTGAGCAAACATGCAGTGCACGGGTAATTTCCCGAACATTGGAAATGCCTCCGAGTAAGAGGCATAAAATCCTACGAAACATCCTGCATTGCTTCCTGCTGAGCTGCCAGCAAGACAAACGGTCGCTCTGGAATTTCTTGTTCGCATGGAAGTGAACAGTGAATTACTACGAATCATTCCGTGGACAGATGAAGCCCATTTCCAACTCCAAGGACAGAACTGGAGAATATGGGCAACGGAAAATCCGTACGCACAGCAACCGGTACCACTCCATTCTGCGAAGGTGGCTGTGTGGTGCGGGTTGACAGCATCATTTACCGTAGGGCCGTATTTTTCCGAGGAGATGAGTCGTACGGTTCCTCCTACCTGTACTGTGACTGGTAACTGCTATGAGAGTCCTTTGCGCACCGCGTCATTCTATCCTTTCAACAGCGTGGATGCATAGGTAGAATCATGTTTCTCCGCACCTTGCAGAACCAGTGAAGTGGCTGCTGCAGAGGCATTTCGGAACTGCTACATCCCGGACGTCCAGATCACCTTATCTTAATCCGTGTGACTTCTGGCTGTGGGTTATCGGAAATATATTGTGTTCAGTGCTCCAATTACGAACATAGCTGAACTGGAGGCACGCACTGCGCAACGTATTCTGAACGTGACCAGCGAGACAAAAAGTGGTTCAAATGGCTCTGAGCACTATGGGACTTAACATCTGTGGTCATCAGTCCCCTAGAACTACTTAAACCTAACTAACCTAGGGACATCTCACACCCATGCCAGAGGCAGGATTCGAACCTGCGACCGTAGCAGTCGCGCGGTTCCGGACTGAAGCGCCTAGAGCCGTTCGGCCACCGCGGCCCGCCCCGTGAGACACTCCAATCTGTTGTGCAACACGCTGCTTCTCGATTTCAGCTTGTAGTAGAAAAAGGTGGGCAGCATATTAAACATACTTTTCGCCAGTCTCCCAGCAATTAGATACCGATTCCATTTTGCTTTTTATGAGGTTTTTGGTATCAGGACAATTAAAAACCAGTTTTTCCCATCCGATGTGGTACGGCCTTGGCGTGGTGGCCATGCTTACCTAAATAACAGTATAGCAATTGTTGACTGCAGAAATTGTGCAGTCATGCAAATCGAACAGTGTGGATCGTGTAATGTTCAACTCAAAACACAGCCGTGGTATTGCCATTCATCTGTCACTTGTAGCCGAACCCAGTTTCGTTAAGACTGTTACAGCGCCATGTATTGATAAAATTTTCGTCAAATATTACACTACTCCATGACGCTTCCCCCGGCGTCAATAATATGCTGTTCGAATGTGACGTCATTCTGAGTAGTGGTTCTCTTTATACAGTGTTTTGAATGGAACTTTAATTATGGACAAATTAGAAAAGGTCATATGAACATATGATCGGAAATGTGTTCCAAGGCATTTAAAAGCAGCTGAAGATTAAGAGATAAATGATCATTGACATTGTAAGTTTCAGTGCTTGAAAGCACACGTCAGACAAGTGGGGATGTACTATCTCTAATGATGGTTTAGCTTGACACTCAAGAGGGCAGTGAGCTGGAGCACCATTATCTTGATGGGTTGCCCAGAAACTAATGTACTGCATTTTTTTCTTCAACAATTCTTTATTGAACATAGGCCACTTGCCTAATTTACCAGCAGGTTTACTGTCAAAGATTTTTTTATCTTCACTTTCAAGTGGATGTACCTTCCTTGGAACGCAGTTTCGGCCACATGTGCTTATGACTTTTTTGCTCCTTATCCTATCGCAATGTTCTATTCATACTCCGTATTCCCTAATTAAATGTGCTATGCGTAAGATATCTCTCTGATTTGATGTGCTCGTAATAAGTGGGCTAATATGCTTGAAACTCGGCGCCTATGATATTATCAAAATCTTCACAGGAAAATTACGACGTATGTATGAGAAAGGCAAGGAACGTAGATACGGTTAAGCATCATCTTCAGAATATTGACTGGAGACGAACTAAAAGTTCTGACGGACAAATGGGATGCGAAAAACGACCATTCTAAGAAAATGTAATTCGTTAGTCCCCTGATGATTTTATCTGCAGTGTGCCAGGTGTATAAGTTGTTTTGCTCATAGTGCATGTTCGGAGAAACATTGAGGAATTTCTTCTCGTTGCTTTACGACGGTGTTTTATGTTCTGTCTGACTTACACATTTACAAATAAAGTTTTTCAACTTTTTTGCACTTAGTCCTGAGTAGAGAAGGAGTTATCACGCGCTATGTATATGAAATATGTATGAGCTGTTGAAATATAAATGGCGTAAAATGAACTTGTGCGTAGCTTATCAACTATCTTCGAAAGTGCATAGGTGAATCGTAGTCATATTGTGGACGGTACAGCAGCTCCAGCCTGCCTCCTGGGAGAGGTGCTCTGTATATGATATGGAAAGCAAATACAAACACAAGGCAACATAACTTGCGGCAAACGAGACTGTATCAACGAGTTTCTCCAAGTATCAGATATGAAACACTGTATGTACAGGTATGTCATCAGAAGCCGGATAAGGTCTTAATCCCGACTGTATATTTGCAATAGAGAACATGGGATCTCGAAAAAGAATTTTGAATAATTGACAAAAGGAAAGATAGAAGGATGGAATCTACTCTCTTAGCATGTGGTGAAGTACACTACTGGCCATTAAAATTGCTACACCAAGAAGAAATGCAGATGATAAACGGGTATTCATTGGACAAATATATTATACTAGAACTGACATGTGATTTCATTTTTAAGCAATTTGGGTGCATAGATCCTGAGAAGTCAGGATTATCCTGCTGAAATGTAGAGTTTCGCAAGGATCGAATGAAAGGTAGAGCCACGGGTCGTAATACATCTGAAATATAAAGTCCACTTTTCAAAGTGCGGTCAATGCGAACAAGAGGTGACCGAGACGTGTAACCAATGGCACCCCATACCATCTCGCCGGGTGATACGCCAGTATGGCGATAACGAATACACGCTTCCAATGTGCGTTCACCGCGATGTCGCCAAACACGGATGCGACCATCATGATGCTGTAAACAGAACCTGGATTCATCCGAAACAATGACGTTTTGCCATTCGTGCACTCAGGTTCGTCGTTGAGTACACCATCGCACGCGCTCCTGTCTGTGATGCAGCGACAAGGGTAACCGCAGCCATGGTCTCCGAGCTGATAGTCCATGCTGCTGCAAACGTCGTCGAACTGTTCGTGCAGATGGTTGTCGTCTTGCAAACGTCCCAATCGGTTGACTCAGGGATCGGGACGTGGCTGCACCATCCGTTACAGCCATGCGGACAAGATGCCTGTCATCTCGACTGCTAGTGATACGAGGCCGTTGGGATCCAGCACGGCGTTCCGTATTACCCTCCTGAACCCATTGACCGGATCTTCAAGCGCTGGTAGAAAACACCGAAGCTGAAATCATTATAGGTACAGAAAGCTGGCTGAAGACAGAGATAAATTCTGCCGAAATTTTTACAAAGGCACAGACGGTGTTTAGAAAGGATAGATTGCATGCAACCGGTGGTGGAGTGTTCGTCGCTGTTAGTAGTTGTTTATCCTGTAGAGAAGTAGAAGTGGATAGTTCATGTGAATTATTATGAGTGGAGGTTACACTCAACAACCGAGCTAGGTTAATAATTGGCTCCTTTTACCGACCTCCTGACTCAGCGGCATTAGTGGCAAAACAACTGAGAGAAAATTTGGAATACATTTCACAGAAATTTTCTCAGCGTGTGATAGTCTTAGGTGGAGATTTCAAATTATCAGATATAGACTGGGACACTCAGATGTTTAGGACGGGTGGTAGGGACAGAGCATCGAGTGACATTATACTGAGTGCACTATCCGAAAATTACCTCGAGAAATTAAGCAGAGAACCGACTCGTGGAGATAACATCTTGGACCTACTGACAACAAACAGACCCGAACTTTTCGACTCTGCATGTGCATAACAGGGAATCAGTGATCATAAGACCGTTGCAGCATCCCTGAATATGTAAGTTAATAGGAATATAAAAAAAGGGAGGAAGGTTTATCTCATTAGCAAGAGTAATAGAAGGCAGATTTCAGGCTACTTAACAGATCAAAATGAAAATTTCTGTTCCGACACTGACAATGTTGAGTGTTTATGGAAAAAGTTCAAGGCAATCGTAAAATGCGTTTTAGACAGGTGCGTCTCGAGTAAAACTGTGAGGGACGGGAAAAAACCCACCGTGGTACGACAACAAAGTTAGGAAACTACTGCGAAAGCAAAGAGAGCTTCACTCCAAGTTTAAACGCAGCCAAAACCTCTCAGACAAACAGAAGCTAAACGATGTCAAAGTTTGCGTAAGGAGGGCTATGCGTGTAGCGGTCCGTGAATTCGAAAGTAAAATTCTATGTACCGACTTGACAGAAAATCCCAGGAAGTTCTGGTCTTACGTTAAATCAGTAAGTGGCTCGAAACAACATATCCAGACACTCCGGGATGATGATGGCATTGAAACAGAGGATCACACGCGTAAAGCTGAAATACAAACACCTTTTCCCAAAGCTGTTTCACAGAGGAAGACCGAACTGCAGTTCCTTCTCTACAACCTCGCACAAACGAAAAAATGGGTGACATTGATATAAGTGTCCAAGGAACAGAAAAGCAACTGAAATCACTCAACAGAGGAAAGTCCACTGGACCTGACGGGATACCAATTCGATTCTACACAGAGTACGCGAAAGAACTTGCCCCCCTACTAACAGCCGTGTACCGCAAGTCTCTAGAGGAACGGAAGGTTCCAAATGATTGGAAAAGAGCACAGGTAGTCTCAGTCTTCAACAGGGGTCGTCGGGCAGATGCGCAAAACTATAGACCTATATCTCTGACGTCGATCTGTTGTAGAATTTTAGAACATGTTTTTTGTTCAAGTATCATGTCGTTTTTGGAAACCCAGAACCTACTCTGTAGGAATCAAAATGGATTCCGGAAACAGCGATCGTGTGAGACCCAACTCGCTTTATTTGTTCATGAGACCCAGAAAATATTAGATACAGGTTCCCAGGTAGATGCAATTTCCTTGACTTCCGGAAGGCGTTCGATACAGTTCCGCACTGTCTCCTGATAAACAAAGTAAGAGCCTACGGAATATCAGTGGCTGGATTGAAGAGTTTTTAGCAAACAGAACACAGCATGTTGTTATCAATGGAGAGACGTCTACAGACGTTAAAGTAATCTCTGGCGTACCACAGGGGAGTGTTATGGGACCATCGCTTTTCACAATATATATAAATGACCTAGTAGATAGTGTCGGAAGTTCCATGCGGCTTTACGCGGATGATGCTGTAATATACAGGGAAGTTGCAGCATTAGAAAATTGTAGCGAAATGCAGAAAGATCTGCATTGGATAGGCACTTGGTGCAGGGAGTAGCAACTGACCCTTAACATAGACAAATGTAATGTATTGCGAATACATAGAAAGAAGGATCCTTTATTGTATGATTATATGATAGTCGAACAAACACTAGTAGCAGTTACTTCTGTAAAATATCTGGGACTATGGGTGCGGAACGATTTGAAATGGAATGATCATATAAAATTAATTGTTGGTAAGGCGGGTAACATTTTGAGATTCATTGGGAGAGTCCATCAACAAAGGAAGTGGCTTACAAAACACTCGTTCGACCTATACTTGAGTATTGCTCATCAGTGTGGGATCTGTACCAGATCGGGTTCACGGAGGAGATAGAGAAGATCCAAAGAAGAGCGGCGCGTTTCGTCGCAGGGTTATTTAGTAACTGTGATAGCGTTACGGAGATGTTTAGCAAACTCAAGTGGCAAACTCTGCAAGAGAGGCGCTCTGCATCGCGGTGTAGCTTGCTCGCCAGGTTTCGAGAGGGTGCGTTTCTGGATGAGGTATCGAATATATTCCTTCCCCCTACTTATACCTCCCGAGGAGATCACGAATGTAAAATTAGAGAGATTAGGGCGCGCACGGAGGCTTTCAGACAGTCGTTCTTCCCGCGAACCATACGCGATTGGAACAGGAATGGGAGGTAATGACAGTGGCACGTAAAGTGCCCTCCGTCACACACTGTTGGGTGGCTTGCGGAGTATGAATGTAGATGAAGATGTAGATATTCTGCTAACAGTCATTGGATTTCGACCAAAGCGAGCAGCAATGTCGCGATGCGATAAACCGCAATCGCGATAGGCTACAATCCGACCTTTATCAAAGTTGGAAACGTGATGGTACGCATTTCTCCTCCTTACACGAGGCATCACAACAACATTTCACCAGGAAACGCTGCTTGTGTATGAGAAATCGGTTGGAAACTTTCCCCATGTCAGCACGTTGTAGGTGCCAACCGTATCAATAGCATGTCATAGCATCGTCTTCCTATAGGTTAAATTTCGCGTCTTTAGCACGTCATCTTCGTGGTGTAGCAATTTTAGTGGCCAGAAGTGTAATTCAGAGTGAGTTCATTAACTGAACGGCTTCATCTGAAAATATATGTTAGACGTACAACTAAAACACTGCAGGAGAGTGTTGCTTGGTAAATGTTTGAAGCCTTGGCGACCTCAAAGACATTTAACCTACGTAGGGAGTCTGCACTGGACTGACGGTTCAAAAGGCTCTGAGCACTATGCGACTTAACATCTGATGTCATCAGTCCCCTAGAACTTACAACTACTTAAACCTAACTAACCTAAGGACATCACACACATCCATGCCCGAGGCAGTATTCGAACCTGCGATCGTAGCGGTCGCGCGGTTCCAGACTGTAGCGCCTAGAACCGCTAGGTCATCCCGGCTGACTGGAGCGACGGGTCGACCGTCTTGATTACAGTTAGATTCTGTCGTGAAATTGCGACACAAATAGTTTCTCCAAAGCTGTGTGTGTGTGTGTGTGTGTGTGTGTGTGTGTGTGTGTGTGTGTGTGCGTGGGTTATAGAGAAAGAGTAGAGTCATAAACGAGGCAAAAGGCCGAGAAATGTGAAACGAGCACACAGTGACGGGTGACGGAGATTGTTTCCACACAACAGTGACGAACTGCACCATGACCAAAATATGACGCGAACACTTTGATGAGGTTAACAGAGTTAAATTCCTGTGATTACACTTTGATAATAAATTCCTGGGTGGAACATACCACAAAATTACTGAAACATATATAAATGCTATATTTGCAATGCGGATGTTGTCAGACACAGGTATGCTCGCCTACCTTCATTCCATAATGTCATACAGAATTGTATTTTGGGGTAAACGTTCAACAACGTGTGATATTAATTATTTGTTGTGCGAATTCAATAATGTGGTGCGGAAACCTATGCAAGGAAGTGGAAATTCTTATTCAGCGTCCCAGTATATTTTTTCCTTAACGAAATTTGTCGGAAATGATATATCTCCATTTCTAAGAAACAGCTCAGTTCATTGAATTTAATACTAGAGGTAAGAGTGATTTATATAAGGATTTGAAGTCGCCTTCATTGATCCAAAAAATGTCAATTAATCGGTTTACACATTCTCTGAAAGCTGAAAGCTGCCATTAATAGTTTAACTGTTAATAAAGTACAATTTGAGAGCAGCCAAAAACATTTGTCGGTGACTCATTTCCTGATACTCCATTAGTAGAATAGATTGATGTCAATTTCAATAGCAAATCATGTAATTGTGACAAATAACGGAGTGTTACTTAAAATCTTACCTCAGAACATCTTCAGTGCAGTAACACGATCAGTATAAGAATGTGTTGCAATATGCTTTCTGTTTGTTGCATGGCTAGAAGAGCCCAACGTCTATATTATGTACTTGACTGTATATAAATTTACCTGCTTGTGATATGTTTGGTTCTAATGTTTAAATAAAACTGTGTTTCAAGTTTTGGACGTATTTCACGTCCTCAAGAACCATTCCACTTATGATCTGTGGACGGAACATTATCAGATCTCTTCTTCTGTAAATATGTTTTTATACTCAGGATGTTCGAAAATTCAGTGCTAAAATTACGAGTGATGATACAGGAGAGAAACACAAATATATTTCGTAAAGCAACCATGTGTCGGAAACCTATTACGCATGAGCACTGAGTTTGCGTAAGTAACAGACGAGTAGACGAGATAAAAGTAGTTGTGTCTAACGTTGTTAGAACAAATGTTAGTTTGAGGTACGTAGTATGTTGCTATGTCATGCTCTTCTATACTGTGTCAGTAAGCAGCGGGTAACCCTTGTGCCCGCATGACAATTGCAGTACCAACATCGAGTGCTACACGTGGGAAGAAAAGCGAGATATTCTCATTGTTTAGTGCGATGGTACACAGAAAGCAGAAGGAGAATGTGGTTCCAGCATGATAGGGCCCTAGAGCACACTGCAGAACCAGCCCGAGCAGTAATAACCAGTACTTTTGGCAATAAAATGGTTCAAATGGCTCTGAGCACTATGGGACTTAACATCTATGGTCATTAGTCCCCTAGAACTTAGAACTACTTAAACCTAACTAACCTAAAGACAGCACACAACACCCAGCCATCACGAGGCAGAGGAAATCCCTGACCCCGCCGGGAATCGAACCCGGGAACCCGGGCGTGGGAAGCTTGAATTTTGGCAATCGTTTGATCGGCCGGAGAAGACCTATACATTTCCCTACAAGATTCCCGGACCTCACCCTATTAGATTTCGTTCTCTGGAGCAACATGAAGGCCGAGCTCAGTTCTGCCCCCGTTGTGTCGGAGGCAGAATTGGTTGCGAGAATTCTTGCAGCATCCACACAAATACAGAACACACCAGCCGTTTCCAGTGAACACGGGGCTACCTGCTATGTCGGTACTGGCTCTGCGCTGGGGTTACTGGTGCTCCTTTTGAACATTTATTGTAATATAATAGTGATCAGAACAATAAAGCAATAAAAGAAATTTAACACCGTTTTATTCTCGATCACACAGAATAACCTTTTGCGTACTCAGTACTCCAACACACATGGTAGCTTTACGAATAAATTGGTTTTTGTCTCCATCATCATCCTGGGTTTGGGCACTGACTATTTCAACATCCTGTATTTGTCGTTATAAATATGTTCTGTATCATTTAGGATTCTGGTTCACTGTAACGAGTATTTTGTCTAACATCAACTCACCACGTCCAATCTCAAAGGTAACTAACTCTCACAACCGTTACAGCGTGTATTTAAAGCACACCTAATCTGTATCCTCATAATGGCGATACTAATGCGTCTCATGCGACTAGCACGAAAAAATCGTCTTTCAGATAAAGAAACACGTCTACCAACTTTCGTGTATGTTGCACAACTCCAGCTTGGTGTTGTGACTTTCCGTCAGTGTAAATTATGCTAGCAGAAATTACTTCATACTTTTTAGTCCAATAAAAACGGGTTATATCTTCGTAAAATGATATTTTAGTAATTATTTTCTCTTTTTTAGCTTTGTTTGTGTGAGACGTCTCAATGGATTTTACACATTTTGATGAGGTACTATTTTGTATATTAATATACAGGGTGTCGCTCCTAGCGGGCGTCAGGCGCATTTTATCTGGTGTTTCAGCAGGTATTTGCAATTTGGTTTTTACAACTTGTAATTGGAGTCACCCAAAACGAATATTGTTCACCACTTCCTTATGCAACGTCCACCGTCGGTGGAAAGCGTCGGTGTGTTTCCCTCACAAAGAAAAAAAAAAGAATTTTAAAGTGAAATCTTAGGTGCCATTTCGACAGAGCGGTCGCAAATTAGTTTAGTGCGATATTCGTTTGATCGATGTATGTTGACGGGGACAGTAAAACACGAATAGTAACCAGAACAACAACAGTGACAGCACCGCCCTGTTTCATGCTGACTGCTACAGCCATACAGAAGCGCCGCTAAGTTGCTCCTGGAGTAATGATACTTTTTTTTTTTTTTACTGTTGCTGTTAATATGTATCAAGAAAACGAATAACGGAGCAGACTAATCTGGGACCGCTCTATCGAATGGACACACAAAATTCCGATTTAAAAATAACTTTGCTTTTAAAAGGAATTAAACAGACGCTTTCCGTCGACGCTGGGCGTGGCATGAAGGACGTTATGAGTAGGACTTGTTTGGGCTGACTACAACTACACAAAATTGCCAATATCTGCCGAAACACCAGATAAAATGCGCCTGATGTCCCATAGGAGATACACCCACTATATACCACTAACCTATTATCGATATAAACCAGTCTAGGAAATAACAGTGTCACCTGTCACCTGGCTTGGAATGACTGCTAGTCAGACACAAGCAAGGTGCATATAGCGACAGTGAGCTTGCTGTCCGTGTGTAGAATGGGGAAGGCGTGCGATCTATATCAATTTGACCGAGGGCCGATTGCGATGGCCCGGAGGCTCGGTACGAGAATTTCGGAAACAGCAAAGGCGCCGATCTGTGACGAAACTAACATGAGACATTAATGCTGGGCAGAGTACAAGTGTGTCTGAACACACAGTGCACCGAACACTCCTAACGATGGGCCTCCGCAGCCGACGCCCCATGCATGTGCTAATGTTAACACCTCGACATCAGCAGCTACGGCTAAAATGGGCAAGCGACCATCGGCACTGCATGTTGGGGCAGTAGCAGAGCGTTGCATAGTCTGATGAATCCCGATACCTCCTTCATCATGCCTATTGGAGCGCGCGATTTTGTCGTCTTCCAGGGGAACAGCTCTTTGACATCTGTACTGTGGGTCGGAGACAGGCTGCTGGCGGATCCATTATGCTTTGGGCAACACTCACGGGACATTCATGGGCACAGTGGCGGTCGTGCAAGTCACCATGATGACCAAAGAGTATCACACACTGGTTGCAGACCAAGTACACACCTTCATGACGATAATGTTTCCGTCAGTGGCATTTTTCAGCACGATAATGTACCATGTCACAAGGCCGGGAGTGTGCTGGAGTGGTTCGAGGAACACAGTGGCGAGTTCCAGTTGATGTGTTGGTCCGACAAGTCGCCAGAGCTGAACCCTATCGAACACTTCTGGGATGTGACAGAACCTGGTGTCACAGCTCATCGTCCTCCTCTCTGGAATTTAACTGAGTTTGATGAATTTTGTGTGCAGATGTGGTGCCAACTCCCTCCCGCGACCTAACAAGGCCTCATTGCTTCAATGCCATGATGTGTCGCCACTGTTATCCGTGTCAAAGATAGACATACCAGCTAATAGATCATAATGTTCTGTCTGATAAGTGTACTGGGTGATAAAAAAGTCAGTATAAATTTGAAAACTTAATAAAACACGGAATAATGTAGATAGAGAGTTAAAAATTGACACTCATGCTTGGAATGACATGGGGTTTTATTAGTACCAAACAAACAAAAAAAAAACACCCCATACTGCTAGACGCGTGAAAGATCTCTCGCGCGCGTCGTTTGGTGATGGTCGTGTGCTCAGCCGCCACTTTCGTCATGTTTGGCCTCTCAGGTCCCCAGACCTCATTCCGTGGGATTATTGGCTATGGGGTTACCTGGAGTCGCATGTGATCGACCGACATCTCTAGGGATGCTGAAAGACAACATCCGTCGCCAATGCCTCGCCATAACTCTGGACATGCTTTACAGTGCTGTTCACAACATTATTCCTCGATTACAGCATTTGCTGAGGAATGATGTGGACATATTGAGCATTTCCTGAAAGAACATCATCTTTGCTTTGTCTTACTTTGTTATGCTAATTATTGCTATTGTGATCAGATGAAGCGCCATCTGTCAGACATTTATTGAACGTTTGTATTTCTTGGGTTCTAATAAAACCCCATGTCATTACAAGCATGTGTGTCAATTTGAACCTCTCTATCTATATTATTCCGTAATTTATTCTGTTTTCAAATTTATACTGACTTGATCCCCCGGTATATATGCAGCTACTCCTGTGTATGCACTTGTCACATATATCGAAGATATCTCCTCGTCCCACTGTCTCTGTCCATCTGCTCTTTCATCCTCTTTCTGATCAGCCATGCCTGTCCACTCGCATACCGCCTGGAACGTAGTTACCTGCACAACACGCCAGTTGAGCAGGGCAGCCGAAATGCCAGGCACTCTTTACCCCCTCCCCCATACCTACCGAGGAGACCGACAAGAAAGCGAGTAAATATGGCATTTTCATCCAGTTCTGAGCTATATTAAAACTTCAAGATTCTATCCCATCGCGAAGTTAATTTTTAACGAACTGCAAAATTTTTAGGGAACAGACAGGCAGGCAGGCAGGCAGACATGAAAACGACGTAATAAAAACGTATTAATGAATGTGAAGTGTCTGGTAGTAGTGTGACACAGATAATAGGTCACTGGAAACCTCTGCATTGGAGCAGAAGGGCGTGATACGTGCCGGAGGACGGGCGGCGAGCAGCTGGGCGGCTACAGCAGTCTATCGAGCGCGCGGCGCGGTGGCAGCGACAGGCGACAGACGACGTGACCGCGGACGTCCTCCGCCTCAGCTCGGTGCGCTGACCAGCGCAGGAAGGCGCGGCCGACCGCCGCTTCCGCATCTTCCGTCTGCCGCCTGCCAGCGCCGATTGCTTTCCAAGCGCCCTCGATATTTCGACATCTAAATACACTGAACTGACAAAATTCATCCGATAGCGATACGCACAAATACAGATCGCGATATTATTGCGAATACACGGTATAAAAAGGCTAGTGCACTGTCGGAGCTGTCATTTTTACTAATGTGATACGTGTGGAAAGGTTTCCGATGTGATTACGGCCGCATGAAGGGAATTAACAGACTTTGAATGCGGAGTGGTAGATGGAGCATTGGACATTCCATTACAGAAATGGTTAGGGAATTCAATTACTTATGCTATTAGGGTCATTGCAAATTTTGGCGAAATACATCTGAGTAAATTAGCTTACCACACCTATTTCATTCTCTGCTTTCGTATGGCATCATATTCTGGGGTAACTCATCACTGAGTAAAAGAGTGTTCATTGCACAAAAGCGTGTAATCAGAATAATTGCTGGAACTGATCGAGGATCATCCTGAAGGTACTTATTTAAAGAGCTAGAGATATTCAGTGTAGCCTCACAATATATATATTCACTTATGAAATTTGTTATTAACAATCCGAACGAATTCAAAAGTAATAGCAGTGTACATGACTACAGCACTAGGAGAAAGGATGATCTTCACTACTCAAGGTTAAATCTAGCTTTGGCTCAGAAGGGGGTAAATTATGCTGCCACAAAAGTCTTTGGTCACTTACTTAATAGCATCAAAAGTCTGACAGATAGCCATATAGCATTTAAAAGGAAATTAAAAGAATTTCTTAATGGCAACTCCTTATACTCCCACAAAAAAATTAAAAATATTAAGTGTCATGTAGTATTTCGTGTAATGTAATATCTTGTATAGACACCTTTTGTTAACCTGACACGTTTCACATCATTACAAAGTGTCGTATTCGTGATCTATGGAACAACTATTAATCTAATCTAATCTAATCAACATTTCGAGATCAACAGTCTCAATAGTGTGTCGGGAATACTAAACTCAGGCATTACCTCTCACCGTGGACAACACAGTGGCCGACGACCTTCACCCAACGACCGAGAGCAGCAGCGTTTTCATGGAGTTGTGAGTGCTAACAGACAAGCAATACTGCGTGAAATAACCGCAGAAATCAATATGGGATGTACGACGAACTTATCCGTGAGACTAGCGCGGAGAAATTTGGCGTTAATGGGCTGTTGCAACAGACGACCGACCCGAGTACCTTTGCTAACAGCATGACGTCGACTGCAGCGCCTCTTCTAGGATCATGACCTTACTTGTTGTGCCCTAGACGACTGGAAAACCGTGGCCTGATCAGATGGTAAGAGCTGATGGTGGGGTTCGAGTTTGGCGCAGACACTACAAAACCATGGACCCAAATTATCAACAGGCCACTGTGCAAACTGCTGGTGGCTCCATAATGGTGTGAGCTGTGTTTACATGGAATGGAATGTGTCGCCTGGTCGAACAGAACCGATCATTGACTGTAAATGATTATGTTCGGCTTGGAGACCATCTGACTTCATGTTCCCAAACGAGGATAGAATTTTTATGGGTGACAAATGAACCACGTCAACGGTCCACATTTGTTCGTGATTGGTTTGAAGAACATTCTGGACAATTCGAGCGAATGATTTGGCCATCCAGATCACCCCACATAATCCTGCCTACCATTTATGGGACGTAATCGAGAGGTCAGGTAGTGCAAAAAATCCTGCACCGGCGACACTTCCACAGATGTGGATGGCTTTAAGGCAGCATGACTCAGTATCTTTGCTGGCGACTTCCAACGATTTGTTGCGTCAATGCCACGTCAAACTGTTGCACTACGCCGGACAAAAGGAGGTCCGACACGATATTGGGAGTGTTCCAACATTAGCCAAGTTGTGTCTTACCAGTAACCCCTATTCTTTAAACATTCGACCTCCCACGTATAAAGCACCCTCAGACTTCTGATTACTTTGCAATTGAGTTAATGTGTCAAATACATACACTACTGGCCATTATAATTGCTACAACATGGAGATGACGTGCTACAGACGCGAAATTTAACCGACAGGAAGACGATGCTGTGATATGCTAATGATTAGCTTTTCAGAGAATTCACACAAGGTTGGCACCAGTGGCGACACCTACAACGTGCTCACATGAGGAAAGGTTCCAATCGATTTCTCATACACAAACAGCAGTTTACCGGCATCGCCTGGTGAAACGTTGTTGTGATGCCTCGTGTAAGGAGGAGAAATGCGTACCATCACGTTTCCGACTTTGATAAAGGTCGGATTGTAGCCTATCGCGATTGCGGTTTATCGTATCGCGACATTGCTGCTCGCGTTGGTCGAAATCCAATGACTGTAAGCAGAATATGGAATCGGTGGGTTCAGGAGGGTAATACGGAACGCCGTACTTTATCCGAACGGCCTCGTATCACTAGCAGTCGAGATGACAGGCGTCTCATCCGCGTTGCTATAACGGATCGTGCAGCCACGTCTCGATACCTGAGTCAACAGATGGGGACCTTTGTAAGACAACAACCATCTGCACGAACAGTTCGACGACGTTTGCAGCAGCATGGACCATCAGCTCGGAGAGCATGGCTGCGGTTACCCTTGACGCTGCATTACAGACAGGAACGCCTGCGATGGTGTACTCAACGACGAACCTGGGTGCACGAATGGCGAAACGTAATTTCTTCGGATGAATCCAGGTTCTGTTTACAGCATCATGATGGTCGCATCCGTGGTTGGCGGCATGGCGGTGAACGCACATTGCGAGCGTGTATTCGTCGTCCCATACAGTGGCCGTTACATTTCAGATGTTACGACCCGTGGCTCTACCCTTCACTCGATCCCTGCGAAACCCTACATTTCAGCAGGATGACGCACGACCGCAAGTTGCAGGTCCTGTACGGGCCTTTCTGAATACAGAAAATGTTCGACTGCTGCCCTGGCCAGCACATTCTCCAGATCTCACACCAATTAAAAACGTCTGGTCAATGGTGGCGAGCAATTGGCTCGTCACAATACACCAGTCACTACTCTTGATAAACTGTGGTATCGTGTTGAAGCTGCATGGGCAGCTGTACCTGTACACGCCATCCAAGCTCTGTTTGACTCAATGCCCAGATGTATCAAGGCCGTTAATACGGCCAGAGGTGGTTGTTCTGGGTACTGATTTCTCAGGATGTATGCACCCAAATTGCGTGAAAATGTAATCACATGTCAGTTCTAGTATAATATATTTGTCCAATGAATACCCGTTTATCAACTGCATTTCTTCTTGGTGTAGCAATTTTAATGGCCAGTAGTGTATGACGTTAACCATCGAGAGAAAAAGTTTAGAAAAAATATGAAATTATGTTCAAAGTTTGTTGCAAGTCACAAGTCTTTGACCTGTATTTTTACTGGATAGAGTAGAATTGTCTTCAGTGACGAGTCTCGTTCCGAAATGAGCTCTGATGACCACCTGAGACGTGTCTGGAGACGCCACGGACCTGACTGTTGCCCACCATACGGCCCGTCAGCCAAGAGTGATGATATGGGGTGCCATTTCATTTTATAAGGGGACCTCTTTGGTCTCATCCGCGGCTCCCTTACTGCCCACCACTACAGCGATAATATTCTACACCCTGTTTTATTGGCCCTAACGGCAGTCCATCAAGAACTTATATTTTAGCAAGATAATGCGCTCTCGCAAACGGCTAGAGTTTCTTCTGGTTGTTTCGTGCTTTCCAAATCCTACCTTGAACAGTGAGGTCACCGGCTCTCTCCCCAACTGAGATCGTTCGGGGAATTATGGGCAAGGTCATAAAAATTGCACGGGATTTTGACTATCTAACACGCCACACACAAGTTGGCACAGTATCTCTCAGGACAACAACCAACAACGCTGTCAATCAATGCCAAGACGAACAACTGCTTACGTGAGAGCCAGAGGTGGACCAATGCTTTGCTAAATTTGTGAAGCTCTTTCTCTTGAATAAATCATCCACTTTTTCTGAAATTGTAATAATTTATTTGTCTGCACAATCACATCTGTCGATTTGTCCCATTTGGGTAATTCCTTCGTCGTTCGTCGCATTATTATTATTATTATTATTATTATTATTACTATTATTATTATTAGTGCCTTAGAGTGCATATCATTCTTTTTAGAAGAGAACAGATTCTTACCAGCTTTGTCTTGCTGTACGGTTGATGCGTTGCTCTTGCACTTTATATTGCAAGTTTGGTTATGTGTTCGTGCACATGTAACATTATAGTGGTCTGGAAGTAATGAATAAGCTATACAAGGTATCATATGATATATATTTGTAATGCGAAAGCTCGTCTCTGTGTGTGTGTGTGTGTGTATTTTAGCACGTTTCGTACTCTTTCAGGCTGAAACAGCTGGATGATATTTGGAGTCGAGATAACTTATACCCTGAATTATTACCGGGTGATCAAAAAGTCAGTATAAATTTGAAAACTTGATAAACCACGGAATAATGTATATAGAGAGGTAAAAATTGACACATATGCTTGGAATGACATGAGGTTTTATTAGAAAAATAAAAATAAAATAGTATTGCTGGACGCGTGAAAGATCTCTTGCGCGCGTCGTTTGGCGATGATCGTATGCTCAGGCGCCACTTTCGTCGTGCTTGGCCTCCCAGGTCCCCAGACCTCAGTCCGTGCGATTATTGGCTTTGGGGTTACCTGAAGTCGCAAGTGAATCGTGATCGACCGACATCTCTAGGGATGCTGAAAGACAACGTCCGACGCCAATGTCTCACCATAACTCCGGACATACTTTACAGTGCTGTTCACATTATTCCTCGACTACAGCTATTGTTGAGGAATGATGGTGGACATATTGAGCATTTCCTGTAAAGAATATCATCTTTGCTTTGTCTTACTTTGTTATCCTAATTATTGCTATTGTGATCAGATGAAGCGCCGGACATTTATTGAACGTTTGTATTTCTTTGGTTCTAATAAAACCCCATATCATTCCAAGCATGTGTGTCAATTTGTACCTATCTCCATTATTCCGTGATTTATTCAGTTTTCAAATTTATACTGACTCTTTGATCACCCGGTAAATAGGCTACCTTCTATATACGAGGGTTGTTCAGAAAAAGTTACAGTCGGTCGCTAAATGGAAACCACTGTGAAAATCTAGTAAACCTTTCCACAGATGTGTTGGACAGTGTCTCTAGTACGCCCGTCGATATTGTCGCGTCGCTCATTTCAGTTTTGAGTGAACAGTGAGCACGTGAAGATGCGTAGGGAATAACGTCTCCCGCCAAGTGTAAGAGTCTGTAAACAGATTTCACCTGTGTCATGCAACCCACATAACACGACTGTCGAGAAGTTGTTTCTTCTTCATGCCAATTCTAGACCTCACACTGCAGGAGCAATGAAGACGCTCCTGCAGCGTTTCTGATGAGAAGTGTTTGATCATCCACAATACAGTCCGTAATTGGCTCCCCCTGAGTCTCGTCTCTGCTCACAAGAACAGCTGGCTATCAAGACAAAATTTTTCCACAGACAACGAGCTGCAGACCAGCGCAGATAAATGGCCGAAAGCACAGTCGGCCCCTTTCTATGTCGAGGATATTGGAAAGTCGACACAACATTACGACAACACTGGAAGTTGAAGCGGCGACTATGTAAAGAAGTAGGTGGAAGGTGTACCTAACTGTTGCAAATAAAACGTTTCTGGTTTTCACTGTGGTTTCCATTTCGCGACCGATCGGAACTTACTTTCTGAACAACCCTCGCATCTACCTATCAATGAGATGGAGGTTGGTGTGAACAAGTAGTGTTGCCTACGACTCGCGAATAACCATAATTTATTCATCCCGTATTTGAGAATGAGAGCACTTTCAGACTTGCCACCAATTTTTCACACAATATCAAAACTTTAAGAAATTTCTTCTGGCTGACAAGCCCCACATAATTACGAAAGAAAGAAGGTTTATCGCTTAATACACTCCTGGAAATGGAAAAAAGAACGAACACATTGACACCGGTGTGTCAGACCCACCATACTTGCTCCGGTCACTGCGAGAGGGCTGTACAAGCAATGATCACACGCACGGCACAGCGGACACACCAGGAACCGCGGTGTTGGCCGTCGAATGGCGCTAGCTGCGCAGCATTTGTGCACCGCCGCCGTCAGTGTCAGCCAGTTTGCCGTGGCATACGGAGCTCCATCGCAGTCTTTAACACTGGTAGCATGCCGTGACAGCGTGGACGTGAACCGTATGTGCAGTTGACGGACTTTGAGCGAGAGCGTATAGTGGGCATGCGGGAGGCCGGGTGGACGTACCGCCGAATTGCTCAACACGTGGGGCGTGAGGTCTCCACAGTACATCGATGTTGTCGCCAGTGGTCGGCGGAAGGTGCACGTGCCCGTCGACCTGGGACCGGACCGCAGCCAAACCCGTAGGATCCTACGCAGTGCCGTAGGGGACCGCACCGCCACTTCCCAGAAAATTAGGGACACTGTTGCTCCTGGGGTATCGGCGAGGACCATTCACAACCGTCTCCATGAAGCTGGGCTACGGTCCCGCACACCGTTAGGCCGTCTTCCGCTCACGCCCCAACATCGTGCAACCCGCCTCCAGTGGTGTCGCGACAGGCGTGAATGGAGGGACGAATGGAGACGTGTCGTCTTCAGCGATGAGAGTCGCTTCTGCCTTGGTGCCAATGATGGTCATATGCGTGTTTGGCGCCGTGCAGGTGGGCGCCACAATCAGGACTGCATACGACCGAGGCACACAGGGCCAACACCCAGCATCATGGTGTGGGGAGCGATCTCCTACACTATCCATACACCTCTGGTGATCGTCGAGGGGACACTGAATAGTGCACGGTACATCCAAACCGTCATCGAACCCATCGTTCTACCATTCCTAGACCGGCAAGGGAACTTGCTGCTCCAACAGGACAATGCACGTCCGCATGTATCCCGTGCCACCCAACGTGCTCTAGAAGGTGTAAGTCAACTACCCTGGCCAGCAAGATCTCCGGATCTGTCCCCCATTGAGCATGTTTGGGACTGGATGAAGCGTCGTCTCACGCGGTCTGCACGTCCAGCACGAACGCTGGTCCAACTGAGGCGCCAGGTGGAAATGGCATGGCAAGCCGTTCCACAGGACTACATCCAGCATCTCTACGATCGTCTCCATGGGAGAATAGGAGCCTGCATTGCTGCGAAAGGTGGATATACACTGTACTAGTGCCGACATTGTGCATGCTCTGTTGCCTGTGTCTATGTGCCTGTGGTTCTGTCAGTGTGATCATGTGATGTATCTGACCCCAGGAATGTGTCAATAAAGTTTCCCCTTCCTGGGACAATGAATTCACGGTGTTCTTATTTCAATTTCCAGGAGTGTACATTTTCACTGTTCATGCAGTAAAACTGCCACATGAAGCATAAAATATTAATTTATTGCTTTTTTACTATTTACTACTTACTGTATTCTCGACACATTTTGCAGACGGTATTCACATGTACCAATGAACGTACAAGCAAAAATATATCATTGTACATCAAGAACTTCGGGAGATATGACGTCATGAACATTGAGATACCTACAAAACTGCAGCATAAAGTTTCACGTTAATTTTATTACTTCTTCGCTAAAGCTGCAGCATTAAGTTTGACGTTAAATTTATCACTTCTTCGCTACTAACTCTATTCGCAACGCATTTCACTGACAGTATCAATATATTTCGCTGAATGTACCTACAAAAATACAAATGTCGTTGTACAACACACAGTTCAGGACATAGGACGTTAAGCTGCTTGCAAATGAAGCTGTAGGGCGGAATTCACTAGATATACGGTTGAAATAATGTGTATAAATACCTGGAAAATACGTTAAATACATGCGAAATATATCTGACATTTGCGTATGCGGGCAGAGCCATGGGTGAAAAGGTCATCCTAAACCCCTGGAACGTTTTCAAGCAAATCTGGAACACATATTAGTTACGATATCGAAAGAAATATTGTGGGGGTAAGAATCACCAATCCTATTGGGGTGGGGGTGATAACATGGAAAGGGAAGAGGCGAGGAGGAGATGAACAGACATAGAGGGGGAAGGACGAGAAGGACACACAAAGGAGGCTGGAGGACATGGAATGGGAGAGTAGTGGGAGAGATGGACAAAGAGAGGGGGAGGCGGTAATGGACAGAGCAAGGGAAGAGGAGAAGATGGATGTCAAGAGGGGAGAGGAGGAGATGGATAGAGAAAGGAAAGTGGAGGAGATGGACTGAGAAAGACGAGAAGAGGAGATGATCAGTGACAAGGGGAGGACAGAAGAGGAGGAGGGACTCGAAAGAGAGAGGGGGGAGGAGATCGACAGAGAGAGGCAGCGGAGGAGGCGGCCAGAGAGAGGGGATGAAGATGGACAGAGATAGGGGGCTGGAGAACATGGAATGGGAGAGTGGAGGGGAGATCGATAGAGAGAGGGGGAGGTGGAAATGGACAGAGCAAGGGAAGAGAAGAAGATGGATGCAGAAAGGGGAGAGGAGGAGATGGATAGAGAATGAAAGTGGGGAAGATGGATTGAGAAAGGCGAGAATAGGAGATGGACAGTGGGAGGGAGAGGACAGAAGAGAAGAGGAGGAGGGGATCGAAAGAGAGAGGAGGGAGGAGATCGACAGAGAGGGGCAGCGGAGGAGGCGGCCAGAGAGAAGGGGAGGTGGAAATGGACAGAGCAAGGGAAGAGGAGAAGATGGATGCAGAGAGGGAAGAGAAGGAGATGGACAGAGAAAGGAAAGTGGAGGAGATGGGCAGAGAAAGGAAAGTGGAGAAGATGGCGAGAGGAAGAGAGGGACAGTGAGAAGGAGAGGACAGAAGGGGAGGAGGGAATTGCCAGAGAGAGGGGGAGGAGGAGATCGCAGAGAGGGATGGTGGAGGAGGTGGTTAGAGTGAGTGGATGGAGGATAAGGACAGAGAGGGGCAGAAGAAGGAGATGAACTAATAGAAGATGGGAATAAGTACACATCCACGATTTATTTATAAATATCTGCTTAACTGCGGGTAACACTGTTCAAACTCCTCATTGAGACTGAAAACTGACATGGGTGAAGGTATATGACGCTAAAAGCTATAGCGTTCCTGTAGAAATGGGTCTGCAAACGAGCCGTTTGTGAAACGACTGCGAATATGTGGTTACGAGCCACCACTGACTTCTGTATGAAATATTGTTCTAGTTAATACAAATACATTTGAAATGTAAACTTTTCGGTTAAGTGCCCCCCTAAATGGGCTCGAATTTGAGCCATGGTCTGTCTTAACGAGAAATACAGAACTTAACTTAGCACGTCACATGTTACAATTTACTCTTTAACGAGGTTTTCCATCTAACGTCGACGAATTTTTTTGGAATACTGCACACTCGTCTCTGCAGTGAGTAACAATTTCTTTAAGATACCCTCAAATCACCTCGCCGCTCCAGTTCTTGAACTTTAGCAACAGGACAGCTTTACATTTCACATTTGAGAAGACCCTAGACGTAAACATCCATTGGATTGTGGTCAGGTAATCTTGGAGGACATGTTACAGGTCCTGCTCGATCTTTCCATCGTGAACCATGTTGGCGCGTTAGATGACGTCTTCACGTTTAAATTTAAAACAAATTTGGATTAAGTAGGATAATATTTCACACCAAAGTAACTGACAGCTTTTAATTACACATTATTAATTATATCGCAAACAGATTTTTTGCGGATCCATATTTTCTAGAACGTTTTTGCTTCTGTTATCGTATTCTTTCACCCTCGACAGCTTCCTCTTTTAGTAGAGATAAAAACACGGGTTACTTTTACGGAACACTGAAGAAGCATTCTTTAGTAGTATCTGACTGTTTTTTGGTTCTGTCCGTTGATTACCTTTATAATTACAATGGCGCATAAAACAAGCCTACAAACAGCTACAGTGAAAAAGGTAAAAGAAATTTACCTACACTCAGGCTTCATAACAACATACGAGTTATGCTCCATTTATTTATTTATGCATTTGTTTT
Source organism: Schistocerca gregaria (assembly GCF_023897955.1). Taxonomy (NCBI): domain Eukaryota; kingdom Metazoa; phylum Arthropoda; class Insecta; order Orthoptera; family Acrididae; genus Schistocerca; species Schistocerca gregaria. The sequence goes on along the minus strand of NC_064931.1, from coordinate 619,422,668 downwards.
ACCTGGCAAGATTAGGGCCCTCAGGCCCTCTCTTACATCTAACCAGGCATTCTCAGATTCAACAAATTTCAGTTTCTACAGGACATTAAGGACATATAACATGTTATACAGTATTAATGTTAAAGAAAAAAAATAGGGATTATAAAAGTAGTACAATGATAATTATAACAAATCAAAAAATAATTATAACAATCAAGAACAAGAATAATAATAATAGTAATAACTATGCATTTGAAAGTAAACATATTTTTCTTTTATGAATGTCAGTCCTATTGCTAGTTGGGACATTCATAAAAGAAAAATATGTTTACTTTCATCTCCATGCATGTAGTGCTACTGATGTTACCGTATTTTTCGTATCACAGGCAAACTGAGGCCAGCAACAGATAGCTCTGTGCACAATATAATTTCCGTTTATTACGTTTAACTCCAGGCGCTAGAAACAGCAGCAATATTACAAACAGTGTGTCCACATAGCTTCCTCTTAGGTATCGCCTTTCATTAAAGAGCTGGAAAATTAAAAATGGTCTGTTTACGAGTAATCAGTATAGCTCAGCTTTAGCTTTAGTGCTGTACTTACAGTGCAGAGTTTAACACATTTTGAAGCTGCCAGTAGTGAAGATCGGAGGAATATAAAGGCATATCTCGTTTGTTTGATCTGCGTGACGGATAGAGTAAACGCATGAATGCAGACGTCATTTTCAGAGTAGCAACACAGTTTCCGACAGTGCATCCGAGTGAAAAAGAAGACACATTACGTGCACCCTCCTTCATTTGTTGTTGGCTGAGTTTCACAACCATTCACATTAGTCTACGGCATTAACGTTACCATTCGAACAGAATTCGTCTTCCCATGCCACTGAGATGGTTTCTCCAGAACTTATTATATATAACGTCATAGATTACTGAATGGAAATATGTAAGTTTTAATGGTTTTAAAAACTAATGATGTACCATCAGTACCAAATAAGAAATGAAAATTAGCGAATTAACCATGTATCATTATCAGGTCCACCAGAGATACACATACAAAATGAATCATACGTAAAAATTTCATTAAAATTATTGATTACTTTTCTGTAAACAGACCATCAATTAATTAAAGAAAATATTTCGGACAGTCCTGCAGAAGGAAAGCTATTAAGTTCATCTACAAAATTAGGTCTTAAGGCTGGGGTTTAGCGGCAAGGAGGGATGAGGAACAGCCCACACATATTTCTAAGTCACAACGTTCAAAAATTCTGGCTGTGCGCACTGGTAAGAAACTGAAATTGAGTTGATATACACCGACTGACAAAAAATTGAAGAATCCAGAAGGGAAGGAGGAAACAAAACAAGTCAGGATACTGAGCTATTATACCACCCAGCCAAAAGGAGCCTCACGAAGAGGCCCACTTTAAACTCTCTCAGCTGTTGATACAGCTGTCGCAAGCAAGTACGCAGTATCCCCCTTGTCCTTCACAATGATCACTGTATGTATGACACTGTTCAAACTCCTCATATACGCACCAGGTACGGTAACAACATTAAACAGGAACAACACTCCTGATCTCGGTCGCCATTCTACCTGCCACAGAGGACAGCAGTTACAACCATTTACATATCCACCAATGGTGGGTTTAGTAGTGAGATTGCTACCAAATTGATAAGCACATTAATTAAATTGCTCAATTAATTTCCTCCAACCACGCCCACCTCCACCCACCAGACCCTGTCATGTATTTTTCTCAGCCTGAACTTGGGTCCCAGCCCCCTCCCGCCACCCCGCCATCCCCTTACTCCCCCCCCCCCCCACCTACCTTATAGGCGGAAATTTCGAATTTTGATATTCTAATGCAGGATATATTTATCCAGCACCATATATACAACCATGCCACAAGTTTCCTATCCCAGTCACTATGGTGACAAACTTTAAAGTGATAAAACTACTTCCTTCTACACTATTCTGCTGTCCTAGGGTGGCATCATCAGTGTATATCCAATGCTCAAGCTGCTTATAACCCAACTAGAATGAAGTCTCGAGACTGCTGTTCTGTCTCTTAGGAAATTAATGAATTTCGCATGTCTTTTCAAGTCAGAAATGTATGTACCCTCTATCACACTTCCTACATCAGTCATGCATATCATTAGCAGTTGTAGTATCAGTTTTGATGGACCCACATGCAGGATGAGAAAAACATGACGTCATCTGGGGTGGTGGTGAGCGTGGTTTGGAAGGGGTAGTTAATTAATCAATTTCATTAATATTCATATGAATCTGATGTCAGCATTGCACCAGCACTGCCATCTCCCTACTACTAGTCGATATGTACACGAAGTTACATAGACCACTAGCCATGTATTCCAGGTGCTTCAGTTTTTTTTTTGTCAGGCAGTGTAGCCTGATTCTATGTAGTATGGTTGTGAGAACATCCTTATTCCGGTCTGTCATTTCTAACGATATCCTGTGCTGTCAAAAATCATTTCCTAAGACTCTCATACTTCTACAGATGATACATATAAAACACTGATGACTTTTAGGGACCCTTGCCGTGATATTTTACTGTGTGTCCTGTTTTTGCTACCGGAAAAAATGCTAGGTTCCTTTCTAACGGACTGTATCTGAATCTTTACATTGGCGCTCGCATACACCAACGCGTGGCGTGGCTGTCATCATTCCACCAGAGGACTCGGTGCCTCAAAAGATTGCCTATCAACTCTTGACTGGATGCTTTAGCAGCTTGATGGATCTCCGGCGTAATGTGGTTATTATCCTTTCGATGACTTCCTTTCAGGTGGTACTGGGCCTGGCAAGGTGAGCCATATGGTGAAGCGATCACTTTCATATGAGTCGTCATGCACTATATCATTTAACTGGATGCATTACTGGGAACCATCTCATTAAAATCGTTTGCTCTTCTTACTAAATAACATCCTGACAACTGATGTGTGTGTCGATCTCTGACACCTTAGCTACAAGAAATCAATTGTCAACAGCGTTAAGGCTCGCCTAAACATCTCTGATTCCCTAATTGTTTGAGTACATAAATACTGACACGTTTTTCAGCATAACCTGCAGTTTTGATATCAACATTAGAATGATAATAATTCTGCGTGTCTTCCGGTGTCAGCCACTACAAGTATATTAACGATTATTAGATTTCTCCCAGCATTACTGACATACACAAAACGAATATAGCATTCAAAGAACACGGTGCGCCGAATTATTCAAACAAAATAAACGATATGTAAGTTTATAATTTTGATATACCAAGCTCAGTCAACATATTCCTTCATTTAGTAAAACGTTAGTGACTGTGACGTTGAAATGTCCGTGATTGCCGGCCGGAGTTGCCGTGCGGTTCTAGGCGCTACAGTCTGGAGCCGAGCGACCGCTGCGGTCGCAGGTTCGAATCCTGCCTCGGGCATGGATGTGTGTGATGTCCATAGGTTAGTTAGGTTTAATTAGTTCTAAGTTCTAGGCGACTGATGACCTCAGAAGTTAAGTCGCATAGTGCTCAGAGCCATTTGAACCATATTTTGTCCGTGATTGGCGTTGTGGAGCCAACTTTTAGACATACTTTTGAGGGCCATTTCATAAGTCATGGCACCCAAGATATATCTTGCGATAATGCGACCACTTGGGAATTCCACGATGTGCACTGAACCAGTGTGTATGTGAATGTCAACTTAAAATAGGATTCCAGTACAGAAGGTTATGGGAAAGGAGAAAAAAATCACACACATGGAACTCAGTGTAAATTTATTGTGCGCGAGAACAAATGGAACAAAAATGAATCAAAATCAAGTACTGTTCATCAAAATAATCCCACAGCGTTCCCAACGATGGGGAAGGCGTTGAATGCCCTGCCATTAGTGTGTGTTACACACTGTGGCTGTATACGCCAGAACAAACACCGTCTTCGTGGGTCATGCCATATCATCCGCCGCTGTTCTTCGTTTCGCGACATTGAGTAGCATTTCTGCCATCGAGAATGGCTATATTCACGTATGTTCGCTTTTCGACTCTGCTTACATCCATCATGTAACACGGCCAAGCTCACACAGAATGTTCCAGATACTGGTACCGACCCATCTTCTAATGCTGTCGCAATCTGTAGGTTAACTTTGGTAATGTTTGTTGCAGGCTTTCGAATATATTTACTGCGATTACGATGATGCCAAATGTTCGCACGACGTACTATGATTGCTATTGCTATGACTTATGAAATGATCCTCGTATCACATACACTCATAAAACTGATCAAAGAAAATTGTGCAGAAGTCTAAGACTAAATTCAAGATTTGTTATTCAAGTACTCGGGGTTACGACGTCAGCACTTGACCATACTGGAATAGAAGTGTTCAGTTGACAAAATACTGAGCAGTTAATGACCATCAATATAAAAAGAGTTACATGTTAAGTGTAATTTCATTTCAAGTCATAAATTCCTGCGCCACTGTATCTAGCAGTCCAGTTATACCTGAAGTCGGTGTCTGATCTGTTAAACAAACTGCAGCCAAAGAGCATTTTAGATCAGACGCACTTTTATGGGTGACAGAGGCTGAAAACGTAGTGCGCCACAATAGCTACTAGGGGATAGAGTTGTTTTGAACCGTAATGTGGAGGAGACAGTTACGTTCCAACTACAAAGCGCACTGCACTACTGACTGCGGCAAGTCAGCCAAGCGACAGACAACCAGTACCTGAGGACAATCTTAAAGATCGCTAAATTGTGTTACTTTACCTCTATTCAGAAACCAAATATGGACACTGGGGCACATGTTGACCAATATATATCGCATGTGATATGCAGTGAAGTCACTGATAAAGGGAAATGAGTGGATCAGTGATACTTCAAGTATTGCAATTTCACTAGGTTTGTGTCTCGGTGAATACCTAAAACATACTGTTGTTCTGCTGATAGTGGGTAGTGCAAGTCCTGCACTGCAGCTTCCTGCTTAGCTCTGTGTCCTTGTATAATGTTCTTCCCTTGAACATTGCAATCCCTTAGCAGACTGACTTGAGAAGTCTTAAAACTGAGTTTTTCAACTGCCTTACCTGTACTAATAGCTTAACTATCTACAGGTGAGTACTAGAACTTTTCACTTTCTGTAGCAGTATGGGACCCATTTATCAGACAATATTCCCTCCCCTGCCTCCTATCTCTTGTGAAAAATTTTGGATGAAAAGAGGAGGTGTAAGGGAACTAGTCAGTTCATACATATGAATATTTGATTCTTCCTCACCGATTAATAACGTCTTATTTTGCCTAGTAGTTTATCCCGATGCTGTCTGCACTGGAGGACATGAGTGCTGCAAAGTAATGGTCCACGACTGTGAGCGCATCTTAGGCTGGCTTCAGCTAACTTCTCCGAACCTTGGTATGTACGGAGCAGTTCGTTTATTACCTATTCGTATGTTGCATATTTTTGTACTATATATCTACTGTTTATGTTTGCATCAAAAAGGCTACTATTATTATTACTGTTCTTAAAACTTCTTACAAGACCTCGTATTCTGTTTTTGATTTGGCGTACGGAATTATCTTTGCTACTTTTACTGTTCGAATTTTACTTAAAGTCACACGCAGCGTGGAGTACCTAACCCAAATTGGTGCCGGTGTGAACAATTTTTAGTGATCATTTTCTTCATGCGAGGCGCCACAGCGGCATATTTGTTGAAAGACATTGTGGACTTTCCATCGTTACTGTTACTTGCACATATTTTATTGAAACTCGCACATGTGAACAACTTCGGCCTTAAAGGCCATTTTTAAGTGCTACAGGTCCCAATATGTCGTGATACTATCTGATTAAATTTTAGCAAGGGTAGTAACAGTTACGAGAGAGAGCACATAACGAGCAAGTGTCGAATTTACAAACAGAATGTTTATTGAGTCCAGTAACAGTCACCCTCGAAACTGTTATCACGTTGTAATTCATTATATGTGCTCTCTTTAGTTGTAAAAGTTGATGTTTAACAACAAAAGCTAACACATGCAGTTTCATACTCGACAGAAGTTTCGAGGATGACTATTACTGCACTCAGTAAACATTCTGTCTTCGAAATTTAACGCTTGTGCGTTATGTGCTCGCTGTCACAACTGCTAAGTCCGCTATTAAAATATAATCAGATAACATTTCGAACTTGAAAACTGCTGACCAGCTGTGCGATCCTGAATAAAATAAGCACGTGTAAGTAACAGCTGGGAGGGAAACTTCACAATATCTTTCAACAATCTGTGGAGACGTCTTTGGAAGAAGAAGGAGACCCTGCATCTCAGACCTCTTTCAGAAGCTGCCTGTCTTTAGAAGCTATTGCAGTGCAACGTACCTCTGATATTTATTCCGTCTTTAATGACCTTGCAGTTGACATGACGTCAAAACACTAATATTTTTCTTCGTTGAGACATTTATAGCAACGCATACGGTTTGATATATAGGGTGTTACCTCTGGGCGCATAAATTCCGCCTTTATTTGTTCGGTTTGTAACGTAGACTGACGGCGACAGTTTTCTACAGTTTATCGCTGACTTTCATCGCCATTTTCGTACTGACAAGGAGGCGTTGACACCGATACCCTTCAAGTTTGGAGAATTTCAGCGTAATTGATTGGAGACTCCATAGAGTGCTGTGTGCACAACGACCATATAAGTAAAATTAGAAGAAAGGTCAGCGTTGGCCGTAATTTCGATAATTTATTGAGAGCAAAATCGATTTTCGATCACATAATGCTCATATTCAGTGCTTTAGCGTACAAATTAAAGCTCGTAGGCGCTGGTGTCGAAGTTATTATCAGTAACAAAATCACAAGTGTGATCGTTTCATAGCTTTCATATCAGACTACAACATCCTGTTCAAACTCACTTAAATCTTGATAAGCTACCATTGTAGCAGCAGTAACCGATCTAACAACTGCTCCAGACACTTGTTGTCTAATACAGGCTTTACCGACGTTACCGCCATATTCTGCCTGTTTACATATCTCTGTATTTGAATAGGCGGCCGCTGTAGCCGAGCGGTTCTAGGCGCTTTAGTCCGGAACCGCGCTGCTACTACGGTCGCAGATTCGAATCCTGCCCCGCGCATGGATATGTGTGATGTCTTTAGTTTAGTTAGGTTTAAGTAGTTCTAAATCGAGGGGACTAATGACCTCAAATGTTAAGTCCCATAGTGCTTAGAGCCATTTGAACCACTCAGCTACCAAGCTATTTGTCGAATCTCAAGAACTGCAATGTCATCAGCAAAGTTTAAGTTTTTTTATATTTTCTCTGTTAACTTTAATTCGTTTTGTAAATTTGTCCTTAATTTTCATTTATACTTGTTCAGTGGACAGACTGAATAATCTTGGTGATAGCCTACTATTATATTTTATTTTATTTACATGTCAAGTTCCGTAGGACCAAATTGAGGAGAAAATCTCCAAGGTCATGGAACATGCCAATACATGTAATTACAACATAAAAGTAATAACAGATAAAAAATCAAAGGAACTCCTCGACAGAATAGAAGGAGTGACCCATGAGGAAACTCTTCAGTTTCGATTCGAAACCGCCTGGATTACTGCTAAGATTTTTGAATTCGAGCGGTAGCTTATTAAAAATGGATGCAGCAGAATACTGCAATCCTTTCTGCACAAGATTTAAGGAAGTCCAATCCAAATGCAGGTTTGATTTCTTCCGGGTATTAACTGAGTGAAAACTGCTTATTCTTAGGAATAAGCTAATATTGTTAACAAGAAATGACACTATGGGACATATTTATTGAGAGACCAGTGTCAAAATACCCAGACTCGTGAACAGAGGTCGACAGGAGTTTCATGAACTTACACCACTTAATTGCCCGAACCGCCCGTTTCTGAGCCAAAGATACCCTTTTAGATTGGGAAGAGTTACCCCAAAATATAATACCATACGACATAAGCGAATGAAAATAAGCAAAGTACACTAATTTTCGTGTCGAACGCGCACTCACTCCAGATACCGTTCGAATAATAAAAATGGCAGCATTAAGTCTTTGAACAAGATCCTGAACGTGGGCTTTCCACGACAGTTTGATATCTATCTGAAGACCTAGAAATATGAACTGTTCAGTTTCACTAATTTTTATTTATTTAATCGTATGGCTAGGGCTCCTCGTCGGCATCCCGTTCGCCGGGTGCCGGACTTTCAATCTGACGCCACTTCGGCGACATGCAGTCGATGAGGATGATAGGATGGTGACGAGGACAGCACAACACCCAGTCCGTGGGCGGAGAAAATTCCCCGACCCAGCCGGAAATCGAACCCGGGCCCAGAGAATTGACAATCCGTCACGCTGACCATTCAGCTACAGGGGCTGGACAGTTTCACTAATGATATGCCCATTCTGTGAAATTAAAACGTCAGGTTTCTGTTGAATTGTGTGTTAGAAACTGTAAAAAACTGAGTCTCGCTGTGATTTAGCGTTAGTTTATTTCCTACAAACCATGAACTTAGGTCACCCCCTAATAAACTACCGACTTCCTTGCACGTCCTTCGAATCTCATAACTGCTGTCTGGTTTCTGTACAAGCTGCTGATAACCTTTCGCTCACTGTACGTACTAACTTCCGAATTTAGAAGAATGTATTTTAGTCAGACGCTTTTCCTAAACCAACAAATTATATAAAAATGGATTTTTATGTCTTCAATCTATTTTCTAAGATAAGCTATAAAATCAGTAATGCTTCACATGTTTCTGCATTTCTCCGGAATGCAAAAAATAATCTTCGCAAAGATTGGGTTTCCAGTCGTTCAGGTTTTATGTGTTTCAGCATTTTGCAAATCTGACTTATTCAGGTGATGGTTCAGTAATACACCAGTCAGTAGCTGCCTTAGTAGCTTTCATGAATATAGTACCCAGAACAGAAATGACCCACGACGAACTGCAGCAGCCCGCATCTCGTGGTCGTGCGGTAGCGTTCTCGCTTCCCACTCACGAGTTCCCGGGTTCGATTCCCGGCGGGGTCAGGGATTTTCTCTGCCTCGTGATGGCTCGGTGTTGTGTGCTGTCTTTAGGTTAGTTAGGTTTAAGTATTTCTAAGTTCTAGGGGACTGATGACCATAGATGTTAAGTCCCATTGTGCTCAGAGCCATTTGAACCATTTGAAATGCAGCAAGGAAAAGAACAAATTATTCAACAACAATAGTATTTATTACCAGTGAATTAAAGTTAGTGATATACAGTAAAATCAAATTTGCGGAAGTAAGTAAAATCGATGATACTTCGCATGTCTTCTTGATGATTAAATGTGTTATGACTGAATAATGCATTTGCTGCTGTACATGTTCTGTGGGTGCACTATAATCCCCCACGCTCAACACTGAGCACGACCAAAGCGCCACGTGTAGCTTATCGAATGCTGCGGACACCGGTAAAATTACCTCCACATTGCATATTAGCAAGCGCTTCTCGAAACTTTTCTGGCTTACGAGGTTACTGTTAACAGTAGTTTTGACAAACTTAACATACGATTAAAGTAAGCTTCTAATCACAACTAAATGTTCAATATAGATATGGAAAAAGTAACCAAAAATGGAAAAATGAAACTAAAGTTATAACTATTGGAAGAAACATCTTAAATAAAATGCCATTTCACTGTCTAGCATTTACTAATGACATTGCAGTCCTCTCTAATAACAAACATATCTGTAGAAAAACTCCATGAAATAGCGGTAAAAACTGGACTCCAAATTACAAATGAGAAGGTGCAGTGTATGAGAGGGATTAAATCAAGATTCAGCAATCAACCTTTAATCAAAATATTCGGTAAGATCTCCAAAGTAGACAAAGTTAAGTGCGAGAAATTACTGAATCGTTAGGGCGAAATCGTGAAGTAAGGAAAGAAAGAATAGCAGAACTACGAAGAGCGGATAAACTGACCTGGAATAGATACAATAAAAAATATGTATCGCCAAAGAACAAACTACGACATTATAGCACTGTTATTAAAACAGAAATTTCATACGCATCTGAAAGCAATATGATTTATGTCACATCCCGAATAAAAAACATTGAAAAACAAGAAACGAAAAATCTCAGGTGATTCGTAACACCAAAATGCGATAATAGAATTTGAATGAAAAATGAATCACATTTATATGGGGTGTTCGAAACGTCTCTCCGCAGTGTCGTATGATTGTTCGCCTGCCTGGGTTACTTCTCTTCAAGTGGACTCCACTGTTTAGTTTATCTCGGCCAGCGTCAGTAGTATCGTTGGTGTGTGCCATTACGTGTTGACGTGAACGTTTCAGTTTAGTTCCTTTGTTCGTTTGTTTCGTTTTTGTCACTGTTAAGATGCTAACCATTGAAGAACGTGTGTTTTTAGTCGAGCAAGTGTTCAAAGCTGGCGGTAAATACACAGTTTCAGTTCCTCAAACATTTAATTCAGTTTTCCCGGAGACATCACTCCCACATCGCGATACTGTGCGAGATCTGATTAACAAATTTCGAAGTACGGGTTCAGTGACAGATGCACCGAGAAGTGATCGTCCTAGCGTTTTGTATGGGGTAAGCTACTCGATATTTCCGAGTCTGAATAAGCCAGTAAGAAAACTCGCCCAGGATCGATGTTAGTGTCGGAACGGCCCACACAGCTGGAGGGAAGAAATTAGAACTTTTCCCATACAAAGTGACAGTCGTGCAAGAACTGAAAAATACTGATCATGGCAAGAGACTGTATTATTGTTAACGGTACAAAAATTTCGTTCAACAAAATGGAAGGAATATTCTTAATGAAACCTTTTTTCAATGATGAGGCGTAGTTTCATTTATCCGGGTACATAAACTCGCAAAATTTTCGTATATGGAGTACTGTAAATCCATTGTGTATTTATGAGGAACCACTTCATTCTGTGAAAATAGGAACTTGTATTGCAATTTCTAGACGTCGGATTGTGGGTCCCATATTTTTCAACTAAACAATAAGCGCACAACGATACGACAGTGATATTCTGTACCCATTCATAAGAGAACTAGTGTTAAGTGAAATGCTGAACGGTTATTTTCAACAAGATGGAGCAACCGCGCATTCAACTCGCGTTTCAATGTCACTTCTTGCATATATTTTTGGTGATCGTGTAATTTCACAGGGACTTTGGCCTCCACGATCGCCTGACCTAACGCCACCTAACTTTGTCTTCTGGGGTGTAGCGAAAGAAACTGTCTATAAAAACCGTCCAAAATCCATCTATGGACTGAAAACTGCAGTATCCACTTTCAATGCTTCTGTGAAAGAAGAAACGTTACAGCTTGTGTTTGGAAACAAGATTAGACGAATTCAAATCAAATGATCATATGTGTGTGAAATCCCATGGGACTAAACTGCTAAGGTCATCAGTCCCTAGGCTTACACACTACTTAACCTAAATTATCCTAAGGACAAGCACACACCCACGCCCGAGGGAGGACTCGAACCTCTGCCAGGACCAGCCGCACAGTCCATGACTTCATTAGACGAATTGAATTGTGTATTCAACGACAGAGGGGACACTTTCAACATTTAATGTGAAAATTGGTAAGTAAAAATGCATATTCAGTAAATTAATTACTTGTATTTCACTGAGTTTCATTTCGGTATATTCACTGCGGCATACGGCACGCGTGGCTAACAATCATGTGGAACTGCAGAGAGACTTTTTGAACACCCCGTATATACTGCTCTACAAAACTGGACAGCTAGATAAAGTACATATTAACTACTCAGCGGAAATGAATGAATTTCTCGATCATGTTGCCAGACGTCGTGCAGAGGAAGTTGCAGCCATATGGCGTGAGTTCAGAGTGACGACAGCGCTAAGTGGCGCTGGCCCCGCATCACGAGGCAGTTGGAGGAAAGGGAAAAAGACCGTGTGTGTCAGTCACAGAACAGTTAAGGTGCACCGTGGTTGTGTTCTTCATTAAAACACGGGCCGGAGATAACATGTGGATTACTTCCACGAAGAAAATCGCCGGGAAACTGGAGGAAGGCCGGAGTGTGACGAGCGTAGCGCAGGTGTTTGGTATTTCTCGCAGCATTGTTTCACGTCCGTGCGGAGCGTTCTGAACCACAGGCTCCGCTGCCCGACGGGGAGGAGGTGGTCGACTACGGTGAACTGCAGCAGCAAAGGACCTGTGCATTGTACAACAGGCAGTACGGGGCCCACGTCAGACAGTGGTGCCACACGTCAGACAGTGTTGGGGGAAGGCGGGTGGGTGGGCCATTGCAACCACATTTAATAAGAGTGCAAGGTTCGGAATCTCACGCTCCATAGTGGCACGGCGACTGCATAGGGGTGGTCACTTTGCCCGACTACCGGTCCGCTGCGTTCCTTTGATACCCGTACACCGTCGCCACCGATGCGATGGTGCCAAGAACGCAGGGACTGAATCAACGAGGAGTGGGGTCACGTGTTCGTTCCGGGTGAGAGCAGATTCCGTCTGAAGAGTGATTCTAAAAGTATTCTCAATTGGTGGAAGGTGGAAGTACAAAATGAACCCAGGAACATTGCCGAACATGATAGTTTCGGTGGTACAGGTGTTGTGTTGTGTGTGTGTGTGTGTGTGTGTGTGTGTGTGTGTGTGTGTGTGTGTGAGGGGGAGGGGCTGGCATAATGTTGCATGGGCGTACCGACTTTCAAATGTCTGAACACAGTTCGCTCAACAGTCAACGTAGTTGTGACACTGTACTCCTTCACCATGTGCGTGCCTTCAGGGGAGCTTTAGGCCCCGACTTCATTTCTATGGATTAATTTTAATGTCGTGTAACTATGGCCTCCCGTTGGGTAGACCGTTCGCCGAGTGCAAGTCTTTCGATTTGACGCCACTTCGGTGACTTGCGCGTCGATGGAGATGAAATGATGATTAGGATAACCTAACACCCAGTCCTTTAGCGGAGAAAGTCTCCGACCCAACCGGGAATCGAACCCGGGCCCTTAGGATTGAATTTCTGTCGCGCTGACAATTCAGCTACCGGGGGCGGACTAACTGCATCGAACAGCGAAAGCAACTTTCGTTCGTAAGTTTTCCACATTATTTTAGGATATGTAACATGAGGTTCACAAAGAAAATACTAAACTTCACCTTATCGATAGAAAAAGACAACACTTGGCTAACAGATGTTAGTCTGGACATAATGGAATCGACATTCATGAAGAAATAATTCGGAACAGAACGAAATTTAGACCCCTAACGCACAAGCACAAATTTGTTGAAAAGCCTACGTAATGAAATTCTGAGTGGATAAGGAAACCTACAGAGGATTACAGTGGACGAAGAAAATGATAATTGGGGGTAAGGATGGAAATACAAACGCACTCCTTGCTTGGACATAAGGAATCAAAATTTTAAAATATCAGATACAGGAAAAGTAAAATTATGCGGCTACAAAGATACACGAATAAAATTTTGAAGAGAAAATTGAAATCATTATTGCTTCACAAATTCATAATGAATGATGTTTAGCTAGATAATGGAATGCTCTTAAAAAGTTTTACGTAACCGTCATGATTTGCACAGACTGTACTTCTTTGATCGGAAACCTCTTTCTCAAAAGTCTTTTGACTACTGGAAATCGCCAGGTGTAATTGAGGTGAAGATAAACCTGCATTCTAAATGCGGTTCAGTAGAGCGCACTGTTTCCAATACGGCTTGTGTACTCTGTTCAGTCTGTCAACTTTACACTAAGTGGGGTTGTCAACATGTAACGTTGCCCCAGACTGGCAAACATCACAAAGACTTTATTTGAACTTCCAACAGCTATCGTGAGGCACAAAATGTTGCAGATCCGTCTCATGCTGGTCGGCCGCGTTCTACAAAAACAGCTGATGACCTCTAAATACAAATTATAGCTCGTAGGTACCCATAGGAGAAGGCAACAGAATCGCCCCGCAACATTTTGGTGACAACTTAGAAGACTGTGTCGACCCAGAAAGTACGTAACCGTCTCGAAACTACGATTTTATCGTCTGGTGTTCATTATGAACAGCAGCACAAATTCTCCAGGAATGTGGTGTGCAAACAAAAGAAATACACGAGAACTTTTAGACTGGAACCTCGATCAGTTCTTCGGTCTCTCTTCACTGTCGATTGCACGATTCGTCTGATATCTACGACCGCCGTAGAGAGTGTGGTAGTGGACTTGTATCAATGCTCATCTCAGGCCGTAGTCCCACGGATTCGGCAGGAAGGAGGGTCAGCCATCTTTTGGGCTGGTATCATGAATGAATGTCTGACGTCTCTCATCGCAATCGACTGTAATTTGAGGACTGTGCAGAATCGGGTCAGAATCTTCCAACCTACTGGACAGCTCCGCGCTGGCCGGGGTAGCCGAGCGGTTCTAGACGCTACAGTCTGAAACCGCGCGACCGCTACGGTCAGAGGCTCGAATCCTGCCTCGGGCATGGACGTGTGTGAAGTCCTTAGGTTAGTTAGGTTTAAGTAATTCTAAGTTCTAGGGGACTGATGACCTTATAAGTTAAGTCCCATAGTGCTCAGAGGAATTTGAACCATTTGAAAGCTCCGCAGATAACATTTAGGTGAAAGGTTGATCTTTCAAGAAGAGAATACACAAGTACATCACGTCCATCTTGTGATGAACACTTTTCTCTAGTAAGTAGGACTGTCCCCGCAGGAACCTTTTTTCTCGTGTACTGGATGACCTCAGGAGGTTTGCTGTTGACGAGTGAGACAGGCTAGGGCGGCGAAGTCTAAACCACCTTATGGGCAGCATGTCAACAGTCTTTCAATGCTCCAACGGGAGAAACACGATTCTGATCGCTAACCAGCAAGAGATTTTGATTTCACAGATGTTCACTTCCGAACAGACTACTTTTATTTATACTGTTTTTCCGGCTGATGTGGCCGAGCGGTTCTAGGCGCTTCAGTCCGAAACCGCGCTGCTGCTACCGTCGCAGGTTCAAATCCTGCCTCGGCATGCATGTGTGTAATGTACTTAGGTTAGTTAGGTTTAAATAGTTCTAAGTTTTAGGGGACTGATTACGTCCTATAGTGCTCAGAGCCATTTGAACCCTTTTGTACTGTTTTATTTTGATTTCACGGAGAAGTTAAGTTTGCTTAAAAAGAGTTGATTCATTCATTACCTGGTCCCCTAGAATCCAATACCACACAACCCGCAGATCTGCAGGTGTTCCATTACATTTTGTGCTATACTACAGTCCTATGCTCTTGGGGAGCACATTTCGTGCAACCCAGTAACCATTACTTGTATTCTGCCACCGACGCTTCACTTCAGTCTTCTGTGAAGCATTATCGGTATTAAGTGTCTTGTTGCCGTACTACATGTGTACTAGACTTCTAAATTTTTCCTTCTGGTGTAAATGTGTGAGCGTGGAGGGAGGGGGATGTTTGGACGTTTTCCTAATAAATCTAAAACGAAATAAAGTTATTGAGACTATAGATATAAATGCTCGTTTGTAGCCATGTATTATCTGAGATGGTGTATTACTTTTGCAAACTTGTTGAATCAATCTGCTTCACTCCTAAATATCATGAACATAACCCATAAAACCTCAATAAAGTAACTATTGCAAGGGAATGTGCCTTAAATATTTCATCACTGCAATCCTACTTACATACGCTCTTGAGTATTGGTTGAGTCACAAGTGAATTAAAGTCAATTAGTGCAAGAGGGGCCGGCCAGTGTGGCCGAGCGGTTCTAGGAGCTTCAGTCTGGAACCGCGCGACCGCTACGCTCTCAGGTTCGAATCCTGCCTCTGGCATGGATATATGTGATGCCCTTAGGTTAGTTAGGTTTAAATAGTTCTACGTTTTAGGGGACTGATGACCTCAGATGTTAAGTCCCATAGTGCCCAGAGCCATTTGAACCATTAGTTCAAGGAAAGTAATATAAGAAAAACCTATGTCTTACATAAACAGATATGTCATCTGCCAGGTCGTGTAGGCAATGAGCTTTCCGTGTGTAAGGGGCGTAATGTGAGTTCCTAGGAGGAAAACTGACATCGCCATAGACAGCCGCTGAGTGCATCAAATTTTCAATGACAGGTGTAAACGAGTCGCAGTGCAGAATATTACATGCCAATTCACTGTTGCTGGAATAGTGAGCACCGGTACCATCCGCTGAGTGTAGGCATACAGGCCACCAGCATAGGAAGACAGCACCACGGGTAGCCTACAGAGGAGCTATTAGGGGCCACGGCAATGACAGCCAAAACAACACGAGTTCCGAACGACGACGAGGACCACAGCGGTTTGCCAAGGGCAACTCGTGACGCTACCGCTCAACCCCGGGCGCTCGAGTCTCTAACCGGTGGCAGCTAAATTGTAAAAGCCACGAACCCCCTTGAAGATGTCCTCCGCAGATGGGGACGAAATGTCGGGTTAGAATTCGAAATCCATCAGACCACGGCATGATAGCCCGGAAAAGAATTTTATTAATCATGGCAGCTAAATTGCACCAAGGAGGCGGAACTAGCACGGATCTAGTTACTTCCGCCCTATGTCGTGGCCGCGAATAGTATCCGACAGATTCTTCCGCGGGCACTGTACATATGACGCCGTACGGGGAGTATCTAGCAGTCCGAGCTTGCTCACCAACCTGAAGAACGCTGCCAACGAAACCTACCTCGAACTGACAGCAGTCCACGTTTACACTACTCTGAGACTTGAACTTACGAAGCTCGGGCGCCAGGGATTTTATATTCAACGGCTTGTTACTATGTTGTGTCTTTGGACAACTGTCCTTTAACTGTGGCCCTTCCGTACATTTTGGCCTGTTTAGAGTCAGTGAACTCGTCTATACGAAAAATAGAATCATTTATCGGACCACTCAAATGTTTCAAAGACAGAGAGAGAGTTATCTTTAAAAAAAAAGAATTTTTTGAAACTTCATTGTGTTTAACTGTAATTGTACCTTAGTACAGAACTCCAAAGTGTGATTGTCTGTTGTTAGTAATAAATTTTTTATTGCGTGTCTACCTGGGAGTGAGTTCTTTCTTATAGAGCCCTGGACGGGACAATTTCGATACCCAGAAACACCTCCTAATCGGACTTCTATTCACAGCACATCATATGGCACAGAGACTAGTATGGGAGCGGAACACCGCAATTGGATATTTGTCCCATGAATAAGGAACTCCTGGACTGATGATTTGCGATATGAATTGGCATACACCGATGACAAGGAACAAGCATATCGAAAACTACATAAGCCGATGTATCGCGTACGCCAAAAAGGCACCATTCAGCTATAAGGTGGAAGTACTCTAGAGGTGGAAAAAGGAGCGACAGCTCCACTATGTGATCAAAAGTATCTGCACACCCCCAGAAATATACGTTTTGCATATTACACTCCTGGAAATGGATAAAAGAACACATTGACACCGGTGTGTCAGACCCACCATACTTGCTCCGAACACTGCGAGAGGGCTGTACAAGCAATGAGCACACGCACGGCACAGCGGACACACCAGGAACCGCGGTGTTGGCTGTAGAATGGCGCTAGCTGCGCAGCATTTGTGCACCGCCGCCGTCAGTGTCAGCCAGTTTGCCGTGGCATACGGAGCTCCATCGCAGTCTTTAACACTGGTAGCATGCCGCGACAGCGTGGACGTGAACCGTATGTGCAGTTGACGGACTTTGAGCGAGGGCGTATAGCGGGCATGCGGGAGGCCGGGTGGACGTACCGCCGAATTGCTCAACACGTGGGGCGTGAGGTCTCCACAGTACATCAATGTTGTCGCCAGTGGTCGGCGGAAGGTGCACGTGCCCGTCGACCTGGGACCGGACCGCAGCGACGCACGGATGCACGCCAAGACCGTAGGATCCTACGCAGTGCCGTAGGGGACCGCACCGCCACTTCCCAGCAAATTAGGGACACTGTTGCTCCTGGGGTATCGGCGAGGACCATTCGCAACCGTCTCCATGAAGATGGGCTACGGTCCCGCACACCGTTAGGCCGTCTTCCGCTCACGCCCCAACATCGTGCAGCCCGCCTCCAGTGGTGTCGCGACAGGCGTGAATGGAGGGACGAATGGAGACGTGTCGTCTTCAGCGATGAGAGACGCTTCTGCCTTGGTGCCAATGATGGTCGTATGCGTGTTTGGCGCCGTGCAGGTGAGCGCCACAATCAGGACTGCATACGACCGAGGCACACAGGGCCAACACCCGGCATCATGGTGTGGGGAGCGATCTCCTACACTGGCCGTACACCTCTGGTGATCGTCGAGGGGACACTGAATAGTGCACGGTACATCCAAACCGTCATCGAACCCATCGTTCTACCTTTCCTAGACCGGCAAGGGAACTTGCTGTTCCAACAGGACAATGCACGTCCGCATGTATCCCGTGCCACCCAACGTCCTCTAGAAGGTGTAAGTCAACTACCCTGGCCAGCAAGATCTCCGGATCTGTCCCCCATTAAGCATGTTTGGGACTGGATGAAGCGTCGTCTCACGCGGTATGCACGTCCAGCACGAACGCTGGTCCAACTGAGGCGCCAGGTGGAAATGGCATGGCAAGCCGTTCCACAGGACTACATCCAGCATCTCTACGATCGTCTCCATGGGAGAATAGCAGCCTGCATTGCTGCGAAAGGTGGATATACACTGTACTAGTGCCGACATTGTGCATGCTCTGTTGCCTGTGTCTATGTGCCTGTGGTTCTGTCAGTGTGATCATGTGATGTATCTGACCCCAGGAATGTGTCAATAAAGTTTCCCCTTCCTGGGACAATGAATTCACGGTGTTCTTATTTCAATTTCCAGGAGTGTAGATGCATTGTGCTGCCAGCTACTGCCAGGTAGTCCATATCAGCGACCTCAGTAGTCATTAGACATCGTGAGAGAGCAGAATGGGGCGCTCCGCGGAAAGCACGGACTCCGAACGCAGTCAGGTGATTGGGTGTCACTTGTGTCATACGTCTGTATGCGGTATTTTCACATTCCTAAATATCCCTAGGTCCACTGCCTCCGATGTGATAGTGAAGTGGAAACGTGAAGGGACACGTACAGAACAAAAGCGTACAGGCCGACCTCCTCTATTGACTGACAGAGACCGCCGACAGTTGAAGTGGGTCGTAATGTATAATAGGCAGACATCTATCCAGACCATCACACAGAAATTCCAAACTGCATCAGGTTCCACTGCAAGTACTGTGACAATTAGGCAGGACGTGAGAAAACTTGGATTTCATGGTCGAGCGGCTGTTCATAAGCCACACATCACACCGGTAAATGCCAAACGTTGCCTCGCTTGGTGTAAGGAGCGTAAACATTGGACGATTGAACAGTGGAAAAACATTGTGTGAAGAGACGAATCACGGTACACAATATGGCGATCCGTTGGGAGGGTGTGGGTATAGGAAATGCCCGTGAACGTCATCTGCCAGCGTGTGTAGTTCCTAGAAGAAAAATTTGGAAGCGATGGTGTTATGATGTGTTCGTGTTTTACATTGAGGGGAATTGCACCTCTTGTTGTTTTGCGTGGCACTATCACAGCACAGGCCTACACGATGTTATGTTTTAAGCACCTTCTTGCTTCGCACTGTTGAAGAGCAATTGGAGGATGGCGACTGCATCTTTCAACACGATCGAGCACCTGTTCATAATACACGGCCTGTGGCGAAGTGATTACGCGACAATAACATCCCTGTAATGGACTGGCTTGCACAGAGTCATGACCTGAATCCTATAGAACAACTTTGGGATGTTTTGGAACGCGGACTTCGTGCCAGGCCTCACCGAACGACATCAATACCTCTCCTGCGTGCAGTACTCCGTGAAGAATTGGCTGCCATTCCTCAAGAAACCTTCCAGCAGCTGACTGAACGTATGCTTGCGAGAGTGGAGGCTGTCTTCAAGGCTAAGGGTGGGCCAACACCATACTGAATTCCAGCATTACCGACGGAGAGCGGCAGGAACTTGTAAGTCATTTTCAGCCTGGTGTCCCGATACTTTTGATCACATAGTGTTAGACAAGTGTCTGGCACTGTTGATAGATCGGTTAATGATGCTACAATGGCACGTTATTAACATTTAAGAGAGTTTCAACGTGGTGTAATAGTCGGCGCAGGAGCGGTGGAACACATGCCTCCGAGGTATCGATGAAGTCGGCATTTTACCGTACGACCACTGTACGTCACCGGCGTGCAATTACAAACTGAAAACGTGCGGTTTGTGTGAATTTTATCCTACAGTTTTGTGAATTGTAACAGTATAAAATAAAAAAATTAAATCGTATTGTTGTGTGGCCTCCTTAATAGGAATCTATTGAACTTGCAACGGTGAAGTTTAGGTCGAATTTAATACGTGATTCCTTCCTGCATAACGTTTACAAAAGTCTATTTTCTTTCACTATCCTCACTGAAAAGTGTGAACTTATAATGCTATCGAAATATCACACTATGCAGTGGCTTAACAGTCCAGTCGATAAAGACCAAAAATGTCGAATATGGGAAATAATTCGCTTCGTCGCAAATTTTTGTACAGTGACGAGAGGGAGTGCCATGAACAACATAATAAAAATACTGATCGGTAGGGGTGAGAGTGGGTGTAGGGCTGTTTTTAAAGGTCACTTTTGTATGTTTTTCTAGACTAACTTGAAAACGGGGCCTCTAGCGAAGTCGTACACCAGTATGAAACTAAATTACGTTAAATGTCCTACAAAAAAGGTCCTACTCATTTTCCTCTAGCACTAATAGTTAGCGCGAAGAGAGCGAGAGAACATTGAGAATCTAGCACGACGCGCATACGCTGTAGCTTAGGTAACTTTGACTTGATAGACTTTAAGCGTCCTATATCAAAATATTCGTCTCAACTTCCTCTACGCCACTGTCGTACATTGTAAATAATTATCGACTATGCCCTGTATATATACCAGTGCAACAGCTTCCGTAACACATCATTAGAACAGAGACAATTAGAACCGAAATGTGAGTCAAGCATCTAGGTAGCTTTCTCAGAACCATGTTTACAATGTACCCTCCTGGAAATTGAAATAAGAACACCGTGAATTCATTGTCCCAGGAAGGGTAAACTTTATTGACACATTCCTGGGGTCAGATACATCACATGATCACACTGACAGAACCACAGGCACATAGACACAGGCAACAGAGCATGCACAATGTCGGCACTAGTACAGTGTATATCCACCTTTCGCAGCAATGCAGGCTGCTATTCTCCCATGGAGACGATCGTAGAGATGCTGGATGTAGTCCTGTGGAACGGCTTGCCATGCCATTTCCACCTGGCGCCTCAGTTGGACCAGCGTTCGTGCTGGACGTGCAGACCGCGTGAGACGACGCTTCATCCAGTCCCAAACATGCTCAATGGGGGACAGATCCGGAGTTCTTGCTGGCCAGGGTAGTTGACTTACACCTTCTAGAGCACGTTGGGTGGCACGGGATACATGCGGACGTGCATTGTCCTGTTGGAACAGCAAGTTCCCTTGCCGGTCTAGGAATGGTAGAACGATGGGTTCGATGACGGTTTGGATGTACCGTGCACTATTCAGTGTCCCCTCGACGATCACCAGAGGTGTACGGCCAGTGTAGGAGATCGCTACCCACTCCATGATGCCGGGTGTTGGCCCTGTGTGCCTCGGTCGTATGCAGTCCTGATTGTGGCGCTCACCTGCACGGTGCTAAACACGCATACGACCATCACTGGCACCAAGGCAGGAGCGACTCTCATCGCTGAAGACGACACGTCACCATTCGTCCCTCCATTCACGCCTGTCGCGACACCACTGGAGGCGGGCTGCACGATGTTGGGGTGTGAGCGGAAGACGGCCTAACGGTGTGCGGGACCGTATCCCAGCTTCATGGAGACGGTTGCGAATGGTCCTCGCCGATACCCCAGGAGCAATAGTGTCCCTAATTTACTGGGAAGTGGTGGTGCGGTCCCCTACGGCACTGCGTAGGATCCTACGGTCTTGGCGTGCATCCGTGCGTCGCTGCGGTCCGGTCCCAGGTCGACGGGCACGTGCACCTTCCGCCGACCACTGGCGACAACATCTATGTACTGTGGAGACCTCACGCCCCACGTGTTGAGCAATTCGGCGGTACGTCCACCCGGCCTCCCGCATGCCCACTACACGCCCTCGCTCAAAGTCCGTCAACTGCACATACGGTTCACGTCCACGCTGTCGCGGCATGCTACCAGTGTTAAAGACTGCGATGGAGCTCCGTATGCCACGGCAAACTGGCTGACACTGACGGCGGCGGTGCACAAATGCTGCGCAGCTAGCGCCATTCGACGGCCAACACCGCGGTTCCTGGTGTGTCCGCTGTGCCGTGCGTGTGATCATTGCTTGTACAGCCCTCTCGCAGTGTCCGGAGCAAGTATGGTGGGTCTGACACACCGGTGTCAATGTGTTCTTTTTTCCATTTCCAGGAGTGTATCTGTAAAGGATGTCAGTAAGATATGGAACTTTAATCCGAAAACCACTGAGAAGTTAGGGTTGCTCAGGGAGACATACAAATGTGTATATTCGGAATTAGTTAGAGGTACGGGGAAACAAATAAATAAGTCGATATTGGATTGGCAGACGTAATTATTACTGTAACGAGGATGTAATGGAGGCTGGTGGACGGGTAGCAAGACAAATTGATGGTTGATGGACCAAGCATGGGATTTGCTGCATTTCAAGAGGCTTGAAAATACAGAGCCAACGTCTATTTATACGGCATTAGAAAACGTGCACGACAACATGGATACATATATCTAAATGGAGATGTCAAGAAAGGTATTTTATCCTGCAGTATATGTCAGGTGCCTGGTGATGATGATGGCGATGACAATGATTACGAAACGCACAATTCAAACCAAAAGAATCCACAACGTAAATAAGCCACTTTGTACCTTTTTGTAAATGTTTGAGGTCATTCTACACACAATTTTTGAACACCTGATGCGTACTATGTCTGGGACAGTGGAGGCTGTAAGAAAGGTAAAACAAGGGCCAAATCCCTGATCCACTAGTTTTTTTCAATTTTATTATAGTCTGTTGGGTAATTCAAGGAGTTGCAGTTTTCACTACTACGAATGTAACGGAGTACGATGGGTAAGACGGACTGCCTGTAGTTAGCGAAGCATTTCACTCTATGGAGAATTATAGAAGTGTGTGCCGTTGTGATTCATTCTAGTGGTAAGAACGAATACTGTTCTTAACACTAGAATTTTTTTCTCAATTTCTCCGATCTTGTTTGGAGGGATGTGCAAAATTTCGATAGGAAATACTTAGAAAACCGCAGCAGGTGTATGACCTGGTGCGGCAAGAAACTGGGTTGCGAACGCTGACAGTGGGTACGCTTTGTGGCTCGTATCTGCAGCTTAACCAACAACTCATCAACTTTTCATTTAGGCGCCGCGCGCCGCGGCGACAAAGCGGCGCAGATACGTCGGACACGCGCCTCCTGACGTTAACGTACCCCATTGTGGCGGCCGTGCCTGCCAGGCCACCACTGACACTGTTTAAAAATTCACAGCCTGTTCCTTACGCGCCAGTCGGCGGCCATTCTGTGACCGCAGTTCAAGGAATTGCAACAATCTTGTACGCCGAATCTCTGCACCTCACTCCGATGTTTTCTAGATGTTTCTGAATTCACGCACAGGAAATTCTTCCGCGTACGTACTAGTCTCTCTTTCTTGCCGTGTGAAATTACAATAAAGTATATTCGTGCAATCTTCATGCTGCTGCAGGCTGTACCGTAGATTTCTGCGATATTAGTGGCGTCAGTTGGAACGTGAACAATTTAGCTACACTACTGGCCATTAAAATTGCTACACCACGAAGATGACATGCAACAGACGCGAAATTTAACCGACAGGAAGACGATGCTGTGATTTGCAAAAGATTAGCTTTTCAGAGCATTCACACAAGGTTGGCGCCGGTGGCGACACCTATAACGTGCTGACATGAGGAAAGTTTCCAACCGATTTCTCATTCACAAACAGCAGTTGACCGGCATCGCCGGGTAAACCGTTGTTGTGATGCCTCGTGTAAGGAGGAAAAATGTGTACCATCACGTTTCCGACTTTGATAAAGGTCGGATTGTAGCCTATCGCTATTGCGGTTTATCGTATCGCGACATTACTGCTCGCGTTGATCGAGATCCAATGACTGTTAGCAGAATATGGAATCGGTGGGTTCAGGAGGGTAATACGGAACGCCGTGCTGGATCCCAACGGCCTCGTATCACTAGCAGTCGAGATGACAGGCATCTTATCCACATGGCTGTGACGGATCGTGCAGCCACGTCTCGAACCCTGAGTCAACAGATGGGGACGTTTGCAAGACAACAACCATCTGCACGAACAGTTCGACGACGTTTGCAGCAGTGTGGACTATCAGTTTGGAGACCACGGCTGCGGTTACCCTTGAAGCTGCATCGCAGACAGGAGCGCCTACGATGGTGTACTCAACGACGGACCTGGGTGCCCGAATGGCAAAACGTCATTTTTTCGGATGAATCCAGGTTCTGTTTACAGCATCATGATGGTCGCATCCGTGTTTGGCGACATCGCGGTGAACGCACATTGGAAGCGTGTATTCGTCATCGCCATACTGGCGTATCACCAGGCGTGATGGTATGGGGTTCCATTGGTTACACGTCTCGTTCACCTCTTGTACGCATTGACAGCACTTTGAACAGTGGACGTTACATTTCAGATGTGTTACGAGCCGTCGCTCCACCCTTCATTCCATCCCTGCGAAACCCTACATTTCAGCAAGATAATGCACGACCGCATGTTGCAGGTCCTGTACGGGCCTTTCTGGATGCAGAAAATGTTCGACTGCTGTCCTGGCCAGCGCATTCTCCAGATCTCTCACTAACTGAAAATGTCTAGTCAATGGTGGCCGAGCTACTGGCTCGTCACAATACGCCAGTCACTACTCTTGATGAACTGTGGTGTCGTGTTGAAGTTGCAATTGGCAGCTGTACCTGTACACGCTATCCAAGCTCTGTTTGGCTCGATGCCCAGGCGTATCAAAGCCGTTATTACGGTCAGAGGTGGTTATTCTTGGTACTGATTTCTCAGGATCTGTGCATCCAAATTGCGTGAAAATGTAATCACATGTCAGTGCTAGTATAATATATTTGTCCAATGAATACCCGTTTTATCATCTGCATTTCTGCTTGGGTAGCATTTTTAATGGGCGGTAGTGTATTTCTCTGTAGCTTCCGAACTTCATGAGCCCGCTTCAGTGCAAAATTATAGTTACCGTCGATGTGAAAATTATTGCTCGGATGCTTCACTTCACTTATCTCGTAATTTAAATAACCCTTGGCAGAAACAGTTCTGGTTCTGCATATAACTTTTTTTTAAATAACAGTTCTCTTCGGGCTGAATGTTGGCAATTGTGCACTCTGATGTACACGGTCCAGTCACATTAATGTGACCACCGTCAATGTTCAACGTTAGCGTGCAATAAACAATCATAGACGGCAGTTGGCAGCACTGGCAGAAAGAGTAGATAAAGCGTGTCAGCGTGGGGGTGGGGGGTTGCGGTAGGCAGTAAAGAGTGCATTCCTTGTCGTAATGCGGGAACGGAGCGATTTATCTGACAGGCATAATCGCTGGATTACGGGCCAAGGGTGGAAGCATTTCCCGAACTACTAAGTTTGTAAACTGTTGCGTCCCGCCATGGTTAAAATATACAGCACATGGGAAAATGTCGCTATCCAAAACCAGCGCCGAGTCAACTGTGTTGCATCACGGACCATAGACCACAGGGGAAAAAGACGGTTGCAAATATGTATGCGGGCGAATAGATGTGCAACTCTTGCGTAATAGAGCGTCCAGATGACCCAGGGGACTACCAACAGCGTCCCCTCAATGACCGTTAAGCGTGTATTGGCTTCCGTAGCCGGCGCCTGTTTCCTACACCCATGCTGACTACTGTCCATCGGTGACGAAGACTAGAATTTGCACTCCAATATCGCAACTGGACGTCCACTGAGTGGCGACGCGTGCCTCTTTTAGATGGCTCACGGTTTATGCTCCATCGGACAGATGGCCGCTAGCGTGCAGGGCGCGAAACGTCTGGAAGCAACTCTGCATAACAATTGTTGGAAGGGTCCATGCTGGAGGAGAGAGCATTATTATAGACTGGAAAATGTTTTTAAGGCAGCCCCTGGGTGATCAAGCCGTTCAGAAAGGCACAACCGACCAGCACAAGTATGCATCTATCCTTGGGGACCATGTCCACCCCTACACACATGTTGTTTTTCCTCGGCACGATGGCATCTACCACCAGAACAATGCAACGTGTCACACAGCACGCAGCGTACTTGCGTGGTTAGAAGAGCACCACGATAACTTTACCCTGGCTGCCAAACTCACCGGATTTAAACTCAATCGAGTATATGTGGGACAATCGCGATCGGGCTGTTCGGCCGTGGATCCTCAACCAAGAAACCTACCACAGCTGGCCACATCCCTGTGTACCTTCCAGGACCACATTGACTCTCTTCCTGCTAGTGTCGCAGCAGTCCACGATGCAAAAGGCGGTTATTCATGCTTTTGAAAGGTAGCCACATTAATATGGCTATACAGATGGATCATCCCATGTAGGCTTTCACGGCCGGCGTCTTCATCAGTAAACACTTCCGGGCTAAATTGCCCTGGTCGATCTGTAGAAATTCTTCTCCCTGACGTTTCGTTCTCAACTACGGAGAACGTCTTCCGAGGTGAGTCGACGACTGGCTGTTAGGAGCTGGGGCCGCCGCTTGCATGGAGATCGTAGAGGGCGCCACAGCACGTCACGTGGCGTTAATGTGTAGCTATCTCTGGCTATCGTCTGTTTTCTCGATTGCAGGCAATCGATTGTCACGTGATTGATGCAACGTCGACCGCCATATTTTGTCCAATTTTAATCCTTCTTCTTTACGATTAAAATTGTATTGATGTTTGTGGATTTCAATTGCCTCTCTATACATACGTGTATAATAATGCGACGAAATAAAATTTGGTGAGGCAAGCGTGCTAGCGAGGACGTTGCATGATTATACACGTATGTATAGAGAGGCAATTGAAATCCACAAACATTAATACAATTTTAATCGTAAAGAAGAAGGATTAAAATTGGACAAAATATGGCAGTCGACGTTGCATCAATCAAGTGACAATCGATTGCCTACAATCGAGAGAACTGACGATAGTCAGAGAAAGCTACACATCGACGCCACGTGACGTGCTGTGGCGCCCTCTACGATCTCCATATAAGCGGCGGCCCCAGCTCCTAGCAGCCAGTCGTCGACTCACCTCGGTGGATGTTCTCCGTAGTTGAGAACGAAACGTCAGGGAGAAGAAGTTCTACAGATCGACCACGGCAATTTAGCCCGGAAGTGTTTACTGATTTAGACAGATGGATGTTTGTGTGCGCCAGACTGTAGTATACGGAGTGGCTGAGACGACCATTTGGACTTGTTCTATTAAAACACCTAAAAATTTCAAATTGCGTTCTGTCTTCATCTCAGCAGTGAACTCGTTTTTAGGGCTTATGGTATTCATATGATCGAGAAACTGCTGCAGCGATTCACATCACAAATTTGTCGACATAGCGCTAGAACGAAGACTGGCGAACAGGAGCCAATATTCCATAAAGAATTTAGACACTGCTGGAACTAGTGGAAAGCCTGTGGACATTCTGTCAGTTACACCATAAGATGCAGACGGTAGGTGGTGAGAAAACTGTGACATGACAACTTTATAGTGTCATGAAAAAACTGATCCATTAACAGGTTCAGCGTATCTTCCACAGGAGCTTTTGAAAAACCGATAGAGCACATTCAGTCTGATCATAATATCATTTGGGTTAACTCTGATCGACCTGATTACCTCAGTTAACATTTCAGATCTTAATAAATGATGTTTGCAAGATCAATTACAGGGGTTAATTAATTTGGTCGGCATTCAACTGGCCTGTAGGTGGGAGAACGAATAGCAGTAACGACAGACCTCAACCAACTGTGTTCTGACAGCATGACTGTAGTCAGTTGTTCCTGGCGAAGACGGGGAATATTATCGTTCAAAGTTTGAGTTTTATTATAATTTGACCTGTCAAGAATGACGACAATACTTTGTAGAAAAATGCCATCGCGAAAGACTTCGCACCCGAAATTATTATCGTTTTCAGCGGGGAAGTTCATATGCCAGTTTTACTACTTATCTTACAACAGGAGACACCAATATTTCACTATTTCCCTGAGCATTAAGAACTTCAAAATAGCTATAAATGGGCAGACAGTGGGAGACATCACATTTTAAGACATGAAGCCTGTCAACTGCCTACTGGCATTGCACACTATTTCATACTTGGAAGGAAGCTGAAAAGAAGGAAGAACGCAGGGTTAAAGATTAAGGTCCCTACGGCATCGCAGTTACGAGGGATGGAGAACAGTAAATTCCTGGCTGAATTTTTCACTCTGTTGCGGAGAGTGTAACAGCGCACATTCCTCTGCTCAGTGAAAGATTTATTCTGGAAATCCCTTACGCTGTGGGTACGTCATTTCTCCACAGTATCAGTTCTTCCACGAGTGGTGTTCCAGCCAGGTATGCAGTAGAGCTTTGTGAAATGTAGAACAGAGGAGAGAGGTGAAGTGAGGGAGTGAGAGCCGGTTGTCAGTCGTGTCTGGATAGCTGAGATGGTAAGAGAATTGTCCTCGAAAGGCGAGGTTCACAGTTCGAGTCACTGCCCGACACAAACTTTTGTGCCAGGAAATTTCTGTGCAGTAGCTTAGTAGGACAGTGGTAAGGAAGGCAATAAACCTGGCTTCAATTTAGGGAATGCATGCAAGATTTAAATACTGGTGGCTGGAATGGAACTTACAGGCCGTACCTTCTGAAAGAGCCCGATGTCATAAGTACAGCACCACGTCTTGGGTTTACCGAGACTAGAGCTTCATCTTGCATGGCACAATGCTGCTGCTCTGTGTAGTTAATTCGAAGCGATAGAATCAAAATTTGTGAAATATTATCTGTTTCAAGTTCGGGCACCACTTTAACGGGCAAAATGAAGCTTGTTAATCTTTAGTTAGCATGCGAAAGGATTTATGATCATATTTCGCATGCGCCCTAGCAAACTGTGAGATCTACTTTTGATGTTAAAAGAACAAAACAGAGAATGTAACGTTCTGTTCACTGGTAGACGTAAAATACAGAGTACTAGCTTGTATTGGACAAACATGAATAATGAACTCGATCGTGGTCTTGTTCGAATATCCTGGTATTTGACTAGTTGCTTTACAGAGACAAACGGAACAGGGCTTCGTGGACGCGAGTATTTGCGATCCCAATAACATCGCAGACGATGCTCTTACCTGAAAAATTATACTTGCACTAGGTCACATTTTTTTTAATGTCAGCTTATTGGGAAAATCTAGATAAATGTAAAATTCTAAACATCGTGAAACGCAACAATATATGAGGGTATGAAGAGGAACAGCAACATAATCAGTTGCAAGTTAATTGACAGCGTACTGGATGAGTAAACATTTCCAGCGAAAGAGAATGCATAAGAATCTTTGTTTCCTTACCCCCACTTTCGGCAAAGCACCAAATGTTGTACGTTCCGTTTTACCCAGACATATTTCAGAAACGATGTGACTTCTGATTTATTCTTATGATAAATGTGGTACATTATTATTATGCACATTGTTACTATTGTAGGCCTAAAAAATACTTTCATCTACTTCTCAAGTGCCTGCTCACATCAACTACGTTTAAGACTTGAATTTATGAAGGTGGCAAGTCGTTAATTATTTTGCAGTCTGGCGGTATGTCATATGCAAAGCAACAGTAAATATTTTCTATTTTTCTCAAAAGAAATTATGTTTTGTAGAGATTATTTCCGAAATAAAGGGATACCGTATGAAGATGGAACACAGGTGTAGAAGTATGTTTGAGTAAGAAAATAAATAAAAATACTATGTGTTTCTCATACGGCTTTGTCCAGACACCGTATTTATTTCGAAAACACGATTAAAACACAATGACTTCAAAATTCTGCGAATAAATAATGTCTAACATTTGCATGGTCTGTACAGAGATGTGCAATATGATTTGTCGAGGTTTGTTTGACTCTTGGGTAGCGTGGCAAAAATGCTACGATGTTCCGATCTGAGAAACATTTGAAGATAAGTATGACATAATTTGCGAAATCTACTACGAAAATACAAAGAACTGTTCTGTAGTTATGTAGCCTTTTTGCCGATGGATCGCTCATGCAAGGAGCGTGAAGAGAAAAGTTCTGTGGTTCTATGTCTCTGAGCACTATGGGACTTAACTGCTGAGGTCATCGGTCCCCTAGAACTTAGAACTATTTAAACCTAACTAACATAAGGACATCACACACAGCCATGCCCGAGGCAGGATTCGAACCTGCGACCGTAGCGGTTGCGCGTTTCCAGACTGAAGCGCCTAGAACCGCTCGGCTACACACCGGCGAAGAGAAAAGTAATTAACGGTTTTAACATTGAAATACAGTCACTCATTTTTTCAAAACTACGCCTGTGAATGGAACGGGACGAAACCCTAAAACGTAAGTCATTAAAATTTTATCTGCCTCGATCTTTACTGTGACCCACAGGCTAATGATAAGCACTTCACAAACTGGAAGTAATTAGCCCTGGGAGGTAATATTAAACTGACTGTGGGGTAAAAATAGATACAGATTATAATTTTGTGACCACTGTAAATAATTTTTTAAAGAAATATTCCCAGTTTTCACTAATTGGGTAGCCTCTAATATTTAATGGACAATAATAATCATGATAAGCCATTTGATATCTGTTGTTAGATGCAGCCTTCCTATAGACTTTTCCATGCATTACAGTCTTCAAGGACAAACTGTACTTTTTTTCTAATGCGATCTACCCATCCTCCATTAGATCGACAGTTCGGTCTTTTATTATTTCTTGAAATCCTGTAAAGAACTTCCTCCGACCAGCGACCGGCAACCTGATAATTGGATGTCTCACCCATCATCATTTCATTTTCATTATAGTCATAATTAAGTCTTCCACTGCTCCCTGATGTTTTCTTGTTTCTCCTACTAAATCGAAAACCGTGCTCTCCATTAGTCGCTGAGTGAGGCTCGTTTTAAAAGTCCATGTCTCACTCTCGTAAGTCAGTGCTTGTAATTCACACAGTTCCAGGTATCATAAGCTTCGTAGCACGAATTATTTATCGGAAATATTCTTAAGACGCCTGCCGGAGTGGCTCAGCGGTTCTAGGCGCTACAGTCTGGAACAGCGCGATCGCTACGGTCGCACGTTCGAATCTTGCCTCGGGCAGGGATGTGTGTGATGTTCTTAGGTTAGTTAGGTTTATGTAGTTCTAAGTTCTAGGGCACTGCTGACCTCAGCAGTTAAGTCCCATAGTGCTAAGAGGCATTTGAACCATTTCTTCTTAAGAATACCGATTCCATTTGCCGTAACTTATAGGTGTAGCCTTAATGAAAACAACAGCGAGGAACCGAATTAACTTACGATCCTGATTCGAAATGTGCCTTGGTGGTTGCTTTGGTGTCTAGAAACCAAATATAAAAAATAGCATTGCTAGAAATAGGCAGAACAAACCGACTCATTGTCTCGTTATTCCTTGCTATAATAAGAGAAACGTAACACAGTGGGATTATTCACCATTCACCACATTAGAAATAGAATGTTAATTTTTTTCATTATACAGTTTAGTTAAGTTCTAAACTTTCTTGGAGCTGTTGGCTAAGTTCTGATATCGGATGTCTCAGAAGGGTTCGGGACAATTGGTATAGACACAGATGATGAAGAATCAGTGGAAAAATACGTCATAAGAAGAAAAAGGACATTTGCAATAATTCCAACACTCTCAACCGAAAGATCAGCCGAGTAACAGAGAGCCCCCGACGGAACATGCGGAACAGAGCACGGAGGCGATGGCGCTGCCAGGAATTCTGCCCCGGGAGCTCACGCCACTCAAACGCAGGAGGACATTCCAGCGCCTAACTCCAGAGTGAACGTTCGCTACACGGGCTGAGAAACGTGCAGCACACCTCCCCATCAATATACGGCTCGTCACACGGAAGACCACGCGCTGCTGCCACAACCCGCGATACAGGCTTGGGGTAGGCACGACAGGTGACACGGCCGCGTAAGCTTTATGCTAAATATCGGAGTGTCTAATCTTAGCGGTGTGTGACCCTGTGCTGTCGTCACGCCGGCGAACAAACAAACGCCCAAAGGCCGGGCAGGCGGCGGCGACGTCACTTTGTGGCGACAGAATCAACTCAGATGCGACTCGCGGGATCAATATATCAACACGTCGCCTGCCAGCTTTACATCGACGCCGTTGCCATCTTAAGCCAGCGCACGCACAACGGAGAGGAACTTCGTCCCACCACTGCCCGAAAGCCATATCAACCGCGCCTCCGCAGTAAATTTCTTAAATTAGTGATCCTACATCATCTACTAAAATGTTAAAATGAAGCATTACTCGAGCAACGGCGGAAGCCGATAAACTGATAACAATCCATAAGGAAGTTTTACACTGTAATGTCAAAAGACACAAAATCTTTTCATATGTTACAAATATCATCTGGTGAGCAAGATGTATGAGGCGAAATACCCTCACACTTTAAGAAGAATATAATAATTCCAATTCCAAAGAAAGCACGTGCTGACAGATGTGAAAATTACCGAACTATCAGTTTAATAAGCCACGGCTGCAAAATACTAACACGAATTCTTTACAGACGAATGGAAAAACTGGTAAAAGCCGACCTCGGGGACGATCAGTTTGGATTCCGTAGAAATATGGGAACACGTGAGGCAATACTGACCCTACGGCTTATTTTAGAAGAAAGATTAAGGAAAGGCAAACCTACGTTTCTAGCATTTGTAGACTTAGAGAAAGCTTTTGACAATGTTGATTGGAATACTGTCTTTCATATTCCGAAGGTGGCAGGGTTAAAATACAGGGAGCAAAAGGCTATTTACAATTTGTACAGAACCCAGATTGCAGTTATAAGAGTCGAGGGGCATGAAAGGGAAGCAGTGGTCGGGAAGGGAGTGAGACAGGGTTGTAGCCTATCCCCGATGTTATTCAATCTATATATTGAGCAAGCAGTAAAGGAAACAAAAGAAAAATTCGGAGTAGGTATTAAAATCCATGGAGAAGAAATAAATACTTCGAGGTTCGCCGATGACATTGTAATTCTGTCAGAGACAGCAAAGGACCTGGAAGAGCAGCCGAACGGAATGAACAGTGTCTTGAAAGGAGGATTTAAGATGAACATCAACAAAAGCAAACCGAGGATAATGGAATGTAGTCGAATTAAATCGGGTGATGCTGCGGGAATTAGATTGGGAAATGAGACGCTTAAAGTAGTAAATGAGTTTTGTTATTTGAGGAGCAAAATAACTGACGATGGTCGACGAAGAGAGGATATAAAATGTAGACTGGCAATGGCAAGGGAAACGTTTCTGAAGAAGATAAATTTGTTAACATCGAGTATAGATTTAAGTGTCAGGAAGCCGTTTCTGGAAGTATTTGTATGGAGTTTAGCCATGTATGGAAGTGAAACATGGACAATAAATAATTTAGACAAGAAGAGAACAGAAGCTTTCGAAATGTGGTGTTACAGAAGAATGCTGAAGATTAGACGGCTAGATCACACAATTAATAAGGAGGTTTTGAACAGAATTGGGGAGAAGAGAAATTTGTGGCACAACTTGACTAGAAGAAGGGATCGGTTGGTAGGACACACTCTGAGGCATCAAGGGATCACCATTTTAGTATTGGAGGGCAGCGCGGAGGGTAAAAATGGTAGAGGGAGACCAAGAGATGAATACACTAATCAGATTCAGAAGGATGTAGGTTGCATTAGTTACTGGGAGATGAAGAAGGTTGCACAGGATAGAGTAGCATGGAGAGCTGCATCAAACCAGTCTTTGGACTGAAGACCATAACAACAACAACAACAACATCAGTGCAGAAAATTTTGTTGTTCGAGTTACATATCGATTATGCCTGGAATAAATCGAAGGAAGAAAATGAAATACTAAAATCTGTTATACGGCCACAGAAAATGTTAGATTTCACTCTAAATCGGTCGAAGAAATGAGCAATAAAGTGCTGTACCGTAACGAGGTGGCTGTGCCGTTGTGGCGCCTTGCTAGATATTTCGTGGTGTTAATCATGCCACTATTTTTCCTTACAATGGGCTGCACGTAATTATTCAAGCTGTAATAGTTAAATCTAAGTTAGTGCCTCGTGGAAACGAATTCGTCGTAAACGGGACGGGAAAATTCAACAGAAAGGAATATAGACGACTGAATTACTAATACGCACAAACGCGCACACACACACACACACACACACACACACACACACACACACACACACAAAATCATTAGGAAAACCCATTTACTAGCACGTTGGTTTACCTTTGGACAGCAATACTGCAGTCATATTGCGTGGCATGCATTCGGCAAGTCCTTAGTAGGTTTTCGGAGATATGGTATGTAGCATCACCCATCCACATGCAGTTCTCGTGAATTACGGGCCGGTGATTTGTGGGTGCAGAGCTGTTGACCTTTTGCGATCCAAATGTGTGCCATCGGATTCAGATCAGCGAGTTCGGTGACCAAGACATCAACGTGAATTCAGTATCACGGACGTCAAACCAGAGCAGCACGACTCTGGCCTTGTGAAGCGGGCAGTTAACCCGCTGGAAGATACCATCGCCATAAGGGAAGACATCAGGTATGAACGGATAAAGGTGGTCCGCAATAATGTTCACGTAGTCTGAAGGTGACTTTGATTACTGCCATGGGTCTTAGGTAACCCAGATGAATGACCCACAAAGCATAATATTCCCCCAATTGGCAAGCGCCTATGGCGCGGTGCATGTTTCGAGGAGCCGTTTCGCTGGATGAAGAAGTGTCCGGAGATCGACTTGGTGTAGCAAGAAAAGTGATTTATACGACAAGACGACACGTTTCCATTGATCCACGGTGTAGTCTCTATGATCACGTGCCCACTGCAATCACAACGGACGAAGTCGTTTGGTCGACATGGGAAGACGCAAAAGTTGTTTGCTGTGGAGCCCAATGTTCGACAACCTGCGCTGAACGGCGTGCTCCGCGTCACTTGTGCCTGCGCCAGCACTGCTCTCTGTCGTCAGATCTGCCACAGATCGCCACCTGTCCTGCTTTATGGACCGAACAGCCTCCGACTTCCATATTTTATGATTAGGCATGGGCGTCCAACATCATGTCCCGTACTCGTGGTTTCACTACACTTCAATCACATTATAATGATGTTCAAGATAGTGGTACGCGAAATTTTTTGAGTGTTTGTGTGCTGAAGTGCTACCAGATTGGTGACTGGACTTTTTAGGTGACAGTTAAATGGGAAATTCACTCTTCATTGAAGCGTAAGAAAGGCTGTGGGCTCGGAGTGGTCCTTGAACCCTTCTGGGATGGGTGTTGAGACAGTGTGAGCTGGGAGTTGATTTCATTTGACTTATTTAACGTTTTATTGTGACGCCTTGACGATGGCTCGAGCTACCTGGATGCGGTACTAGTGTGCAGAGGCGACTGTTCTCGTGTAGTCTAAGTCTACTGTCGAAGGTCTCAGTGTGTCCACTTAGTCCAAAAGTTTGCGTGTGTGGGAGATGATAAGTTCCTGGACAGTCAGCACGTCGAGTTTGTGGGGCAAATCATGGACGCTGACCCACCTGGATTCCCCAAGGATAAGCCGAAACGACCGATGTTGTAAAACCTGGAATAGTTTGTTGTTCGATGCACACACCGTCCCCCATGTGGAGCACCCATAAACATGCCCAGAAGAACTGTGGCTTTATAGGGGTGTAGTTTTGTACGGACATTCAAATTCGTGCTGGCCAAGAGTGAAAAGAGTTGATGGATCAATCGAAGCATTGCCGTACTCTCCTCAGTTAGGTAGAGTTTGAAGCTGTCGAAATGCACACCGAGGTACTTAATGCGGTGCGTCTAGTTGATTTCCAGAACGATTCCGCATTCTGCTTCGCTCATATACTTTTCTCACCGCATCACGTGACCGCAGTTCCACCATGCGGCATTCAGTTTCGCGGTGGTTATCGGTCATAGTTTTTGACTCGTCAGTGCATTTTACAATGACAAATGTGAGGGTTGTCCTTACGTAGGTAAGAGCTTTAATGGACAAATAAGAAACTTAGGGTACAAATGTAGGCAGTTGTTTGTACTTTCCATTATGAGAGCTTCTCTAAATGTGCCTATCTGCGACATACTCGAAAGGTCAGCAAACTAACGTGTGTTCTCATGTCTGTATTTCACGATTTAAGTTTTTCTGCCATCGAGTTTTTCATTTCTATCTTTGTTTAATTCGGTACTGTGATTTCTATTCTCTTGAATAGGACCATTGTTAAAAACGGTCTTTGCGAACAATATCCAGTTCGAAAATACAGTTTTTTAATGCAGACACACTTGTCTGAATATGATGTCATCTAAACAATTATATTTATTAATCAGAGCTTTTCATATTTTGCTGAGAGTTACACTTCGCTGAAAAATAGGCGGATGTAATGATCATTATGTGTCTGTGTTATTGAATACATCTAGTATTTCCAGCCATAGTTTCTAAAGAAGTGATGACTAAATTGTAAACGAGCTTCATTGGGTCCACAAGCACATATATGTGCATAAGAAGACTAAAGCCCATATGGGTGTTTCCCCTCTCATTTCTGCGGAACCTGCGCGTATTTTATACACTTTAGACGGAATTAGCATAGCGTTCTTACATGTTAACGCTTCTTA
Source organism: Schistocerca gregaria (assembly GCF_023897955.1). Lineage (NCBI taxonomy): Eukaryota > Metazoa > Arthropoda > Insecta > Orthoptera > Acrididae > Schistocerca > Schistocerca gregaria. Next base: position 619,385,909 of record NC_064931.1, on the reverse strand, counting down.
CCAACTCGTTTTCAAATCACCCCACGCCAATATATACACTGCCCAGTCACATTAATGTGATAACCTGTCATCAGCTTGGATGTAGTACCCAGTGACAGGTGCATACTTGTGTTGATCCATTGTGCCTTCCAGACTAACGAGATCACCCAAGGACCACCACGAAAACATTCCACAGACCATAACGGCCCCTCTTCCGGCGACTGTTACAGGCTACATGCCAAGGGTACCTGTCCGATGGAGCATAAAACGTGAGTCATCTGAAAATGCCACCTGTCGCCACTCAGTGGCGTGCAAATTGCAACCTTCGTCACAGATGAACAGCAGTCAGCATTGGTGCATGAAACAGCCTTCTGCGGAGATCCATACGCAGCATCGTTTGCTGAACAGTCTTTGAGGAAACATTGTTAGTAGACTCTTGGTTCAACTGTGTGGTCAGTTGCCCAACAGTTGCGCGTAAGTTCGCCCGTACACATCTCTGCAGCCTTCATTCACCCCTGTCACCAGTGTCATCCATGGATCGTCGTACACCACAGTTGCGCCGGCGGCAGTTTCGGATAGCGCCATTTTGCCATGCCCGGTGCCCTTTAACTACGGTGGCACGCGAAGAGTTTACAAACTTAGCCGTTTCGAAAATGCTTCCACCCTTGACTCGAAAACCGATGATGATGTCCTTTCGAACGTCAGACAAATCGCTCCATTTCCACATTACCTACAACCACTGCGCTTTTTCCCGCGTCCCCACGACACACTTTATATACCCTTCACTGAAAGTGCTGCCACTTACCGACTGTGAGTGGTTATTGCCCGTTGACTTTGAACATAGTCGGTGGTCACATTAACGTGACTGGACCAAGTAGAAGATCAGGTATTAGAATTGATCAGGAACAAACAAATGTGATGAACTATGCATAAACTATTTGATTTTTCTCTGTAGCATGAGACATAATAGACAAAGTTCAATGGAATATTGTGAGATAGTGTCGAAGTTGCGGACGAAAGTTTCATGAAGTCTTGCGAAGCCAAAAATTGGAAATACTGATGAAATTCACAGACCAGAGCATGCGAATATCAAGAAATATGCCAAATAATCTTCCTTGAGAGTCCGCCTACGTCTTGCAATAATAGTTTCGTTTCCTATGTTAACCAGCTGATGTTGTTTGGACAGAATCATTGCTTTCTGACATAACTTTTAAAAGGAAACCGTCACATTACCTTCAAGATAAAGCTTAGGGTACACATAAATATTTTCAATTCACATGAGGAGGAAAAAATATTAGGTAGAAATGTTAATGTGGTTTCTATATTTCTTCGTATACTTGTTGGCGGTAAGTTATGTTATGAATTCAATACTCGTACTAATAACTGTATGTAGTGCGGAGCGAGAACTTCAGAGAAGAAGCCGGCCGGAGTGGCAGAGCGGTTCTAGGCGCTACAGTCTGATACCGCACGACCGCTACGTTCGCAGGTTCGAATCCTGCCTCTGGCATGGATGTGTGTGTTGTCCTTAGGTTAGTAAGATTTAAGTAGTTCTAAGTTTTAGGGAACTTATGACCTCAGCAGTTCAGTCCCATAGTGCTCAGAGCCATTTGAACCTTTTTTTTTTTTTCAGAGAAGATGGAGAGAGAAAGTGGGTTTCTATTGCAACCTGGAACAACTGCTTGAACGTCGCATAGCAGCAGTTACAATAAGGGTGGATAGAAACTCCTTTATTTATATTCATACCATACCCTCGAACCACAAATTACGTTATAGAAGAAAGCACCGAAAATTCACGGACGGATATTCAGGGGTCTTGTTCTTGCGTAAATTGGAAATCACATCAAGTGAATGAAAAGTAATTTCCAAACTGGTCAGACTTTTAATACTCTTAATTTTAAACTCTGTAATAATTTCTTAGTCATTAGAGTATATAGAGAAATAACAGCTTCATGTTAATACAAAACATATAATCTGCAGATACGTTAGTTAATTAAGGCTGTGTATTGTTGAAAGAGGGTGGTATGTTCCCTTAGAAAAATTGATTTTCTTCCCAATAACCTTATAGCTACTCATAAAAAGAATTCATTTGGGCCGAGCGGATAATAATGTAATACACAATATTTACTACAATTGTCTTTACGTGATGTTTTAATTGAAAGTCCTTTCTTGCAATTTTTTGATAGCCAATCGTCTTTTGTATAGTTTTACTATTTTTAGGCATGATTCTGAAGACGAGATTCTAAACGCAACCTGTTGCAATAGCTGTTATAGATAGATATTTTTAACAGTCTGCTAACGTAGTTTCTCGCTGCGTCATTCTTGAACAAATGCTTCACGGAGTTCTTTCCGCGTCATAATCAATCCAGACGAAATTATGGTCAGTTTGGATGTGGGATTTTTGTTTATAAAAGCCCTTCTGGAAGGTACTTTAAAGTTATTAGGAGATCGAGTCCCTGCCGAGATTACCCAAGTATTTCCTCATACTGCGACAACCATCTATTTTTTTATAGTGGCAAATTTTTGACATGACTGACGGAATAGCCATGAATTCTTGTTTCCGATAGTGTCTAATTCCTTTCCAAGAACATGAGTTAAATTCAGGTCCTCTCCATCCATCTTGCTTCTTTCGCCATGCTGACGACACTTTATGATCTAAGCTGAGATAAAGAGAGAAGGAAAATTATCGTTTTTAGATGTTCTACTTGAATTAGAACACTCTGTATACCGAAAACCAACATTTGCTTAGCTATATCTCAGCGTACAAAACTTTCATCATCCAGCCCATAAATAAGCAATTTTAAATACGCGGATACATGGAGCTAAAACTACCTCCTAGAAGGAACGCACGGACTGCGGGATCAGATAGCTAAGAAACCGATTTAGCGATCAAGCTATTAAGTTAGTTATCTCTGAGAAACAAACATTCAGAGATAATCATCAGAAGGTGATCAGAACATGAGGCATTAACAAATAAAATAGGCAGAGCCCTGGGTAGAGAGAGTATCCAATCCTTTTTCCACCATCCAAGAAACTTAGAGAGACGCTGCGCCCATTAAAGCACGGCCTTGATCTCGGCGTATCCGGAATTTATCAAATACATTGCTGATGTGGTAGCAGTTACATCGGTCAGACAATACGCATGATTTCAGAACTCTGCACAGAACATCGACCCCACAATAAATATCACGATTTCGACGAATCTGCTTTTGCCAAACACAGCCTCATGAACCAACATAGGATTATTTTTGACGGAGCGGAAATATCCCATGAATATACCTACTGGGATTTTGCCATCAAAGAAGTCTTTGGAATCATAATGTGTAACAACAGCTTTAACCAGGACAGCGACCAAACCCTTAGTGCTGCATGTAAACTGGCGCTTGATGCTGAAAAGGCAAAAAGAGAATTAAGTGTGTCGTCCACCGTCCAGTATCACTACCAATGTTCTTCACTCACAGACATAAACGTAATCTCTTGTGTCATATGGAAGTTCCATGACTCCGTGGCGTCTCCTTGGCATAAATCGGCCGACTTACGTACCTAACGACCTACTAAAATCTACTTTCTTGACGACGACGAAGTGGGTCGTCGAAACCTCGAGACTGCTAAATCTGACGAGGCAAGAACTCCGTGAAGCATTTATTCACGAAGTGAGTCTGTTTATGCGAGCATTAGATATTATTTTGAAGTCCAGAGTTAGTGTAGTTTTCAGCAAAGCCCAATGTGCCATTTTTTCTAAAGCTCTTCTAAAGAAACAAATATGTGTTTGGCAATTGGAAAAGAATATAGAACATCAGTGGGATGCCATAGTCTATTAACTGGTACTATCGGGAAGGAGCTTTCGAGTTTTCTCAGGAAGCAATTAGGGTTTTTTAATGGCGGAAGTATGTGGTGCGGATCTCATTGCAAAGGTACAGCTGAGATGTGATTTTGGACTGCGGCAGAATTTGTGATAGTGATGGGAGATTTTTTATTTATTCGTAGGATGGTAAATCGTCGCAGCGTCGTTCATTCATTTACTACGTCACGCCAAGATGCTACACAGGTTGGTTGATTCGGGGGAGGGGACGTAACAGTGAGGACATGGGTCCCATTGGATTAGGGAAAGATGGGGAAGGAAGTCGACCGTGCTCTTTCAAAGGAACCATGCCAGCAATTGCCTGATACGATTTAGGGAAATCACGGGAAACCTAAACCAGGATGGCCAGACGCGGGTTTGAACCGTCGTCCTCCCGAATGCGAGTACAGTGTGCTAACCACTGCCCCACCTCTCTCGCTGCTACACAGGAGTTCTAGTGGCTGACTGCATCCCACAACAAAACAGCATTCTCACTTGCAGGAGATGTACCCTCTCTCTGCAGTACCCTGACTCTAGCGTCCTGAGTTTTCGAATTTCTTCTATTCAAGACCAGCATTTCATTTCTGCCCGCTAGAATGAGCACGCCTGACCCACCAAGAGTCCCACTGCACGGAATAGTGAAGATACTCCTAGCCCTCGTAACTACGCAGTTAGGAGGACACGTGCGGTGTAAACAGCGTGGCTGTCCAGCAGGCTACCTTGTCGTGTAGTGCGCATATATTTGCTGAGGTGGTGTAATTGGCAGACGGGCGCTGCGGCCTGCGATATTGCCCGCTCAGCAAACGACGCGCCACACGTGCCGAGCTCACAGAGGCTGGCTGCCTCTACCGTTCATCTTGTGTCACGTTTGCATACCCTCAACACGTGCCTGCATTTCAGTTCAAACTTCAGTCCTGTTCATAGGTTATTATAAATCCACCTACATGAACATCATTACTTTGCAGTTTATACTTAAATGTTTGGCAGAGGGAGCAACATATTTTCAAGGTAAATCTCTACCGTTCCTGTCTCGAATCATCACTTTGGAAAGAAGAACATCTAAAATTTTCCGTACGATCTCTGACTTCACTTAGTTAATCTCTAGGGTAAGTCCTTCCTGTGTAAGTGGAAGAAAACAAAATATTTTGGCATTAGAAGGAGAAAGCTGTCTACTGAAATTACGCGAAAAGTTTTCGCCGCAATGAAAAAAGCCTTGTTTCAATGACTGCTATTTCAACTACTTTATCATATTTGTATCATTCTCTCCGCCGGCCGCGGTGGTCTCGCGGTTCTAGGCGCGCAGTCCGGAACCGTGCGACTGCTACGGTCGCAGGTTCGAATCCTGCCTCGGGCATGGGTGTGTGTGATGTCGTTAGGTTTAAGTAGTTCTAAGTTCTAGGGGACTAATGACCACAGCAGTTGAGTCCCATAGTGCTCAGAGCCATTTGAACCATTTTATCATTCTCTCCCCTATTTCGTGATGATAAAAAATGATTCGATCTCCTCTAAACTCTTAAAATATCCTTTGTCAGTCCTATATGGGAAGGATCCCACGTTGCGCAGCAATATTCTTAGAAGGAAAGAGGGCAGATTTGAGCTTAAGAGACTGCCGACAGCGCAGTGAAGGACAGAATACTCTTAGACAACGGACAAACGTAAGGTAAAGAGTTTCTGTATTGGATCTGTTGCAACTTCTGAGCGTTCTCTCAATAAAACGCAGCTTTTCTTACTTCGTTCTTACAACATTTTCTAAGTAATATAGGTATTTTGTTTAAACCACAACCTCTCGATTTGTACCATTTTTATATGACAGCAATTCAAGGGAATTTTCTTAACATTTTTATTGTTCAGGTCAATTTACACTTTTCGCACCATCCAAATATGTTTCCTAAATAGCTGACATCATCACCGAAACATTCCGTGTTAGCTGCTCATATTATCACGTAAAGAACGGAAAGCCCATCACATACATGCAAACTAATGGCAATTTCGTCTACTTGCTGCTTGCTGTGAGAAATAAAGAGAGACAGTTTCAACAAGGGAATAAACATGTGCATTTCTTCCGGAAATTTGTATACAAACTATTCCCATGCGATGTGGCCTTTATTTTCAAACACAAGTATTCGTTACACGATTTCCACCATAATGGGTTAAGATACACCTTGTTCTAAAGGTGCAAATAGGTTTCATTGAATGCAACTTTTCGAATACCACTACGATAGCTTAAAAGTGTACCAAAACATTTCTGTGGTTGTACAAAAAGTACACGTTCATATTATTAAGAACTGCAATAAAACGAATGTACGAAGTAATATACCTAAAGCGACAACTGAAAATTTATGCCATATCGAGACTCGAACCCATAATTCCACCTTATCACGAGCTGTATCTTTTAATGAAGTCATCAGTAGACTAAGTCTGAATAGCACCGTAGGGGGGGCAGGGGTGTATATCCGTAGGACGGTATAAGTCACGCTCCTCCAAGTACTCAGTTCCCTCAGACGTTCTGTTTCAATCCACGACATGGGAGAACCTCCATTATTAGTGTTCGAAAGTCATAGGTTCAAATATCATTGACTCCGGCGTGGACATATAGTGAGACAGCCTAGCTGTTAAACAAAATCTACGCGAAAAACAGGAAATCCAGATTCGAATCTGCCTCAGGTAAATTTTTTCGATTGTCACTATAAGTTTACTACAATGCAGGCTCAGAATATCTGAATGGTTTGGACTGATATCACTTCATGTCATCTTCACTGTCTTAATCCACTGCTTTAGTTTCATTGCATTTAATTTGTTAGCCGTCCGGGGTGGCCGTGCGAATCTAGGCGCTACAGTCTGGAACCGCGCGACCGCGACGGTCGAAGGTTCGAATTTTGCCTCGGGCGTGTGTGTGTGTGATGTCCTTAGGTTAGTTAGGTTTAAGTAGTTCTAAGTTCTAGGGGCCATTTGAACCATTTAATTTCTTACGAATGTACAAGGAAGTAGCATCGGTTGTAGTGATCGACTTCGACGTAGAATGAATCTGCTAAGTTCAGCTCAACAGTTGCACACATTTATTTTGCGAGTAATAAATTTTACGCTAATAAGGCAGTTGCTTTTGCGGTGGTAGCGTTTTTCATTACAGGCCTAGGGCGGTTCCCCTCAAAGAGTGGTGAAAGTGCTTCAGCATTACTGGAAGTCAACGTCATATCATGATAGCAATCCACTGCCAAAGACGTTTTCTTCATGTAGACATTTATATATATAAAGAAATTGTTCTGATTCCACTTGATATGAATGCGCGTACTGTCTGTCGTGTGTCTGTTGCGCCCTGCGGCTCCTTTTTAGCGCTAAACCGTCGGAAGATGAAACAATCTGCTCTGTGGCTAATTTCTACCATTGTATTTTTAGGGATGAAATTCCGGAATAAGGCATTTTACGGTTGCTAAAAGTTTTCGATTTCGCAGAAACCAGAATTTGTTAAAGGCAAGGGACAAATTCTGTTGTTAAAAGAAAAATTTCTTTATGCGGCAATCATCATCTTCTGAAACTAAAGATGCCCATATTTACGCCATTTGAAGAGTGAACCAGAAGAAGGCATCGCCTGTTATTTACACTGCAAGACGTAAATAGAGAAACCTACATAACTGGAAACTGTGCTTGTTTTATCCAGTATAACATGCAGACTTTTTACCTCGCTTACCCGATATGATAAAATCCAAGCTGCTGGAAAAAAATCCACATTCCGTTACTTCCCCACGACCCAATTAGCAATCAGTAACTTCAGTAGACTGGAGCATTTTACCAATGACGTTAGACCTATCTCTTACATGCAACCAGGGTTCTCTAGTAGAGGTAAGTTCATTTTAGTTATTAGAAAATTTAAAAAAAGTTCATCTGCTGCTAATACTTCGAAATCGGTGTGCAAACAATCTGAATGTAAGCATAATTGCTATAATATTACTAGTGCTCCAGCCAATTGACAGATTTAAGTGTGTGAATCGTATCTTCACTAATCTTCCATTCCCTATGTTTGCAGACGTCGATCTAGCAAATTTTTTGTCGTTAATGCCAATTCCGGGTTCGTCACGTGTCGTCCTGGAAAAACGGAAGTGCAATGTTCGCAGAACGTGTTTACGAGAGTGGTAGGAAGTTTGAAAGTGGTCATATTCGTCTGCAATAATCGAGTTTGTTAACGTTTAATTTACAATCGCTTTTTTTACGAATATTTTCTCTCTTTCACAGGTTCTAATTCCACATACAGTGTTGGGTTGTTTTGGGGGAGGAGACCAAACAGCAAGGTCATCGGTCTCATCGGATTAGGGAAGTACGGGGAAGGAGATCGGCCGTGCCCTTTCGAAGAGACCATCCCAGGCTTTGCCTGGAACGATTTAGGGTAATCACGAAAAACCTAAATCTGGATGGCCGGACGCGACATTCAACCGTCGTTCTCCCGAATGCGAGTCCAGTGTACTAGCCATTGCGCTACCTCGCTCGGTAATAAAAAATGGTTCAAATGGCTCTGAGCACTATGGGACTCAACTGCTGTGGTCATCAGTCCCCTAGAACTCAGAACTACTTAAACCTAACTAAACTAAGGACATCACACACATCCATGCCCGAGGCAGGATTCGAACCTGCGACCGTAGCAGTCGCACGGTTCCGGACTGCGCGCCTAGAACCGCGAGACCACCGCGGCCGGCCGGCTCGGTAATACAATGTCTAATTTCTGTTAGCTAGTGCTAAAATACTGAAGCAGATAGAGCCATCGAAGATTCTCTGGTAGGCAAAGTAATAATGTATGAATGCGCGGTTTCGCGGCGATATGAATTAATAAAATCTTCTCGCGCGTCCAGCAGCGTCAAGTGGTTAAAATCCCTCGAGCTTTCGACGGAGCTCTCCTCCGCCACTGTCAATTAGTAAATAGCTGCTGTGTCGCCGTGGCCTCGTCATTATATAGAGGCACAAATCAGTTTACGTATCTTTCGAAATCTGTCCTCAGTCCACTGAATGTAGCTCAGAGAAGGCCCTCTATAGCAACAGTATCAAAGTTAAGATATTATAACGTTCCTTGCCCCAACGAAGGTATATGCGGTGCTATTATTTTGGGCCCAATTATATGGGAAGCTACGTTTGTAAATCTCAGGCGGAAATGGGTAAGCAGTCACAAAAAAAATCTGAAGGTAAAATACTATTAGACATGAAAATAACTTAGACAACGACATTAACCCAGTGTTCTAATGTACTCAATGATTTATATTTTCAGGAAAAATAAATAATCCCCCGCTGCGAATGCTGCAACAGTGGTGAAACATTTTCAAGTAAATAAAAACAATTACATTGTTTCGTACGGACCTTTAAAAGTTTATTTCTTAGGCTTATCAGTGTGATGGTTGGGCTAATCGCTTCCCTGATGTTGTCGCTTGACAATAAAGTCTGATGTGGGTACATGTAACTTCTCTAAACTATCCCTAACGTATGTTCTTACCTTGTAGGATCGTGAGTCATCGCTCATTTCGAACTCATTCAGTTGTATCTCACGTATCATTCTGAGAGATAACAGGACTATGGATGATGACGTGTTGTGGATGGACTTAGCTATCCTCCATTTGGCTGTGAAAGCTAACGTGGACATGGATGCAGACATGGTTTCCAGCGTGGTTGCTGAGTACTAAGAAACTATCTGACGGGACGTGCTCGCCAACGTGTTTTGCAACGACGACGCCCTCTAGCGGAAGTTGTCAGCTAGATCTGGCGCTCCTTGCCACATATTTTGCATTCGAACGTAACACCGCGTCAAAGATACGTGATGAAACTCAAGGACGTTGTCCTCGTTGTCAGTGGATTAAAAGACGAGAGCTTTAAAATTAGTACATTTCCGACTGGAGAAAATATCACTGATTATATAACATATGGTAGGAAGGGCATCCGTACCTGAGCTTTCACAGTAGAATCATGTAATCGACCGCTTCAGTTATAAATAGTTTAATTGGGTAGGAAAATCGACCGTTTTAGGGCAATTATAATTCAATCTTCAGGTATACAAGAACCGGGACCAGCGATATATACGGTCTCTGCAACGAACTTGTGACGTCACACTAGTCGGATTGTTCGCCACACTTCGCGAACGCTGGTGTCCGTGCAGGGTCCACGAGAAATCAATATTCAATTCAAAAGGTACCCGCTAAAGGCATTAATTTTTTTCGTGTACTATGGAGAGCTTGCATGCATTTAAACACGTAGTCAGGATTTATTAAACTCGTCTGAAATAGTTACTCGCTCCCCGCCGGAGACGGCTGCTAGCACTGGTAAGACCTGCAATGTCAAGTGCTCTTGTGTACGCTCCACGTGCTGTCTTTCCACGAGGGCCTCGGCAAGAACCGAGGGGCGAGGTGCTGCCGCAAACTGTGAACACAGTACTTCGTGCAGGCGACCGTCGCACGTGAACCCGAGGCGCGGAATCTCCAGATCACGTGCGGCGGTCATCTGCTCGCAGCCTAGTGTCCATTGCATGCAGCAGTCACTCCTCCCTCGGTTCTTGTACACCTGAAGATGCCCAAAAACGGTCGTGTTTTTCAACCAATGAAAAACTATTTACAGCTGAAGCGGTTGATTTTCTGATTCTGTTGATACCATATTTGAACAAGCAAACAATGTTTCAACATCTGTGAGGAGTTAAAAATTATACGTGCATGCACGAATCGAATATACACTATGTGATCAAATGTATCCGGACACCTGGCTGAAAATGACTTACAAGTTCGTGGTGCCCTCCATTGATAATGCTGGAGTCAATATGGTGTTGGCCCACCCTTAGCCTTGATGACAGCTTCCACTCTCGCAGGCATACGTTCAATCAGCTGCTGGAAGGTTTCTTGGGGAATGGCAGCCCATTCTTCACGGAGTGCTGCACTCAAGGAGAGGTATCGATGTCGGTCGGTGAGGCCTGGCACGAAGTCGGCGTTCCAAAACATCCCAAAGGTGTTCTGTAGGATTCGGGTCAGGACTGTGTTCAGGCCAGTCCATTACAGGAATGTTGTAGAAGTGTAACCACTCCGTCACAGGCCGTGTACTATGAACAGGTGCTCGATCGTGTTCATCCTCTTCAACAGTGCGAAGCAAGAAGGTGCTTAAAACATCGTGTAGGCCTGTGCTGTGATAGTGCCACTCAAAACAACAACGGGTGAAATCCCCGTCCTTGAAAAACACGACCACACCATAACACCACCGCTTCCGAATTTTATTGTTAGCACTATATACGTCCGCAGCTAGTGGTCGTGCGGTAGCGATCTCGCTTCCCAAGCCCGGGTTCCCGGCTTCGATTCCCGGCGGGGTCTGGGATTTTCTCTGCCTCGTGATAACTGGGTGTTGTGTGATGTCCTTATGTTAGTTAGGTTTAAGTAGTTCTAGGGGACTGATGACCATAGGTGTTAAGTCCCATAGTGCTCAGAGCCATTTGAACCACTATATACGCTGGCAGATGACGTTCACCGGGCATTCGCCATACCCACACCCTGCCATCGTATCGCAGCATTGTGTACCGTGATTTGTCACTCCACACAACGTTTTTCAACTGTTCAAAAGCCCAATTTTTACGCTCCTTACATCAAGCGAGGCGTCGTTTGGCATTTACCGACGTGCTGTGTGGCTTATGAGTAGCCGCTCGACCATGAAATTCAAGTTTTCTCACCTCCCGTCTAACTGTCAGGGTACTTGCAGTGGATTCTGAAGCAGTGTGAAACTCCTGTGTGATGGTCTGGATAGATGTCTGCCTATTACACATTACGACCCTCTTCAACTTCCGGCGGTCTCTATCAGTCAACAGACGAGGTCTGCTTGTACGCTCATGTGCTGTCGTGTCTCTTCAAGTTTCCACTTCACCATCACATGGGAAACAATAGACCTAGGGGTGTTTAGGAGAGTGGAAATCTCGCCTACAGACGCATGATACAAGTAACACCGAATCACCTGACCACGTTCGAAGTCCGTGAGTTACGTGGAGTTTCCCATTCTGCCCTCTCACGATGTCTAACGACTACTGAGGTCGCTGATATGGAATAGTGGCAGTAGGTGGCAGCACAATGCACCTAATATGAAAAACGAATGTTTTTGGGGGTGTCCGGATACTTTTGATCACATAGTGTAGTTCCTCGAATTGGGTACGCAGCGTGCTACCGAAATGTTGTCTATACACATAACTAAAATTTCATCAAAGTTTTTATTTACAACTTGTCTGCTTCCATATTTCCACGTTCCAAACAAAGTTTTCATTTTCACATACTCGTGGAGGTATATGCAGACATTGGTTGAGTGAGACACTGGGAGACAACTATATTCCCATCCTACTAACGTTGCACTTACATGTATGGTACCACTTTAGCCTCCGACGCACAATTTCCAAAATTTTATTCTTCATCTACATTTACATCGATCTTCCACAAATCTCCTAACAGTATGTGGCAGGGGATAGTTCTGTTACCATTATCATTGAACCCCCTTCCCTGCTTATTCGTGAACGGTGGAAAGGGAGAAGAATTGTCGTCAGACCTCCGTATGACCTCTAATTTCTTTAGATTTTTCTTCGTGCCCGTTTTGCAGAACGTATACGGGAGGAAACAATATGTTCCCCGACTCTCCTTGGAGTGTACGCACCGTAGTTTCAACAACAAACCTCTCCGTAAAAAATAACGCGTCCCTCATATCGTTTGCTGCTGGAGTATGTTGCGGTTGTCCGTAACAACCTGTGCCAAACCAGCGTTGTTGGCACGTATTCAAAAATGGCTCTGAGCACTATGGGACGTAACATCTGTGGTCATCAGTCCCCTAGAACTTAGAACTACTTAAACCTAACTAACCTAAGGACATCACACACATCCATGCCCGAGGCAGGATTCGAACCTGCGACCGTAGCAGTCGCGCGGTTCCGGACTGAGCGCCTAGAACCGCTAGGCCACCACGGCCGGCTGGGCACGTATTATTTGATCACTTTCTTATCTGCCTGCCTGTCTGTTCTGTGCAAATTTTGCAACTGCTTTGAAATTAACGTCCCGATGAGCTACAGAATTGAAAATTTAAACATAGATCAGGACTGGATGAGAATGCAATAATAACTCTCTTTCTCATACGTGGGGATGTGGATCAAATAGGTTGGTAACACCGTGCAGGACCCGCATGATATGAGGATAGTATCGAAATGCGTTCCATCGCGAATGCGAACGGAGTCGTCAGATGCCCTTCTGAGGGATGTCGTGCAAAATTCTGTCCAATTGGTGCATTAGATCATCGAAATCCCGAGCTGGTTGGAGGAGCCTCCCAATAATGCTCCAAACATTCTAATTCGCCACGTGTGGGCGGGTATATCTTGCTGATATGTAAGCCGCGGATGGCTCACCATGAAGAAAGAGAGAAGGGATGGAGGTGTAGGCAATATATTGTGACGTACATGTACACAGGCGAAGCCATAGGCAAGAAAAAGCGACGTAGATGACGATGAGACAAGTTAGTTAACATAAGACACATGGGGCCGCAGATATCGGGAGATACCCCAAAAGTGGATGAGAAATATTGAACATGTGAAGCCAGCAGATGACTTACTTCGCAACAAGTGCAGCGGTTGGGCTTGGGCACGAAGGGGTGACTGAGTGATGCAATACTTGCATTCCGACAAAATATACAAATTTCGAACACCTTTTATAAATGTGGTCTGACGTAAACATAGAAGTTACAGAATTACTGTCCTCGGTGTAACCAAGGACATGCTGTTCTTATTTTACGTTTCTTTCCTTTACTCTCCTCCTGTTTTGTTCACGGAGATTATTTAGTAACGAAAACGTAGGTCATTTACAACGTAAGTCGAAAGCTTGTGACACAATCCGGTGGGTTTTCGCTGAGCTGTATTTTGCAATAAATCAGCGGAGACTGCGAGACTGGTAAATGATGCAACGGAAAACGAGGGGCTCATGCAATAGATACTAGTTAGGTAAACTATCCATGCATCAGTTATATACTGCATGCACCCGACGTCTTGCGTTATAAATCTTGGAACTATTGTCATAGCTAATAAAATACACCACCATTAATTTTTGGGACTATTTGTGTGAGGTAAGGAATCTTTATGGGGCTGGGAGAAATTATTTTATATTAATTATTTTCTATTTTTTAGAACGATTTAAAAACGTGTCATATTAAAATTTAGTTTTATTTAAATAATTTACAATATATTTATTTGCCGATTCCTTCAAACAGCAAGTTATCATAGTTTTTATGTTCTGACACGTTAAAATATACTGTATTTATACTTTGTAACCTACATTCCAACATGGCGCCTTCCCAGTGCAGCCTTTGAAGCAGAAAACGATTTTGTATCGTACTGGTTAATATTTCAAAGCGCTTTGCAGAAATGCGATAGGGTTCAGTTCTTTCATAGTGCGCGTGGGAGCTTCGCAACGTTAAATTTCATATATTGATATGACAAAGCTCGATGCGCTCCACGTGCGCGTCAGTTTTCAGCGCCTCCGTCAGGACGGCTAACAAACTCACCGATGTAGAGACTGATTCCACATGGACGATTCAATGAGGTGATCGGCGCTCCCTTCTTCCATAAAAACAAAAAGCTGAAAGGCGGTGACTTCTCTGAGAGCTGGGGGCAGAACCCCCTGGCTGGCTTATAGTGTGCCGGGACGTGACCCGCTTGCAGCTTGCAGCTGTCTGCCGGATATCGGTATCGGCAGCGTACTGAATTGAGTAACGCCCCCAGTTATTTAGGAAACGCCCCCTGCCATTGCGTCCGCCGCTGCTACTGCTGCAGCCACGGCTGGCGGAATAAATCAGCGCGACGAACGTGTCTCTCGCTGCAAATTACCTCTTTCCCCGAAATAGCTCTTGAGCTGAACAAAGAACGCCCGTCCGTCCGAAGCTGACAGAGAAGTACGTCAGGGAAGCCAGCATCCGCGTTGCTGTCGTCTGGTAACTGAGCGGGAGCAAAAGGGATTCTGTTTATGTAAAAAAGTTTTGGCAGAAACAGTATCGCTTAGTATCCTGAGTGACATCGATGTTGTTTTTGGCCTTAAATAAATGTCCATCTACATATTTTATAGCGCGAGCTATCGTAGGGAAATTTCAGTTCTTTTTGGGGCGTTCGCCCGTAACCAAAAAAAAAAAAAAATTCAAGATATTTCCGACAATGTTCACATATTTAATATTAGTTTATATGTAGGTCCTCACTCACAACTTTAATAGAAAATAACAAACTAATTTTCATTAGTTTCATTTTAAATATAACGGATTTTATGATAGCAATCAAGTAACTATAGTTCATGCTAACATCATTTGGGAAGAAACCGACCTGAGTAATTACAGATGGCACACAGGTTGCTGAGTTGGTAGGGATCAGTAGTTTTGGCCTGACGAGATGACTAGAACACCTCGCGACTCACATTATTTCCGTATGTCGTAAATCATATAACTGAGCTCTGCAAGACCAACAAGCTTAGTCATTCAGCGTCCTTCATTTGATGATAGACATTCAAACATTAGAGATATGTTGCTACGTTCACAACGTATGAGCTCTGAACTAACATTTTAGCGACGTGCACAGTAAATATCTGAAACAATTGTATACCACTACTATGTTAACTGAAGATACGGCTGAACAAAATCAACTCTAAATATCGGTCTATGATTTCAGTGAGATTTTGCTTTAAGTTTTCTGTTTATGTATCACCATACAGCCCGTATGACAGAATTTTTCGTCGTCGGAGGTTTCTATTCCTTGTTTGAGTGGATCTGTACTGAGACAGACATGATAACGTAATTCCTACTACGGATTTACGAAACATTAACCGGGACATTAATCAATACAGAAAGCAGACAAAGACCTTTTCATGCAGATAATTATGGCATACCATGTTGTTGCTAACCTTAAGTCCATCGCTTTGGCGTGTGCGGAAACAAAATGAAAGGCATTCGTCACGTAGACTTACGTTGGTTTAAATTACGTCTATGGTACAGAATTCACTTTCTTCAAAGCTTACAATTATATTTCGATAAATAATTAACAACGAAAAATGAGGCAACGGAACCAGAGGTATTAACAATCTATTGGGAAGGCAATAGTTACTAATTTAACATACAATTAGAGGCACAGCGTTCACTAAAATGATTACCTATAAAGTTCATACGCGTGATCTCTCTGAAGGACATGAAGCAATAAAACTCAGCCTCTCATGTTGTCTGGCGCCACACAACACGTCGTCGGCATTCGTTTACGTATGTTTTGTGATTCGTATAAGTGACAGTCACCCATGCTTAATTTTAGATGTTATGAAACCATAGTTTAACAAACAAAATCTTACTAAGATGACGGCTGACTGGCTTTTACATAGTTCACGTAGATGACAATACCGCTGTTATGAAGATGCCAAGACGAGCTCACTTAAAGCAACGATGTATAATCTTCAGGAGACACGTGGAAGAAACCATCAATGGTCTTCGTTAAAGATTCCTTTTAGCGTTCGCCTTAATGGCAGAGAAAAAACGGAGAAGAAGAGTAGGTGGATATGGTTCCTCATAAATAAATCATTTATTTTAACGGCGACACGGATAGCAGCCAGTATCCAAGTAACCAGACACACAGGAACACGAGACCACAATAAGGACCACTAAGAATATGGTCAGTAACTTCAAACTTGCTTCCGCAACTCGTATGTCTTCGATATATTATGTAAGCAGAAACATGTTTTCGTCCCCTAATTCCGCATCAACCTTCTGTTTCAAGATGTCAAATATGTTGGCTACAGAAAACATTTTGTTGATGTCTGAAAGCTGTTTCATCAACACAATTCATTAAAACAGAGCATTCAGATATGGAGTGAAAAAAATATTGTTCTCATAGCTCTGGGAATTGTTTTATTTGACCGGAGAATCACAGTTTAATTTGCATACGAGAGATCATTTACGGTCAGAAGTGTTTTACATTGCGGAATACCTTCGGGAAATTTGTATATTATTCGGATAAATGTCGCAAGGCTGACGAATGCAATGACATCACCTGCAAGGTTGTACATATTTTCCTGTTTTAAAAAAAGTGCACTTATTCTTCTCTTTAAGCCAAAACGTCATCGGATAATATTCGACATCCTTCACGTGGCAGGTGTCCGTGGCTGTCATGGAAACATCATATAAAGGATCTAGCTTACTTATATGTTCTATCTAAAATAAAAAAAATATTTGAACGACCAGATGCAAGGACGATTTTTTACGTAATTGATGGGAAAATCGTCCGTGCAACCTGCCACTGAAGATGCCTTGCAGAAAATAAAGACGAAACGCGTATGGCCCGAAAATTATGTCTCATTCAGTTGTAGGCTGACGGTATAAAAAGTAAAAATTATCAATATACCGTAATACGAGTACCACCAATGTACATATTCAAAGTATCGTCTCTAAGATAGGAAATATTTAACATTATAATGCAGTCTTATTGTGTAGTATAATGAACTGTTACGCCATACACTGTCACATTATTGAGCTTCTCTAGATATAATACTGCCGTGGATTTATTATCTATATATCCACCTGTGATTGCTTTCACATCTGCAGGGGATCTGTTCTGGACGAAAGCTGAACTGAGCATTTCGTACGACTCATTTGTGGTTGTATATTGTACAAATGCGTGTTTCCCTTTACCGGTCCATTGTGTGTTTCACTTGCTTGTTCACTCAGTGGCTCATTGACTCTGCGTCTAGTGGGACAACTGCTTGTCAGCCCATGGAACTCAGTTGGGTTTCATCCCGTGTGGATGAATCATCTTGTGTGGACAAAGTGTGGCTGTGAAAGTCGGCGGTGTGTGCAATCTGCCGACGATATTAAAGGAGTGCTGGTTCAGTCGCACCACCTGCCCACAAGCAGCGGAATAAAATCCTTTATGCATCCCAAGAGTAGCAAACTGGCAGGGTACAGTGCACATTGTATTGAATGACCCAGCTACGGACAAGTGTAAGTGGAAGATTATGGCTTGGTGTTATCGACCATTAGATCGCTGAAACAGTGGACAAGTTATTCGTAATATAAAATAATTATTCTGTACTTGGTTCCACTAACACCCCCGGTCCTCATCCTGCAGCAGCATGTATGTTGTAGTACAATGTTGGTTCTATCAGTATTTTTATATGTGTTTTGTTCTGTATGGCCATTTACATAGTGCAATTCTTAGTATAATTTTTAAAGTAATGTTACCAACTTTTTATAAGGTCACTTTCTTGTCTATTAGTTTGGTAAAAATTTTACAATTGATTTTAAAGCAACTTCCCGATGAACTGGACACATGAAATTTCAAACAAAGCTCTGAAGTGAATGCAATTGCAATATTAACTTGCTTTCTTGTCAGGTTGGTTGGTAGAGGTGGAGGGTAAATATGGGGGTGAAGAAGGCTGAAAACGCCTGACATCTAGGCTGCGCTGCACGACCTGCAAGGGAGTATAAGATGGATAGACAGAGGTAGGAGGAGGGGATGAATGGACTGAGGTGGGAGGAGGAGATGGACAGATAGAGATAGGAGGCAGATATGGACAGAGAAAACGCATGTAGGAGACAATGGATAGGCAGAGATGGGGGGAGGTGATGGACGGAGAGAAAAGGAGGTGAATACAGAGAGTGCAGAGAAGGAGATGAACAGGGATGTGGGGAAGGAGATGGACAGAAAGAGAGGGGAGGAGGAGACGGTTGTAATATATGTGACATAAGCATATAAGGGCGAAGACTTGGGAATAAAGCTAGCATTGAAATGAAATCTTATAAAAATCATATTAATTTAATTTGGTTTCGTCTTTATTTAATTTTTTAGGAAAATAACAATGAAATAGATTGATATATTATTAATAGGAGGGTATAACGTGTTTCAGGTACTATCAGGTGAAAAGAAATCGAAATAAACCTGAAGTTTAACGATGTATGTCTTATAATCTCATCAATATGTTTAAAATCCATTGAAAATTTTCACACAAAGACAAAAAGGCAGAACATGATTATTTAAATAAAAATAGATGTTTAATATATCACGTTTAAAAATTGGACTACGAAGTATAAGAACAATGTCTCCTTGCCCTGTACATACTCATAACTCTGTATAGACAGTCCTGAAATTTTGTGATTGTGAATTGTTAATACCTATTAAAATACATAAGGGTAAGGAGGTGAACGATTCATGCATCAATTACATGCGTAGGGCAGTAGTAAGTAGGTAAACCATTCATGCAACAATTACGTATTCCACGTTTTCTTAAATCTTACAAATATTTTCATATCTATAAAAAATTCACTATAAATAATTTTCAAGACTATCTGTATGAGATTAGGAATCCGTATGGCACTAGGAGAAATTGTTTTATACTTTTCAGTCTGATTTTGAACATATATGTTTGTTTTAATAATTATGTTTATGTTCGAGTCGAAGTCCACCTGGTGACGCATTGCCTTATCGAGAGTAGAACACTGCTTTGTGCATGCTTTTAATTGTTGTTTACTGTTCAGTCTTCGTTGTTCAGTTTATTATATGATTTGAAGCACAGAGTTCAGGTTGAGTGTTGCGTGCCAACTATTGCTGTTTCTCAGCCGGGCGCGGACTCGGCTGACGAGATCCGCCGAGTGCCCTATTGGGCTGGTAGCTGCGCACACTGATGTTGCTAGGCTGTTCCACGCTGAGCTATAGCGGACAGTGTGACTTTTTTGTAAAAGAACTTCACTGCTGCCCACGAAAATTGAAACAGCATGAAGACAGCATACAGCAGACATCAAACTGGTAGCAGACATCAAGTAGGATAAGTAAATGATTGGCATTTCAGCACAAGCGAACAGAGTAGGTGCGATAATAAGAAAAGATAACCCATCAGGTATCGCATTCATGACTCTACATTAAATGTTGTTTCTTTGTGAGCAGATTGTGAATGCCTCGTGTAAGAAGGAGAAACGGCTACAACCGAGTGTCGGTACTCGATAGTCGCAAAATCGTGGCCGACTGCGTCTAAGGTTTGTCATTATGCGACATTACTATTCGCGAACGCTGGAATCCCGTGACTCTGAAGCGAATAAGAAGATGGATTCAGGAGGACAAAATTCAACGTTGCATGATCTCAACGGCGCCGCGCTAGCGCATGGGAGAGCAGAAATAGTGTTCCCTCGGCCGTGCAGAACCGTACAGCCACGTCAAGCAACATGAGTCAGGAACCTATTATATGCAATCTGACAACTACTCACACTGACAGTATAACGGCGTTTGGAACATCACGGACTATCAGCACGGTAACCATTGTTACAGCTTTCCATTAAGTGGCAGCAGAGGGAGTCGCACCGATAGTCGAAGGGCATCACGTCGGTTTTCAGACGAATCCTGTTTCTGCGTACAGCATCACGATGGGTGTATCCGTGTGTGGAATATTCGAGGAGAGCGAACGTTGTCAGATTGTGATCGTCATCGTTATATGGGCATAGTATCTGCCGTTGTGATGGAGATGCCATTGGATACACATTACAATCACTTATGATTCCATAGCTGGTAATTTAGGCTGCAGCCGTTAAATTTCTGACGTGACTCTGTTAAGGCCGCTGGCTGTGCCGTACCTTTGAGGTGTACAAGACGTTATCTTTCAACAAGATAACGAAAGATCTCATGCCACCCATGGTTTACTGACCTATCTTGATACAGAAAGTGTTCATCTTTGGACGTGACCAACACGTTCCACAAGATCTATCACCCATTTATAACATCTATTCATGGGTTGTAGAAAGACTAGAGTGCCACTACTCCCAGCCACTACGATTGGTGAGTTCTATCATGGGACAGAAGCAGCATGAAATGATGTAAACGTATCTGTCATACAAGCTCAGTTTTACTCCCAGTCGGGCTAGAACAGTAGGTGCTGTCAGATTGGCTCTGAGCACTATGGGACTTAACATATGTGGTTATCAGTCCCCTAGAACTTCGAACTACTTAAACCTAACTAACCTAAGGAAATCACAAATATCCATGCCCGAGGCAGGATTCGAACCTGCGACCGTAGCAGTCGCGCGGTTCCGGACTGAGCGCCTAGAACCGCTAGACCACCGCGGCCGGCGGTGCTGTCAGAGATGGCAGATCTCCGTACTAAATATTGCACCCTGTACACACCCAATCACTCTCAAATTTATTATTGTTGTCTTCCTGCTGTTACGCCCTTACACAATACTGGCAAAGCTATAGAATGCTATGGAGACGATACAGAAAAACAGCGCACGTAAAAGAATTGTTGAGTGATATCGTCAACAAATTCTAACTCTTAAGAATAAATATGTTCTGAGAAAAAGTTGTGCTACATTATTTTTTGAACGACCCTAAATTCTCGAAATTCTATGCCTGCGCTTTCGGCATACACTATCAATGACTTGTTGAGTCTCCTCTCCATTTTTTTTCCTGAAAGAGTTGCATGCCACTTCTAGTGCGACCCCTAGCAGGGAGGCCTTCCGGAGTGGCCGAGAGGTTCTAGGCGCCGCAGTCTGGAACCGAGCGACCGCTACGGTCGCAGGTTCGAATCCTGCCTCGGGTATGGATGTGTGTGATGTCCTTAGGTTAGTTAGGTTTAACTAGTTCTAAGTCCTAGGGGACTGATGACCTCAGAAGTTACGTCCCATAGTGCTCAGAGCCATTTTCGAACCCAGCAGGGTGGAGATTGTGTTGTTGTGGTCTTGAATCCGAAAACTGGTTTGATGCAGCTCTCCATGCTACTCTATCCTGTGCAATCCTCTTCATCTCTGAATAACTGCTGAAACCCACATCCTTCTGAATCTGCTTACTATATTCATCTCTTGGTGTTCCTCTAAGATTTTTACCCCGTACACTACTCTCCAATACTAAACTGATGATCCCTTGATGTCTCAAAATGCGTCGTATTAATCGATCCCTTCTTTTAGTCAAGTTGTGACACACATTTCTTGTCTCCCCAATGCTATTCAGGACCTTCTCATTAGTTACACGATATACCTATCTAATATTCAGAATTCTACTGTAGCATCGTATTTGAAAAGCCTCTTTTTCTTCTTCTACAAACCGTTTATCGTCTATGTTTCACTTCCCCACGTGCCTAAACTCCAGACCTTCAGCAAAGACTTCCTAATAATTAAATATATATTCGTTATTAACAAATTTCTATTCTTCAGTGACGCTTTTCTTGCCATTGCTAGTCTACAATGTATATCCTCTGTTCTTCTCCAAAAACGTTGTAATTCTTTAGCATAAGTCATGTTCCATGATTCTGATACAGACTGACGTCAAGGATATAGGAATTCTGTGCATCTTTACTGCGATCCTTCTTGAAAACAGAAACGACCTGTACTTTTTTCCTAGTCGGTAGGAATCTTTCGTTGCTCCAGAGTTCTACGATAAACTGCTGCTAGAAGAAGAGCAAGGTCTTTCGCATAAGTATGAACGAAATCGCTTTAGAGAACGTATCACTGAAGCTCGGCGTTTCCAGCACTTTATACGACTGACATAACAATAAACACGTAAAATGTATCTGATTTATTTACGTATTCGCTTACTTTTCGACAGTACGGCGTGTGCTGGGGGGAGGGCAGTGGTTATCTTCTACTGACGGGTGGACAGTGCTTTGCACCTATGGCGATATATTATTACCATTTTAATCACATTCCACACATGTTATGTCTCTGAAGTGTTCTTCGAAGGCTCTTTCCAGTGTGGCAGAAAAAAGTGAACCAAGTCGGAGTCATGGTGCGACAGCTATAAACGTTAAAAATATATGCGTACTTTCGAAAATTCGCCATATTGTCTACTATTTTTTTTCTTTGCGGAGTGTTAATACCGTCCAGGATTTGGCCAGCTGTGCTAACGATTTGACAGCTTAATTTTATTTACTTTGCGGCATGAAGCGCTACCTGTCGCCGCAGTATTTAGTTACTTGACGGAGGGAAATCGTGTACGTCACCTGTATGTGAACTGTGTTCAAAAAATGTTCAAATGTGTGTGAAATCTTATGGGACTTAACTGCTAAGGCCATCAGTCGCTAAGCTTACACACTACTTAACCCAAATTATCCTAAGAACAAACACACACACACCCATGCCCGAGGGAGGACTCGAACCTCCGCCGGGACCATGTGAACTGTGTGAACCTTGTTCTGTATATGAACGTCTTTTAATTGTTTGTGAATCGTATTTTCTGAAGCGGATATTGGGGATTGGCTCACCCTTCCGCCTAAACGTGCGCGGCAAACCGTCTAAAAACCACACACGCTTGCCGAAGCACCAGCAACTGTCGTTAATCCGCCTCTCGGATTCGATCCTTGTCTGGCCTACTTAGCTGTCTTCCAAGATACTGCGTTGCATGTTGCTCTGTACGAGCACGCTGCCATGTTATCCACTATAACGTATTGAAAGCAACAGTTGATATGTTTAATCATCTTAGATATGTTTAACCATGTTAGATATATTTTTGTTGGCATGCATTAGCTGCCTCATTCTGTATTCCTACTGTTAAGTTTAGTGAGCTAAGATTGGTCGTAAAACATCATCCTCTGATATACGTCCTTACGATCGATTTTGATCGCATTCCGCCTTGACCCAGAATAGCACGGTCTGCAAGGAAAAGTACTGAGTCCATCATAAGAATCGCTGTTAGCTTAGTGTTTTGGTGTCACACACGAATAATATTCACGTATCCAGAATGAGATTTTCACTCTGAAGCGGAGTGTGCGCTGATATGAAACTTCCTGGCAGATAAAACTGTGTGCCCGACCGAGACTCGAACTCGGGACCTTTGCCTTTCGCGGGCAAGTGCTCTACCAACTGAGCTACCGAAGCACGACTCACGCCCGGTACTCACAGCTTTACTTCTGCCAGTATCCGTCTCCTACCTTCCAATCTTTACAGAACCTCTCCTGCGAACCTTGCAGAACTAGCACTCCTGAAAGAAAGGATATTGCGGAGACATGGCTTAGCCACAGCCTGGGGGATGTTTCCAGAATGAGATTTTCACTCTGCAGCGGAGTGTGCGCTGATATGAAACTTCCTGGCAGATTAAAACTGTGTGCCCGACCAAGACTCGAACTCGGGACCTTTGCCTTTCGCGGGCAAGTGCTCTACCAACTGAGCTACCGAAGCACGACTCACGCCCGGTACTCACAGCTTTACTTCTGCCAGTATCCGTCTCCTACCTTCCAATCTTTACAGAACCTCTCCTGCGAACCTTGCAGAACTAGCACTCCTGAAAGAAAGGATATTGCGGAGACATGGCTTAGCCACAGCCTGGGGGATGTTTCCAGAATGAGATTTTCACTCTGCAGCGGAGTGTGCGCTGATATGAAACTTCCTGGCAGATTAAAACTGTGTGCCCGACCAAGACTCGAACTCGGGACCTTTGCCTTTCGCGGGCAAGTGCTCTACCAACTGAGCTACCGAAGCACGACTCACGCCCGGTACTCACAGCTTTACTTCTGCCAGTATCCGTCTCCTACCTTCCAAACTTTACAGAAGCTCTTCTGCGAAACATGCAGAACTAGCACTCCTGAAAGAAAGGATACTGTGGAGACATCAACTGGTACATCTATATTCCGCAAACCCCCTTACTGTGCGTTGCGGAGAGTGGTTCTCGTACCACTATTGTTTCACACCTTTGCCGTTCCATGTGAGATTTAATTTCTCTTGATTATCAGACGAGGCTATTTCGCGAGATGTTGGTAGGAGGAACTAATACGTTCCACAAATCCACACGAGATCCACATCAGCGACATAGTCGTATATATTTATGTTCACTGTCCGACGACCAGTCTTGAAACGGCTGCAGTCTTTGCTGTTTCATTCTGATATACGTAGTCGACTGTATGCATACGGACATCAGGGACTTTGGATTGATATGGACACGGAAACGCGCTCAGTACCCTCATTGTCCAGATTGACGGGGAAGCGAACAGAAGTGATGTTGCTGAGGATGTGTCATACCATCGAATTTCTAAGCAATTAGCCACCAGAGCTTGGCCTCCCGCCTCCTCTTTCAGTACTACTGACTACCTCTGAGACGGACCAAGCAGAGGATGCGCGAACGTCTTACTCACGCGAACAGATTTATTATTACCCCACTGTGGTTATCCTGTGCTATTAATGTGTAAGAACTTATGCAAAGGATGGAACTAATGCCTCTTAATGAAGTATTTCACGCTAATAAGCCGATATTTAATCCTCAAATTAGTAGGTGAGTAAACCCGCCTGATCACATTAGCCAACAGAACGAGAACGCCCGCTATATGCTGGCGCGTGCATCTGACGCCAGATAAACCAGTTTCTGTTTGCTATGCCCTAACGATAATTGCATCGACACGTGCACTGCAATTAGGTAGTCATCCAGCACCAGTCCGCGTAAGTGAATATTAAACTGGCTATATCACGTCTGGGGTTCATGCGTTTGATATAATTTCCTGTGAACGTTCCCGTGAAACAAAGTCTCTGTTTCTGTCTCTCTCTGCAGCTGAACTATCGCACTGTCCTCATGATCTCTACGTCGCTATGACGTTCAACTCTACCCTTCCTATTATACTAACCAAACAGATGGTATTCGAAAGCCTAGCGTACATTAGAACTTTCCGTCTTCTTCTGGTATACGAGCTGACAAGTAAAATCATTATAGACGTAGTGAGCGTTAAAAAAAATCAGAAAATCGGCAGTGTAGTCGAGTGTGTTTGACTAATTCACGTCATAGATGATTTTGTACATTTTAAGTTTAACGTGACACTTATTTCAGTGAGAACAATGGTAAAGGTAAGTAGAGCATTAATCAAATGGTTCAAATGGATCTGAGCACTATGGGACTTAACTTCTAAGATCATCAGTCCCCTAGAACTTAGAACTACTTAAACCTAACTAACCTAAGGACATCACACACATCCAATCCCGAGGCAAGATTCGAACCTGCGACGTAGCGGTCGTGCGGTTCCAGACTGTAGCGCCTAGAACCGCTCGGCCACTCCGGCCGGCCGAGCATTAATCCTGACTTTCCAGGTACAACATGTTTCTCTTCTACAGAAAAATACAGATTACTATATTCAATCACTACCTTTAGTCGAAATCATTTAGGTTTCCGAGACTGCTTTAAGTTAGATCAGACGGATTCTGGAACTTCACGAATGTAACCAAGACCGTAATGTTATAGTAAATCTGTTACCGGGATATGAAAATAATATAAGTTCAGAATAGGACAACATCTTATTACGCAAGCTTCATGAAACGAAAACAACTTTTTATTAAAGGCTAAGGTACATTGTAAGACCACTTTTCGCAAATTGTGCGGTGGATGTAATAAGCTTTCACACTAATTATAGCTGGAAAGGTATGGAGAGCTCTTTAAAGACGTAAACCGTGGCTTCATATTGCGTGAACTGAAACAGCAGCACTTAGCAACCGTTGCTATAAAGTATCTAACCTGTTATATAGTGTGATTCAACTGCTCCTACCGATGTCACTTTAAGCAACCCGCAATGTTAAATCTGGTCTTCATAAACCATATTCCTCGCTCGCTACGAGCAAATTATTAGTCACACAGAAAAAATTAACAAGACCTTTTTTGTAGTAAATTTATTGTGGTTAAATTTTGTAGTGGAATGCATTTTGGCTTTAGGCTAAGGTTTTCGAGTTACTCAAGAAAAACTTACAAAAGTGACCTTCAAACGCTCCTCAGACGGCCACGGTGGCCGAGCGGTTCTAGGAGTTTTAGTACGGAACCGCGCAGCTGCTACGGTCGCAGGTTCGAATCCTGCCTCGGGCATGGATGTGTGTGATGTGCTTAGGTTAGTTAGGTTTAAGTAGTTCTAAGTTCTAGGGGACTGATGACCTCAGATGTTAAGTCCCATAGTGCTCAGAGCCATTTTCAAACGCGCCTCCATCCATACGCTCATCCCTCACTAGTCAGGATTTTCAACATGTTGTTCATGGCACTTCTTCCTTCCACCGTACACAAATTTTCTACTGCACGAACTATTACCCAACCTTCGATATTTTTTTGCCTCCACGGACAGGGCTATTACACCATCAGCACAGCCGGCTATTTCGTTAACTTTATTAACTTAAACGTGCCCGTGAGGGCAATGAAAGGAAAACGACGTTTGTAAACGTGACGCTAAAACTTCTTACGTTCACAGATCGGTCCAGACTTAACTCTTACAAGCACAGTAGTTCCGTAACCAGAAGACATGATAAATACAACGATGTCATTGTTTATTTTAAGCCGTTAAAATTCACAAAATCATTAGGTCAAATTTACCCAGACATCAGTTTTACAATTTACAAGTGCTAGACCAAGCTGGTGGCGTAATAAGGCTAGTCATCGAAGACAAAAAGAGGTCGAAGTGGGAAATAATTCGTGCAGCCGCAAATTTTTGTACAGTGGTAGGAGGAAGTATCACGAAAAACACTCTAGAAATCCTGACCGATGCGGTTGTATGTGGGTGTGGGGTGCGTTTGGAAGTCAGATTCGTACTTTCTTTTTTTAATAAGTCGAAAACTACGGCCTCTAGCGAAAACGTATGCCAGTACAAAATTTAATTAGATTAAATTTTCTGCAAAAATGTCCTGTTCATTTTATCTGTAGGACTAATAGTTAGCGCATAGCGATCGAGAGAATATGAACATCTCGCGCGTGGTTTATGGACAAATGGGTTGCATAAGACAACACCGATAGAGGCAGCTAAATCTTCCTCTATAGGTTTCCTCCTTTACTTTCATCTCACCAGACGCTTTTTAAGTATACAAGTTGGTAAACTCAGCTCCACGTTACTCTCTTATGTGATGTAATTACAGACAATAACTTGTTAACAATAAGTAAAAGCTGAGACCCGTGTCTTTCACGTCATCCGTTGGAAGCCTCAGGCGCGTTAGGAAAGTAATGTAGAGATATCTGTATTGGTATATTCCAAGACAGTTTCACCTAATCTCCTTTCAGCAGGGCATTTTCATTAGGAAGGGAAACGACCATGGCTGATCCCAGTAGACTTGTGGCTACATGAATAACACAACAAATCAAAAATCGGTGGCAATCAGATCAAAGGAAGCACCCCTGTGTTCACCAAATGCGATTACGTAGATGCAAGAAAAATTCTAATCATGTTGGCTACTTTGCGAATCTCAACATCTTCCAGCTGTGGTATTAGAATTTGACTTAATCCCCCATGTTCTCTATTCCTGGCTAGGTGATCCTACAATTGACGACTGTGATAGAAACTGTAGAACCAGGTGAAGTTAAATTCCATCACGAGTGTATTAGCGTGATACCGAAAGGTAAGACTATTCTCACCCCTCCCACAACTTATTAGCATGCATCTGTAGTCTCACGTGCTTCACCTTCCTTCTTCATATTCTGTCTTTCTCTCTCTCTTTATGGAGATCTACTGTCCTAGCAAAGTGCCGGTTACTACGAGCCAGGGTCGGTTTCGCAACTAACAATGAAATCAAAGACTCGAAGTACAGTTTTGCTGCTGTAGGTAAACGCTGAGGAAATCTAAAGATTATGAATTATGCCAGAGGAGAGACTGAAAATACCCTTTAGTTCTTTTTATTTTCCAATGTTCAAACCACGACCGGTTTTGGTCTCTTACAAGCCCATCACGCCCTTTACGAGCACTAGTACTTATGACGAAACAAGAATTTCCTCATAATATTTTAGAAAACAGCGGTCGGACTAGGCGCTATAAAACATACGTCAATGCCAAAGCGAGGCTAGACAATACAACGGACTACTATCTGGGTAAAGAAATATACAATGAGCACCAGGACACTTACACTTTGTGCTGTGAACCCGAGCGCCGCGCTGGACGGATGTAGGACTTGGAGTACCACTAGCGAGCGCAGAGCACGTAGTAGCGTACACGAAGGAGGAAGCAACCTGGTAAACTAGACTGACAAAAGTACTGCTATCAATTGACGGGAAGAACAACGTGGGACCAGCTAGCCCTGCCATGCACAATTTGAATTCGTGATTAGGGGAAAAAAAGATACAGGGAAGTTGCATGAAAAGCGTTAAAAGTGCATTACGAGTGGTAAAGGAACATATTGAATAGAGGCAGCACAGGGCTGTAGTAAAACTCTTAACTAAAAGCCGGCGACTTAAAGCTTATGTCTAAACCGTAAAACTCAATAAAATTTTTCTCCCCTGTCAATGAGTGGTATCAAGTTTTTAATTTAGTGGGGACGCATAAGGCGACGTGGAATAACGTGCCACAGTCATGAGTTAAAAAACATATATGTGTGCCACTTCTATTAAAAAGCATCTCGATAATAAACAAATGGAAGGTAGCTAAACGATAAAGTACACACTGTCTAAAACCGGTCGTGGTTTAAGCCCTGCAAAATAAAAAGAACCTTACATCTGAAGAGGTATTTTCAACCTCTGTATAATGCTCAGTTGCGGACATCTCTCTGGCAGGATTATTTGTGATAATGCCAGAATTCCATGGCAAAGGGAGATGATTCCATGTACTCTGAATTAAAAATATCGTAACTAATTCTGAGAAACAATACTTCCATCTTTCTCTCCCGTTCGCTAGTCTCTCGTGGTCAGTGCCATCTCAATGATCCTACCACACAATACGAGTAATTGCCTGCCTCCCGCACCCCTTGCTTGCCCTCCTCCAACAAACAAACACACACACTGAAGAAGACCCGGAAATGTTTCCCATTACATTAATTAAAGATTAAGTTAAAACATATGTCCAGCGAAAAATCTCAAAGAGTATTGAATGAACTGAAAGAATGGCTTATAAGGGGGGCACCTGCTGTTCTGATGGAAACCAAACGGCCTTGAGGAGCCTTGGCATTTATGAGAAAGTAGAGGGATAAACAATAAGCGAGCGAAGATGCAGAAAAAAATGATAAAAAAACCTTAGCTTTTCTGAGAATGAGATATGCGCGCTATAAAGAGGAAAGCGGTTAACAATATTAATTGATAAGGTGCGTAATTATCTCTGTGGTAAATGAATGATATATCTATCAGGGAAGATCCACTTTAGTTAAGGAGCACAAATCCTCAGGAGTACGAATATAAGCTCTTATTTGAAGGTTGTCCTTCCTGGTAGGTGCTTTAGTCTGTCGATCACGGGCAGTACATGTCAAATGTGTTTGTGTTTGCAATCTTAACTATACCCGCAGAGAGCAGTAGCTAACTGGTTGCTACAGACTGGACTTCCATACAGACAATTTTGAAAAAGTTTAACACGAACCTCAGTTATCCTAAACATAAAAAAGGAGGCAATTCAATGGCTGTATAATGAATTTAATGAGACTGGTGGACTGTGACTACATCCCTTGCAGCGAGCTGCCGGTTGGATACTAGTCAGGACCGACGAGAGGGTAAGAGCTGGTGTTCTTCCCCCGGGGAATGGACATCAAGCAAGGCCCATCTCATACAACAAAAGAACTTTTTCAAATGTCAAATCTCATAAGGGCAGCTAAAACTTAAATAAGTTTCAACTTATGGAGTGAAAAATGCCATCCTTTCTATAAAAACAGTAGTAAGGGAGGGGGGCGGGAGGGTGACATCAGGCACTCAATTATGAAGTACGTTGTTCTGGACTCTGTAACTGCTAACTTCTAAAAAGTTGTGAATGAACTGAACGATAGAGTCAGTTTCTCGCTGCTGTATCTTAGTTTATGCAGAGTAGGCCCTGAGAACGGGTAAAAAGGATCTAAAATGCATAGCACTAATATGTCAAATAGTAGTAGAAGAACTGAATTGTCTGAAACCAATTCAAGGTACGAAGTTCAGTGTCTGACTGATTCCATTCCGTAATACGGCAACTTTTTCCCAAACATCTATTTTAAGAATATTTTGTTCTCCGCTAGTATCCTTGGCTGAGCTGATATTTTTAACAAATTGGAACAGCAACAAAATTAAATTATATCCGAACAGGTCCTCGAAGGCCCAAAGGTACTGAGCGACTGCCGTGTTATCCTCACCATTTTGAGCCACTGGATGAGGATGTGCAGGGGCACGTGGTCAGCACACCCCTCTCCCGGCCGTTGTCAATTTACGGGACCGGAGTCGCTATTTCTCAATCAAGTAGCCCCTCAATTTGCTTCACAAGGGCTGAGTGCTTTGCGGTTGCCAATACCGCTGGGCAGACTCGGACGGTCACCCATCCAAGTGTCAGCCAAGTCCGACAGAACTTAGCTTCGGTGATCTGATGGGAACCGATGTTACCAAAACTGAGTTAGAAGTACTTGCTATGAAGTCAGTTTTCTCTCATCTATTAAACTTTAAAGATATACTTGAGAGATTTGTCAACAAATAAGAAAATAAACCAGTTTTATGAGATTTCTTATCTATTATGTACACAGCTCTGGTACAGTAGAATGATGTGTGTTACATTACACGAATGGTTCAAATGGCTCTGAGCACTATGGGACTTACCATCTGAGGTCATCAGTCCCCTACAACTTAGAGCTACTTAAACCTAACTAACCAAAGGACATCACACACATACATGCCCGAGGCAGGATTCGAATCTGCGACCGTAGCGGTCGAGCGGTTCCAGACTGAAGCGCCTAGAACCGCTCGGCGAGCTCGGCCGGCTACATTATATGAGAAGCTGGAAATAGCTAAATCACACTATGAATATACCCTACATCCGAAGTGCTTTTCTAATGTGAGATGATTGCCATCCACTTATTTCTATACTTATACGACATAACGTGAAATAACACAGACCTTTTGTCAAAATTATTGCTTCGTAATCCATTAAACAGCCTAAAAAATTAAAAAATATGTGGAATAGTGCTGCCACCTATTGCCATATGAGGGTTTGTAATGTATCAAGGAATATTGTCGAGCATGATCGTTTTGTAGGGAGGCATAATATGCTTGGGATTACTGACCTTCAGATCTTTGAAAGCGGTACACGCATCAGTAATCTTTATTGCTACACTTGACTCTTTCCCCATGTGCGTCTTTCAGTGGTGTATTCGGATCAATTTCTATGGATGGCAATGCACGACCTCAGGGAACCGCGCAGGTGGGGGAGCTCTGAACGAGAGCATATTCGGGGAATGCACTAAGCTGCATGGGTGCACGCTGCAGAGTATGCACTGCCATCCGTGGTAAGCGCACATCGTGATAACCGTTTAGGCCTCAATATTACACTACTGGCCATTAAAATTGCTACACCACGAAGATGACGTGCTACAGATGCGAAATTTAACCGACAGGAAGGAGATGCTGTGATATGCAAATGATTAGCTTTTCAGAGCATTCACACAAGGTTGGCGCCGGTGGCGACACCTACAGCGTGCTGACATGAGGAAAGTTTCAAACCGATTTCTCATACGCCTGGGTGCACGACCAGCGTTGCCTGGTGAAACGTTGTTGTGATGCCTCGTGTAAGGAGAAAAATGTGTATCATCGCGTTTTAGAATTTGATAAAGGTCGGATTGTAGCCTATCGCGATTGCGGTTTATCGTATCACGACATTGCTGCACGCGTTAGTCGAGATCCAATGACTGTTAGCAGAATATGGAATCGGTGGGTTCAGGAGGGTAATACGGAACGCCGTGCTGGATCCCAACCACCTCGTATCACTAGCAGTCGAGATGAAAGGCATTTTATCCGCATGGCTGTAACGGATCGTGCAGCTAAGTCTCGATCCTTCAGTCAAGAGATGGGGACGTTTGCAAGGCAACAACCATTTGCATGAACAGTTCAACGACATCTGCAGCAGCATGGACAATCAGCTCGGAGACCATGGCTGCGGTTACCCTTGACGCTGCATCACCGAAAGGAGCGCCTGCGATGGTGTACTCAACGACGAACCTGGGTGCACGAATGGCAAAACGTCATTTTTTCGGATGAATCCAGGTTCTGTTTACAGCTTCATGATGATCGCATCCGTGTTTGGCGGAATCGCGATGAACGCACATTGGAAGCGTGTACTCGTCATCGCCATACTGGCGTATCACCCGGCGTGATTATATGGGGTACCACTGGTTACACGTCTCGGTCACGTCTTGTTCGCATTGACGGCACTTTGAACAGTGGACGTTACATTTCAGATGTGTTACGACCCGTGGCACTACCAATCATTCGATCCCTGCGAAACCCTACATTTCAGCAGGATAGTGCAAAGAAATGTGTTCAAATGTGTGTGAAATCTTATGGGACATAATTGGTAAGGTCATCAGTCCCTAAGCTTACACACTACTTAACCTAAATTATCCTAATGACAAACACACACACCCATGCCCGAGGGAGGACTCGAACCTCCGCCGGGACCAGCCGCACAGTCCAGGTCTGTAGCGCCTGAGACCGCTCGGCTAATGCCGCGCGGCAGGAAGATAGTGCACAACCGCATGTTGCAGGTCCTGTACGGGCCTTTCTGGATACAGAAAATGTTCGACTGCTACCCTGGCCAGCACATTCTGCAGATCTCTCACAATTTGAAAACGTCTGCTCAATGGTGGCCGAGCAACTGGCTTGTCACAATATGCCAGTCACTACTATTGATGAACTGTGGTATCGTGTTGAACCTCCGTGGGCAGCTGTACCTGTACACGCCATCAACGCTCTGTTTGAATCAATGCCTCGGCGTATCAAGGCCGTTATTACGGCCAGAGGTGGTTGTTCTGGGTACTGATTTCTCAGGCTCTATGCACCCAAATTGCGTGATAATGAAATCACTTGTCAGTTCTAGTATAATATGTTTGTTCAATGAATACCCGTTTATCATCTGCGTTTCTTCTTGTTGTAGCAATTTTAATGGCCAGTACCGTACAAAAAGTTAATTTTAACTTTTCCCATAAAATTGACCTTCATCTTCATAGTAAGCAACGATTACTAGAAGAAATTGGCAAAAAGTCAACAGTCGATGGTTTTAAGGTGTGGTTTTACTTTGGAACACTGGGACCTACAATTTACAACCACTCATCAGTTTATGAGGTATATTTGAAAGCAATTTCGCAATTTTCCTAGATACAATACCACATCTCGAAAAGTCCATGAACTCATAATGCCCAAAACAAATTACAGTCCTAAATGACAACCAAAAATAAGCCTAAAATTTAATAAATTTGTATCAAACGTAGATACCGCACCAGTGATTTCATTTCGAAATCCCCCATAAGAAGCCGGCCGATGTGGACGAGCGGTTCTAGGCGCTACAAAAATGGTTCAAATGGCTCTGAGCACTATGTTACTCAACTGCTGTGGTCATCAGTCCCCTAGAACTTAGAACTACTTAAACCTAACTAACCTAAGGACATCACGCACATCCATGCCCGAGGCAGGATTCGAACCTGCGACCGTAGCAGTCGCACGCTTCCGGACTGCGCGCATAGAACCGCGAGACCACCGCGGCCGGCTCTAGGCGCTACAGTCCGGAACCTCGCGACTGCTAAGGTCGCAGGTTCGAATCCTGTCTCTGGCATGGATTTGTGTGATGTCCATAGGTTTGTTAGGTTTCAGTAGTTCTAAGTCTGGGGGACTGATGGCCTCACATGTTAAGTCCCATAGTGCTTAGAGCCCTTTGAACCCCTCCCTCATAAGAGCAGTAGAACAAACTCAAATTTACGTCACAATAACCTTAGATATACTTACTTTTACTACTAACGGTCTCCTCAATATGATCACTATTAAAGAAAAATAAACCATGCCACAATCTCCTGCAATCGCGAAGCGCACTCCCCATTGCCGACTGTTGTTATGAACGCTTGAGTGAGTGGTACGATGCACTACATTCGTAAGGACCCCAGTTTACCACTAATTGTCTCTGTCTTGCAATAGCATCGGTAGTTTCGAGCGAAAGGTGCTCGTACTTAAAACAAAAATTAATAAAATGGTTGTTTCAGGCAGAAACAGCTGGTACTCAAAGGGTTATGAACCATGTCCCGGCTTTCGTAATATCCAAGGGACCATCATAAAACGCTGCGACTTCGGTGTAATTATTGTCTTTGAATAAAAGTCTCGTTTCTGTTCGTTTCATTCCGTTTCTTTCGGTTAGCTTCTGAATTATATTGCAGTGGCTGTTTATATTTACGGTCCAAGTTTCATCGAGCTACGTTACTTGGCGGAGATACATGCTGCGAAACTGACTTTCGTGCTTTTTTTGTAAGAAACAGAAAACTCTTCAACTGCGCGGAGATCTTTTAATGCTTCCAGCAACTTTCTGAACAATTAAGAATACATATAAATGCATCAACGTACATTTAGTCCTTGACAGAATAGCTTAGAAATAGTGCATTCACGATTCCAAATAACTTCAAATATTTCAGTATTAGCAGGAACGATCATTGTCATTATCCGCTTCTGCATCTAAGTTTGAAGCACAATGAAGTACACGGCTACAAGCTTTTCCGCTAAGTCATCAGGGATATGAGGAACCTACAAAAAAACAAAAAAAAATGGCTAGTTACTGATTAAAGTGCATACTTCGGGACAATTCTATCCTTTCCAAAATACATAACTAACATACGAATCATAACGAACATATGTATATGATCACGTAAGAGTTCATTATACAGCTTGTTTTCCTATTCCTACCATATGATAATGAATGAATAAAAACACTTATATTGTTGCGGGACCACAGAATCAAGCGCACAAAGATAGAGACTTCGTTCGACAGAAAAAAGACAATTTATGAAAGATTATAAATTTATACTTTGCGTAGGATAAAGTTGTGCATGTGCTGTGGAATAAGGGCTGCGTATTTAGAGCCAAAGATAAAATTACGGCAGAGAGAGTGTTGCCGGCAAGAGTAATTGATGACATATTATGGAGTAATTGACGTTTGCCGCTGGCGATATATCACAGCGTCGACAAAAAAGAGTCGTTCTGTCTGTGGGATCCAGTGAACATACCGCTGCTGCAGACGTAGCGACTTCGTGACTTTTTTCACCTACGTACAAGCAGACTGACGATAAAATTCGGTTCGGCCTACATACACGCCTCCCGTTCTACTATTTTTGATACTTCATTCAGGAAATAAACCTTTATTACGCAGTAGTATTGTGAAAACAGCTAAGAGCGCTTGCACCTTGACGAACTCGAAAAGCAGATTTGACAAGGGAATGGTCGAATCTGACATGACGAAACCTATTCCGAATTTTTTCACACGGGAAGAATACACCAAAAGAAATGCACTGTTAAAATCTTAGCTGCTAAGGCGTATTGAAAGTATTTAAAAAAATTAAAGTTACTCATTTTTGCCACGCAAAGAACGGCTAATAACGCCGGTTTGTACAGTCCTTCCTGCCTTTCGCGGATTCGGAGAGTAAGCAGACGCAGCCGTGACAAAAGAACGTAGCGCGGCATAACGCGAAGTCCGCAGCGCATACACTCGATTTTTAAGCACTTACACCTTCCCATAAATGTCTTAAATCTTTAATCTTTTTGAAAACTTGCAATACACACCGACATCTAAACTGTTGCAGGTGTATTTGTTTTGCAAATAAAATCGCCTTCTTTCCTGCAATGTATTTTATTCTCGCAGACGCGTTACGCCTTTCCTTGACTTTAAGGCATCATCAGTGGGATCTATAGTGATGCACTTATGATACACTTTTGTTCTGATATGTATTATTCGTAGATTATAAAACAGTTCACTTCTCGCCTTTAATATGAATAAGTGATTACTTACCGTTCTTCATATTTTTAGTTGGTATCGGCGTTTCCTCTCATCTCGCCGCATGGAGGTCACACTACCGCTCTTGTTTTGTTTGCAAACAAAATGAAAAGAGGGAAGAAAAACGTTCGAAACACAAAAACATGCTTAGGTTTCATAAATAGAGCCGTAGATCGTCCTCTATGAGACCAGGTGGGAGGAAACACCGATGCCAACTAAAACCACGAAGAACCGTGAGTAATCACTTATTTACATAAAAAGCGAGAAGTGAACTGTTTTATAATCTACGAATAATTCATATCAAAACAAAAGTCTATCATAACTGTATCATTATAGATCCCATTGACGATGCCTTCAAGTGAAAAAAGGCGAGACGCGCCTGGGAGAATAAAATACAGTGCAGCAAGAGAAGGCGTTTTTCATTTACAAAACAAATATTTCTGTGCTTGCTGCAGAGGATGGCCACGCAGAAAAACTCGTTGTTGCAGATGTAATCGTTACACAAGTGACTAACAGAATAAAAAAAATCAAGGCAGAGCATGACATTACAAAACGGACGCCTTGCATCAATCGGGAATTCAATTTGTTGACATGATATATTTTATAACGATTCCTGTAGCACGGTTCTATGATAATTTTTGAATAATGTATAATTTACTAATTCCTGTATTTCCTAGTCCCCACAAATATATGAAGTTTATATTTGTTGATGAAAGTTAAAAATTTCCTTATACCAGGAACACCTGATAAAAGAAAAACGAATGCATCCAGGCACTTCGCAATAATTACTAGTTTTATCTAGACAGAAATGGGGCAGGGTAAGAAATCGACGCGGTCATTGTTCTGTATATAGTGCTGTTTACCAGGCATACTTGATAGAATTCGTAAAACGTGGTGACACAAAGTGACCATGCACAAAATACTAAAATTTAACAATATTGTTCCGCTGATAAACCTGAAATGACAAAAAGCTATCAGAAATTATATAGACGAAGATTTACTGAAAAATCCTTCTTTATGGAGAGAATGTATCACACTATTAATTCCGGATGGTATTCGAGTTATATTAACTGTCTTTTGCCGTTCTCTTAATGACACAGTTATTGTCATGTTCAGACAAAGAGTCCAACAAAAGCGATGAATGACTTTTTTCCAATTGGTAAGAAGTGGTTTTGGATGTAGTATTGAAAGTTACTCTCTCCCATTTTCAAGATTTTGCTGAAGATAGATATGAATCTCACTTGTTCTTCAAGCTTGTACTAGAAACTTCACCCGAAATGATAATGCGCGGTTTGTACGCAGTTCTTGCACGAAACGTGGCTGATTGCCTTTGTACACAGCATTTTAGGTGATAACAAGAAGCAAATGGTTCAAATGGCTCTGAGCACTATGGGACTTAACTGCTGAGGTCATCAGTCCCCTAGAACTGAAAACTACTTAAACTTAACTAACCTAAGGACATCACACACATCCATGCCCGAGGCAGGATTCGAACCACCGACCGTAGCAGCAGCGCGGTTCCGGACTGAAGCTCCTAGAACCGCTCGGCCACAGACACCGCCAATTAGTCATGAGTTCCAAAGTGCTACCAGCAGTCCAGCTAACATACTGACTGTGCATAAGGAGTTAGAGAGAAGGGGGGAACAATAGCGGAGCAGCTCGTCTTAGGCCACACATTTCTGTAGTCAGTGCTAATCGAACCTTGAGATGGTGTAAAGAACGACGCCACTGGACAGTGGATGACTGGAAAAGAGTGATATGAGCTGTACACTGTGGAATTCCGATGAAAGGGTATGGCTCTGTAAATCTCTGGAGAAAGTTACCTGCCATCCGCCCGGTGTAGCCGCGTGGTTCAAGGCGCCTTGTCACGGTTCGCGCGACTCCCCCCGTCAGAATGTATGTTGTCCTTAGCGCAAGATCGTTTAAGTTAGACTAAGTAGTGTGTAAGCTTTGGGACCGATGACCTCAGCAGTTTGGTCCCATAAGATATTACCACAAATTTCCAAATTTCCTGCCATCATGTGTAGTGCCAACAGCGAAGTACGGAGGATGTGTTAAGCACGAGGGTGTTTTTCAATGATTAGGTGTGGTCGACTTATTGGGCTTAGGAAAACGCTAGATTCGTAAGGACATGAAGAGATTATACAGCATTGCTTACTGCGTTCCGAAAAGGAATGGTTCTGAGACAATGATTCATGGTATCACATGACAGTGCACTCTGTCATAAAGCAGCATCTGCAGGCAATGGTTTTTGGGCAATAAACTTCAAGTTCAGAGTTCCAGCCTGTATCCAATGGAATACCTTCGGGATGAGTTAGAACGTTGATAGGGAATGTAGTGATGTTGGATGTCGGAGTCTGGGTCGCCGGATTCTGACATCCAACATCACTACACTCCCTGTTTTGCCTCTTGTGATAAATGGACAGCCACTTCTTCACAGATATTCAGACACCTCACTGAAAGTGACCCCAGCAGAGTTTAAGCTGCCATAAAAGTGGAGGATGCACGTATCCCGTATTAACCACCACTACAAAGAGTCTGGATACTTTTGATCAGATGTGTATGAATACTACTGTTTTGAATACGAGTGTAGTATCATAAGTACTGCCCTAGTTCACTGTTTGAAGCAGTTAAGATGCTGGACTCGTATGTGAGCGAAGTGCATTACGCTTCTCTGACCAACCAGTAGGCTATAGTCTTTTATCTCTGCATCTCCATTTATAATCCGCTCGTTCTCTTACGGTGTGTGGGCGATAGTACTTTTGGCTGAAATACCATTTCCTCCTACTTGTTCAGTTGGCGAGTGGTGCGTGGTAAGAACTAATCCTCCACACGAGCTCTAATTTTCTTCGATTTTCTCCTTTGGTCATTTCGCGAGACGTAC
This sequence comes from Schistocerca gregaria, assembly GCF_023897955.1. Taxonomy (NCBI): domain Eukaryota; kingdom Metazoa; phylum Arthropoda; class Insecta; order Orthoptera; family Acrididae; genus Schistocerca; species Schistocerca gregaria. The sequence continues at coordinate 619,346,593 of NC_064931.1, read as the reverse complement.
CTGGAAGTAAGAGTACTTTCTAAAAAGTGCACTCTTCAACAATAACCTTATCCGCGATGTTTTCGGGCTTGCTAAACAAACTCGAGGCCGGCCGCTGTGGCCGGGCGGTTCTAGGGGCTTCAGTCCGGAACCGCACTGCTGCTACGGTCGCAGGTTCGAATCCTGCCTCGGGCATGGATGTGTGTGAAATCAAGGTAGTTAGGTTTAAATAGTTCTAAGTCTAGGGGACTGATTACCTCAGATTTTAAGTCCCATAGTGCTTAGGGCCATTTGAACCATTTGAAACAAACTCGATAGGAAAATAGTTGCTCTTTTTTGTGTACTCTCTTAGTCTCAATCGGTAATAGTCCAGGACTGAGGAGCAACGCTCAAGTGTGTGCGATAAAAGTGTTTTGTAAGTTACTTGTTTCGTGCGTGAATCATACTTCCTCAGGATTCTTTGAATGAATACCAGCCTTGCATCTAACCTTTACTACTAGCTCCATGTGGTCCTTTCATTGTAGGTCACTCTGTATGCTCAGTACAAGATATTTTATGTTTGTTACTGTTTCTAGTGATTTATGGCCAACTGGCCAATAGTTCAATTGAACAGTAACGCGCTAGTAAACTATCTGCAATGACTTCCACCTCTTCGGCACATTAAACGATCACTCTATAGTGCCGGTCTGGCTACAAAGTGACTCTTCCCGACTTACGTTCCGATACTGATAGAGGAGCGGAACATGGCGTAAAATGAACCGAGCGCAGGCATCAGTTGACAGCTGGCAGCGGGCTGGCGGTTGAAACTAATCTGCGGGATAAGTGTAAAAGGCTGAGCGCCCGTTTGTGGCACAACGGCTTCGATCGGCTGCTGTAATGAAGTGACAGATTTCAGGAGACAAGCAACTGCTGCTGCCCACAATACTTGGTGCATGTGTAGTGGGACCGATAGTTAAACAATGACGTCGCTACTACTGCGTTATATTTTTTTTTAATTTTTATGCAACTTATGTTATCGCGAGCATGATGTAACTGAAAAAAGTAGGAAGGTAAATTGGAATTCAACGTCTCGTCGAAACTGCTACAGTGAAGTACGGGACACCACGTGGGGTAGGGCCGGCCACGGTGGGCCAAACCGCATGCGGGCCGTGTGTGCGGGCCGTGTCTGAGCCGACTACTCGGAAGTAGCCGGTACAGCGTGACATTTCAGTTAGTGTTGTGCCATGGCATCTTTCGGTCGGCACAACTATTCCCAGTTCGGCAGAATCGTGGTGCCAGAGCTCCTTACTCTTCACTATTTCCTCATGGTATGAAGGACGTTTACAGATCCAGTGGTTGCATGCATGAAAAGAGGCGGTCTAGCGATCTACTGTCATTAGCCTTAAAAATGAATGGCAATTAAAGAAAAGAGTGATGAGAATTCTTAATACCTGTTATACAATCACGTAATCGAGGAGTACTGAAAAATTTACTATGTAACGATGTTACTATACCATGCAGAAAGATTTTAAAGAATTGGTTCGCAATGAAAAACGAAAAAAAATACAACGATCGACAGATGGAATTCAGCGTTCTCTATGTCAAGCGGCACTCTGAACTAAATCTAAATATACAGGCGTGGAGGACGTGATGAAAAAAAAATGGTTCAAATGGCTCTGAGCACCATGGGACTTAACATCTGAGGTCATCAGTCCCCTAGAACTTAGAACTACTTAAACGTAACCAACCTAAGGACAGCACACACATCCATGCCCGAGGCAGAATTTGAACCTGCGACCGTAGCGGTCAAGCGCTTCCAGCCTAGAACCGCTCGGCCACCACGGGACGTGATGACATTGGTGGGACAAATATTAAATTTTCTAAAATCGCATGCATTTTCCCACTCTCAATTGCAATATTTTTCGGTGGAATTGAACGAAGAATGTGGGGAGTTTATGTACTGCTGCAAAGGACGATGGGTAACTCAAGGCACAATTTTTCGATTTAAAGCCAGATGTTGTTAAATTGATGATGGAAAAATAACTGAAAGAACGAAAATTAGAACATCTGGAATGAATTGCAGATATTGCATTTTAGGTGGACTTGGATGCACACTGCACACAGTAAGACATTACAAGGTGAGAAACAAGTTATTTCTTATCTGATGGGGCTGCCTTTAAAAAGAAAATCACATTGCAGAAGGGACAAACTTGGACGAGAAACATAGTCTACTATCGTGAGATCACTGACGTTAAAGAAAACGCAAGGTCTGAAGAATTCATCGTGGCCTTGAAAGAGTTACAAGGAAAGATTTCTAAATGTTTTGAGGACACTACCAATCTTACATATGTGTTCGGACAGTTTTCAAGGCCGTTTGCCGTTTTAGCTGAAACCGTCTACATTGTTTTCCTCGGGTAGAGTTTCCATGCCCCCTTAATGAGATTGCAAAAGTGCTACAATATTTCGACCAATATATTTGTGTGTGAAGGACCTTTTTTCGATTCTAAGACTAAATAAGTCACAATTCCGTGGCAAACTGAGTGTGAAACTCTGTGAAATTGTCTGCGTCTGTCCGTATGCTGAGTGTTTGGAGCAGATAAAATTTATACTATGTCTTCAGCGCGCAAAAAGCAATTAATTAATAATAAAAATTTGTTTTATTTGTGGTTTATTGTGTTGGGAAATACCAAATATAAAACGAAGTCGTATGCAGTACGACTGAATTGCCATTTAAATGTGGCGCGTTTGCAGTTTCCCTCTCTGCCACTCCCTCAGACTCAGAAAGCATCCCATGGCGGTGGAAGAAAAGTGCAGCCAGGCTGAACGCTATGACACTCGTGTCAGGGCGCGGTTCATGAGCCAAATTCTTCTCCACCCCTGCTGTGGGAGATCGACGATTGACGGAATAACTAGCAAAATAGAAAAAGTAGGCTACTACACATTAACTGGAGGAAATACTCATCATTGTTCTATAACCCATTGTCGATACATCACTGGAAACAGTAATAACGTGGAAATGTCTAGGGGTGAATGACTGGAGCGCTGAAAGGTGAACGACTACATAAAAGTAGTTGAAGGAACAGATATGCAACACCGAGGTTCATGGGACGTACCCAGGCAGGATTAATAAGGGCAAAAAAAAAAGACGATTAAGATTTGACTTGCTTTCGAAGACGAGGTCGTTAGAGAAGGAGTACATGTTCGGACTGGAGAAGAATGCGGATGCAAATTGGTAGTGTCCTTAACTAATGAGCCACTACAGTGTTTGCTTCCATATATATAAGGAAACAACACATGTTGTTGAACGTCTAGCATGTATATACAATGATGTGACGAAAGTCATAGGATAGCAGTATGCACTTGTAATGATGGCGTCAGATGGCGCACACAAGGTATAAAAGGGCAGTGCTTCTGCGATTCATGTGGAAGGGTTTTAGACATGAATCAGGCAGCACGACGGAAATTAACAGACTTTTAACGCGGAATAGTATTTGGAGCAAGACGCTTAGGACATTCCATTTCAGAAATTGTTAGGGTATTCAACATTCTGAGATCCACAGAGTCAAGAGTGTGCCGCGAATAGCATAGTTCAAGCATTACATCTCACCACGCCAATGCAGTGGTCGACGGCCTTCGTTCACTTAACGACCGAGAGCAGCGGCGTTTCCGTAGAGTTGTCAGTGCTAATAGACAAGCAACACTACGTGAAATAATCGCAGAAATCAATGTGGAACGTACAACGAACGAATCCGTAAACACAGTGCGGCGAAATTTGCTTCAAAGGGCTATGGCAGCAGACGACCGACGCGAGTGTCTTTGCTTACAGCACGACATCGCCTGGAGCGCGTCTCTGGGGCTCGTGATCGTATCGGTTGGACCACAGAAGACTGGAAAACCGTGGCATAGTCAGATGAGCCCCATTTCAGTTAGTGAGAGCTGATGGTAGGGTTCGAGTGTGGACCAAACCCCACGAAGCCGTAGATCCAAGCTGCAGCAAGGTACTCTGCAAGCTAGTGGTGGCTCCATAATGGTGTAGGCTACGTTTATATGGAATGGAATGGGTCTTCTGGTTCAACTGAACGGGTCACTGAATGCAAATGTTTATGTTCGGCTACTTGTAGACCATTTGTAGCCATCCATATTCCCAAACAAAGGATGCAAGGACACAATTGCTCGCGATTAGTTTGAAGAACATTCCCGACAATTCAAGCGAATGATTTGGCCATCCAAAACGCCCACAACGGATCCCATAAAACATTTATGGGACATAATCGAGAGGTCGGTTCGTGCACCATATCCTGCACCGCCCACACTTTCGCGATTATGGGCGTGTATTGTGGCAGCTTGGCTTAATATTTGTGCAGGTGATTTCCATCGACTTGATGAGTCCACGCCACTCCGAGTTTGTGCACTACGCCCGGCAAAGGAAGGTCCGACAAGATATTAGGAGGTATCAAATCACTTCTGTCGCTTCAGTGTATCTGTAGTGTTATTATTTGTTTCCGTTCAATCGAACCATCTACAGATCTGAGTGTATCAAATGAGTGAAATCTTATCGGACTTAACTGCTAAGGTCATCAGTCCCTAAGCTCACCTAAATTATCCTAAGGACGAACACACACACCCATGCCCGAGGGAGGACTCGAACCTCCGCCGGGACCAGCAGCACAGTCCATGACTGCAGCGCCCTTAGACGATCTGAGTGTATCGTCTATCGGCAATTACTGTAAGTACTAATCACTTTATATAGTAGAACAGTACAGTTGGAAAGCGATTTTCATCCTCAAGTACACCGTCCGTCCAAAATGTTCCGAGCGTATAGGCGACGTCTGCGCAGTTACTATGGTGGCAGTTTAAGAGCTGTAAATAATAGTTGTGCATTCGACCAGTCAGTTGTGAGCAGGCAGTATTAAGTAGTGGACGTGCGACCGTAGTGAGTCAGGGTCGTTGTGTCGCATATCGCAATGGACCACCATCTGTAAATCAACTGTTCAAGACATTCCCCAGAACGCTTTGAAGAAGAGAAAAGTGTGTGCAAAGTTTTACCTGCACGCCATGCTTCCCGAACACAACAGCCAGACGGCCGGAGTGGCCGAGCGGTTCTAGGCGCTATAGTCTGGAACCGCGCGACCGCTACGGTCGCAGGTTCGAATCTTGCCTCGGGCATCGATGTGTGTGATGTCCTTAGGTTAGTTAGGTTTAAGTAGTTGTATGTTATAGGAGACTGATGACATTAGAAGTAAAGTCCCATAGTGCTCAGAGCCATTTGAACCATTTTAAACCACAACAGCCACGTGTGGACGCCTGCCGCGACTTGATTCGAATGCAAAATGAGGAAAATACTTTTCTGTAAAACAAGAATCATGATTGGGGACGAGACTTTGTGTTATTAATATGAGTCTACAACAAAACAAGGAAGTGCAGAAATGCACATAAAGTTCAAAAAATGGCTCTGATCACTATGAAACTTAACTTCTGAGGTCATCAGTCCCCTAGAACTTAGAACTTGAACTACTAACATAAGGACATCACACACATCCATGCCCGAGGTAGGATTCGAACCTGCGACCGTAGCGGCCGCGTGGATCCAGACTGTAGCGTCTAGAACCGCTCGCCCACTCCGGCCGTCAAAAGTTCAAGGCTTTGACGATATAGCCTACTGAGAGTGGAAGTGGGAGTTGGGAGGGGTGCTTTATGAAGTGACGGACTACATCACCTTTATATTTAAATTCTTAATTATTCGATTTCTCGTAAATTATTAGAGTGTGTGCCTGCTACATATAACTAACACTTCCAGGTTTTCGCATATGCTAACGATTCGAATTGCACCCTGCGATATGATCTTAGATCTAGATTTTATCCGAAAACTAAAGAGATTTAAAACTGTTCACAGGATTTAATTACCGTGTGAAGGGGGGGAGGGGGGAGTGGAGGAGGGTGGGGTGAGGCACCGATTAGTACCGAAATTCGTTGACGTTATGAGTTGCAAGCTCTGGCCCCTGCTTGTCAGTCTGACGCAACACGAAACTGATCATTTCTTCCGAGCAATTAATGAATTCGCCTTAACAAGTGGCGGGTGTGACCTACATCTAAGGCTTTTCGAGCCCAAGAACACCGCAAGCAGTAGGAATTTGTCCAATATAGTGTAGAATGTGAAGTTGGAATGTTTTGGCCCGGCGGGCGTATCGCGGGGTCCGTGGCCCTCCGGCGCGCTTCTCCATTCGCCAAGGCGACGGCCATGCCGGCGCCGATTGCTTCCTGCCTCGGCTTTGTTAGGACGCGTATTGTTTGCCTGCTGCCGGCCACCATTTCACCAGTTCCGGACCACTAAATCAATAACACATTTCACATTCCAATCTTCAGCCAGCCCCTACCTGCAAAAACCTGACTGGCGTTTCACTCGCGTCTTCGAGGAGCGATTATGAGCAGCAATGAACTCCGTGAGAATAATACGAGAATGTAAGGATTATTAATTTGTGACTAATATTCATTAAATGAAAAGGTATACAACACGGAATGCGGTTCGCCCGAATGGTAAAACTAATGCTACCGTTATATTCGGATTGAACAAAAAAGTAGAAATTCCTATAGTTTTCATGAATAAAGTCGATTAACTGTTTGTATTAGTTTTTTTTTTTTTACATATTTCGCATCGAAAGCTCCATCTTTGGGGTTTACTTGGTTCCAATCGAGGCTTCTCGCTCTGAGAGAGCTTATGTTGTACAATAACCGGGAAAGACATCTGAGCCCCACTGAAAACCAAACTACTGTACAATAAAGTAGTTGATAATTGCGAGAATGTGCATCCCTTTTAGTCCATGGTGAAGTTGCTCCCCTGTTATACAGGGTGAAACTAAATTCCCTTAGAGACTTCGATGACAAGTTCCTTATACCGAAACAAGGAAAAAATGTTTAGTAAACATGAACTCTAAAATACATACATTAAGAGTTATAAAGAGTTGTCCAGTAGACGAGATGTTATTCACAGTGGATCTTAATGAATGCATTTTAGAGTCCATATTTAGCAGACATTTTTTTCTTGTTTTGGTATAAAGAATCTGTCTTCAAAGTCTGTAAAGGGAATTTAGTTACGCGCTGCAGACATATCGCCACAACAAACTGATATGTGGAAAAAAAATTTGGAAACAGGTATGTGAAGAATCTGGCCTCACGTACAGTTTAAATCCAATGTTATTCTACTTATATATCTATACTACGCTGGAGAAATAGCATTTCTTTCAAAGACTCTAGAAGTTTCTTACAACTACGTGTAAATCATAATGGATCGAAACTCTGAGGTATTCTTGCGCAACTTCTTTTATAAAAAGTGCGGGCCGGTATGACGGAGCGGTTCTAGGCGCTTCAGTCTGGAACCGCGCAACCACTACGGTCGCAAGTTCGAATCCTGCCTCGGGCATGGTTGTGTGTGATTTCTATACGTTAGTTAGGTTTCAGTAGTTCTAAGTTCTAGGGAACTGATGACCTCAGATGTGAAGTCCCATAGTGCTCAGAGCCATTTGAACCATTTTTTTTAAAAAAAGGTATTGACTACTTGATATTGGAAGGAACAGAAGAACAGACACTGATCAACCAGAACATTATGACCACCGACTTCCTATCAATGTAGACCCGTTCAGGCGATAGCAGCATCGCCTGGAGAAGAATGACTGCTATTAAACACATGCACTGTGCGTGTACTAACACTGAGCGTACTGTTCGTATGTGGAGTGACGAAGGCACGCAATGTATGTGAGTTTGACCGAGGGCCGATTGGTATGGTTTGGAGGTTCCGCGCGAATGATTCGTAAATTGAACGACTTTTCAGGTGTTCCAGAAGTGCTATCGTGTCTTCAGCGCGTGGCGAAACCGAGGTGAAACCACGCCCAAACGTGGGGTTGGGTGGCCACTCATCATTACAAATGTTAGACGTCGTGGACTGGGTATATAGGTAAAACAGTACAGGCGGCGAACTGAGGAGGAACTAACATCAGACTTTAATTCTGGGTAGAGTACAGGCGTGTCTGAACACACAGTGCACCGAACACTCCTAATGATGGGCCTCCACAGCCGACGACACATTTCCGTGCCAATGTTAAAATTACGACATCGCAACTATGACTGAAGTGGGTAGTGACCCAACTCGCCAGATCTGAACCCAATAGAACATATATGGGATGTGATTGAACCTGGCGTCAGAGCTCATCGCCATCCTCCCCGAAATTCAAGGGAATTAGGTGACTTGTGTGTGTAGATGCTGTGCGAGCTGCCTCCGGGGACCTACGAAAGCATCATTGCTTCCATGCCACGATTCGTCATCGATGTTATCCGTGCCAGAGGTGGACATACTGGCTATTAGGTTGGTGATCACAATGCTCTGGCAGATCAGTGTACATAAAACGTCAAACAGGAACCTACAGTGAGTGGGATTCTTTTAAGCCAATGTTTCCTAGAAGTTGTTAGAAGTCCTGTGTACCCGCAGTCTGTCTTTTCAATACGTATTTTAATGTTCTAAAAACTGAGGAATGGCGACGGTGGATTAATTATTATTATAATGTTCGCCTACCAATTCGCTACACGGCGGGTTTCACAAAATGTCCTACCCGCCATGCAGAAACGCAAGGTGCCATCAATACTACAGTTTATGAGGGTATGTCTTTTCACTATCCTTGCACCACTGACTTTGATTTACTTACCTCATGCCTTCTAAAGTTGTTTCGCAGATCTCGTCCCGATTGGCATATTCTCCGTTTAGGCGCAGGATTCGACGAGCAAACAACGAACTGTGTTAAGCTGGGGTGGCAGTGTGGGAGAAAATCCAATTTTACGAAATGATATTATCGAAATATACGATGCCACTTCATTTTTATCCATTAATGATTAAAGGTAATCAAGAAACTGAAGTAAGAGCCTGATTACGTTCATTCATTAAATCAAATTCTGCGGAAGGTAGCTATGTAAAGAGCACAAAAAAAAGACACAATCTTATCATTTACAGTATCACAAGATGTTCAAAGCTTCACACGACCGTTAACCAAGGCACAACACGACAGATGATTTTCGGTAAGTTGTTACACTTTACCATCCAATGCGCATATTGCATTTGTTCATATCTCTAATGAGTTGTTACACAAATACGTTTCTAAAGCACTGTTAACTGCGACGAGTAATTATCGGCATCGTATCTACTTGACCTCACCGACGCGTGTTGCCTCCCTCGTACCCTGTAGAAGACTCGTAGTGAGTTACAGTAGTGATATGGCGTCTGTTTACTCAGGGCGCGCTTCTCACTGGTTCATCGTCTTCCATCAGTAACGACGAAATTAAAATGTTCTTCTGATTTACGTTTTTACTTCAGTTAATGATTAATAAAATTATTATTAGCCTTCTATCGGCGCAACTCATGCTGAAGGTGTGGCTGGAGGAGCATAGCAGTATTCAAATAATAAATATTAACTAACAACATTGTCCTGCTTTGCAATCTTTCTTGTAGACTTACTGTATTTTCTCAGTGTCCTACCAATTAATCGACGTCCACCTACAGTTGAGCCTAGATGAACGTTCCTTTTGACATCCCCACAAATTTTTTCTTACAAAAATCTGTATGAGTTTGTTGGCTCAGACTGTTACTCACTGATGTTTTACTCGTAAGATACTACATTACTGCGTTTTCTGAAGTCTACATTTTTACATTTGCGAACATTTGGAACAAGTTGTCGCCCTTTGCAGCACTTTGAAATCATATCAAGATGTGACTGGATATTCGTGCAGTTTTTTTTCAGATAAGTTTTCGTCATAGATAACTGTATCTGTCGATGACTCTCTATACGAGATAACATGCTCCCTATCTATAAATCCTCAAGCCAGTCACAAATTTATTTTGATACCCCATAGTATCATACTTTCGTTACTAATAGTTGGTGTAATAGTGAGTCACAAGCTTCCTGAAAATCTAGAAATATTGCAGCCACCTGCTTACTCTGACCTATGACTTTCTTTGGTCTTTGGCTTTCAGGATATCACGATAGAAAAGTGGGAGCCGGGTTTTGTGGGAACTAAAATCCGGAATACATGCAGGTTGATATGGAGCCCATTGTGTTTGGGTAACTAATTACGTTTGAATTCATAATATGTTCTAAGATACTACAGCAGATGTATGTCAGTGACAATGCACGGTGGACTTATGCTTTACTTTTTGTTCTTCTTCTTGTGGATGGGTGTGACCTGCGGATTCCTCCATTCACGGAGCTCAGTTTATTTGTTCGGGAATTATGGGAATTATATGGTATATTGTTGTTGAAAGGGCAGCTATCTCAGATGGAAATCCTGTATCGCAAACATATTTGCAGTAAAAGCAGCCACACTTGTCGCCGGAATGAGGACTGGTATTGCTGAAGACGGAACGCTTCTCTTGCAGATCTGATTTGGCGTGGATCACTGCCGGTACTCATCTCGAGACTGCCCCGTGGGACAATAGCTAAGCCGTATGAGCGACGGAATGAAGGCGGCTGCGGTGCACTTGCTCCGCTGCTCAGTGCTTCTCTGTCGCCGGCATGCAGCCCGGTATTCCAGCGGAATTTCACGCTTCGACCGCACATATGTTCCTAGCCTACCAAACCTACACCGAGAACATACTTCGCCTTAAATGTGGTGTTCATTCGTAACAGTCATTTTGGATTCTGAGAACTAATATTTTACTTTGATATTCAATTGTATAAGATTATCGCAGATTTCCAAACAATCGATGATAAGCAACAAGACTGCGGGCATATGGTCCATTGTATTATATCAGCCTCTACATCCAGCTTGTTCCTTTGCCTCATTAATGTTTTTTCCTATGCGGCTGCTGATAACTTTAGTGAATTTCTTGTACATTACGGATATGAGGCTGGTAGATCTGTAGATATTTCCGACTTGTCCATCTCCTTTCTTGTGAAATACAGCATATACAGATTCCCGCAGTTCTCCTCTGCAGCAAACAATCTCAATTAATTTTACATGTTTCTGCTCTCATTTCCTAGTTACTGTGCCATCTGTCATCTTAACTGCTGAAATATGGTATCTACCCAACATAAGATTCTGTTTTCGTCTTATTCACACCATTACAATTTTTTCTAACATTTAATTCTATTTTCTCACATCATCTTGAAGATAATTAAAAGCAATATTGTTTAATTCATCAGATTATATCATGTTGCTAGTATCATTAAGTTGAAACTCTCGCAGGTTCGAATCCCGCCTCGGGCATGGACGTGTGTGATGTCCTTAGGTTGGTTAGGTTTAAGTAGTTCTAAGTTCTAGGGGACTGATGACCTCAGAAGTTAAGTCCCATACTGCGCAGAGCTATTTGAACAATTTTTTTTAAACTTTCGCCTCCTATTCAATATCTTCCTTGCTTCATTTAAGACTATTTTCTTTTCCTTTTTGTAGCTGGGCATCTTTTGATGTTTGCATAGTGTTTACTTGTTAAATAATTGCTAATTTTACTTATTTCTGTACGATCTTCATTTTTAAGAGAGTATTAATTTTAGTTTTTGTTAAGGTCTGCATGGGATACGAGGTTGGACTGATTAAGAAATGGGCTCAAGTTGAGACGTGGCAGTGATCTGCTGTTTCACTGAACACGCTCTGTTCCTAATGCGAGATAGTATCGTGAGAGAAGAAATAATAGTTGAACATACCCTCAATATGTGCTCTGATTAATTTAATATAGCTTATTGCGAGAAGCAATATCAATCCGACGTTTGGATCGATAGATATTTGAAGTTTAATTGAGCGCGCGCATCACAATTTGCTGGAATGAACGACGGCCGCATTCGACCACTGTAGCGCTGAGGACCGCAGGACGCCCGATAAAAACGAAGTCGCCCACGGTGGGTTAGAGCGCGGCGTTGGGAGGATTCTGGAGTCTTGGCGCTGGGATACTACAGGAAAAACTGAAAGTAAGACTCAGTTTGCGGGGACAGAACCCGTTAGCAACAGGCAGTTGAAGTTGGCTCAAGCCCTGACGGGTGGGAGAAGCAAAAGTAATCCATCCATAAAAATAAGTTTCTAAGGAGATAGCGCGATCGTACAGCCCTTTCAAGCAGTGTTACTGTAAGAACGAATGCGTAGCATTATCAAAGCTAAATTGTATATATTAGGGAAGGTAACGCGTCTGACATCACAAGTGGTTAAAAACTGATAAATAGGGGTCGCCAGTCCTTGTCTCACACTTTGCTGATGGTAAGTAAGATAATGCTTGTTTTCTGGTTGTGAGCTTTCTAAGTGTTATGTTGAATATTCGCTGATTAGCATTTTGATCGCGACCGTGGGTGTCAATTTTTTCATCTTGAAAAGTATGGCACGTAGTTTCCAAGCAGATTCAGAACTATCGTGGCGTTTCCAGTTCAACGCCCCGTGTAACAGCAATATTACTGTGGTCTGGGACGAGAGTCGCTTGTGAGATAAATTTAAAAGTGTTTTCTTGTCAGTCAGAATTAGCGGCTACCGTATAGCCTCAGGGAATTCTGGTGCGTGGCAATTGTATCTTTGCTTTTGTCTTGCTACTACTGTACACCAAACTAAGTGGAGGACATAAGTATATTCCTGCCGTTGCACGTGTTTACGACCCTCTTCCGGAATTGTTGCCTTAACTAAAAGAGTAACTATGCCACACCAGTTGGAGCGCAGCGTAAGAACGCCATCGGACCAGGTAAGCGCTCGTAGGTTTTAACAGGTAGAGAACGTGCTGGTGGAAAATGGCTCTGAGCACTATGCGACTTAACTTCTGAGGTCATCAGTCGGCTAGAACTTAGAACTAATGAAACCTAACTAACCTAAGGACATCACACACATCCATGCCCGAGACAGGATTCGAACCTGAGACCGTAGCGGTCGCTCGGCTCCAGACTGTAGCGCCTAGAACCGTACGGCCACTCCGGCCGGTTGTGCTGGTGGACTACGAGTAAACAGAACCAGGTGGAAGGTCTCTGTTATCAGTCGTTATTACTCCACTTATGGCTGCAGACAGTTCGTTCTGACATGTGTATCTGGTTTGCTTTTGTCCTATTCTTCCTATCCGTTCCAAATCAGTGCACTAATTATTCTTGGTTACACAGCCTGAGAAATTTCAAAGTAGTGCTGCTCTACACCAATGCACTAAATAATAACGGATAAGAAGGTTTTTCAATCCCCGTATTCACGATAATCAGACTCCACGCTGAAGATGTGTTTTGTTCTTTGTGGAATTACCAACAAGGGTTTTTCCTTGAGGTCTTGTCTACCTTTCAAGACGATTGACACCTAAGCCGGCAAATTTTATGTCACGTTTTGTGGGTGCGTCATTTATTTGAAGGGAACTCGTTCTACATCTACATTTATACTCAGCAAGCCACCCAACGGTGTGTGGCGGAGGGCACTTTACGTGCCACTGTCATTACCTCCTTTTCTTGTTCCAGTCTCGTATGGTTCGAGGGAAGAACGACTGCCGGAAAGCCTCCGTGAGCGGTCGAATCTCTCTGATTTTACATAAGTGATCTCCTCGGGAGGTATAAGTAGGGGAAAGCAATATATTCGATACCTCATCCAGAAACGCACCCTCTCGAAATCTGGACAGCAATCTACACCCGGCGGGGTCAGGGATTTTCTCTGCCTCGTGATGGCTGGGTGTTGTGTGATGTCCTTAGGTTAGTTAGGTTTAAGTAGTTCTAAGTTCTAGGGGACCATAGATGTTAAGTCCCATAGTGCTCAGAGCCATTTGAACCAATCTACACCGCGATGCAGAGCGCCTCTCTTGCAGAGTCTGCCACTTGAGTTTGCTAAACATCTCCGTAACGCTATCACGCTCACCAAATAACCTTGTGACGAAACGCGCCGCTCTTCTTTGGATCTTCTCTATTTGCTCTGTCAACCCGACCTGGTACGCAACCCACACTGATGAGCAATACTGAAGTATAGGTCGAACGAGTGTTTTGTAAGCCACCTCCTTTGCTGATGGACTACATTTTTTGAGGACTCTCCCAATGAATCTCAACCTGGTACCCGCCTTACCAACAGTTAATTTTATATGATCATTCCACTTCAAATCGTTGCGTACGCATTCTCCCAGATATTTTACAGAAGTAACTGCTACCAGTGTTTCTTCCGCTATAATATAATCATACTATAGAGGATCCTTCTTCGTATGTATTCGCAATACATTACATTTGTGAATGTTAAGGGTCAGTTGCCACTCCTTGTACCAAGTGCCTATCCGCTGCAGATCTTCCTGCATTTCGCTGCAATTTTCTAATGCTGCAACTTCTCGGTATGCTGCAGCTTCTCTGATGGCACCAAAGCTTCTTCAGAGAGGTGGCCACAGACAGTTTGTAATGATACAGCATGTTCCATTGAGACCTACTTCCACTCTGAGTATGGTGAAATTTGACGAGGCACACATACTCAGCCGTATAGTACATACGGCGAATGTAAGAGTCCTCGCATTTTCTGGATGTGCTCTTCAAGTCCTTCCGTCAATTATTACGCAAAATTATTTATAACAGCCACTTTCAACTTGGTATTTGCACACTGCTGTTTAAAGGACGAGCTGCGTTCATCTGCTGCTGATGGATGGTGACATCTGTAATATGAGCAGGCCTGTCAATGATTTCAAAATTTTACGGATAAATGCGCAGTTTGTTTAACAGGACGGAAATAACGTTGGTACTGATTTTCTTGAATTTTAGATAGCTACGGTAATCTACTAAAACCACAAGATAGCATAAAAAGTCAAAAAGCTTACTACAGAAAGCTGACAACGGAAAGCTGCTTCTATACCATACGCCAGCGGCTTACAAGGTAGTTTGAAAAATAACCTCAAGCATTACGGTAACCATCTAATATTCGCTACGCACAACAGAGCAGCACAAACTCTCATGCACTCAGGTACCTACAAAACTATTTGAAACATTTGCGAAGCATAGTTAATAGGCTAAATGTAGGAAAACTTCGAAATGTTGACCACAAGCTTTGTGTGAATGCGAGAGTGGCTCTCTCCACATAGCCGTGTCGTGGTCAGAGATCTAAAAACGTTGCAGCAAAAAGATAAATGTAACATTCTAGACGCTATAGAATTTTAACAACGAATAAACGCTCAGCTGCGAAATATAATTATTATACCTTACCATCGCAGGACATGTCGTCCAGACTGTGAGGCTGTGCACTGAACATGGGACTGGTTTTCGAAACAGCCGTCAGAAGCTCAAGTAATGTTATTAATGCCACATCCCAAAACACTCGTAATCCTCTAAATAAAGTAAAATAACAGTTCAAGATTTCTAAGAAAGTTTCTCGGGGTAGCTAGTAACCAGTAAATCCCCTTCTTTAAATAATTGACCTTCTGTGTAAAAAGCAACTTCAAACAGCTGATTGCTGTATTTGAGTTAACGTGTTAAATATTTGACCTTAAATATGTACCCGACAACAAGTTTAGAAAAGGTTTGAAATAATGTTCGAAGATTGGTCAACGTTGCTAAGTGATCTCATTATCAAACACTGGATGAGTACAGTATGTGTAACTTACGGCCAATTTTAAGTAGCACCTAATTTGTTACGAGCCTGATTGTTTAAGACGTAACATCTACTGAACTACATGTCGCACAATGATATAATTTTTCAGGTACGTTTTGTGTTGCATGTGAATACTGTCTGCAAAATTTGTTGCGAATATACTTAGCAGTAAATATGTGACAGATTAAAACACCATGTCAGATGTCGCAGTTTTACTGCATGAATAGCGAAAATATAGTAAGCGATACACTTTTTTCCCTTCTTCATTTTGTGAGGTTTCAGCGAGAAAAAGTTTCGTAAATGTTGAAAATTGTGACTAAGATTTGTTACAAGTTACTAGGTGCTCTCATTCGCACATACTGGATGAAAATAGTACGGGTATTTGTGCCTTGTTACTTACTCTGCCCCAAGACGTATGAGTATACACGGGTTTTGGCTATAATACCCGTGTTACTGTGTTAAGCCTTTAATCTGTAAATTATGACAGGATTTACAATTTTTCAGTTCTGTCAACAATTATATGAAATGCTGAAAACCAAAAATCTGATTGCTCCTGGAAGCTGTTAGATACGCAACCTGAAAGTGTTTCTGGGTACCATGAACCGGGTTAGCCATTTAGTCTGCTTTCAGTCTTCCACTACTGATGCACATCTAAGTAGGACACTGAGCTCTACAAAGCACAAAACGCCAATTTACGACAGCTCCCTCTCCATTACTCAGCCAGAGCAGCAAACGCTGGCAAAGGAACAATACACCGTTTCCACGAAAATGGGACATCCAAGTCGTGAAATGTTAGACGAAGGTCTCTCTGTGATACCAACGTTTCCAGTGTGAAAAAGGCGAAAATGCATCACAATTATTGCAATTTAATCGGGATTCAAATGGAACACTGTAAACTAATCCACAAATATTTGCTGGGAACAACCGTTTCATGCCGGTTGTTGACAGTCCAAACATTGAACGTTATCAAGGAGATGATACATAACGGCGATCTCTTGCTCAAAGACGAAAACGGTGTAAGTCGCACAGACCTAAACAGAGACTGATGTTTTAAAACCGAAATGGAAATCACGCTAACGCTGAAAGAGAGAAATATTTAACAACGAAGCACGGGCACGCAAAAATGTGATCGAACTTTTGATCCCATTCTTAAGTGTAACACCCGCACTGCAGAATCCATGGGGAAAGGTTTTTTATGCTTTGATCCACATAATCAGTAGATATTTTCAAGTAGGTCTTTTTCCTCTGTTTTTTCCTAATGTTTGAGGGGAGAAGAAAACAAGACTCCTTATAAATTACGCAACGGGTTACTGTCCAGATTTTCGTAGCCGAACGAATAGTGGGAAACGAACAAGTGCGATTTCAAACTGACAAGCGTGGAAAAAATAATTACTTTAAAGTAATCACGCTAGTTAAGAAAAATTTAATTAGTGATTTGAGAGAAAATTATACAATCAATTCTTGTCCGAATTCTCGTAGCCAAATGGCTACGGACGAACGGGGTATAAAACTGAAAAGTGTGACGTCAAGTTACGCAAAAAATACTTCACTGGTTGAAAGTAATCATGATCCTTAAGAAAAATTTAACTAGTGATGTGAGGGAAAATTGAATTATTTCAGGAACAGCAATTGTTAACTATGTAAATGAAATGTCAAAAGTTCATACCTTCAAGGCCTAGCTAGTTTGCGTAAAAAAGTTGCATTGGTGTGATATTTAATCGTGAAAATCGTTTCCTTCGAATTAAGTATTAATTTGAGGACATTTCAGGAACAGACGGCGCAGGGAAAGCAATGAGATCATGCCTTCTGATCAAAACTTGAAAATTAAAAAAAAGTTAAAAATCGATCAGATTTTTCGTGAAATGATTTGCCTAAAGGAAGAAATAAAATAGATTAGAGAAATATTTAACGCGCCCTTGAATGATAACCGAAGTCATATAGAGCAAATGAGGTGTGTCAAATATTTCTTTAATCTGTTTTGTTTCTTACTTTTAGACAAATCAGTTCACAAAAGATTTGATCGACTTTTTAGAAAAGAATTATTTGAAGCAAACACTTTTCTTTTTTTGTAATTTCATGTCCTTGTGCGTAGACAATAACACCACACAAATAATAATTTTACCTCCATGCCATGATCCATCGTAATAATGTTGTGTAGATCAACATGTAACGCCATCCCAAATTCTCTTAGAATGGCGTTATAGCTTACATTAAGTGACATCAGGTTCTATATCTAGAACGAAAACATACAATTTATACGTAGGTCTAATCACCGTACCGCGCACGCGATATTTAAAATTAAGTCAGCATATGTCTTAATGACATGAAGTGGTCGTGCTCTTATAAATAAAATCTCATCCAAAACTGCTATGAAAATGACAGTAAGTGCAATTTTAGTCGTTATAAGGAAGGAGGATCCACTCCACACACATGAGACGGAACGATACAGAACGTTTCAGTGTAACAAAACAGTATTTGAAAAACCACCTGTTTGTTTTCCCCTTGTTGCTGTGACTACAGTCTATAGAAAACCATAATAAGTGAACAAGCTTGCGAAACGCACCAGATTATTTATATAAACCAGGCGATACGCACTAAACTACAATTACGATTTTTCCACCTTAAAGATGACGTGTTGTATTCTATCCGCTAGGAACACTCTGAACCCAGAGGTCTGATATTCTATATGCTCTTACTTTATTCATTAAGCAAGAGTGCATAGCTTTATCGAATGACTTACCAAAGTTAAGGATTGCAGCATATATCTGAGCCCTGTTAACTGCTGGCTTCCGGATCCCTTGGGTGAACAATGCGAGCTGAATTTTGAAAGATCGCTATTTGCGGAGTACACGTTGATCCCTAAGTAGAAGATCTTCTTTCGCCGAAAGGACTGTAATATGCGAGCGCAAAACGTGTTCCATAATGCTACAACAGACTGACGTCAGCGGAACAGGTCTGAGGTTATATGTGTCTGTTAGACTGTAGTTCTCAATAACGTTAAGCGATATGTGGAAACTGCTGTTAGTAGAGGGGCAAGTTCTCTCACACAGCTGACATATAACAATAATGGTATCCCATAAGTTGCCACTACTTTTTTTTCGGCTGCTTTACTTGATTTTCGGCCGGCCGGTGTGGCCGTGCGGTTCTAGGCGCTTCAGTCTGGAAGCAGGTTCGAATCCTGCCTCGGTCATGGATGTGTGTGATGTCCTTAGGTTAGTTAGGTTTAAGTAGTTCTAAGTTCAAGGGACTGATGACCACAGATGTTAAGTCCCATAGGACTCAGAGCCATTTTTACTTGATTTTCTATTCCAATATCACTTATACCAATAGCTGTAAATTCGCAATTCGTAGCGCGATTGAAAGGTGGATCCATAGGACGATCCTCATGAATCAGTTTCGGAAGATGAACCACACTATTTCTTTTTTCTCTGTCTCATCAACAGTTTCGGTACCAGTATGATCACAGAAGTAGGTAGATAACATTAATCCATTTATTGACATTAAGTCAAGCCAAAACTTCTTTGGATTTTTCTTCAGGTCGGTAGACAGAATTGTACTTCACAATTAACTGAACACTCATACCAGTGCTCTACTTCCGCATACCTTCGCTTGTTTATCACAAAATGTTTAGTTGTAAGCTATTTTTCTGTAAGATAGATAATTAGGGCTAGGAAACAGAATACCATAAAAAGGAGTAATAGAAAATCGAAGACGAAATTTCAGATGGAGCATGTGCTTGCATGGGACTGTTATAACGCAGTATTATTAATAAAATGAACAATCCTAGCGAGGACATGCTGTAATCTTTTCACTGAACTCAAAAAGCTTACCAACAATAGATGGGATGATGTGGAAGTAAGAGAGCGATATTCCAATAGCCCTTCAGTTTCTCCTACCAAATTACCTTTTTGGACAAGCGAATCGTCTCTACCAAAATTGATTCTTCTGTTTTTCCCAGCAGGCCTTCCTCGCATAGTTTTCAACTACAGTGGAAACTCGATTAACCGTCATCTTCGGGACCGTGGTCGTGACGGTTGAGCGAATAGACGGATAACAGAAACACTGTATTCCTCCAAAACATAACCTCAATCAATTATTTTATGTATAGACACATATCACTCTCACAGTAGTATAATAATATTTCGAAGCGAAAACAAATTAAACACGATTGTAATAACAAATAAAACTATTTATTACATGATAAAAATATCCGTACAGTAGCTTCAAAAGTTGCAAAATACGTAATGTACAGTACTGTACTATAAACTTACAGGTAAAATAGTTTATCTATCTTGGAAATAGTCAATTTCTTCTGCCTTTTTGATGTTCGAGCTTTCACCTCGAGAATATTTCGTATTTTTCGGAGCAGTAGTGCCTGCGTTGCATTAGCCTCTTCTTGACTTTCAAACCATTCTATGCACTTGGACAGCACTGTTTCAGCCTCTGAATGGCTAACAGTTTGTTTTTCTTCATGGTTTGAACACTCGTCTTCATCAGCCCTTTCTTCTTGTTCTTTGGTGGCACTTACGCAGGCAACAATTTCGTCATCACTCAAAATTTGAAAACCCCCGTCCACTTTGTCACACTCTAACCACTCGGATACTTCTTCTGACGTCAAATTTGTGCTGATTTGTAAATTATTGCAGAAATTGACCATATCGTCTACTGTCACACACTCAGGATCCTCCGATTCTTCACCTCTAGGTTGAGGCCAAAGTTTATTCCAGCCGTTCTTGAGATTTGACACTGACAAATCACACCATGCACTGGTAACATTGAAAATGGCATCTTTAATACTGTAAGACCTCCAAAACTGTTTTACAGATGTTGATTCATCAGATGATTGTTGACTCACAAGTGAGACAAAGACAAGAAAAGCGGGAGATGTGTTAGCACGTCAACTGAAGGTCATATTTTATGTACCATTCTACGGCGGGCGGGTACATTCACTTCCCACTAAAATAGAGTAAATAAACAAAGCGAACGCGTCACTGCACCTTAGAGCATTCTGTTACAGCATTGATGGTTAACAGAAACTGACGGCCTAAAGAGTGACGGTTAATCGAGTTTTTACTGTAATTTAGCCCATTCGATTTGAGGAGTATCCACCAGTTACGGTTTTATATTTTCCTAGATGTTGAATAATGAGAACATGACTTCCAGCCACACCAACAATATGGAGATGGACTCGGCGATGTGCTCCGTGTGGAACATAGTTTCGCTTTCTCGTTGACAAGACTCAATGGATTGTAGCAAACACGTCTTTGGGGATGACCGTTGGGCTTCTGCAGCAAATAAATAATCAGGCCAGCAGGAAGATGTGTAGTTCGTACCTCTTTGCTGCAATCTCTGTGCACCAGTTACCGAATCCTCGTTTTCTGGATCTGCACTTCGTCTGGGAACTCATGCTGTTTTATAGAACGGAGCGCTTTATGGAGGGAAGCATCCTCCGAGACTGATGAGGTCGTCCTAGCAGCACGTGTTCCAGAGTGACCGCTTCTGCAGTCTAGGCCAGTCTCATGAAGGGGTGGCCACAATGGCGGCTCGCTATGCCGCTCGCTCCCGCAATAACCGCGCCAGGGGTGTCCAGCGCAGCAGCGCGCGTGCAGCGAAAACAAACTGCCGTTGATTACGCTTCGCGCCTCAGCCTATTTTCGCGATAAAGCGAAGCTGTCGTCTGGCCAGTTCTGGACCGTCTCGGGTCGGCTGCTGGCGACAGCTGACTCACAGCGGGCTAATGATTTAACCAGCGTGTGCCTGGAAGCTGGCCCAGCGACTACTACTTGCTCTCACATCACCAGTCACTGCAAGCAACGAAAATTTACCTCGTTTTGCCTGCTTTTCGTCTTGAAATATCAGAATGACTGACGAATTTCGAATCGTAATTTTAACTCATATCTTATTTTACGTTATTAGCATAGAGTGAAACAAAATTTTACCGTATAATTTTGAATGGCTATTGAGAGACAGGAACCGCTGTCGAGAAATGTCATCCAACGACGCTACGGAGAACCGGCGCTAGAAGGATAATGCCTGGCTCTAGACCACCCTTACGGCAGCTTTACGCAGCCGTACGAGAAGAATTTTTGTAATTTTGGGACTATTGTAAACATGATATCACTCACTATAGTTTAGAAATACGGATGACTTTCAAAGAAAAAGAATAGACTATTAAAATTTATTATGTTGATTGTAAATCAAATAATACTAAATATGGACGAAAAATTAATATCGTAACAACTGGAAAAGTTGTGGAGAAGTTGAGTATTTTATTGTTAGAATGACGTAATAATTTAGGTGAATAATACAGAAGTACAGTTGTGTAGCGTGTTAAAAGATTGAGGACAGGACTTTATATCAGAATTCTGAAGATGTCTTAACCGAAAAAATTAAGCGCTAACTATTGACTAAAAGTTAAGGCTCACTGAATATCAAAATTTTGAAAACACTACAAAATAGCTTTACACTTCCCATGAAAACAAGCAATTAAGCAAAGAAAATAACTACCATATACAGAACAGAAACAGGAAGAAGCAATGCGAGATCATTTATATTACACTGATGGCAAACCCAAACTGCGAAGAAAAAGAGAAGTCATATATTTCATCATCTGTAGTTTCGCTCAATGACGACGTTTTCAGCAAATCGGTTTATTAATATGAGGAGCACCGTTTTTCTAATAATGCAGATATTATTTACATTCCTGCGCTTTTGGCCTTTCATCTGTATTTGTAATTCCGAAACGAAAGGCTATATGGCACTCGGTTATAGATCGAGGAGGCCTTTTATTCGTATTTCGGAGACACGGAAGAAAGTTTTGTGACTTCTCCGCTCTCACGGTTTCCTATCTGCCTCTTCATGCATCGTGTCTGTGATCCATTTCGCAAAACAAAAAGAAATATAAAAAGAAGTCTTTCACTTTGAAAATTTAATGCCACTCACGCGCGTAACTTAGCCACATGTTTCCAGAAGGCAATACATTTTTCGCTATTTGAATCGCAATTTGACACTATTTCATGGCTTCGGATTACTGCAACGTTAATTACTAATTACGGCAGTAGCCAACGTTTCATTTTCCGGTAGGCCAGTCAATGGACAAGCTACGTCACTAGCAGTTCACGAGCAATTACAGAAATTAAGGCGCACGCACCTCTTGCTGCAATAGGGCGACCGACGCGTCACAGCACAACAGTACGTAAGCTAGCAAGATTAATGAATAAGTAATAGGCAAAGGTCCAGGGTTCGTGTCCCGGTCCGGCATAGAGTTTTAATCTGCGAGGAAGTTTCGCATCAGTGCACACTCCGCTGCAGGGTGCAAATTTCACTCTGGAAATAGTAATAAAGTTCGATATCGCAGCTAAAAAATTACCTCTTGTTTCACGACACTAGCTTATTTCGCCGGATTTTTGCGCTGGAAATAAGTTTTAAAAAAATTCATTAAAAGCTGCGCTCACGCGACTACAAGTGCTTGTCTCATTTGGCGTGTGTCGCGGCCCCAGGCAGTCGCTGCTCCGCGCTACACTGGCCCCGGGCTATCGCTGGCCACTCCCCAATAACTGCCGCCCACGCGCCCGTTCCCTATTACAGCACAAAGTAACTTGACACACTTTTACCGGAGAGCGCTAAGCGTGCTGCCCTCCACTGGCACAAAGCGTCAATCAATGCTTCGGATGGAACAGGGTGCTGCAGTCGATCGAGGCTACTCCTCGCGTTCAAGGTGTTGTGCATCAACTCTCTCTCTCTCTCTCTCTCTCTCTCTCTCTCATACACACACACACACACACACACACACACACTCACAGAGTGTTCCAGGAAAAATGTTTACACTCTTTGGAAGTCAAGGAAGGTATGACAGAGAAGCCTACACAGGGTGTCCCAAAACTATGGAGCCACTACACACACAGTGAGAACTATAAACTGAATATTTATGGGATGAGGAACCCAATGTCAAAATATAAACGGCTAACAAAAATTAAAAAGCCATAAGCATATCTGCGAGCGTGCGTAGGCTTACATTCAAGGGGAGCAGGCAATGAAAGAATAAGACTCAAGAAACTAGAAGTAACTAAACTGTGAAACAAGAATAAAATAATAACGAAAATAAAGGCAACATTCGAAAGCGTGCATCTCTACACAGCTATAAAACTGCGATATACTGCTGGGTAACATTCGACATCGTGTTTAATATTCGATATCGTGTTGTTCGACTCTTTGCGTAGGAATATTATCGAATCTACCTTGGCATGCAGCAAACAGTGTCGAGCTGACGTTGGCGTCCAACCATGTCCCACTCTTCGGAGACGATCCTCATTTTACCATCCAGTGTCTGAAGACTGCTGGCCGGCCGTTGTGGCTGAGCGGTTCTAGGCGCTTCAGTCTGGAACCGCGCGACCGCTACGGTCGCAGGTTCGGATCCTGCCTCGGACATGGGTTTTTGTGATGTCCTTAGGTTAGTTAGTTTAAGTAGTTCTAAGTTCTAGGGGACTGATGACCTCAGATGTTAAGTCCCATAGTGCTCAGAGCCATTTGAACCATTTTCTTTTTCTGAAGACTGTTAACTCGACGACACACAGCAAGTTTCAGCTGGTCCAAGCATGTTGAATCAGGTTCATGTCAGCAACTATTACAAGCCATTCCATTCTATTGATTCCTCTAACCTGAATGACGGTGTCTATGGCGTGAGTGCTATGTACTTGAGTGTTAGCGACTGAAAGATGCAACCATCGCCATAATGTTGACTATAGGGTTGATGAATAAGTTTTGGGCCCCTGAACCCATACTGAAAAGCTCTGGAATTTCTCTTAATCAAGATGAGAGGCGTCTGACCGTTTTTTTATTATTGGAACAGTTCAACTACTTTACGCTTGACCTTGGAGACTAACTTCTTACTCAACTCTGTCCGCGCTGAATACATTGAGATTTAACATGTAGATCTTTATGTAGTACAGAGAGCTTTAACACAGCATAAAGCAGCAGCATCGAACAACAGCACAGAGCAGCAGCACCGACCACCACCACCCTCCGAAATAAGGAAGGGCTGGTGGTGGGAGGGTGCGAGGGGTGGGATGGTGGGTATTTTCTATTTTTAGAATTATGGTACATATGAAGTCCCCATTAAAAAGCAAGAGTAACATCAGAATCAGTAACACTCTGGCTATGCCACCCTTAGGTATATGCTTGAAGATAAAATACTTCATCACCTTTGTCATGAAATAGACATCCCCCCCCCCCCCATACATATGGCCGGAGGGTGGGTTACCTGTGGTATAATATCCCGGTCTTCAGCCTAGAGTGTTTACAAAATATGAATGAAGACGTTACAAATAATATTTATGTATGCAAAATTTAAAAAAAAAAGCTTTTTAAAATCTAGTGAAGAGGTGATCAGAAATATAGCATTGTTTGTTTCGTCTAAAGTTTAAAAAAAAGGAAATAAAAAAGTATGTCATGTTTAGATAAAATGAGAAACAGACCATTAAAACATTAAAAAGGCTTTCCCCGTTCGATAAAAAGAAGCACTGCAGTTTCACTAAAAGACTGAAGGTCTTGTGCTGGGTAGAAAAGGAGTGAGGCGATTAAACGTTGAGTAATCTGTAGGCGGGATAGTTGTGGGTGTAAATTTATAATCCGTTGGGTGGTGTTAGTGGAAGAAGGGTAGGTAGTATGGTCGATAATGGGAAGAAGCATGCGTTTTGTGGGTGGTTAGAGCCACTAGGAGAGGAACGGATGGTGTGAAATGGGGAGGGAGGAGGGAGAGGGTAGCCCTGATGTGGAATGGAAGTAGACGGTGAAAGTTATAACTGGTAGGGAGTCAGTTGAAGTTGCATTGTGATAGGATATGGAGCGTGTTTAGGTGTAGGGACGGTGGAATTTGTTTGTAAACAGCGCGGTAGCATACCACGGATGATGGTCATAGAGGAAAGAATGGGGTTATTGGTATTTAGTTTCCGGATAGTATAGGAGATGCAAGAGGTAGTTGACATGATTGAGGAGGAGAGGGACTTGATGAGGTTGTAGAGGATCCACGTGGGGAAAGGGAAATAGATGCGGAGAGCGAGGCAGGGGACATGGCGTTCGAGAAGTTGTAGGGACTTGAAAGACTATCGAAAATCGTAAGGTAGAAGTCATGAGGACGGAGCGTGCAAGCGCTTCGTGCTATGATACTTGCTTGGGTTTTAAGGGAGTTTGTCTTGAGCAGCCATGGTTACACCAGAAGGTAAACTGACTGAAGTGGGTTTGGAGGGATAATTGGAATTTGTGGAGTGTAGGGTAGAGGGCGGTGCCCTCGGCGTACTGAAGGAGGTGGACTGGTGCATGTGGTTTGGGCGGTTTGGGCATATTGACAGTGTAGAGGCGGCAAAGAAGAGGAGAGAGGACGATGCATTGGGGCATTGCAGATTTTCCGACAATGAGGACGTTCACACAGCGGTTCTGGAAGTGCTCCGTGACCAAGAAACAGATTCCTGTCGTCGAAGACTTGAGCGTTTTGCAGAAAGTTGCCTCCGCTGTTTACAGAGACTTGGTGACCATGCTGAAAAACAGCGCCATATATCTGTGTCACTATGAGGTGTAGAGTAACATTCAATAAAAGTTACTTGGCCTACATAATTATGTGTAATCTACTTTCTGAAGCCCTCTTGCAAATACCGCATCAACATTGATGGCGCTACCTTAGAAAAGAATACGCGATTGTCATTGATGTATCCACCATAGAACTAATCACTGTTGACAGTTGATGATCCATTGTTCGATAGAGAATCATTTAGACGTGCATCATGTCATGGATAGTAAACAGTGATAAATTCCGTGGTTGATACATTACAGATGATCGTGTATTGCTTCTAGAAGTTGTGTCATCAACGTCGCTGCAACGAGCAGTTGCTGCTTACGAAATATAAGCAGATTGCAAACACTTGCTTCATTCGTCTTCCTCATTCAGGACGTGGTGCTCCCTCAAATACTCATTTCCCACTACCGGTTCCTCATCTCAAAAGATTCAGTTTAGCATCCTCTACCATTGGCAACACTTTGACGCGAAGGGCCCTACATACGAAAAAAATTCTGCTACTGCTCAAAGGGAAATGAAGTGTGCAGTTATAAAACTCGTTTTCTTCTAATGGGAAGGGAAAAGTTGGCAGAC
Organism: Schistocerca gregaria; assembly: GCF_023897955.1. Classification (NCBI taxonomy): domain Eukaryota; kingdom Metazoa; phylum Arthropoda; class Insecta; order Orthoptera; family Acrididae; genus Schistocerca; species Schistocerca gregaria. The sequence continues at coordinate 619,319,970 of NC_064931.1, read as the reverse complement.
AGGATAAACCACTTTAATAGCTAATTTGTGGTAGTATCTATAAAAAAATCCTTTTCAGCAGTGAATGAATACTTGCAACAAAGTAAGTCATTAGAATAACGTTTTTAAATAACCAGATTTTTACTTTTATCTATAACTCTATTACTCAAATGAGTTTTTCTACATAGTAATGTTTACTGTGAATACGATGTACGATTCACCGTGCCACTAAGTAGCTAATATAGACAAAGTTCAATGCGAAGTTAAACACACAGAAGAATGCCATTCCTAGGAGAGATGAGGAATGACTGTGGAATGAAATGAGACTAGCTCTTTTTATTCCTTACCGTGAAGACAATTGGCAACAAAAAACAGAAGTGATAGAAATGATTACAGGTGAAGACGGAAACGAAACTTCTAGATTGAAGGTACCTACCAGCAAGAGAGATTTCCGTAATTGTAGTTATCCGGAGAGTAATGCGTACATCATTGCTGAGGAAGAACTGAAAGAATTTGTCAAATCAGAGGAAAGCAAACCTACTTTTTATTAAAGTTCACGTGAAGAGGAAGTGCAAAGCATTAAAGGCTTTGTGTGACTGGTGGTTTTTCATAACGAGCTGCATGGGCAAAGTATATATGAAAACGCGTGTAGCCGGCCGCGGTGGTCTAGCGGTTCTAGGCGCTCAGTCCGGAACCGCGCGACTGTTACGGTCGCAGGTTCGAATCCTGCCTCGGGCATGGATGTGTGTGATGTCCTTAGGTTAGTTAGGTTTAAGTAGTTCTAAGTTCTAGGGGACTGATGACCTAAGATGTTAAGTCCCATAGTGCTCAGAGCCATTTGAACCAAACGCGTGTAAACGCGCAGAGGGATCAAAAGTACCCCGAAGATGTAATTTGATGAGTGATAACTTGGGCCATTAATTCTCCATAGCATCTTGCCAACAATATTAAAAGGCTCCAGAAAAATAGTAAATACGAGATGATGACAGTGTGTAGAGAGCATGCGAGATATTACTTCCTATATGGGATGTGTAATATATTTGAAATGGAAAGCTCTGTGATACGAAATGAACTAACGAGTCGCATAGGGGAAAGTCGCAGGGAGTACTAAACAAAATGATAATATCAGGCTAATAAAAACTTAAAATCAGGCCGTGATTCGCTTAATGATTATAGTGAGTCACACATGAGCAGCACGTCCATATTCAAAGTTTTCCACACCAACGACTCCGACTGAGCCATGAGACAACTTCCCGCATCAAGAGAAAGCTCAGGCATTAAGTGTTTTATTACACCAGTCCACATGTGAAAGCAAGTGAAGTCTTCGGTCTCGCAGTAGTTTTACCACCATGGGACAATGGTTCTGTAAATACGCTACAGCTATGAATTCAGAAATGGATTCATAGAATTAATAACTATTATAAAACACTGGTTTGCAATTGTTTATGAATGTGGCACTGTTATATAGCTACTGCAAATGATCAGCTAACCAAACATGTTTAATTCTGAAATATTGTCCAACATTTCGGACTCGAGGAAACTCTCACAGATAGCCAAACTGAGTTTTTATAAATATTCTCCACCATAGGGAGCAATTTATCGAAAACAGTTAAGGAATGTGACTTAAACTGACTGTTTCGACATCAACAACTCACTATTACGCGGTGAAATCTTCTCCGATATGAGTGCATAGCACCATCAATGTAGGTCTGATAATAGTATTTCGACAGTGAAAGTGTGCCACATCCTCTTTGTAGAAAGACGACAAATATGGCCGTAGCCCATATCACTGATATAAATTAAATATTAGGAATATGGAATTAGTACACAACAACTTCACTACACGAGTATGTGGAATAATTTATAGAATACGACACTTTTCTAACAGCATAACTACCATTAAAACCTTGACGAAAGTTTGCGCACTCATGTACATAAGTGATTTCCAGAAAGATTCACAGGCGTTCCAGAGTGAAACAGTACAACACTCATAGCTTGGACACCTGATTTTCTTAAAAAATAAACCGGCTGGTGAAGCGGAAAGTACGCAGTTAGTGCACCGCCGATGTTAGCTATCCCAAACCGCAACCGCTGATTGGGTCTCCATTTAGAGCATCAATTCTTCTCACGGCGCTTAGTGCATCATTCAACAGCCCTCCCATTAAGGAAAAAGTCTTAACACTAACGGGGATGAGACCCAACTCTTTCTCGTAACAGTCAGATAAACCGATAATTCAGCGCTAAGGGACGGGACTTGTTACAAGTATTTTCGTAGTAAGATACCGCGCTGATTGTCTTCCCCTTCGTACCAAAAACGATAGATCGTTCCTTTCTAGTGGTTGTCCTCTCAAATCTGCACCGCCCCTTCCCCCCCCCCCCCCCCCACCCCAAATTACACCATTTTATTTAATCCGACTTCTACGAGACAAAATGTCGCATGGAACACAAAATTTGAACGTTTTCACGATGATTTGGAAAAACTTCACCATTAGGAGGTACAGCGTTCGCCTGCGACCCAAGAGGAAACAACATGCATAAATCTGTAAAGCGGACAACGAGAATATCGCTACAATAAAACAGAGTAATGTTCGCCACCAACTCTAACACTTGTTAAATGTACCACAGTCTGAAGGGATGATTACTTGAAACGTGTACATGTCATTAAAAAAATGGACATTCAAAATTAATAGACGGGGCCGTTTCATATCGCCTATCAGTTAAAGTGCTGTTTCCATTCAAAATAATGTTGTTCTGAAAGTAAAACCAAACGTAGTTTGCGTATAAGGTGGATTCAATCGAGTCTAAAAGAGTGACCAGCATCACTATTGCCGCGTAGGAAAGAAACGTGTAACTACTGTTGCCAGAATGAAAGTTATCACAAGAATGCTAGAGAGCACGAGTATGTCTCAACGGTTCGCAGCACTTCTTACCTGCACTTAAAATGTATCCCATAAATGGTAGGCGTGTCACCAAATTCCCAGAACGGCCTCATCTTAACGTTTCCGAGGAAAGCCCGAAGATATAGTGTCAGAACTATAGAATTAATGGCCTCTGTACTCTGAGTAGCGGGCAGAAAAATGGGGAGACGGCCGGAAAGTGACTCTCCCGTTTAGAAACAGTAAGCTTATGCCTGTACTAGTACTAACGGAGGCAATATTTCAGATAATTGGCCCACTTCTACAGAAAAAAAATCAGATACAGTGCAAAGTGGTGTAAAATATAAAGGGATGTTGGGATTAATTATATAAACAGATGAGAAGGTGATAAGCAAATGGAAGATCATATTAAGCAAGAATTTATTGGAAAGGTACCAAGACAGAGAGAGATTGTCGGTACCAGTAGAGATGAATTTAGATAATAAAAAAATAAGAGACTAAAAAATTCGAAAACGAATGAAGAAAAAGTGAAATTGCTCAATGGACGATCATAAATTATTTTTCTCCCACGGTAATGCCATTTTGCCTGAAAGTAAGCAAGTTCCACACTAATTACTATACAGAACGAACGAGAAACCTAATGCAGTTACCTTTGGGACAACCAAATGAAACACAGAAACACTGGAAAAGATGGTGGTGGTGGTGGTGGTTAGTGTTTAACGTCCCGTCGACAACGAGGTCATTAGAGACTGGGAAAAGATGGAACATCAGTGTAATTAGTACTGGTAATTGTTGTATCTACATTTTTGTATGATGATTTCAAAGAATTAGCTATAAATATTGTCACAACTGTGAATTCAAACGTGTATGTCATCTGTTGCACAAATTACATTGGGCGTTCAAGAAGTAATGCAACACATTTCTTTTCTGAAAGCAGGTTGATTTTATTCAGTATTCCAATACACCATATTACCCCCACTCTTTTGTCCACAAAACATTATTTTTCAACACAAACATCGTTCAATGTGACGTCCCTACGCAAGCTTACTGGGAACGCTTGTATACCCGCATTCTGGTCAACGTCGGAGCCCACGTCTTGCTGCACCAATAACCAACAGAGATGTCCTGCTGAGCAGCGAGGTATTTGATTTTGATCTGTCGATCACCTCGAATGAGAGGGTCTACACGTTCAAACCTTGCAGGAGTCATAGCTATAAGCGGTCGGCTGATTCTCGCGAGATCGGGCATGTTTGCGTGACCTTGTTGCTATGATGACAGACGCCTCGCCCGAAGACTCACCGTGCTTTTGTTCACTGCCAGGTCTCCGTAGACAATCTGCAAGCGCCTATGGATCTCTGTGCTGCCCTAGTTTTTCACCAAAATAAACTCAATGACAGCTCTCTGCCTGGAACACACTTCCGTTAAAGATGTCATTTTGAAGGCAACATATAGCGCAGCCGCCTATCGGGACTTCATGAAACTATAGGGGCTGAAGTGGGAATATTTTACAATGTCAGAGAAGAAATTTTTTCAACAGAAACTAGTCGAGAAAAAATTGTGTAGCTTTAGTTACTGAACGCCCCTCGTACAATGGTACTGATTTCATTAGCAGCAGGAATAACAGAGACTACGAGCTGTAAAGTTATTACTCCAAGAATTAATAGCAGTTGAAGAGAGGGTCTTGCCAGGTCAGTGTCTCAAAAATTAATAGATAGAATTGGAAGGAAAATCAGCATTGGTTGTATTATGTTGTTTCATTGACAGCAAAATCGATTTTCGGTCACTTAGTGACCATCCTCAGTGCTGTAACACACAATTAAAACTGGTAGGCACTGATATCAAGCTATAACCACAAGCTTAGAGCGATCCCATAAAACTCAATGTGATCGCTCTAAGCTTGTGGTTATAGCTTGATATCAGTGCCTAACAATTTTAATTGTATATTACAGCATTGCGGATGGTCACTAAGTGACCGAAAATCAATTTTGCTGACAGTAAAACAACAAAATTCGGCCAATGCTGATTTTCCTTCCAATTCTATCCACTATTTGGCCGTGGAGCACACAACACGCCATGGAGTCGCCAATCAATCAAAAATTAATGTTATGCCTGTAGGTATCCCTCACAGTAAATAAAAAGGAAGACTGATATAATGATAAACAGCACGCAGGGGAGATGCGCTAGACGAACTGAAGATAGACAACTAAAGGAAACTACGTCACACAGGTAAGTAAGTGCAAGTAAGACACAAAATGTTCAAATGTGTGTGAATAACTAAGAGAGCAAACTGCTGAGGTCATCGATCCCTAGACTTACACACTACGTAAACTAACTTATGCTAAGAACAACACACACACACGCACACCGATGCCCGAGGGAAGGGCCGCGAAATCCGTGACATTGTGCCTCCAACCGCGCGGCCACAAAGAAACTTAGGTGATATAAAGTTGCTTCAACAAAATAAATCTTCTGATGTCAAGCACGGGTATCGAATTAAGCTGAAACTTCTTAAATTTCGCGTTCGTCGCACAAAACTTGTGGGAAGTGACGGTAGCAAAGTTTGTGAAACAAATGTGGCACCATAAGACACCTCCATCACGGTGTCCCATGGGGCAGACCGCCAGCGAGCGCTCGTAGCTCGTGTGCTGAGCAGACGCACATTTTAGGAAACTTGGTTACCTCACCAAACTCATGGTGTGCTAAGGGAATTTTGGAGATCGTTTGTCATCACTAGACGTGGTAGCAGATTATAACGACAGACGTCACAATTGCGCGGTATGGTGGTTTAGTAGGAGCAAAATTCTCAACGTTTTGTTTGCGTGCATCGTTAATTCAAGTACGAAACGAACAAACTCATCCACCGTGATATGGAAAACATTATTCATTCCAGACGACTAAGTGCCTGTGCGATTAAAGTAATTTTCAAATACGTTTTTGAAAATATTTCGTATGTAACGGCATCTGTTGATCATTAATGTGCTTGCTAAGAAAAACAATATTCGTGAGCGAACTTCATCTACTTGCAATACAGTTAGGTACTGCAAATCTAACGCTTTTCGACTGTCATTACTGCAATTTTTCCCGATATATATTTCCCTGTTTAACAACGAAACGTTGTGTAAATTCGCCGAAGTTTTGAGGAAAGGCTTAAGGACCAGCGTGAAAAAAAAAAAAAAAAAGGTTACAACTAACCTCACGAGCCAACACTGAAAAGCGTTCTGCACGGTGTGATACCAAATACGTATTACAGTATTTGCTACAATATTTGACAGATGTAATAAAATTCCTGTGTTTAGCGTTACAAGCAGAGACTTATCAAATGGTAGTGGCCTGGCCTGTGTACGTGAGATCCGTTTGCTTCAACTAGCCGCAGTCGCCAAGCGCGGGCAGACATGGGCTACCTCGTCTACATCTTCATATGTACTCTGTAAACAGTCACACGTAGTGCACTCGTACCATCTAACGCTCTTCATACTTCCTTTTTCTGGTGGTATACCAACAGAACGCATGTCACTACGAATAACTGTATGTTTGCCATCAGCTGCACAAATTTATTATTTATTTTCTACCTGTTTCGGTCGTAGCAAGCATCTTCACGGGAAGAAAAAAAGCGGTACACTAGATGGAGTCACCTCATTACACTGTTAAGATGTCTCTACAACTAACCCACAAATCCTGAATCAGCGGCTATGTGGATCGAAATATTAAATCAATTCTCTGCAAGAAAGTGAAATCTGAAGATATTCCATAATCGAAAGGAGATCCACCTATTGCACTACTTCCTTTCTATGGAGCTACGTACAAAAAAGTAGGTAGGAGCCTGAGCATACAAGGCATAAGAAGGCGTCAGATCTATTTTCTGACCATTCAAACAGTATTCACGTTTGTAGCCGAACAGTGTCTTTACGCTACGACATCAGTGACAACGTTCGTCCTACAATTTCGTCACTCGCACACACTTTCTGGTATCAGCTCTCATTATCTTCAACTTACACAGAGCCCACAAGCGGTGCTACTTCACCAGTGAACATATTCTCCTTTTTCAGCTCTCTTTTAAGTCAGAGTCGAAGTCCGTTTTATCTAGTGTCTCATTCTTTATTATCATCTTCAACGCCAGCAAGTAACTGGTCTGCCTCAGACTTCCAATTCTACTGCATCTGAAGGTATCATCCCATTCCATCTGAAAATGCAGAGCGAGAGGAGTGACTACCTGAAAGCTTCTATGCGCTCTATAATTAGTCTAATCCTATCATCGTGGTCCTACGGAAGCCATACACAGCATATTCCTAGATATCTCACTTTATGTTTGTTCTTGAATTTTTGTAAGTAGGCTTCCGCGAGATATACCGCGGTTTTCTTCAAGCGTTGTGTTTATGAGCATTTCTGTGACGCTCTTCCATGAAGCAAACAAACTTTTGACCAGTAGTACCAACCATCTTTCCAGACGTTCAATATCCCCTGCCAGTCATATGTGGTATATGTCCCAGACACTTGAGCAACATTCTAGAATGGGTCGTACGAGTGTTTTTAAGTCATCTTCTTTGGAGACTGACTGCATTTCTTCAGTTTCTTATAAATGAAATGACGTCTGTCACACGCTTTATGTACAGCTGAGCATAGGTGGCCAACCATTCCATATTCCCTCAAATTATTACACCTATGAATTTGTATAAGTTGACTGATTCCTAAAATGCAGTGTCTGAGACACTGCGTTGACGATCAACAGCAGCATTCAAGTAAGAATGAACACGCGAACTGCCATTATGATTCCGCATCAGCTGTTGAATATTTCGGAACAAATGAAAATGTATGCCGGACAAAAACTCGAACCAGGATTTCCGGCTTAGCATGAGAGGTCATCTAAACGAGTTCGGGTACTTGAGCACGCTTCTAGGGGTTCCCCGAATCTCCATTTGTCCTGCTGTCTACTCTCCATCGTGCTCGCACTATATTAACGTGATTCCCGCACAGGGCGAGGCACTGTTTCCTTCGAGTCCCGATCAGGTACTCATTTTCATTTGTTCTCAAATATTCTACAGCTAATGCGGAACCATAGTCGCGAACTGCAACTCTTGATTGTCATCACAGTGTCTCAGACAGTGCACTGCAGCATTTCATACCATAGCAAGGCAATGACGAGAGGAAATTGTATCTCACATTGTGCGGGAATTGCCATATTACAGTACAAGCACAGAGGAGAGTATAGACACTAGGACAAATGGCGATTTGGGCCGCTCCTGGAAGCGTTGTGGACGGCCGACGTGATTAGGGCGACAAGCGGGAAATCCGGATTCCAGTACCATTCCGGTACGAATTTTAATGTGACCTGAAATATTCTACAGCTGATCCGAAAACATGGTCGCAGTTTGCGAGTTCATTGTTGATTCCAATGATTCTTAGATCTGGAAGTCACTGGATACTACGTTCTCGCGTTTTGTGCAGGGCCCAATTATACATTTCTGAACATTGGAAGCACTCTTTCCTCGACTTGTAAATATTATCAGGATCTGACAAGATGTTAGTGAAGCTTTTTTTAGGGATGAAAAAAATCGATAAGCGACAGGGAAAAAATGGTAGGGCCCGTGCGAACGTTATCGATAGACAATATGCTCCCTCTCATAAGCAGATCAAGCGCTTACGTCGACGACTTTTCTCCAAAAGAAATTAAGTATGGAAGTGAAATGTAGTTGTTGTACCACTAAATGTCTGAAGCATGTAAAAGAGCTCGGAGCTGCGACTCAAAACTAAACTCAGAGAGTACTGCGCTACGGAGGGAAATCCATTTCATTTCGCTAGGGCACGTGCGAGAATAATTTAATGTCAGTAGGGCAGCTTCATTAAATGTAGCGCTTTCCTGAATTACATTGAAGCAATCGCCAGGCCAATTACGATTAATTTCCTGCGCTCCCTGTTGTTTATAATGGGGGAGCTGTTCCAACAATTTACCTCTCTTCTTATTTATTACTTCGTAGTGGTACCATTGGCGATAATCAATCACTCTAGTTTCTCCTTATTTAAAGGTAAGCTACCCAAATTTCATTTGTGCGCTGTTATTTATTAAGGCCAACGCCACAGTTCGAAATAAGAGAAAATTTCAAAATACACTGGTGTCCAAAACTAAAGCAACAAATCGAAATCTTGCAAGGTTGGGTTCATTTTGCCATAAAACAGTGTAAACAGGTAATAGTAAAGTAGAAACAATGTAAAGAATATAAAACGTAAAAAACTGCGACATGCATAACGGTAGACAAAAATGGCCGTTTTTTCTAACTTAATGGATTTGCACACACCTTCCGACAACTGGTCAATGTGCTCAATATGGGGTGTGACCATCTCTGACAGTAATACAGACCTGACAACGACGCGGACATGCTGTGAATGATATCATCTATCTCATGTTGAGGCAGTAACACCTATTCTTCCTGCAGAGCTGCTCGAAGTCTTGGAGGATGTTTGGTGGATGATGACGTGATGCAAGCCATCTCCCTAGTGCATATCTTACATCCTCTATCGGATTCAAATCTGGAGAGCGAGCAGGACTCGCCATGTTCGCAATATCTTCTGTTTCCATGAAAACATCGCCAGCCGGAGTGGCCGTGCGGTTCTAGGCGCTACAGTCTGGAGCCGAGCGACCGCTACGGTCGCAGGTTCGAATTCTGCCTCGGGCATGGATGTGTGTGATGCCCTTAGGTTAGTTAGATTTAATTAGTTCTAAGTTCTAGGCGACTGATGATCTCAGAAGTTAAGTCGCATAGTGCTCAGAGCCATGAAAACATCAACCAGGCGTCCTCAATGAGGTTGAGCATTATCGTTCATTAGTAGGAAGTCTGGACCCACAGCACTTCGCAACAACCGCATATGAGGTACAAGATCTCGTCACGATTACTCACAGCAGTTAAACCTTGCCGATTCACCCGTACAATTTCATGAAGAGGGGTTCGATTGGTAAACATAATCCCTGACCACACCATTAGGGATCCTCTTCGATGTCGGTCTTTTTCCACCATGTTCGGGTTCCGGAGGTGTGTTCCACATTCTCTCCACATGCGAATCCATTGAGAATCACTCTCCAGACTAAACCGGGACTCACGTGTGTAAACAACATTTGCCCACTATTCGACTGTCCAGTTGGCGAGTTGATGACTCTACTCTAGACGTTACCTTCTGTAAAGACGCGTCAGAGGTAGACATACAGCAGGTCTCCGACAATTAGGGCCATTCTGCCGAAGCCTTCTGCACACTGTTTGCCTCGATACAACTCGTCCAGTGGAAGCTAAGAGCTCACATGCAAGTTGCCGTGCAATACTAAGGCGGTACTGTCGTGCCCTTGCAGCCAAAGAACGGTCTTCTGTTCTGAAGTCACACGTGTTCGGCCCTGCCCTGGTATTCAGGATACAATTTCTGTCTCTATAAACTGTCGCCTCGTCCGAGAAACAACAGAACGATTCATATTAAGCCATCTAGCCTCCGACTATTCTGCTTACTTTCTTTCTATGGCCCTCCACCGCAGGCATCTTCTCAGTGTCATACTGCACCGTCTGTGACTGTGTACAGAACCATTGTGGTTGTGGGGCTACGCGGAATACACTGCCTCGTTTCATAGGTGCCCTGACGTCGTAGTTGGCATGGTTGACCGTTGACCGTGCAGAACACAATCGTACGGACATCTGGTTGACAGTTTGTGTGATTATATCGTGAATCAGACACAGGACGGGGAAACAGGGGTTTCTTGCTTTAATGTTGGACACCAGTGTATATAATGAAAGAAGTTGTGGATGAGGTATATCTCGCATATAAATAAGAAGGCTCTTAAATCTTTCTAAATAAAACAAACGATTAAATCTTTATTCTTCATGTCTACATATTTACTTCTCAACACTGACTCTGGTGACGAACACATATCTCCCAACGTGAGGTCAATTTGTTGATATCGGCACTGTAGAATGTTTGACTTTGTTGACGGAGCTTAATCTCTGCTTGTACCGCCTCATCACTATGGAAGAGAAGTCCTCGAAGGTGTTCTTTAAGCCTTGGAAACAGGTCAAAATCGAATGGGGCCAAGTCGGGACTACATGGAGGATTATCGATGACAGAGAACTAAAGGCGTCTGATAGTTGCAGATGTCGAAGCGCTCTGGCCTGGCATTATCATTCTGAAGGAGAGGGTGCTCCGTGTGTGGCCGAACTCTTCGAATTCAAAACTCGATTGCAGAACGCTATTTCTCACTCACCGACATAGTTACGTTACATACCGCCACGTTACAAGATACAGTTTGGAGCCCTCAAGCAACAGAGGGCTGCAAGTATGTAGACATGAAGAATAAAGATGTAGAATGTTAATAATGTGTCTTTTATTTAAAAATTTTTAAGAGTTTTCATTTCAAAAATTTGGAGGCTTTACTTTTCAGCTCGCTCTCGTAGGAAACATGATACCGGACTTAGAAATAATTCGAATAAGACCTGCTAGTGCTTCAAGGGCGATTTAGTCAGTATGAAATTATTGCAAAGTTGCGCGCTCAATGGAAAAAAATACAAAATAGTGTGTAGGAAATGTAACAAATGAGGTGAACCTAAAGCAAGCTGGCAAGTTTATAGTCGTAAAAATATACTACTCAGCGGAAATTTAAGGTATGTACCGTGGTGGGCTCCATTTACCCCTAATGCCGAGATGAACCTATTGCTTTGTGATGCGAGCACCTAATTCGCTACATTTGCTAATTCATTTGTGTGTAATTTAAAGAAATGCACTATTTACTTGTTTTGAAATATTACAGTACACGTGTTTCAACTTCTGTCACAAAATAATTTTAGACTGTAAGGTTTTTTTTCCATTCTTGAATCAGTCAACAGATATCATTATAACTTCGTTATGTTTGTACGCAAAACTGATTTCTTAGTAGGTTCATCCAACACAAAGTGATTGTGACGTAACGGAATTTTGAGACCGCACTTCATACAGGTCTAAATATGATTTTGCATGTAATAAAGTCTAAGTCAAGAGATATTTGATTTTTCGATCTTCTTCCACGATCAGATAAATCTAATTGATATGAGGCTTCAAATGGAATCAGTGCTGCTCCCGTCGTTGTGCTAAACTAGTTTTCTGTAGCCTATATCCGAATTAGTGTGATATGTTGTAAGAGAAGAGCTGTTCTGAATAAGTCTTCATCAGAACGCAGAGCGGAAACACGTGCTTGACATCACAAACACTTACAACCGAGAAATTGACATTTATCACCAAAACAGATCAAAAACAAAAGAAAGTTCCGGTATTATTTAGTTATTTTTGGCATGATGAAGCCATAATATAATTTTTCTGATACAAACTGTCAGAATACTGAAAGACAGACAATTTCACACATTTTCGCATTCAGGTTGTCACGCAGTCGTGACTTATTAGTTTCATACTGGAAAAAAATATCTCTCAACACAATGTTGGTTGAAATACCGTAGCACTTTTGCAATCTCCTTAGGAAGCCGTTGAAACTACCTGAGGAAAGCCATGTAGACGTCGTAGACAGTTTTAAGTTAAAGGCATTTGTCTTTAAAACGGGAATTTACCTTACAGAGCAAACAGTCGCATGTGCAGCGGCACAGGTGTTTCTTCAACTGAAACGGCAAACGATCCCGTAAAGAACCTGAAAACAGATGTCCTCAAAACGTTTAGGAAACTATCCTTGTAATTCTTTCAAGACCACAATGAATTCCTAAAGCCTAGCTTTTTCCTTAACAGCAGTGAACTTAGGGATCTGGACTGTCTTTGTCAGAATGTGTCTCCTCTACAACGCGATTTTCTTTGTAAATGCATCCCCGTCAAATCAGAAAGAAGTTTGCTTTCAATGTCTGACTGTGAGCAGTGTGCAGTCAAGTCCACTTAAAATGCGAAGTCTGAAATCCATTGTGGATATTACAATATTCATTTCTGGACTCGTTTGTCCTTCATTAGTTCAGTAATAACGAGTATTCAATCGAAAATTCGTTCCAGGCATGCCCGACCTCTTAATCAACGTGCTTTACGGTGATATATGAGATATTCACACTCTTCATTCAGTTCCAATGAAAACTGTTGCAACCGACAATGTAATAATGCGTGCGACTTTAGAAATTTTACTATTCATACCACAGATTTCTTCACGTGCTTCATGCCTGCAAATTTAGCACAAAGTGCTTCTTGATGTACAGAACATCCAATCCCGTGTGTCAATTGTTGTAACTTTTTTCTCCTTCATTGTCAACTAAATCTTTAAATTCTTTCTGCATGGTACTGTAATGTCGTTTCATAGCAAATATGCAGTACCCGTCGCTCATGCGAACTAAGAATTCCCATCCCTCTCTTCTGCCATTCCCATTCATTATTAAATTATTGTGACGATAGATCGCTAGACTGCCTGTTTCTGTACAAACAGCCACTAGATCTGTGAACATCCTTTATACCAGGAACAAACAGCGAAGGGCAAACAACGCTGACACCACGATTATGCCGAACTGAGAGAGTTGTGCCGACTGAAAATGCCGAACCGCAATGCTTAATGAAATGTCGGCGTGTTCCGAGTACTTCCGAGAACGTCCGAGCAAAGACGACTGACAGGCTGAGCCTCAGCTCGCATGCGGCACGCACACGCTGCACACGTGAAAATATGTACGCGATGGCCGGCTCTATTATAGATAAACACATATTCCATATATCATTTTCACGACAAACATTATTATTTGGAAAGTGTCTGTTGAGCAGAAAATTGCATATATAGGAGAAAATCTTAGGTTGTTTGCAGATGAAGCTTACGTTTATCGTCTAGTATAGATCAAAACTATTTTCAAAAAGATTTAGATAAGATATGTGTTGTGCGAAAATTGTCAATTGCCCCTAAATAGAGAAAATTGTCAGGTAATCTACATGAGTGCTAAAAGGAGTTCGTTTAACTTCGATTATACAATAAATCAATGAAATCTTAAGGCCGTAAATTCAACTACATATCTAGGAATTACAGTTACGAGCAACTTAAATTTGAAAGAACTGATTTAAAATGTTGGGGAGGGAGGGTCGGGGAGGACGGGGGGGGGGGGGAAGGGGGGGGGGGAAGGAGAACTAAAGACTGCGTTTCATTGGGAGAACACTTAGAAGATGAAACAGATCTACTAAAAAGCCTGCCTACACTACGCTTTTCAGTCCTCTTTAGGAGTGCTGCTGCGCGGTTTGCGTTTCTTTCCAGGTAGGATTAACTGAGTACATCGGGAAAGTTCAAAGAAGGACAGCACGTTTTGTATTATAGAAAAATGGGGTGGGGGGTGTCAGGGCATTGTACTGGATTTGGGGTGGACATCATTAAAACAAAGGCGTTCCTCGTTGCGGCGGGATTTTCTCACGAAATTTCAATCACCAACTTCCTCCTCCGAATGCGAAAATATTTTGTTGACGCCGATGGGAGAAGCGATTATCACAATAAAGTAAGGGAAACCAGAGCTCCCACGGAGTGGTATAGATGGTCGTTTTTTCCGCGTGCTGTTCCAGAGTGGAATAATAGAGAATTAGTGTGAAGGTGATTCGATGAAACCTCTGCCTGGTATTTCAGAGTGATTTGCCGAGTATCCATGTATATGCAGATATAGAAAAACATTGAACTTTCTTCCCTTATGATTTAATGTTGATGCATTATGTTAATTAGTGGTGAGGTGGTTTTGAAAACATTTAAAAGTAGCGCAAGCGTGCAGATTAGTTACTTAATAACAGCCGGCCGCAGTGGACGAGCGGTTCTAAGCGCTACAGTCTGGAACCGCGCGACCGCTACGGTCGCAGGTTCGAAGTCTACCTGGGGCATGGATGTGTGTCATGTCCGTAGGTTAGTTAGGTTTAAGTAGTTCTAAGTTCAAGGGGACTTATGACCTCAGCAGTTGAGTCCCACAGTGCTCAGAGCCATTTTGAACTTAATAACAAAAACAGCATTTAGAAGTTTTCTTGTTATTGCTTCTTTGCTTGTCTTGGCAATAATCCTCGTATCACGTGCAAAAAGGACTAATTGTGCCTCCTGATTCAAATTTTTAAATCATTAACTTAGAGATCGAACTGGATCGGGACCATGATCCAGCCCTACGGGAGGCCCATTGTGACTTTTCCCCATTCTGATGATGTCCCTCTTTTTATTACTCGAACATTATAATAAAAAAAAATTGGAGTCGTAATTTGTCGTCGACAACGATATCACTGGAGGCGACGGAGCTTAAGAGACACAGTTATACAGATGTGGCCAAAAGTGTTGGGCAATAAATTTCGGAGAAAGTATGCGAATGACAGCAATTGTTGTTAGAGACTCTGTCATGTCTGCAATTCATTTTACATGGCGACTGCCCGAAGAGAGACCACACGGCAATAGGGTTTTTGTAATTTTTTGTATTTATGGTATGTGAAATCCAGAACTCAAATACTTATCTCTCAAAACAGTGCAATGCAACAATAAAAATTCTCGAGAAAATTGACTTTGAAGTTTCCCGAGCATCTACAGTTTCCTAAAGGTAGAACGATTTTTCGATTGGCCACGTGGATGGTAGAATGCTCGCATGCCATGTGAGCGACCTGGGTTGGCTTTTCGGCCGATGAAAATTTTCGAACAAAAGTGCATGTTCTTCGAACATTGCCGTGAAACGTAGAAAACCATAAAGATGAATCAATCGGTACCGCTCGAGACTGGTAATCGCTGGTTCGAGTCTTGTATTCGACACTACTTTTTCGTTTTTTCCGTTCAGTTCAAATATCTACATTATTTCAATACAAAATTCATCAATATTTGCTAATTAACTTGTAGTTGTCATTTTTATGAAAAATGCAGGTCTTCTCATATGCACACAAATTTCCAGTTTTAATTGCGAACATAAACCCTTAATTACCGATACTTTATAAAAGATTATTAATGATGATTGTTTGAATTAAAAAATGTAACAAGTTGATTTTTTCAACCTTACGTATTTTACGCTTTACGTAAATTCTCTTAGAACATAC
This sequence comes from Schistocerca gregaria, assembly GCF_023897955.1. NCBI lineage: Eukaryota > Metazoa > Arthropoda > Insecta > Orthoptera > Acrididae > Schistocerca > Schistocerca gregaria. The sequence goes on along the minus strand of NC_064931.1, from coordinate 619,304,125 downwards.
ATCTTTATTTAAAAATTTACATTGAGCAGGAATCGATTTCAGGCTGCAAACGTTTTGCCACAGAGATTCATGACTCATCAAAAAATCGTCCTTGCTTTGGCGAATTAAGGAGCTCGAAAAGTTTTAAACTCGATTTTCTCGAGAATTGTCGAGAGGTGAATAAACTGTTCTGGCGGATCGATAAATTTTGAGTTCTGGAGTTCTGAACTTCACGTACCATAAATACAAAAAATTACAAAAATCAGATTGCTGTGTGGTCTTTGTGAGTGGAAGGTGAATTAGACTGGCCACTGAACGCTAAACCTGCCATGTGCTCAGTAAACGCCCACTTGCTAAGGTTTATGTACATACTGGAAAATTTACACTATATTCCTGCGATCTAGATTATAATCCCCTTTCGTGTTTTACGTACTGTGGGCTTAAAAACGGATTGCTGGTGATACTATCAGTAAAAGATCGTCACATGTTTGATAATAGTACACCACACGAGAGAGTGTACGCTTTAACGACAGAGGTGCTTTTGGTTGGAAAATGCCACAGGGGCACAATTTGGGCCACGAGTTGAAGAGTAATTGACAGATTGGAAATGCTGAGATACTGAACGTGGCACACAGAGAGTCAAACCACTAGAAGCGTCTGTCGGCGAATAGTACCACTTCGGCAAAGCACCGCGATTCTCCATCAGGATTGCGTTTGTCACTAACGAAGCTAAATCAGCGCAAATTGCTTCAGGCAGGCAGTCCCTCAGTGGTCGTGTACACGTGGTCTTATCCACCAATGACCCGTACTGTGCCTTTATCTGATGAGTCGCGGTTCAGCTCACGAACGGATTCCAAACGCACGCTGGTATGTGGAACATAGAGCAGACGCTAGTCAGCGCGGAGGGACTTTAGGGTAGTGGATGCGAAATAGAGTGGGCGATCATTCACTCCGTCATTGAATGCGTATCACATGCACGTGTGGTTTATGTAGCTGCGCGCGGCGAATATTTACACTAGTGATCGGCACTCTCTGCAGATTCCAGTTCCTCCGTTTTCCTACACATGTAGGTAACACTCAGTGCGATTCGAATTTATATATGGATACACATTTTATGGCATGGTCAGGTCACGTCTACTTCTACATGGTGTCCCCAATGCAGATTCAAGTACCTGACAGAGGAAGCAAGACACCTATTTCATGCTGCATCACAAAAGTTCAACTCTGGAAAATGGAAAATATGAACTTCTAAATCTATCATTGTGAGGTGCGATTTCTTTTCCTTTACCATTAGAGTTATCACATGCAATGAAAGTGAGAGGCGAATAAAATATTTTGACGCTTGGAAGAAATACACTCCTGGAAATGGAAAAAAGAACACATTGACACCGGTGTGTCAGACCCACCATACTTGCTCCGGACACTGCGAGAAGGCTGTACAAGCAATGATCACACGTACGGCACAGCGGACACACCAGGAACCGCGGTGTTGGCCGTCGAATGGCGCTAGCTGCGCAGCATTTGTGCGCCGCCGCCGTCAGTGTCAGCCAGTTTGCCGTGGCATACGGAGCTCCATCGCAGTCTTTAACACTGGTAGCATGCCGCGACAGCGTGCACGTGAACCGTATGTGCACTTGACGGACTTTGAGCGAGGGCGTATAGTGGGCATGCGGGAGGCCGGGTGGACGTACCGCCGAATTGCTTAACACGTGGGGCGTGAGGTCTCCACAGTACATCGATGTTGTCGCCAGTGGTCGGCAGAAGGTGCACGTGCCCGTCGACCTGGGACCGGACCGCAGCGACGCACGGATGCACGCCAAGACCGTAGGATCCTACGCAGTGCCGTAGGGGACCACACCGCCACTTCCCAGCAAATTAGGGACACTGTTGCTCCTGGGGTATAGGCGAGGACCATTCGCAACCGTGTCCATGAAGCTGGGCTACGGTCCCGCACACCGTTAGGCCGTCTTCCGCTCACGCTCCAACATCGTGCAGCCCGCCTCCAGTGGTGTCGCGACAGGCGTGAATGGAGGGACGAATGGAGACGTGTCGTCTTCAGCGATGACAGTCGCTTCTGCCTTGGTGCCAATGATGGTCGTATGCGTGTTTGGCGCCGTGCAGGTGAGCGCCACAATCAGGACTCCATACGACCGAGGCACACAGGACCAACACCCGGCATCATGGTGTGGGGAGCGATCTCCTACACTGGCCGTACACCTCTGGTGACCGTCGAGGGGACACTGAATAGTGCACGGTACATCCAAACCGTCATCGAACCCATCGTTCTACCATTCCTAGACCGGCAAGGGAACTTGCTGTTCCAACAGGACAATGCACGTCCGCGTGTAACCCGTGTCACCCAACGAGCTCTAGAAGGTGTAAGTCAACTACCTGGCCAGCAAGATCTCCGGATCTGTCCCCCATTGAGCATGTTTGGGACTGGATGAAGCGTCGTCTCACGCGGTCTGCACGTCCAGCACGAACGCTGGTCCAACTGAGGCGCCAAGTGGAAATGGCATGGCAAGCCGTTCCACAGGACTACATCCAGCATCTCTACGATCGTCTCCATGGGAGAATAGCAGCCTGCATTGCTGCGAAAGGTGGATATACACTGTACTAGTGCCGACATTGTGCATGCTCTATTGCCTGTGTCTATGTGCCTGTGGTTCTGTCAGTGTGATCATGTGATGTATCTGACCCCAGGAATGTGTCAATAAAGTTTCCCCTTCCTGGGACAATGAATTCACGGTGTTCTTATTTCAATTTCCAGGAGTGTAGTTACTGATTAAAACCTTGTGAAAATATTTCGTCATAATGAAAAACCGTTTCAAAGATTGCCATCCCAAGTCATCTGCCATATGCGTAACACGCACTAGATCATTCCGTGATATCAAAAAACTAGTAGCCCTTCTTTGAAGTTATCGGGGCAATCTGTCAATCGTATACGGCAACAATTCCATATGCGCAGCAGCACTGTACTGGCAGTCGGAGAACCGTACTGTATACAGTTTCATTAGTAGATGTCATTCTCAATGGAGAGAAGTCTTCCGAAGTAAGAGTGATTTCAGGTGTGCCGCAGGGGACTGTCGTAGGACCGTTGCTATTCATAATATATGCAAATGAACTTGTGGATAACGTCGGAAGTCCACTGAGGCTTTTGCGGATGATGCTGTAGTATATTGAAAGGTTGTAACAATGGAAAATTGTACTGAAATGCAGGAGGATCTGCAACGAATTGACGCATGGTGCAGGGAATGGCAATTGAATCTCAATGTAGACAAGTGTAATGTGCTGCGAACTCATAAAAAGAAAGGTCCTTTGTCATTAGCTACAATATAGGAGGTCAGCAACTGAAAGCAGTTAATACCATAAATTATCTGGGAGTATGCATTAGGAGTGATTTAAAATGGAATGGCCATATAAAATTAATCGTCGGTAAAGCAGGTGCTAGACTGAGATTCATTGGAAGAACCCTAAGGAAATGCAATCCGAAAACAAAGAAAGTAGGTTATAGTACGCTTGTTCGCCCACTGCTTGAATACTGCTCACCGATGTGGGATCCGTATTACATAGGGTTGATAGAAGAGATAGAGAAGATCCAACGGAGAGCAGCGCGCTTCGTTACAGGATCATTTAGTAATCACGAAAGCGTTACGGAGATGATAGATAAACTCCAGTGGAAGACTCTGCAAGAGAGACACTCGGTAGCTCGGTACGGGCTTTTGTTGAAGTTTCGAGAAGATACCTTCACCGAGGAGTCAAGCAGTATATTGCTCCCTCCAACGTATATCTCGCGAAGAGACCATGAGGATAAAATCAGAGAGATTAGAACCCACACAGAGGCATACCGACAATTTTTCTTTCCACGAACAATACGAGTCTGGAATAGAAGGGAGAACCGATAGAGGTACTCAAGGTACCCTCCGTCACACACCGTCAGGTGGCTTGTGGAGTATGGATGTAGATGTAGATGTAGATGTAGATTTGTTACATCTTCTGAGTGTTTTTCTAACTCAACTTGATTATCGGTTCGCCTTCCATACAACAGTCTCTATGTGGTCGTTCCATTTTAAATTGTTTCTAGCAGTGGTATCTAGATATGTCGATGACTCGACAGCCTCTAAATGTGTCACTTACCAAGTAATAGAATTTAGTGGACTTTACTTAGAACTCACGTGAAGGACATCACACTCTTTATTGCTTACAGTGAATTGCAACTTTTCACACCATGGCCGGCCGTTGTGGCCGAGTGGTTCTAGGTGCATTAGTCTGGAACCGCGCGACCGCTACATTCGCAGCTTCGAATCCTGCCTCGGGTATGGATGTGTATGATGTCCTTAGAATATTTAGGTTTAAGTAGTTCTAAGTTATAGGGGACTGATGACCTCAGATGTTAAGTCCCATAGTGCTCAGAGCCATTTGAACCATTTTTTTCACACCATTCACATTTACTTTCTAAATAATTTTGCAGTTCGGTCTTCTACCGACTTCGCTATACGGTAAACGACGTCATCATCCATATTCAATCTAAGAAGGCTGCTCAGGTTGTCTGGTATAATGGACGATCAGAAAGGTTACGTTTAAGTACGTTGCTGCAGTGTATGTGCGACGTAGCATGATTCAGACTGCGGGTATACTAGTGTGGCATTCGTGTCTTTCCGACATCCGTGTTGTACATGCGGAAGCGTGATGACGTTATTACCAAATGCGTCCAAACAGGGCCAACGTGATGTTATACTTTTGTTCGTTGCCAAAGGACAAACATTGGTAGACACCGATTAGAGATTGTGTTAGGACAGCATGTCTTTCGAAACCCACTGTTGTGGAATGGTGTACCATGTGCGATGCTGGCCGCTGGGAGGCCAGCAGCAGTTGTGCCGACCCAAGTGGGAGACATTCGAGCACCCGCCCTATAGGGCTAATCTCTCCACATCCGATTATCACCCCTCCAATCTGTAATCAAAGGCCGTGAAGGGTCGACGATTCCTGTCGCGTGATGATATGTAGCATGCAGCTACGAACTTCTTCACGCAGAGGGCCACAGTGTTTTACCAGAATAGCATCTTCAAACTGATGCGTCGGTGAGATGATTGCCTCACTGCTCACTGTGATTTCGCCTGATTAGCATACCGATTCTGGACTATACGGCCTTCTAACGGAAACTTTTCGATCACCCCTTGTAAATCATTTACATAGATTAAGAACAGTAAGTGGCATATCACACTTCCATAGGGTTGAGTTGGGTTGTTTGGGGGAGGAGACCAGACAGTGAGGTCATCGGTCTCATCGGATTAGGGAAGGACGGGGAAGGAAGTCGGCCGTGCCCTTTCAAAGGAACCATCCCGGCATTTGCCTGTAGCGATTTATGGAAATCACGGAAAACCTAAATCCGGATGGCCGGACGCGGGATTGAACCACTGCGCCACCTCGCTCGGTACTTCCATAGGGAACGCCAGGTATAACATCCGTTTCACTAGATGCGTTACTCTCGACGGCTAAAAACTGAGCCCTTTGTGACAGGATATCACGAATCGAGTCACGTTGCTGGAAGCAATCCGAAGTTATTGCACATATTTTAATTGTGGAGGGTATATGGGTAGTTCAGTTGAACAAGCAGAAAGGACTAGATAGCCGATGGATTCAACGACGAAAAATTCCCACCATTTCGAGCGATGCACGGGAACTACACAAAAGTTAAACTAGAACATCAAGAAATAAATTCAAACCTACCTCCTCTCAGAGTCAGCCGATGCAGTTGTCACATCTTGTTTCCTAAGTAAATTCTCCTGACACCTACCTGAAAGAAGACTTCTTTTTCCCAGTTGTGTTACGTATCTGAGAATTTCTGACAACGTATACACTAAAAGTTTCGAAGCTGCGTAACGAGCGAGGTGACACAGTAATTAGCGCAATGTACTCGCATACGGAAGGACGACGGTTCAAATCCAAGTCCGACCATCCATATCTAGGTTTTGTGTGATTCTTCTAAATATCTCCAGGCAAATGGTTCCTCCTTTTGTAATATGAGCTTATTCTCCACCTCTATCGATCGCGCCGTCGATGGGGCGTTAAACTGCAGTCTGTCTTCGAAGATGCGTAAATACGATAAGATATTCTGTTTCTACTTACATTGGAATTAAAATAAATTCTACTCGTTTACAAATTTACTTTCTAGAATTTAGAATCGTTTTCTAGTTCCCATTGAACAAGTCCCCTTCTCCTGTTAATTGTACTAAATCATGACACCACGCCATTTCTTTTGCGAAGTACGTGAGCCGGCTATGTGGCGTCATTGCAGTACTGTTGACAATGGAATTGTTAATTCTCTGCGTGCTATATTAGAGAAATATCCTTTTCTTCCAAGATTCCTCAGCCTCGCCTTGGTCCCCGAGTAACATCAAAATGCCAGAAATCTGTCGCTACTGATCATTGTCTTGCAGGAGTCTGACTGAAATTCAAAAATTCCAAGATCCGACATCTGGACTAGAAATACACCGTCTTTTAACGTGTAACTGGCTCCTGGCATCGTCCTCAGCAACCGTATCAAATAAAAAAATCTCAGGATAACATCTAAAAGTAACGAAGGTCAATTATTCATACTAAAATCACACTTCAGTTTCCACGAAAACAATACAGTTTATTTCAATATTAATAAAGCGCGTCAAGTACGTTTCTTTGACAAGCACATGGTAACTATCAGCTCCGTGATGAAATGCACGGCTGCCACGAAGTAGAAGCGTCAACATTCTCACACGTAGTCTTCTTCTGAAAAATCTCATTGAACTAAACCTGGAAAATACCAATCCCACTCGACATCCTGGTCTGTCATGTACGTCATTTGTCCTCTGCGAGAGTCCACATTCGACTCCTGAACTTCTTGAGTTCTAAATGACTCGAAATTTTTTCAATATCACAGACGTTCCAAGTAATCAGTCTTTCAGCATGATTTTTCACCCACGAACTCTTTTGTTACTTCAGCATTTTTACAGCTAAAATGCGGTACTGCCGCCTGGAAAAACCATTTCGTAGTCTAATTTTGCAAACTACTTACATTTGTGCGATGTCGAATGTATGCAAACATAGCTAGCCAGAAATCTCAGCACTACAGAAAGAAACTGAAACGTTACTGTAAATAACTTTGTCACTATTTAGGAACTAAATTAGGCAAAAAATTGTAACAAAATATTTCTATTGCGTCATCTTGAGATGAAATGAAATGATCGTACGGCATTGATGGTCAGGAATTCCCACCTGGGGAAGTTCGGCTGCCGGGGTTGTCTTTTCAGTTGACGCCACAGTGGGCGACTTGGTTGTCGATGATGATGAGGACAACACAACACCCAGTCCCCGAGCGGCGGAGAAAATCTCCGATCTAGCCGGGAATCGAAACCGGGCCCGCTGTATAGCAGTCAGTCGCACTGACTACTCAGCTAGGGAGGTGGACTCATCGTGAGATAATAATAATAGACAATTTCCAATGTGAGTGTATATGCTGTTCTACAGTGAATCAATTTATAGATAAGTGAGTCACAAGGAAGGTAGTTTTACTCGAGCAAACATACATTGATGAGCCAAAACATTATGACCACTGCCCAGCGCGAGGTTGCATGCTGCCTGGTGGCCCTGAGGATACGTGACGCGGCAAGAGAAGTATATGAGCGCAGCATAGATGAACGGGAGCCAGCGGCCTTGCCGCAATGGTAACACCGGTTCCCGCCAGACACCGAAGTCAAGCGCTGTCGGGCTGGGTAGCACTTGGATGGGTGACCATCCAGTCTGCCGAGCGTTGTTGGCAAGCGGGGTGCACTCAGCCATTGTAAGGCAAACCGAGGAGCTGCTTAATTGAGAAGCAGCGGCTCCGGTCTCGGAAACTGAAGAGCGGTTTACCGACCACATGCCCCTCCATATCCGCATTTAGTTACGCCTATGGGCTGAGGATGACATGGCGGCCGGTCGGTACCGTTGGGTCTGTTCGGGAGATTGTGGCCCAGTGCCTAGGAGGAAGCATCTCGGAAACGACGAAGCTGGTCCTACTACTGTCGTGAATATGAATGGAGAGTGGTTGAAGAATCCTGAAACCACGAGTAGGCTACAAGAAGTTGGACGTCCATACCCCATAACAGAACGTATAGATCGGAGGTCGGAAGCTTACCCGCTCTCTAAAACAGGATAGACGGCGATCTGTGGCAGATCTGATGACAGAGTACAGTAATGGCGTAGACACAAGTGTTTTGGAGCACACCATTCGGCGTAAAGCGTTGAACATTGTGTTCCGTAGCAGCGGCCCCTACGTGCACCCTTGTCGGCCCAACAACATCGTCAGTTATGATTACAGTGGGAACTGGATCATCGAGACTGGACCGCATATCAATGGAATAGTGTCTCCTGGTCGCATGAATTCCGTTTATTGTTAAACCAAGTCGATAGCCGTGACCAGATACGCATTCATCCAGGATAACGGCTGCTCTGAATATGCAGCGCGCCACGGACTGAGGCCGGTGGGAGAAGTATTATGTTATGGGGAACATTCACCTGGTCTTCCATGGGACTTGCGGTAGTAATCGAAGGCTCCGTGACAGCTGTGGACGACGTGAACATGACTAAGGACCACCTGTAACCCCTTACGCTTGATGTCCTCCAGACAGCGACGGCGCCTTCCAGCAGGATAAAGGTCAGTGTCACAAAGCCAGACCGTGCTGCAATGGTGTGAGTAACGTGATAGTGAACTCACGTTCATGTCTTTTCCATACAATTCTGCTTACCTGAATCCGATGCAATCCAACTGACACACTATCGGGCGCCAGCTGCACGCACACAAACCAACTGCCCGTAAATTACAGGAAGTATGTGACCTGTGCGCAGGTATCTAGTGCCACAAACCTCTGGAAACCTATCAAGTACTTGGCACACAGAATCACTGCTGAATTGCATTCCAGAGGTGGACCAACACGCTTTTAAGTAGGTAGTCATAATGTTTTGGCTCATCAGTACATATGAAATCTTCAGACTGTACAACTGGCGTGTTTGAATCAAATCCGTTCAAGACTTCTGCGCTATGCCTCTCCTTTCTCCCTCCGTCCCACCCTCCCCCTTCTCTCTCTCTCTCTCTCTCTCTCTCTCTCTCTTTGGGTGAAATAGTGCGAGTGTGTGTGTGTGTGTGTGTGTGTGTGTGTGTGTGTGTGTGTGTGTGTGTGTGTGTTAAATAACGGTCATGATACAGACGTGTGCTACTGTCGCGTTCACGGGCCTCCGTGACTGACGTATTAAAAACACTTGCCGATAAATTGCTTTGTACTGTGTTACGCTTTGACCCGAATGACAGGATCAAGGACCGTAATTACCACCACACTGGCTTACCCCACACTCTGTCAACGTCTGAAATGTTCCTGGAAATGCGACTCCACAGGAGGCCGTCATTCGGTGAAACATGTCACTAGTGTACACGACACGCGTTTCACCACAAATGCTTTTACGAGGAGAAAAATTTTACCAGGTGAATGTACAGAGCGACAGCAGGAAAGCAAAGCCTGTAAGTGGTCGGTCGACGCATCGATTTCCGATTGTTAGCTAGTTTTACAGCTGAAAGTATGTAGGAGGGCCGTGATCGATTTCCGGTGAGACCACCCTGATTCTGCGGTCTATCAAAGCAAGGATAGTTAGGAACATGCTCTATCGGTGCAACTTGTCATAGTAAGAGTCGAAAGGAGAGAGAGATAAAAGTCCCGGACCATTATATCTGTAGTCTGAGACTTACCTACTGAGCCACACCGAAGTATTCAGTTATCCTTTAGCGTCAGTAGAAATGGACCATTTTAGGCATCGAGACTACATTAATTTGTAAAAGGAAAACGCAAAAAAAGCCTTCTTGCGACCGCCCGAGTTCGGTCTGTCTTCATTTCTTCATTAACCTGCAACCACAGTCAGCAATGATGTATATAGGGACAGGATTCATTGCTAACAAGTTACAGCTGTTTTACAGGACCCACATCTCCACTCAATAGAAATATAAATCAAAAGTCTACGTTAAACTGTACACACCTTATACCGGTGGTACGTCACTTCACTTGGAGTCGAGAGTAGATATAGTTTAGTAACTGACATCTTTTGCTCTATTCTCTTCCAGATTTAGTAACAACTGACGCAAAATCATCGACTGAAACAAAAATGATATATTCGCTCCCCCAGGAAGTCTTATATGCCATTTGCTGTTCTTAATCTATATAAATGATTTAGGAGACAACCTGAACAACCTTCTTAGATAGTTTGTACGTGATGCTGTCCGATAACGTGTAGTAAAGTTATCAGGAATTCAAAAGCAGTTGCAAAATGATTTAGGCAAGATATCTATACGGTTCGGAAAGAGGAAATTGACTCTAAATAATGAAAAGTGTGAGGTAATCCACAACAGCACCAAAAGAAACTCGCTAAATTTCGTTTACACGATAAATCATTCAAATCCAAAGGCTGTCAGTTCCAGTAAATACGTAGGGATTAGAACTACGAGTAACTTAAATTGGAAAGATCACGTAGAAAATGTTGTTAGTAAGGCAAGCCAAAGTCTGCGTTTTATTGCCAGAACACTGTGCAGAACAGTGTGCAACAGATTTACCAAAGAGACGGCCCACACTACGCTTGTCCGTACACTCCTGGTGTACTGCTGCGTGGTATGGGATCGTTATTAGATAGGATTGAAGGAGGACATTGAAAAAGTCCAAGGGGCAGCTCGTACTTTTATTATCGCGAAATAGGTGACAGAGTGTCAAGGATATGATATTTCGAGTGCCGCGAGATCTTTTCACGAAATTTCAGTCATATAGTTTCTGCTCCGGATTCAAGACTATTTTTTTGACGTCCACCTTCATAGGGGGAAATGATCATCATAATAGAATAGGAGAAATCAGAGCTCGTGCGGATAGATTTAAGTGTTTTGTTTTCCCGCGCGCTATTCGGGAGTGCACCGGTAAAGAGGTAGTCTGAAGGTGGTTCGATGAAACCACTGCCAGGCACATAAGTGTGAACTGCAGAGTAGTCGCTTATTTGTGGCTGCAGATCTCCTTCCAGGTACTGCAAACTGTTTGGTACATGAAATGAAAACGTCCGTACAAAAAATGGTTCAAATGGGTCTGAGCACTATGGGACTAGACATCTATGGTCATCAGTCCCCTAGAACTTAGAACTACTTAAACCTAACCAACCTAAGGACAACACACAACACCCAGCCATCACGAGGCAGAGAAAATCCCTGACCCCGCCGGAAATCGAACCCAGGAACCCGGGCGCGGGAAGCGAGAACGCTACCCTACGACCACGAGATGCGGGAACGTCCCGTACACTATATGATCAAAAGTATCCGGACACCTGGCTGAAAATGACTTACGAGATGGAGGCGCCCTCCATCGATAATGTGGAATTCAGTATGGTGTTGGTCACCCTTAGCCTTGATGACAGCTTCCACTCTCTCAGGCATACGTTCAATCAGGTGCTGGAAGGTTTGCGGGAGAATTGAGGTCGGCCTGTACGCTTTTGTGCTGTTCGTACCCGTAACGTTTCCACTTCACTATCACATTGGGAACAGTTGACCTAGGGATGTTTAGGCGTGTGGAATTCCCGCGTACAGACGTATGACACAAGTGACACCCAATCACCTGACCACGTTCGAAGTCCGTGAGTTCAATGGTTCAAATGGCTCTGAGCACTATGGAAATTAACATCTGAGGTCATCAGTCCACTAGAACTTAGAACTACTTAAACCTAAGAAACCTAAGGACATCACACACATCCATGCCCGAAGCAAGATTCGAACCTGCACCCGTAGCGGTCGCACGGTTCCAGACTGAAACGCCTAGAACCGCTTGGCCACACCGGCCGGCGAAGTCCGTGAGTTCCGCGGAGCGTCCCAGTCTAATGACTACTGAGGTCGCTGATATGGAGTACCTGGCAGTAGGTGGCAGCACAACGCATCTATAAAGTATGTTTTTGGGGGTGTCCGGATACTTTTGGTTATATAGTGTATGTTACTTTTTATCAAATTACTTAAATGACCTGTAACACTGCATGTAAGGAGATCCTCAAATTTTATCAGATACTTAATAGAAGCTCATAAGGCAATAAATTATTATCTACAATTAAATTAGGTCCAAATTATTTACAATGAGTTCACGTTTGAAAGTTAGTAAATTTAATAGAATCTCTGTCTTCGTAAAGAGTCCACACTAGTTCTTATGACTCGCAGAAAATTCCGGATTTCTCATTTTACGGAACTAAAATGTCGCTTAAAATACGGCATATAGATATATTAACAGGTTCTCACTGTCCTTGATCTTCATACGTTGCTATACTCTTATTGCAACTTCGATCAGGAGGCGTACCAAATTGAAAGGCTTCATTGACGTCGTGTGCAGTCATCGTGCAATACAATCACTGGGCAAGTACTTTTATTGTCCCTCTCACTCCGCCAAGACTCTGTTACAATTTTACCCGTGCTTCGTCGCACAATGATAAACTTCTACAATCGCGTATTTCGTGAATGGTTCCAGATATCGAACAGAGAAATTTGGCAAATGATAAGGAGTAATGGGCACGTCGCTTCGGAGTATGATTAATACTCATAACTCTTCTAGGAAACGAGATATTGAAGCAAGTGTTAGTTTTTGTGGAACAGTGTACTTTCTCCAATTGCATTCGAAGTCTCTTAAAAAGACAAGTGTCATATAACGGTTGTTAGTCTCCTCCTCTTGTTCTTCTACCTGACCTTATCGTGTATCTTCACGGGGTCGGCATATTAATCTGAATTTACCTTGTTAGTGGCAGAGGGTGGGCGGATGCCGTTCCTGTAGCCACGCCTCTCCCCCCACCCCCTCTCCTCCCCACCTACCAGCACGGGACGGAATTTATGTACCCTATCTGTCTATGTCTGTTATGCAAGTGAAATAGTGAGATCTTTTTCGAAACGCTTGTGAATTGTGTAACAGAGGCGGGAAGTGAATATCAGCCCAGTATTCACCTAGTCGGACGATGGAAACCGCCTAAAAGCAACATCCAGGCTTGTCGGCATATTAGCCATGCTCGTTATTCCGCCTGGCGGATTCAACCCTGGCTCAGCGTATCTCTCCGAATCCCGAAAGTGAAGTGCTATTGCGTGCGGCTATCCTGGTGGGTCAACATGAAGCTTGTTAATGACGGCGATAAAACTTTTCGCAAAATTTTCTGATAAGTAAGCTGAAATTTTGGGAAAAGATGGCCGAAAACCGCTGTTGCATTGCAAAAACGGCGAAGAAAATGTAGATACCTCCCAAAAAATAATTCCTTAAACATGACACAAATGTTTGAAATCGTGTTGCACAATACATTTCTGCACAGGGTCCTTTTCACAGATATCACAGTCATCAAGGTGTATCACTGCTATAAGAAATAAGGCCAAAACAGAAATAATCATTGTCGAAGTAGCCTCCGCTTTTCTTTTTCCTGCATATAAAGACGAAGTCAGGAAAGAAAATGCGTGTGAAATATTATGGGACTTAACTGCTAAGGTCATCAGTCCCAGTCAGGAAAGAGGTGCTGCTTAGCAGCGTTACACTGTAACAGCAGATTACTCACGCCTCTATTCAAAATTTTAGCATGCTTCTCAGATAATTTTTCTAAACATTTCAGTATCATCACTGCAATCGTCTCTTCAAGTGTTTTCAAATGTCGTTATAGAGGTATGTCGTGCCATTAAAAATAATTGTTTCAATATCTCGAATGATACAAGAGTTAAGAGCATTAACCAGGTCGGAAAATCTTATTCCTACGTTTGGAAGCGTTCTCGATGAAAAGGATGTAATAAGCCTCCGCGATTCAGTATATTCCGTAGTCTATTGAGCAGCGCATAACGGCGTAATATACTTCACCTTCTCAGTGTCATTAACACTCAACCAGTAGCAGAACATACACTCCTGGAAATTGAAATAAGAACACCGTGAATTCATTGTCCCAGGAAGGGGAAACTTTATTGACACATTCCTGGGGTCAGATACATCACATGATCACACTGACAGAACCACAGGCACATAGACACAGGCAACAGAGCATGCACAATGTCGGCACTAGTACAGTGTGTATCCACCTTTCGCAGCAATGCAGGCTGCTATTCTCCCATGGAGACGATCGTAGAGATGCTGGATGTAGTCCTGTGGAACGGCTTGCCATGCCATTTCCACCTGGCACCTCAGTTGGACCAGCGTTCGAGCTGGACGTGCAGACAACGTGAGACGACGCTTCATCCAGTCCCAGACATGCTCAATGTGGGACAGATCCGGAGATCTTGCTGGCCAGGGTAGTTGACTTACACCTTCTAGAGCACGTTGGGTGGCACGGGATACATGCGGACGTGCATTGCCGGTCTAGGAATGGTAGAACGATGGGTTCGATGACGGTTTGGATGTACCGTGCACTATTCAGTGTCCCCTCGACGATCACCAGAGGTGTACGGCCAGTGTAGGAGATCGCTCCCCACACCATGATGCCGGGTGTTGGCCCTGTGTGCCTCGGTCGTATGCAGTCCTGATTGTGGCGCTCACCTGCACGGCGCCAAACACGCATACGACCATCATTGGCACCAAGGCAGAAGCGACTGTCATCGCTGAAGACGACACGTCTCCATTCGTCCCTCCATTCACGCCTGTCGCGACACCACTGGAGGCGGGCTGCACGATGTTGGGGCGTGAGCGGAAGACGGCCTCACGGTGTGCGGGACCGTAGCCCAGCTTCATGGAGACGGTTGCGAATGGTCCTCGCCGATATCCCAGGAGCAACAGTGTCCCTAATTTGCTGGGAAGTGGCGGTGCGGTCCCCTACGGCACTGCGTAGGATCCTACGGTCTTGGCGTGCATCAGTGAGTCGCTGCGGTCCGGTCCCAGGTCGACGGGCACGTGCACCTTCTGCCGACCACTGGCGACAACATCGATGTACTGTGGAGACCTCACGCCCCACGTGTTGAGCAATTCGGCGGTACGTCCACCCGGCCTCCCGCATGCCCACTATACGCCCTCGCTCAAAGTCCGTCAACTGCACATACGGTTCACGTCCACGCTGTCGCGGCATGCTACCAGTGTTAAAGACTGCGATGGAGCTCCGTATGGCACGGCAAACTGGCTGACACTGACGGCGGCGGTGCACAAATGCTGCGCAGCTAGCGCCATTCGACGGCCAACACCGCGGTTCCTGGTGTGTCCGCTGTGCCGTGCGTGTGATCATTGCTTGTACAGCCCTCTCGCAGTGTCCGGAGCAAGTATGGTGGGTCTGACACACCGGTGTCAATGTGTTCTTTTTTCCATTTCCAGGAGTGTATTTAGACAATTACTACCACCGATGCAACTATCTCGCTGCATTGTCTGATATGAATTGTGATCTCACACGTAAGAAGCACGACTGTGGAGCTCAGCAGTGAAGTTGAAACTTTCATGCAGATAATATTTGTCATTGTGGCATGGAGCAACAGCGAGTGGTCAGAATGTAGTACGCGCAAACAAAGTTGACACTCGCCGCGGTGGCTGATGGGAGCGACTGCAAAGGCATTTCCCATTTACAGCCGCTCCCATCAGCCAGAGCGCCGAGTGTCAACTTTGCGCGATTAATACGTAGTATACAATCTCATTTCACACTACAGTTTATTGTCAACCGATTGCGGATGGTAAGCATCCTTTACCAAGTTCCAAAAAGTAAAGAAGCTACCACCCCGTCACAGTGGCGGTAGCTTTATTATTATTTGAAACTTGATAATGAATATTTGCCATCTTCAAGCAGTCGTAAATAAATGTTTGGAGGAGTAGGAGATTAGTGTTTAACGTCGCGACGGCAACGGGGTCATTAGAGGCTGAGTATAAGCCGCCCTTTCCAAGCAATCATCCCGGCATTTGTCTGAAGCGATTTAGCGATAAATTTTAATGTTCCAGCGAGACTGCATTCTACGTAGTATACTCTGATGTAGGTTCACGGCTGGCGACGGTAGTTTACACTGTACAACATCGCTCGGGCGTCTTTAGTAGTGCATATCCTCGACATGTAGAGATGAGAGAGAACTACCCACCTGGTACTGAAGCCATCGTTCTGTCATACGCCTGCAAACAAACGTATAGGCAAATTTTAATAATCAGTACCAGGTCTCCAACGAGTAGCATGTCGTAGCACCGCTCGGCTTCTTTCCAATAAATGTTCTGCTACCGAAGTAACCTCGAAAATACGTCAATGTTCGTTAGTTTTCAGTTTCTGCGCAGTTCCTGATTAATATTTTAAAAAATCTTCCGTGCCATCACTCTACCGTAGTTACCAACGCACCCCGCAGTAGTTGTATCACACTAAGTAGTTAAAAAAAATCTACAAATTACATGTATGTGAAATAGAATGTGTTACAGTTATAAGAAAAATTCAGCATGTGGATTTAACAGAGAGATTCCTTAGATACTAGCGGCACATGAATGTCCGTAACCGAATTTCATTTGTGCATATTTTTATGCATTTGGTAAGTCTGTAATAACATGTACGACAGGTATCATACAGAATATCGATGGCGTTGACGGGTTTTTTACTTCTTAGGATGGGGAAAGCAAAGCAGGAAATAGCCCGTAAATCGTGGTGTAGTTTAGTGCACGTTATGAGAATTGAGTGGATGAGTGGAACATAGGTATGTTTACAATAGAATGATTAAAGCAATTGCACTCTCATTTTTGTGTTATTATTGTTAACAAACAAAAATATATGTACATAACTCGAATCTGGCCTTGCACCTTCAGTCTTCGAACCCGCACTCTACCCAGTGTACTAACTGGATAGCAGTGTCATAACTTCTTGACTGAATGCCATTGCAGATGAGATTACAGTGTTACCATACTGTCATTTTTGACGTCAATTTTGCACCGACAATAAGCACAGGATGAAACTTTGTTACAGGCATTTTTATGTTGCTAGAATCCAAGGAGTTTTGGTGTGAAGTCTGAGTGCGTAAATTTTTCTTCAGCGGCTATATTTATTAAATATTGCGTGATAATATCTTCAAATTTCTGAGCTATTATTATATTCGAGGAAAAAACCTCTGGTCTTAGGAAATCTCAAGTAATAATGATAATGTATACGGATATCTACGAGAATGTTCCTGTTTAGCTGTGTTTTAAATAATTGTTCCTCAATCCTTACCTTCAGTCCGGAACCGCGCTGCTGCTACGGTCGCAGGTTCGAATCTTCCCTCGGGCATGTATGTGTGTGATGTCCTTAGGTTAGTTAGGTTTAAGTAGTCCTAAGTCTGATGACCTCAGATGTTCAGTCCCATAGTGCTTAGAGCCATTCGAACCATATTTAACCCTTGCATTTTATTGTATGTTAACCGGGGACCTAGAAACGACAGGGAGGTTCCGTCCCCGCCGCAGCCTTGGTCCACAAGTCCACGACGACTACCGCAGTCCACTTCACCCCTCCGCCGCCCCACACCTAACCCCCGGTTCGGCCCCCGGTGGACTGCACCCCTCCCCCCCCCCCACCCCACCCCGAGTGTACCCCTATGTTTGCGTGGTAGAGTAATGGTGGTGTACGCGTACGTGGAGAACTTCTTTGAGCAGTAATCGCCGACATAGTGTAACTGAGGCGGAATATGGGGAACCAGCCCGCATTCGCCAAGGCAGATGGAAAACCGCCTAAAAACCATCGACAGACTGGCCGGTTCACCGGACCTCGACGCAAGTCCGCCGGGCGGATTCGTACCGGGGTCCAGGCGCTCCTTCCCGCCCGGAAAGCCGTGCGTTCGGCCGCATGGCCAACCGGACGGGCTTTTTAACCCTTACTCAGAAATGATTTAGTTAAATTGGTTCAGAAAAATGGACATTGGATATATTAGTCAATATCTGTTGTTAGTCCACATTTCAAAGCATTAAGGTAGGCGATGCTTGTTACTATGCCTGGCATTTAATGATTCTTGTTTCAGATTAATGTGCACGTGCTCTTTCAATACGGACTTTTTTAAAAGGACTGTAACCAAGATTGCTACATTATCGTTATCCCCTGTGAGATAATGGAGCTTGAGTTAGGAAGTAAGTTTTTTAATTAGAAACAGTCTTGGTTGAAGCTTGTTATTTTGTTAATAACGCGTTTCGCCTGCGTGGGCCATCTTCAGATTATATTAAATTTTTCCTTTAACAACACATTAAAAACAATAAAACGTCTCTGTGTAGACTGAAGCAAGCTTCGAATCAGGTTGACAGAAATCTTAATAAAGTCGTCGTAGCTTCAGACCTCTGCGGGTTCATTTGATTCGACGCTGCTTAAATCTAGCACAGAGGCGTTTTATGGTTTTTTGACAAGGAAAACGTCTCGGCGGGTCAATCTGATTCAATGAGTGCTTCACCGTTGCACAGAGCCGTTTTATTGTTTTTAATATGTCGTTAAAGGAAAGTTTAAGATAATCTGAAGATGTCCCACGAAAACGAAAGGTGTAGTTAGTAAAAGAACGAACTGCAATCAAGACAGTTTTTAATTCAAATGGGCTGCCTGTGTGGCCGAGCGGTTCTAGGCGCTTCAATCTGGAACCGCGCGACCGATACGGTCGCAGGTTCGAATCCTGCCTCGGTCGTGGATGTTTTCGATGTCCTCAGGTTAGTTAGGTTTAAGTAGTTCTAACTTCAAGGGGACTGATGACCTCAGATGTTAAGTCCAATAGTGCTCAGAGCCATTTGAACCATTAAATTCAAATATTCAGAAATGTGTGTGAAATCGTATGGGACTTGACTGCTAAGGTCTTCAGTCCCTAAGCTTACACACTACTTAACCTAAATTATCCAAAGGACAAACACACACACCCATGCCCGTGGGAGGACTCGTACCTCCGCCGGGAACAGCCGCACAGTCCTGACTGCAGCGCCCAGACCGCTCGGCTAATACCGCGCGGCTTCAAATATTCTACATAAGGTCGCTGTACCAGACGACCTAACGAAGTGGAAGAAATTTTGCAAGTGAACAAGTAAGATCTCGTAGAACAATCAGCACAGCTGCGCCTTCATTTGTAAGTAGTAAAACGCCAGTATTAATTTCCCAGTCGATTCTAAGAACAGGGATGGAACAGCACGGTGTGAGAAGCTCGGTGTACGACTGAGCTTGGATGCTGCTTCCCAGGCGCAGTCCGTAGAAAGGCGGCGGAAACTGGGAGGGGAGCGGGCCGAGCAAGACGTCCTCGCAGAAGGCCGTCCCGTGACACGGCCACTCATGCGCGAGGCCGGCCTCGTTATTTTTGGTTTTTCCACTAATAAACATGTGTCGAATGCGTTCAGCGCACGCGAACGCGGACGCGCTCGCGCCGGCAGCGGGGCTTCGCTCTGCTGCTGTCTAGGCCCTAGGCGATCTCTTCGTTTGCTATCGAAATCACTTTTTTGTCCACCTAAAATTCTCGACAGTAATAAAAAGCAAACATAATGGGCTGAGAGACATGATAGCATTCGCTTCTCCACTCCATTACTATCTCACACCGTACCGAATTTCCGAGAGCCTGGAGTAATCGTTGGGACAATACCGAAAAGGAAGGGCTCTGGCACATTCGTGAATTATGCAGGGCTTTAAGAAATGAACACTGATTCTCTCGTATGAACATAGTCACGATATTTAGCGACAAAATTTTCAGAAAAGGGTAAAGCTGTAAAGAAATAAATTGAAAAACTATAATAATTCGATGAAGGGAAGATCCACAGCCTTTGTAAAATTCTTGAACGTAAGGAATGTCACTTACGGCTGTCAATATATTTAGTAGTTGCGATTGTAGTTTCGACGATTTGACATTTACAAGCATATACATCCAATGCTGTGGAACGCTCTAGCAATGTGAGAAACGAATAGCCGTACCTATTTCAATTCGGCAGAAACAACTGTTCCAGACGGAAAAAAGAACAGACTGAAATTTGTCTTGAAGCAATTGAAGATACAAGTTTCAGACGTCTTAATGTTCTTTCGTGAGTTATAATTGTTTCTGTTGCCACGAAATGGGATCTCTAAAAGTTGCTCGTTTGTAATATTGCTTATGTAAGCCAGAGCTTTCAATATCTGTGTTTTAAAATGAGAAACCATGAAAATAGCAATCGAAACTAATAAATACACTGACAGCCATAAGCGTAATGTATAACGTCAAAAATAAAACATAAAACCATGAAATGCCAGAACGTAATACGTATTAACGTTTTAGAAGAACTCGTGGAGAAATAAGATGTTCGTAAATAACAGCATATTTTTTACTTTTGCTAAGTAGAGGTGTCAAGAGTTCGATGTTTGTGCTTTAGCTGCTCTCGTGATCACCACTGCAGCGTGGTAATGGTTCCGTATTTCGTGTCTGCTACCTAAAAACGGCAAACTAAATTTACACAAATATTTCAATTCAGTTGTTTAGCAGCAGCATGTGCGGAAATAAAACGCCTGTGTGCATGATCAAAGAGAGGAAGCTGTTGACGGTTGCACAGTGGTTACATCTACAAAGTTTACAGAATTTGTGAAAATTAACACAGAAAGATATTGGGCATCCACAACTACGCAGAGAGCGTTTTAATGATGTTTCTACAATGATTCGGTAGTGAAAAAAACGGAAGGTAGTTTCTGTACATTTGAGTTCCTAATACGCCATAAGCAACAGATTGATGGAATTTTCAAGCACCTTAGCACACTGGGCAAGCAAATGGCGTCAACAAAATTAAAAGTTGACCACTTAGTTAAACAGAATTTGTTTGACTAACACAGAGAAACTGTGTTTCCAAAGACCTACGGAGCACATAACTACGTAGGCTTCCGTGGCCGATGTCTTGAAGATAAAAATTCTTCTGCTTCATACCGCGTCATTGCATAAAATACTATAATTATAAAATTAAAACCAACGTTTCGACCGTATTACAACGGCCTTCCTCATGGCACAACTGGTTTTGCTGGAGGAAAGGTGGCACTATTTATTGCAGACGATCGGTGCCAATAGCCACATTTTTGAAACTTTATTGCCCCAGAATATAACAGGCTAGTCATGACACCGATCGTCTGCAATAATCAGAGCCACATTCCCTATACAAAACCAGTCTTGCCCTGCGGAAGGCCGTCGTGATACGGTCGAAATGTTCGTTTTAAGTTTATAATTAAAGTATTTGATTCAACGACGCGGTACAGCACCCAGAAGAATTTTAACCTTCACCTAAGGAGCAGGTGGCCAAATGAAAGGAAGATAGACAACTTAACTACACATCCGACAGAGACAAATACAGTCTTGTAGAAATCATGGCCCAATGCAGACCATGTTTAGGAACTGCCTCTAGTAATGTTTATTTTATTGATTAATTCAGACTAAAAGTAAAAATGACAATATACACGGTTATTCAGATCATCAGTCAGAGTTTCTTTACTTAGAAAACCTACAACTGAACTGAAATTATCAATCAAACCAACGTTAGTGCAGTTGTAAGACGCAACAAAGAAAAAGTCATGGGAATGTGTGTATGTGCGTATACACAGAATATACATTAAGCTGCGTGGCTAGAGGGCGTTGGCTGCGATACCACGCATGTACTACCCGAAAGAGAATTGGGCGCTGAACTGAACTAAAACGCCTGTGTTACATCGTTATTCACAGCGCACTAAAAAGGATATTCCTTCGTAGCGGCGAGGTATTTCTGAAAGGGCAGTTCACAATTGTTGCTGAAAACGCCATCGATAAAAAGTTTATTTCGCGTCTCGTGCTAGCAGTAATTCCATTTCTAATAAGTAGATAAAGCGCTAAAGGTAAGAAGCTGTGCAATAACAACGCATCAGGCTCAATCAGAACAATATTAATGAATTAAACTCTAAAAGGAAGGCTATGTAAACGTGGAATGTTCTTAAAGGCTAAATCATCAAAAGTGGTCACTTATCTTCAGAAGACTGAAAATAATCCAATTGAACAAAAAGAAATTATCTTTTGCGACGTAGCATTTTCCAAACATGTATACTGCTGATATTTTCCCATCTCGCAAGCCATACGGGAACGACTATATAATACTGTCATGAACAGGTACCACAAAATAAAACAAAGGTTCTTCATATTTCATGATACGATAATCGTTGCCTAATTAGTATATAGAGTTTTATGTAAGACTGGCACAGTGTAAAATCAGAACTAGTTGCACAAACAACGAATCACATTCAGTGTTGGTAACAAATCAAGAGAAGAATTCATTGAAAACAAAATTTGAACGTTCGCCTAGGAACTTACCTTTACAAAATGTGGCGCAGGGTGTGACACGTAGATTCTAGATCGACAGTCTAATACCGTCATAGTTTTTCGTATTGTGGTTGTTTCAGTTCCTTTGCCGCTGTCGGTGAATGACTTCTAATGATGACATGAAGCAAGTTGCAACGAATTAATGCGTTTAAATGCAGTAAAAAGATAAGAGAAGTGATAGGAATATGTCTTAGCTGGGCTGGCAGGACGTTGAAAAAGACTGCATGTAATTTTGTCATGATCTAAACATAATGTTATAGTCTCCTGCGTTCGCCAGGGACGATATCATTTGTTACTAGACCACCTAGGTTCATTACATATACCTTTGTTATGGTACAAACAGAATTTTGCATACAACTTTATTCTCCAGAGACACTGACTGTGCCAATTATGTGACGTAATCTGAGAGAAAAAAATGACTGGCAAAACTTTTATCATGTGGAGTAAAACGGAATAGTCGACAGTCAAACGTAATAATTTACAAGAGCGGCAAAGCACACAACGCACATACAACCGCATCAAAATTTTTGGGCATGGATTTTCATCGGCATATCTCTATACATTTTTTTAGGATCAGTGTTCTACTCCTACTAAAATATTATTCGCAGGTACACACCTGGGGCATATACGGTGAGTCACAGAAGGCGCAAGCAAAGGGGCGTGTACGTCTCTGTATGGTCAATGTTCATTAAGTTTTTAATATACTGGTGCAATTGAGTCTTTTTTTAATGGAACTTCATATTTTTAATGTTACTGGAGAGCATTTGGAAACTGAATACAATAGTAGAAAGATATGTGCGCTGATCATGGGAACGTCATGTAATCCCGGAAGATGGAAGTATGGTACTTTAAAAAGATTCATTATTGTGTGTGCGCTATTCTAAATGCCATATTCACGACTTCCGGAGTGAAATAACGTCGCGATGATACCGACGACTAATTGCACGCCGAACAAAATATTATTTTGTGTATATATACCTGTAAGAACCGAAACTTAATGACAACTGGCTCGAAAGCTGACTGATAGGAAAAAATTTTCGAAATATATTATAAAGCTACTGACGATAGTCGTAATATAAATTACCCGCTATCTTGTGAAAATATCAAAAGCTCGTATGACGCCCTATGTAATATAGAAAGCTCTAAATGACGGTTCTAGAAGGCCGCAAAGTAATGCTGTGAAGAAATGGGTGGTGCTGGACTGACCTGCGATCTTGTGCTCGCGCAGGCGGCGCCAGAGCTGCTCGGCCTTGCGCAGCGGCCAGCCCTCCACCTTGGCGCTGAAGCTGCGGAAGAACTTGTAGTCCCTGAAGTGCGACATGGTGGCCGGCCGCCGGCCGATTGCGGCCCCAGCGCCGCGACGCTTCCGACGCCGGGACGCCGCCGCGTGCGCGCGCACACTTGTTGGCTTCGCGCCGTCGCCGCCGCCCCCGCCACCGCCCCCGACAACAAGTGTCCGCTCCCCACCACCACCCTCACCCTCTCGTTATTTATTACAGCGAAGAGGGGCGGTAGATCGGTCCTCCCTATGCGACGTGTGTAACGACGCTTCACGAGTCAAAGCTGAGCGCCAAATGGACGGCGCCATAGTATCCGACACGCGGAAAGCTTAAAAACCACTTCATTTTCCCTAAGGGCCGTTAGGAAGCAGGAAGATCAAAGTTTAACGTACCGTGGATGCGCCTTTATCGCGCGTTACTCCGCCTGCAATCTTGAAACTCGTGTTATGGCTTGGACTACACGGGTATCATTACGACACTTGACAAAAGAAAGTACCATTGTTGCATGATGGTTAGGTAAAATGAGATCAAGAGCAACTAATGTAGTAAGCGCTGGGACCTTCTTTGCACCTTCATCGACGGTACATTCCTACAAATTCTTAGTAATGTAAAAATTATGTAAACCATCTGGAAAAATAGCATAAAATAAGCACATTGGATACAGATTAGTTACATTCGGTTCCACCGTCGCAACTTTGTTGAGCACGTTACACATGTACACATCATAAAACTTTTTTCCGTACATACATCTCAATAACGTAATGTCAGTTATGACGATACGAATATAAAGAAAACGCAATCCCCAGTCTTCGAACGGCGAAAATCTTCGACCCTGCCGGGAATAGAACCTGGGCCCCTTTGCTTTGCAATCCGCCGCGCTCAGGCAGACAGTTCGAAACTTCGAGAGGAATTCAGGCTCGCGGCTGCTCCTGTGCCAGAAGGAAGTCAAACCGTTCCCACGTGATGCCGAAAGGGTTGAGTAATTGCCTGGTGCTAGAGCAGCCGATAGGCTGATTCGGTGCCGAAATTTCTGTTTGTCGAACTGGGGTCTTAGGGGAGCCCTTAGCCGTTTTATTCACGTACATGTTAATGTTACGAGGCGTGTTTTTTTAAGTAGGTACCGTTTTCGAATTTAAAAAAAGACGTGTTAAGATATCTCAATAATTTTATTTTTACATGAAAGCCTGTACCTTAATCTACTCACTGACGCCATTAGAGTCTGATTCTTCCTTGTTTACGTTGTGCACTGAGTGTTTAAAATGGATCCGATAATCGTGAGTCCTGCCGACTGTGAAGTACGGGCTGTTATAAGATTTCTTAGTGCTAAAGGCCTAAAAGCGATCGATATTCATCGTGAGATCTGTGTAGTTTACGGAGAAAAAATTATGAGTGATGGAATGGTAAGAAAGTGGGTGAGAGCATTTAAAGATAGCCCCACAAATGTGCATGATGAACAACGAAGTGGGCGTCCTTCAGTCGTTAATGAAAGTTTGGTGCAGGAAGTGGACAATAAGGTGAGAGAAAACAGACACCTTAGGATTTCCTCCTTGCGGGATGACGTTCCTAATATTTCTCCTAGTGTTTTGAATGGCACTGTGACCGAGCACTTGAATTATCGAAAACTGTGCGCACGTTGGGCACATAAAATATTGATGGATGTGCACAAAACCAAACGTTTAGACAGTGCATTGACTTTCCTTGAGTGGTACCATAACGACGGCGATGATATCTTAAGTCAAATTGTTACGGGCGATGAAACATTGGTGGCCTACGCCACACCAAAATCAAAGCAACAGTCCATGGAAATTGAGCAAATGTATCGTTTCGCTGCAAGACAATGCCCATCTGCATGTGGCGAATCAGACCAAAGATCTCATCTCATATTTTCGATGGGAAACTCTAGATCATCCTCCGTACAGCCCCGAGCTTGCACCCAGTGACTACCATCTGTTTATGCATTTGAAGAAACACCTGGGCGGTCAGCGTCTTCAAGACGATGACGAAGTCAAAACAGTGGTGATGTAGTGGTTAACAAGTCAGGCGGCAGACTTCTATGAGGAGGGTATTCAAAAACTGGTACAAAGTTATGATAAATGCCTCAATATTGACGGAAATTATGTAGAAAAGTAGATTAAGGTACAGGCTGTCATGTAAAAATAAAATTATTGAGATATCGTAGCACGTCTTTTTTTAAATTTCAAAAAGGTACTTACTTAAAAAACTCGCCTCGGATATTCACGCGTCATAACGCCACAGAAGGGCGGTAAACAGGAGGGCTAAAAAAAACAATAAGTACAGTTTCCTGCTTCTCATCACATTCAAATTCCGTCGAATGGTTTTGAACGGTCTCCATTGGTTCCAATCTGTACACGAGAGCAATAATTTTAGTCGCACTGCACTCGAAGGGAGAGCCACCACGCTCAACGGCAAAGCAGTCAAAGGTTGTCAAGTACTTTTTCCTGTTGATCATCTCACTGCGGACTGTCGTTTTCAACTGCGAAATGTGTGGGAATCAAAGCCCCACAGGAAGGGGTAGTTTCATTGACGCCATTTATGTCACACTCTGAGGCCTTGTGTCGATTCTGAGCTCCGGTGCGTCTCGAATGTTTTCCTCGGCTACCCGTAAGAAAACCGCCTGATTTCATCGCTGGGGGTCGCGGTTCTTACCTCCATCGCATAGGCGTCAAAAGAAGTGATGAAACATGGGTAAGAGGGGCTGTGACAAATCTTCTCTTTGCGTAACGAGTCACGGTGGTGTTGGATGAGTTGTGATGAAATTTGGTGCCAATGTGACACGATTTACCCACGCTACACGTCACATGAATTTCCAAACTCTGGCCTTTTTTTCGTGTGTGTCGACACCTTGTGGTTTTTAACGGGTCGTCGACCCCGAGGGCGACGTCGCAGGGCGCCACGCTTTTGTACCATTACAGAGGAAAGTAGTGGGCACCTTTGAACCAAATTTCAAACTTAGGCGTCGCAATGTGAACAATTCTGTGGTTTTGAAGAAGTAATCCGTGGGTGGTAGTGGTGGTTAGTGTTTTAACGTCCCGTCGACAACGAGGTCATTAGAGACGGAGCGCAAGCTCGGGTTAGGGAAGGATTGGGAAGGAAATCGGCCGTGCGCTTTCAAAGTAACCATCCCGGCATTTGCCTGAAACGATTTAGGGAAATCATGGAAAACCTAAATCAGGATGGCCGGAGACGGGATTGAACCGTCGTCCTCCCGAATGCGAGTCCAGTGTGCTAACCACGGCGCCACCTCGCTCGGTAAGAAGTAATCCGTTAATTCAGTTGCGCAGTGTAGAAGGATAACACTTTGTCAACGAGAATGGTGGAGTAACACAATGGTTGAGTCGGTAAACTGAATGAGCACCAACACACAACCAGGGAACCACTTGCGATCTGAAGTACACCCTCCACACTCTGTGAGTTAACCCTTTATTTACAATCGGGATGTATGTGTCGCTCAGTAGGTTATCCTACAACAGGTTTGAGTTTGATGCATGTTATTACTAAGTATCATTGTCTCATTCTTACGAAAGACTGGCAATGGTTTACGCAAGTATTGTAATTACAGGTTGCACCTATAGGTTGTGCTGTCCTGTAGTTACATTGTTACTCCTCGTCCTCACCCCTTCAGGTAGGCAAACCAGTTACCACATTCGCAAAGCGGGTTGCCTTCGCGATTGTCCTGACATATCGTGTCAACGAATTGTACGCAATAATTGACGCTTGCCACATAACAAACGAAGTCCATATTGAGCACCTATAGTGTGAGTTACAAACTTGCAGATATGCTCTATCTTTTGATGGACGGAGCACGTAGTTGTGAATAACCCTGTATGTCCAGTTCCCCCTCTCTCGTTGGAAATGAAGCAGTGAGAAATACTCTTTTCACATAGTTATTTATGAATACAGAAATTAGTTAAAATAATAGTACCTTTATATCTTCGAAAAAGAAATTTGTTGTCAAAGGGCTGAGTGAAAAGTTGGGGCGTGAGACCTTGCAACATTTGAAAAGACACGAAATTGCGATTCATCGGACCACGTTACCTATCTACAATCAGGTACTGTCCTGTTTCTGAATTGTTTGGCACACCGGAGACGGAATGCTTTATGTGCCGCTGTCAGCAATGACATTTTCGGAGGCACCAACTCCAGCTGTCCACTGACTATCGTTCCCTTCGCAATTTTTGACCGGAATCTGGTTGAGATGGACGGGCATTCACCGACAGCAGCAACTCCTGTAATATTTCAAACCTTTTGAGTTTGATAAGGCGTGGCACTCGTGACCTGTAGGTTAGGCTCTTTCCATGAGATCTGTACTTATGCCATGTTACGACATAAACGTAGGACGGTTCTTGTTGATGCGTCAGCAAAACGGGCAAATTCAGTGACGGTGTTGTCATGGGCACGGTGAAAGAGAGTAATTCCTTTCTGCTGTTCTGTCACGTCTCCACGTCGAAACACCTTACACCCCTAATTACATACAACAGCCTGCTACCATTTCTGTACCATCCGCAGTGCCCTAAGCGACCAGTGTAGTCTTCAAAGGCTGTGAAAATCCTAACAAACATATGAACATCTGCATCTAGATAAATACTTCGCAAGCCGCTGCATGGTGTGTAGCGGAGGGTACCCTGTACCACTACTAGTCATTCCCTTTCCTGTTCTAATCCCAAATGAAGCCAGGGTAAAACGATTGTCTATATGCCTCCGTATCAGCCGATATTCCTCGTAGCTTATCATTGTATTCCGTACCCGCAGTGTACGCGGTCTGCACGTCCAGCACGAACGCTGGTCCAACTGAGGTGCCAGGTGGAAATGGCATGGTAAGCCGTTCCACAGGACTACATCCAACATCTCTACGATCGTCTCCATGGGAGAATAGCAGCCTGCATTGCTGCGAAAGGTGGATATACACTGTACTAGTGCCGACATTGTGCATGCTCTGTTGCCTGTGTCTATGTGCCTGTGGTTCTGTCAGTGTGATCATGTGATGTATCTGACCCCAGGAATGTGCCAATAAAGTTTCCCCTTCCTGGGACAATGAATTCACGGTGTTCTTATTTCAATTTCCAGGAGTGTATGCTCAGTCTCAAGAGTGTTTATTACATTCGAACTAAGAATATGTTCAACGACTCTGCAGCAAACAGAAGTTCAGTTGCTTCTCTACGCCAGGGACGCTTATTACTGCATCGTCAATATGGGACTCTGTGCGATGGTCAAACGACACTAGTTTGTACGATTCTCCTGCGTGAACGACTTCTTGAATCTGAAATTTCCGTTTTCGTTTTACTACGCTGCTGGCCTTTAAATTTTCTACACTAGGAAGGTGACGTGCAACAAATGCAAAATTTAACCGACAGGAAGAATATGCTCTGATATGCAAATGATTAGCTTTTCATAGCATTCACACAAGATTAACGCCGGTGGCGACACCTACAACGTGTTGATGTGAGGAAACTTTCCTACCGATTTCTCATACAAAAACAGCAGTTGACCGGCGTTACCTGATGAAACGTTGTTGTGATGCCTCGTGTAAGGAGGAGAAATGCGTACCATCACGTTTCCGACTTTGATAAAAGTCGGATTGTAGTCTATCGCTATTGCGATTTATCGTATCGCGACATTGCTGCTCGCGTTGGTCGAGATGACTGTTAGCAGAATATGGAATCGGTAAGTTCAGGAGGGTAATACGGAACGCCGTGCTGGATCCCAACGGCCTCGTATCTCTAGCATGGCTGTAACCCTGACAGCAACGCCACCATGTTGAATAATGCTTTTTGTGCAGCTACAGCACGGCAAGTTACGACTCAAACTGTGCGCAATAGGCTGCATGATGCGCAACTTCACTCCCGACGTCCATGGCCAAGTCCATCTTCGCAACCACGCACCATGCAGCGCGGTACAGATGAGCCCAACAACATGCCGGATGGACCGCTCGGGATTGGCATTGGCATCACGTTCTCTTTACCGCTGAGTGTCGCGTATGACTTCAACCAGTCAGTCGTCGGAGATGTGTTTGGAGGCAACCCGGTCAGGCTGAACGCCTTAGACACACTGTCCAGCGAGGGCAGGGCAACAAGCTGGCGTTTCCCTGCTGTTTTGGGCTGGCATTGTGTGGGGCCAACGTACGCCGTTGGTAGTCATGGAAGGCGCCGTAACGGCTGCACGATACGTGAATGCCTTCCTCCGACTGATAGTGCAGCCATATCGGCAGCATATTGGCGAGGCCATTGTCTTCATGGACGACAGTTCGGATCCCCATCGTACACATCTTGTGAATGACTTCCTTCTGGCCGACCGGAGTCAGGAACCGCGTGACCACTATAGTCACAGGTTGGAATCCTGCCTCGGGCCTGGATGTGTGTGATGTCCTTAGGTTAGTTAGGTTTAAGTAGTTCTAAGTTCTAGGGAACTGATGACCTCAGATGTTAAGTGCCATAGTACTCAGAGCCATTTGAACCATTTGAAATTCCTTCTCGGTAACGACATCGCTCGAATAGAGTGGCCAGCATGTCTTCTAGACATGAACCATATCGAACATGCCTGGGACAAATTGAAAAGGGCTGTTTATGGTCGACGTTACCCACCAACCACTCTGAGGGATCTACGTCGAATCGCCGTTGAGGAGTGGGACAATCTAGACCAACAGTGCCTTGATGAACTTGTGGATAGTATGCCACGACGAATACAGGCATGCATCAATGCAAGAGGACGTCCTACCGGGTATTAGAAGTACCGGTGTGTACAGCAAACTGGACCACCACCTCTGAAGGTCTTGCTGTATGGTGGGACAACATACAATGTGTGGTTTTCATGAGCAATAAAAATGGCGATAATGATGTTTATGTTGATCTCTATTCCAGTATTCTGTACAGGTTCCGGATTTCTCGGAACCGAAGTGATGCAAAACTTTTATTGATGTGTGTGTTTTACTCGATGACTTTCCATCAGTTACTACCTTCCTGACAGTACATCACGAAGGCAGTGGCACAACTGTGACGATAATTTGTTGGCATTCTATTTGGTTAGAATTCATTTGCGAGAAACGCTGTAAAAAGCCTTACGGATAACAACTGGCAGAAAAAGAAATTAAATATAAAATTGTTGCTCCTATACACAAATTAAGAGTATGGAAATAACATCCAGTGAGATAGCATCCGGGTGTAAATAGCAATTGCAAGCCGTTCTTGAGGCTGTTGACGCCTATGTTCCCTGGAAACAGCACAAAAAGAAGGAAAATTATGGTTGTCAAAGGTTGCTACCCTCAGAGGACAAGCACAGACTGAGGAAGAATTGAGGGGGAGGGGGGGGCGGTTAATGGGCCGTACCCTTTCACAGAAGACATCACATCCATAACCGACTTAAGGACACATGAAAAAGGTATGTCTGGAGGTCGGAGGGGTATTTGAACCCCCGTCGCCCCAAATATGGATCCTGTGTCTCATCACAACGTCCATCGTTGAGGAAAAAGGAGAAGAAGAAGAAGACAGCTCAAAAAAGTTATAAAGGAAAGCTATTACTTCACAAAGTGAGGTAAAATGGGTGCCATAAATCCTCACTATTTTCCACAATATGATTAACAAAACGAAAGTTACGTAGCTAACAAGCACGTAACTAAGGTTTCTTTAGATGACTGAAACCATAGTAGAGCAATCTAGAGACAGCTATGACACAGGCACAGAAAGAAAGCAAAGTATCCAAAAAATCGTTTCCATTCCACCAAATGTGGATCGTACGAAGTTGCGTAACTAATTTGCTCTATATCTTCATGGATTTAAGGGCGTCATCCATCAGGAATAGTCTCGGACTATCACTAATTAACAGTTTTGTAATTGCTTGAAATGTTCTCGAGCATTGGGTCGGATAGTGGACTGCACAGAGTATCTGCGAGACTAGAAACAATAAATATAGCCAACTGAACTTCAACAGATGCATCATGCGTGATACCGAGAACCAGTGACAGAACTGTTCAGTCTCTTTGTCAAACAGCAAATATAGCAGCATATTCTTCAGCAGAGAAATTACACTTGCAGACCGGTTTTTTTTTTTAAATCAGCTAACAAAAGGAGTGGGCACTGTGTAAATAAGGAGGACAGTAGGTATTGTGTGCTCAAAAAAATTACATCTCCGTCTGCCAGAATGGAGCACACTTACCTGTGGAACTGCGGCGACTGATGGCAGGCCGCAAGTGACTACAAAATGTTCAAATGGTTCTGAGCACCATGGGACTTAACTTATGAGGTCATCAGTCTCCTAGAACTTAGAACTACTTAAACCTAACTAACCTAAGGACATGACACACATCCATGCCCGAGGCAGGATGCGAACCTGCTACCGTAGCGGTCGCTCGGTTCCAGACTGTAGCGCCTAGAACCGCTCGGCCAGGCACAGGTGACTTCATCTCAATCGGTTTCTCTGCTGGTGCGGACTGATGGTGGATCTCTAGGACGATCTTTCCGTCTTAATGAAACAGAAACTTATTTGCGCCAAGATGGGAGCAGCGAACTAAATTGAAACATTACCAAGTTTTCTGGTTTTCCCTTCGTTTTAACGACAATCTGAGTTGCAGAAGAGAGAGTTTTAAGATCGAAACAAGAATACCTTGTTATTCTGAGAAATAATTCCACTTTTACGATAAAATTTAAAGGCTTTTCTCCCAACAGATTCATAATCTTTCTTGATGCAGAATACGCTTATTTAAAAAAGATTTTTTTTCTTCGACAGTCAAGATTATATCGTAGTAATTAACACAGACGTTTATGAGACATGAAAAACTTGGAATAACTTTCCTCTCTTTTCTTACGCATATTCCTTTGCAGAAGCTTGTAACAGGAAAGCGTTACCGTGGGAAATAACAGCCAACGCACTACCACGTAGGAGGCAATACCAGTTTTGCTGTGGTGTGGTTTTTTTTATTATTATTTTTTACTCACTAGCGAAGATGGGATGTGGTTCCGAAATTAAGAACACAATCTGTTTCTTTCTGAAACCTACGAATGAATTCCATCTCTAACAACGTGCACGTTGATGAGACGTTAGTTTTCTGCTATCTTCCCGTTTTGAAATCAGTCTCAGTGCGGTCTGACTGACCTTTTGTTTGCCGGGTACAAATATGTCTCCTCCTCAAAGCCAATTAATGTGAAAGAATAGTGTTTCTGAAACTCGTATTAGTTACATACATGTCTCGTAGATTATTTGCAAGATTTTTATGAAAATGATGTTGAATGAGTCAGTTTACAGGCTCCATACACATGACATACTTCTGAGTACATGCTGGTTACTCACACGATACTAAATAGCACACTACCTTAAATTTAGTAAGAGTGAACATATTAATTTTTAATTCTATTCATTTAACTAGTTATGCAGCGAAGTTAAATAGATTTTTACCAACACATGCTACCAGTTTTTTGTTAAATTTCTCTAGATATAGAAGGCGTTGTCCAGCAGAAGTGAATTTAGGCAAGATTTAAACTTTTCTCTGTTACGTTTCAACATTTTATGTTTATGGCTGCGTATTGAAACACTGCCAGCTTTAGTAACAAGTGAGAAACGAATTTTCTTCTTATAGTGTTGCAGCTACGGATATTACTTATCTTCTCAAACTGAAATAGGTTATTTATATAAAATTTCACTAGAAGTTATATGTCTTGTAAAACAGTTATTAAAATTTCTCTATTTGCTATCAAGTAAAACAAAACTATAAATTTAATCGAAAGCAAAGAGCTTGCACTAGAATAGGTTTGTTTAACAGCGTCGAAAATGAAAAATTGCTCGTAGCTCTTAAGGTATGAATTTTCGAACCTATGTTTACTGAGACTTTTTTTGCTTCTGGTATCGTGTACTTTCAACTCTATGCGTTTATGGCATTAATTAGATAATTAGACAGTTTAACGGTCAACCTGTAGGTCAGAAAATTGCATTAATGGCTTATCGGCTTATTGTTAAAATACTAATACTCAGTCTGAATCGTCCGAACGTTTTTAATGCTACCCGTTCGCGGATTAAAACTATGCGGAGTAATCTCACTGGAGCTACCATTCTCATATAGTCAGCTGCTGGTGAGGTCTCTCTCATACTCGTATACCAACGATCCCAGCCAATTTTCCCATTCAGTTTAAGCGAATCATCGTTTCGTTGGGATTAACAACAAATAAGGCTCACGGTCTGTTATTTGATTTACGATCAAAGTGTTTTTACCATGGTCAATTGTATGTGCCCTTCTCCGGGTAATTAAGAAAAAGAGTTCACACTATTATCACAAAATACCTAAACAACGAAAAATGTTGTAAAGTCTGAACTTTTGTTTTTATTTATTGCGTACACAATAAATTGTGTGATTTACGGTCAGAGTGCTTTTACCATGGTCAACTGAATGCGCCCTATTGCTGGTAGTTTAGAAAACCAGTTCATACTATCACCACAAAGTATCAAAACAACGAAAAATGTTGTAAAGTCAGAACTTTTGTTTTTTTTATTCTGTACACAAAATATAAAGAACCCTAGAAACAATAAGAACCAAACACCAAAACAAACAAGACTTTTTGATTAATATTGTTTATGATTTATTATATTTATGAGTTCTATAGCTTCAAAGTGGGCAAAGTCGGAACGAGAAGCGAGAACTTGCGTCCTGACACAGTTCACAAGGGTACCCCAGATTCGGACGTATATCCAATTCCCATACACAATTAGCAATTGTGAAGAATTGTCGTGTTTCCTAGTAGACATAAACTGAAATTATAAATCATTATATGTAAACGAACAAAGATATCTATGGTTTATGTAAATTAAAATACTATAAATGGTCACCATGTTGTCACATTTTTCACAGAAAAAGTGCATTAAATTATAAACTGACTGACTCATTTCATATCATACCAAGAGATAGTAATTGTGATGCACGGAACGCGCAAATAACTAACAGCTATTTCATTGGTAACAGACTTATTTCGTCAAATGCATAGGCAAACTGTAAAGGGAAAGATGTGCACATGATATTCGTGTTTCAAATCATACGGCACACCAGAGTCGGCACAGAGAAACTACGCACCGATGAATATAACGGTACGGGTACATTACGTGAGAGAGGAAGTGATGTGGGTAGTCTCTTTTAGAGCGAAACATGCGAGATAATATAATAAACTCTTCCCGGTACGCCGCACCCGCCCAGACTTCACAGAAGTGTTTCGCGAAGCCCCTTCGAGTTACGAGAGATATGAATAGCAGGAGGACTCCATAAATCGACAGAGCTCACGAAGCATTCAGCCCCTGCCTGGAGACGTCTCTGAATTACCGTAATGAGTCCATCTTTAAAAGGCCTGAATTGCCTGTCACTTTTGCGTTAGGTCTGCGATAATTATCAGTGCGTTCTATCACTTTGGAGCTGTTCGCTGAAGATGGATTCTTGGGGCTGACCTTTCCACTTTATGTATGGATTCGTAAGTAACATAAGACTCAGTTACATTTTGCCGCCTTTGACGTTTCGTGTTGTGATGAGAGAGGAATAATACGCCCCAAGGGATAAAGTACCTGTTTCCAATGACAAAAATTATTTGACGGTTCCAGAGACAAGTTTCGTAATTTACCGTTCTAGATTAATTGACGGGTTGCAATTATCAGGACAAAACGCAAGAAACGCGTACAAGAGACTGTCGTGAGGAAGAGTTCTGCTACGGACGTTCCTTATTCAGTCCACGATGCGGACTGTCGATAACTCCTGGTGTTTCCGAAGCAATCATTAGCTGCCGTTCTGTTAACTACTTTATTTTCTAGGTCATCTCTTTCCGCGTTTGCACGTTCCACTTTATTGCGAAACTTTGTTTTTTTATATTTTATTTATTCTTTTTTTATTAATAACATGCTACATTCTTGTCGTCTGACAAGATAAGCCGATACTTTTTTGTAACAGCTTACTTGGAACATTGTTTTCAATGCCGCAAATACTTTTTAGATAATAGCGTCCGGCACGTGATTTCTGACGTTTCGCATCTGTTTGCACTTCCGTTTCTGCAATGTGTAGCTGGATTCATCCCAAACAAATACTGCTCGTCACATCCTTCATGAGCTCGGTGTCGACGGAAAGCAGTGGTTTGTTTCTCGCTAAAAACAAAATGATTTTTGAAAAAAAAAAAGTTCAACTGTGTGTGGAATCTTATAAGACTTAACTGCTAAGGTCATCAGTTCCTAATCTTACACACTACTTAACCTAAATTATCCAAAGGACAAACACACACACCCATGCCCGAGGGAGGACTCGAGCCTCCGCAGGGATCAGCCGCGCAGTACATGACTGCAGTGCCTTAGACCTTTCGGCTAATCCCACGCGGCAATGATTTTTGAAGCGGAATTTTACTTGTCTATTCGATAGATCAGTCCCAAATTATTCTAGTGCTATATTTCTTTTATCGATATGTATTAAAAGGAACAGTAAACCTCTAAGAATATCCAGAACTCCAAGAGCGACTGAGCAGCGCTGTTGCGCGATGGCAAAAGTCGGCTCACGTCAAGGTGGTGCTGTCGCTGCTCGAATACTGGTTATTCATTGCGTTTTACCGTCCCTGTTAATACATGGTTATAAAACGAAAGTGGTGCTGGAACAGTCTGCGACCGCTTCATCTAAAGCACGAAAAATCTCGCTTCATACGTCATTTCTTGTTTAGGAGAAACAAACCGACGCTTTCCATCGACACTGGGAGTCACATGAAAGACGTGATGAGTTGCTGATATGTTCTTTACTCCACAACTGCTTTCGTTGTATGAATAACAACAGACAAAACACATGTTTGTACACATAACAAGCTAAACTAGCTGTAGCCTTCCTAATCTTCAGTTATGTGGCTTGGCGTGACAGACAGAGTTGTTTTATGTCCTCTTGAGAGATAAAGTGCCAAATTCTGCGTATATAATGAGTTAGATCGTCAAAATCCCGATCTGGTTGGAGGGCCCTCCCCATAATGCTCGCCGGCCGGAGTGGCCGAGCGGTTCTAGGCGCTACAGTCTGGAACCGCGCGACCGCTGCGGTCGCAGGTTCGGATCCTGCCTCGGACATGGGTTTTTGTGATGTCCTTAGGTTAGTTAGTTTAAGTAGTTCTAAGTTCTAATGGACTGATGATCACAGCAGTTAAGTCCCATAATGCTCAGAGCCATTTGAACCATTTTCAACCATAATGCTCCAAACGTTCTCAACTGGGGAGAGATCCGGCGACCTTGCTGGCCGAGGTAGGGTTTAATGGTTCAAATGGCTCTGAGCCAATGGCTTCAAATGGCTCTGAGCACTATGGGACTAAACTTCTGAGGCCATGAGTCCCCTAGAACTTAGAACTACTTAAACTTAACTAACCTAAGGACATCATACACATCCATGGCCGATGCAGGATTCGAACCTGCGATCGCAGCGGTCGACCGGTTAGAGACTGTAGCGACTAGAACCGCTTGGCGACTCCGGCCGGCGGTAGGGTTTAGCAATAACGAAGACAAGCATTAGAAACTCTCGCCTGGGCGGGTGGGCATTGTCTTGCCGAAATGTAACGCCAGGATGGCTTGCCATAGAGAACAACAAAACGGGGCGTATAACATCGTAGACGTGCCTATGTGCTTTAAGGGTGGCGCAGATGTCAACTAAAGTGGTCATGTTATGAAATGTAATTGCATCCAAGATCATCACTCCTGGTTGTCGGGTCGTATGACGGGAGACAGTCAGGTTGGTATCCCACCGCTGTACGGGGCGTCTCCAGACACGTCTTCGCCGCTCATCAGAGCTCAGTTCGAATCGGGACTCGTCAGTGAGGACAATTCTATTCCAGTCCATGAGATCCCAGACCAAAAACGTGTCTGAAGATGTCCCGCTCTCCCTCTGTCACTCTCCTCATAAAATATCATACACAGACATTGCATTCTAGATGTCAACATGTGCGGAGACCTTGTATTATGTCGATTATTGGCTATATTCAATTTAGCCATTATTTGCTGCATTCTCATGATAAAGGATCTTTACACAAAATAACCTCTAGTGTGTACTACTGTCCTCAAAAATGTAGTCGATAGGAATAATACGATCACCTGATAAAAGGCTAGTCATCACCTTAAAAGAGCACGCTGGTCACTTTTCAGAGCTGTAGATGCAGTAGAAATGATAAGCATGGTCATGTGCCTGGCCACCGTTGACTTACGTAATGACAGTGAAATGCTATGTGTATGTCACTCGCTTTTATGAAATGAGGGAAGTTAGGTAGGGCAACGTCGAGACATCACAAAATGTTAGGAAACAGCTATCGTGATTGCATGTGCCCATGCCCAGATGGGGAATATTGTAGCCAGATTTCTTGGGGTATCAATGCAATTAGTCCAAGGTGTCTACAAGGGATGGTATATCACTCGCAGCCATGTAACACGGTGTAACAACAGTCATCCTAAAAAGGTCCTAACTGACAGGGACCTGACTTAAGTGTCACGCTTTGTCGATGCAAATCGGTTTCAAATCCAACAGGAATTGGTACTGTCAGTGAACGCAGATCCACCTCAAACAGTTTCAGAGCAAATATTACGTAGGAATCTGAATTTAATTGCCATTTGGGGGCGGATACCTCTGAAAAAGTCGTTCCTTAGAGCGGCTAATAAAGCTTCAAGTGTTCAGTGGCCCAAACAACATAGAAACTGGACAGTACCTGATGTAGGTGTCGAGTGTCGTCTGACGAGTTGTCATTTTGCGTATTTTCGGATGATGCAAGGCGACTAATACGCCGAAGGCGTAAAGAAGCGTTTAACCTGGAGTGTGAGGAAGGAGTTACTCAGGCCGGAGATGGTTCCGTGTTGTGTTGGGGGTGTTATTCGTATGAAGACTTCGGTCCACTTATTCACAGAAATTTTATTCCGTTATTCTATCTTTTGTTGTGCATTTTCATGAGGGTGCAGTGTACTATTCGTTTTACAAAATGAAAGCAGCCGTATTGGCACGACTGCACACCTACGATTATAGTATGACGAAGATTCAGGCTCGCTGTCGCTCCTAGGGTGGCTTGCTAAATCGCTTGATCTTAATCCCACAGAAAATTTACAATGAACTCGCAAATTGCGATTATTGTTCCGCACCATCTGTAGGATATTTCAGAACAAATGAAAATATGTTCCGGCCAGAACTCAAACCATGATTTTCCCCTTGTCGCAAGCGGGTACCTCAACGACATCGGCACTCCGAGCACGCTTTCAGCAGCGGCCCAAATCCCCATTTGTCTTGGTGTCTACTCCCGTACCCGGCACAAATTTTCATTCGTTCTCAAATATTCTACAGCTGATATGGGATAATAATCGAAGTTTGCGAGTTTATTCTTAATTGAATTCGGCTGTTGATCGTCAACGTAGTGTCTTATATACTGCACTGCAGTATTTCAGCCCCCAGAAAGTATCTGGGATTATTTGAAACAAAAGTAAAACGTTGCAGTCAACATCACCGAAATTTGGTAGCCCTATGGGAAGTAATTAACAGTTATCTTCAGCTGGATGTAGCACACCTGAAGACACCTCCGAACTGTCTTCCTTGCCGAACTGAGGCTGTTATCAGCCCTAGAGGCGATGTTACAAAAAAAAAAAAAAAAAAAAAAAAAAAAATGGTTCAAATGGCTCTGAGCACTACGGGACTTAACTGCTGAGGTCATCAGTCCCCTAGAACGTAGAACTACTTAAACCTAACTAACCTAAGGACATCACACACATCCATGCCCGAGGCAGGATTCGAACCTGCGACCGTGGCGGTCGCGCGGTTCCAGACTGAAGCGCCTAGAACCGCTCGGCCACACCGGCCTGTAATGTTACACAGTATTAGCATTATGCCTTGTGAGGGTGAGCAGTTTTTATATGTTGTGTGCTTATAATGAGAGGAATTATTATTGCTTGTAGATTAATTAGAAAATAATTAATTTTAAGAGGTAAATCACACATTTTTCACTAAATTTCCTAAATGAAACTTGCGTTTCATCAATAAATTTATGTTTACTTTTGAGAATTGTGGCGCTCAACTCGGATGCATCCGGATCAAACGCATTAATATGCTAAATTAATTTAAATCTTTCGACAATGTCTGACGCATTGTGGACTAGTGACATTGTTGATGGTGAGCCGTCTATCAGTGGCATTCGAGAGGAGTAGGCTATGTGCCGGTCCCAGGTTTCACCCTCTCAATTTTTTTATCATCATACAACACGAAAATGGCACCACACTATAAACAATTCCAAAACAGTCACCTATACTGATTGAGTCACAACATTATGACTACTGCCTAGGAGAAACCGAACACTGCTGGGTGGCGTTGCGGACAAGTGACGCGGTAAGGAAAGTATATAAGCTGAACAGAGATTGATGGGGTATCATACAATACGAGCCACCAATGAGGCAGGGTTAACTACGGATTTGGCATGGTTAAGTTAAGGGGTGGCCGGATGCCCTTCCTGCCGCCACGCCATACCCCCCGACACGGAATTAGTATACCCCAGCTGTCTGTGTCTAGTGTATATCGTGAAATAGTGTGAATGTGTTTCAAATGTTTGCGAGTTATGTAACTGAGGCGGGATGTGGAGACCAGCCCGGTATTCACCTAGTAGGATGTGGAAAACCGCCTAAAAACCACATCCAGGCTGGCCGGCACACCGGCCGCCATCGTTAATCCGCCGGGCGGACTCATTCCGAGGCCGGCGCGCCTACCCGTATACAGGAAGCAGTGCATAAGCGCTTTTTTTTTTTAAATCTAATGAACCGCTGCAGGAGCAGGACGGCGGGCAGGGCAGGGGTCGACACCCGAAGCCTGGCCATCCCGCCACCACGCCCAAGCAACGTGTTCGAGTTCGAGGATCGAAGGATCAGGGAGAGGATGTAGTGGGTTTGTCGATGTTGTTTTATTCATTTATTTCTTTAATTTTTATAACAGCGCTCTCGGCTATTCTGGCGGGTAATGGGGAACTCCACTGGCATAGGCGATTTTGACAAAGGGAAGAACGTTATGGCCCGGCACCTGCGAACGAACGTCTCGCAAACGGCAGGGCTAGGTGGCTGTTCGCGTTTTGGTGTCGTGAGCATCTAAGAAAAGCCATTGAGGGACGGTCGTGTCTGGATAAGCCGTCATCCAGGCAACGGAACCTCGAAAAATACATCGCGTCACGGACGGAGGTCGATGAGGACAGTATTATGCTATGAGGAACAATCACCTGGGTTTCCATGGGACCTGTGGTAATAATTAATCAAAGACACTATTGCTGCTGTGGACTACGTGAATATTGTCAGAGTCCTTATGCATCCTTCATACTTGGTGCCCTCCCCGACGGCGATAGTATATTCCAGCAGGATAACTGTCAGTGTCACAAGGCTAGAATCGTACTGTAGTGGTTTGAGAAGAACTACGGCGTACTGACACATAGTCCAGTCCACCAACTTCACCTGATCTGAATTCGATTGAATACATCTAGGAACCTATCTGGCGCCAGATTCGTGTCCAAAAGCTACCAACCCCGTAATTTACGGTAATTTCATGACTTGTACAAACTACAAGGAACCTGCCAGATCCTCCATAATCGCTGCTGTATTGCGTGCTAAAGGTGGATCATAGTGTTTCGCCACTAAGCAGTTGATCATAGTGTTTCGGCTCGCCAGTGTACGTTCGATAAATATGCTGAAGATGTAACTCTCAAACGCTGTGCGGAAGGGCGCCATGTGCACGGAGGAATAAAAGGCTTTCTGATCCTTTGGCGGGATCTACCTTTTGAGTTCTCCCAATCAATAATGCCATACAGCCATCTTTTCTATGTAGTGAAGACTTCAAACAACGTCGCACTTTTTATTTTAAACGTCTGTAAGAATTAAGCTGAGTTCATTAAACTCGTATGAAATTACGATAAGTACGCAAAAAGTATCTCTCTGCGTGCACTTTTGGTTACAAGGATGCTTGTGGAACAGCGCCGACTAATCGTTCCCTGTAATTGTTGCCTGAAAAACATACGATTATGTGAAAAATGAAAAGTTTTAATTGCCCAGATCACAATAAATTCATATATAGACGGATAGTTCAAATGGCTCTGAGCACTATGGGACTCAACTGCTGTGGTCATCAGTCCCCTAGAACTTAGAACTACTTAAACCTAACTAACCTAAGGACATCACACACATCCGTGCCCGAGGCAGGATTCGAACCTGCGACCGTAGCAGTCGCACGGTTCCGGACTGCGCGCCTAGAACCGCGAGACCACCGCGGCCGGCTAGACGGCTAGTTCCGACAGTTTAAATTGCCATCTTCAGATTATTTACATACATCTACAATTGTGCCACTGCCATCTAGTTGATGTATAGACTAAGAATATTACATTTTTCTAATTCGGAGATCGGTCTCCGCCTGACAATTTCAGTTAACCACATTATTATTATTTAATATACAGTCTCGGCAGCTGATCCTTGGATAGACAGAAAAAGTCATTCTCTGTAACTGAAAGTCTTCATAGTATATCGCTTTCCGAAATCTTCATAATATATACATGTTTTACATCATGAAGAATGTATTTCTGGTTATTTATTTTCCAGGGAACCGCAGAAGTAGATTTAATAGCAATTTAGGTGCGTCGTACGGACTTCGCTCTAGCACTATGTTACTATTCGTAAAACAGCAAACAGTTCTGTACAGAAGCCCCTTTTTCACCAGACAGTATGCCTGCGCGCATGTTTCAGTGGACAGACGTTATGACGTCAGACATGCAGGTTGGTTCAAGGACGGGCGTCAGCGCTTCTGCCAGAAGCCAGAACTGGGTCAAACACGGCGTACTCACGCGCGACCCTCTAAATATCCGTTTTCTCTGAAACAGACAATTCCAGACTGGAGCGTGTGACTGTGATTCTCGAATTATATGCGTTTTTGGTCTATTGTGCGTCAGTA
Organism: Schistocerca gregaria; assembly: GCF_023897955.1. Lineage (NCBI taxonomy): Eukaryota > Metazoa > Arthropoda > Insecta > Orthoptera > Acrididae > Schistocerca > Schistocerca gregaria. The sequence goes on along the minus strand of NC_064931.1, from coordinate 619,261,710 downwards.
AAGTTACAACAGATTTATAATCAACAAAATGTCAACGTTCGGAACTACAGACTAGCTTTATAATTGGATTTAAAAGTATTATCACTGCCTTTAAGGTAACATCGGGCGTACGCCATGCAGTGTTATAGCAACAGTTCTTTTTTCAGTGTATGTAAATGACCTGACAGGTAATGTCGGAATTTACATCAGAGTCAGGGTATAACTCTACTGCATTTATAGAAGTCACAACGCTAGAAAACTGCAGCAAAATGGAGAATACCTTCAGAGGATCGACGCTTGGTGCAAAGATTCGAAGTTGATCTTCAAGATAAACAAATGTTGCGTACTACACATAAACAGGCGAAGAGTCCCGATATAGTCTGATTGCCATAAAGTCAATGGATACGGCTACATCAATCAAATATCTGGGAGTATGGGTAGGAGCAATATAAAATACGCATCCACATAAAACTAAGAAAGCCATATGGTATGCTGAGAGTCACTAGAAGAACGCTCAGGACGTGTAGTCCCCCACGAAAGTAGAATCTTACAAAACCATTATTCGACCGATATTTGAGCACTGCTGCTCACTTTGGATCCCTTATCACTAGGATTGATACAGTAAATAGAGAAGACGATGTGCAGCGCATTTTATATTGAGCGCAAAAGGGTCACGAAGATGCTCATACAAATACAGTGGCAGGCCCTACAAAGACAGGTGTTGTGCATCACGGGGTGATTTACTGCTACCATTCCCAGAGCGTACGTTCCCAGTAAAGTCCGTCTCCTAATTGCTTCCTCCAACATAAATTTCTCACGAAATTACCAGGAAGGTATTCCCTAGTGCAATAGAAAAGTAAAAGTGACAGTGATACAAGTACCCTCCACCACTCACCAGAAGACGGCTTGAATAGCATAGTCGTATATGTCTAGGCAGATGAATGCAATGGTGATATTCTATTTACAGGTGCATCCTGGCACATAACCTGAAAATAAATTTTACTTCCAATGGTTGTGTTTTCCCTTACGGTGCTAGTTATTTCTGCTGTTCCGAAAGGTTATTTCTATAAATACTGCCGAGCCAGCCTGTATTGAAATCAGTATGGAAGAGACTTTAAACATTAGCCTCCTATCGTCCCTCTCCTGTGCGACACTACTTCGCTAATTATGTACGTCATTACGATAAAGGGATACAGATACCGTCTCTAATACGTGCATCTTCTGTGCAAGATTCTAATCCTGGAAGTCTTGCAATTGTTGGCCACAGCTATTTCCCTTCGTCGCAATGTATCCAAGACACGTAGGATTCAGATCACTGCCAGTCAACTTGATTTAAGATTTTTTTTTAGAATAACGCAAATACAGATGTTGGAAACAGAAATATGACTACATATGTAATTTTCTACGTATAGTGTTTCTGACGATTAATAGAACAAGTTTCTGAAAAGATTCTTCGATATAAATAATAGACATAACACTTTCGCGAACTTTCTTTGATTTTTTTGTGACTTCTTCCTCTCGTAAACACAGCTTATATGATTTATGCTCTTATCAATTTTATATTACGGAAAGCAATAACTCTTCATTTCTTCTTCTCTATATTATCATCAAATTATTTATTTTTTAGTTTACCTATCATTATCAATTGACTATTATCTAGGTATCTAATAAATTTAACATAAGATTTTCTAAAATGAAAGTCTCACGACACCTTTCAATCTCTTGCAAAAAAGTAAAATATACTGCAACAGGTGCAGTTCACCTGCACCGAAGCTGATTGACTGATCTGAACGCAAGACTATACCTCTTAGCCACAAGCTAACAGCAACAACTGTCCTCATCAAGTACACCATCAATTGATGAAAATCACAAATTCTTTGATTTCTTCGAAACTGTTACTTTTGGGTCTGATATGTACACGTAATATTTCCTTATGTTCTTGTGTTCTAAGGATTCCGTATGATCCAAAATTGATCGTCATAAATTCTTTGATTTCTTTGAAACTATTACGTTTACGGCCTAATACACCATGTGATCAAAAGTATCCGGACACCCCCAAAACAAACGTTTTTTATATTAGGTGCGTTGTGCTGCCGCCTACTGCCAGGTACTTCATATCAGCGACCTCAGTAGTCATTAGACATCGTGAGAGAGCAGAATGGGGCGCTCCACGGAACTCACGGACTTCGAACGTGGTCAGGTGATTGGGTGTCACTTGTGTCATACGTCTGTAGGCGAGATTTCCACATCCCTAGGTCGACTGTTTCCGATGTGATAGTGAAGTGGAAATGCGAAGGGACACGTAGAGCACAAAAGCGTACAGGCCGACCTCGTCTGTTGACTGACAGAGACCGACGACAGTTGAAGAGGGTCATAATGTGTAATAGGCAGACATCTATCCAGAGCATCACACAGAAATTTGAAACTGCATCTGGAACCACCGCAAGTGCTATGGCAGTTAGGCGGGCGGTCTAAGGCGCTGCAGTCATGGACTGTGCGGTTGCTCCCGGCGGAGGTTCGAATCTTCCCTCGGACATGGGTGTGTGTGTGTTTGTCCTTCGAATAATTTAGGTTAAGTAGTGTGTAAGCTTAGGGACTGATTACCTTAGCAGTTAAGTCCTATAAGATTTCACTCACACACACACACACACACACACACACACACACACACACACACGCACAGTTAGACGGGAACCTTGGATTCCATGGTCGAGCGGCTGCTCCACAACACGCCGGTAAATGTCAAACGACGCCTCGCCTGGTGTAAGGAGCGTAAACATTGGACGATTGAACAGTGGAAAAACGTTTTCTGGAGTGACGAATTACGGTACACGATGTGGCGAGACGACGACAGAGTGTGGGTATGGCGAATGCCCGAAGGACGTCATCCGCCAGCGTGTGTAGCGCCAACAGTAAAATTCGGAGGCGGTGGTGTTATGGTGTGGTCGTGTTTTTGATGGAGGGGGCTTGCATCCCTTGTTGTTTTGCGTGGCATTATCACAGCACAGACCTACATTGATGTTTTAAGCACCTTCTTGCTTCCCACCGTTGAAGAGCAATTTGGGGATGGCGACTGCATCTTTCAACACGATCGAGCACCCGTTCATAATGCACGGCCTGTGGTGGAGTTGTTACACGACAATAACATCCCTGTAATGGACTGGCCTGCACAGAGTCATGATCTGAATCGTACAGAATACCTTTGGAGAAGATATGGAACGCCGACTTCGTGCCAGGCCTCACCGTCCGACATCGATACCTCTCCTCAGTGCAGCACTCGAAGAATGGACTGCCATTCCCCGAGAAACCTTCCAGCACCTGACTGAACGTATGCTTACGAGGTTGGAAGCGATCACCAAGGCTAATGGTGGGCAACACCTTACTGAGTTCCAGCATTACCGATAGAGGGCGCCACGAACTTGTAAGTTAACTGCAACCAGGTGTCACGATACTTTTGATCACCTAGTGTACGTATAGCATCCTTATATCCGAGTGTTCTGAAGATTCCCTATTGTCCAAAACGAATATTAAGTAATGATCTTTGACCCTATTCATTGTAGAAAATGGAAGCTTTGTGACGTAAACCCATGAATCGGGGTTATTTCGAGTTGCCCCCGGCTAGTATGCGCAATCTCGTCCTAATCGACAGGCCTCAGGCTGTGGCCTGTCCATATGAGAAATAGATTCATAATGACGGCCATTGCATTAAAACTAGGTTGTAGACAGAAATATATCTAAGAATTTCGATACTTCCAACCGAAAAACTATTTGTAACCCTTACAGCTGCCCTTAGTTACTTGCAGCCGAAGATACTTCACCTTTTTCTGAAACTCGGAGAGATGGAATATTTAAGCATTTGTGCCATGAATCCGGGAAGCAGCCTGTTCCTGTTTCTTCTATAAATCAGGTTATAAACATCCGGCCATCTCGCTAGAACACTTTTGAGTATACCGTCCCTTTGAGAAACTGTTTCCACGACGCCTGCTTTTCGCAAACACGCTTCTTGCTTCACGCCAACCAAATCGTGTGTTTAGACAGAAATGTGGCTGTCGCCATCGAACCTGCTTTCTGCAACGTTCTTTCAAAGCAATACAAATTAACAGCTTAGTGTCTTACTGTAGGTGAGGCGGATCAGACTTGCATAACTATCTTTCTTTACAAACAATGTTGTTTAGCAGTAAAATGTAACGCAGCATTCACTGGATTCGTTAAAGTACACACAGAACAGTAGTTATGCTTCCTAAGGAAATTAGAAACACCAATTTTCATTCGGGCCAACATCGTCGTGCTAAAGTATAGAAAATTATGTTTGTACCTCCAGTTAAGTTTTCTATATCTACAAAACAGTAAAAATGCAACATATTTTCTTATATTGAATTGTAGCAACACGACGTATGATGATGATGATGATGATGATGATGATGATGATGATGATGATGACATGTTGGTGTGGGTGCACAACAACATGATTAGTGTAAGATGTAACTCCGATGAAAATCATACGTTTTTAAAAGTCAGAGTGTTATTAAATACACAAAAATGTGGTAAAAAACCAAACACCATCCTAAGTTTACAGATAGAACTACAACATGTAGAAATATGAAAATTTTTGAATAAATCTACTAAATATATAGACATAAGCCAGACAATCTCAAATAACGAAAAATCACAAAGCTCCAATAAAAATCCAACGCGTGTTATCTATGCTTTGATATCATACAAAGCAAGCAAAATTGATCGTTCCTCAGCAGAAGTCGTATTTATAAAATTATTGAGGAGTCAACTGACTTCATTTCTGACGAATAATACATTCTTAACATAATAACGAGGAATTTGCACGCAGATTAACGCTATGAATTTGGCTGTTCAAACAAAGTAATATTGGTACCGACTGTACATTTCTAACTGCACGATTATCTACAGATACCACTTGACAAATAACAAAGCTCGAAGTAGCAGCGGAAATAAAGAAAAACCTCTCACAGGTAAGTAGAAATTATTACGTCTTTCATGTGATAACTTTTTCCCCGTACGCAGATTATCCTGTTTAATTAAGCTTAAACTGTCATATTATTGATGTGAGTAAGTGATTGTCAGTGGTTAAAAGAAAATATTATTTCAAGTCATTGCTTTGTTCTTTCATTGAGGCGGGTTCTTTGCTGGACCGCTATCCCAGTCTCATCACATCTATTAACAAAAGTATAAAAGTGTGCATAGGTCATTTACTGATGCACTCAGACTGCTTTGAATCACAACATAATGTTATTTACAAGTCTCACCGGTTTTTCCCTTACGAAATCTTTACTGGCACGTCAATATCTTCATTTATTTAGCCATCTACTGCGACCCCAATAATGCTGCGCATTGAAGCACCCTTGCACCATAACTGTTAACACACAGTTCACTTTCCGCAGAAAGTTGTCCGATCTTATCGGCCAGCTTACGAATGAAAAAAGATATCAGGAACCAAAACAATACTGACTGCAGAAAGTATCTCGCTGCCACCGGGCATTGACTGCAGGCAGTGAATCTTCATTCCCATTTCACGGAGATTACACTCTTTTAAAGCACAGGATGAGATGATGTAGTATTAAAGCCATCGTGAAGTTCCTTATCACTAGTAAAATGATCCTTCCTCGGAGTCTGTAGGATATGCATTCACATTTCAAACGCCTTCAGGCTGTTCACGGATGAGGTGTAATGTTCCAAGGTTGTACTCCATACAGCAGCACCGGTAAGCTGTAGATTGCGACTACATTTCAAAGACTTGATTTATTTAAAATTCCAAGTACAATGGCAATTATAGTTTTAATCTCTACGTCATGATGCCATTCTTCTGATAGCCAGCACTGTATATAGTATTTCATCTTGCTGACTTTCTCGCGGCTGTTATCATTCAAGATGATAATCCCATTGGCTATTCTCTTCTAGTTAACGACAATTTATTTTGTTTTTGTGAATTACTACTACTTCCAAACTCTTCGCTATTGATATTAATTCTGTCTAGAAAAAGACAAAGCTACCAGCGTGTATCACATCGTCGTTTGCCTAAAGAAAGTGGTTTCAACGTGTAACGTTGACATTGATTCCTTTGTCGACGTCATCCAGAGATTTTCGAAAAGTGTCAGAAAATAAGCAGAAGAACGCTGAAAATTTTTCCACCACACGAATGGTATCAGATGGAACGTATTGCATGCACTCATAAGAACTAGTCTATTTAACGAGCGTCATATACAACACATGCAAAACACCAGTATGGCAAATAGGGGGGAGTGTTATACCTTGAGTACAGTGTACCTAAGAACACATGCAGTTTCCCAGTCTGTCTTCCATTCTAGAATCACATGAAGGAGTGTGCACAACAGAAAGCGATAAACAGCTTCTAGCATTTTCTACTATTTTTGTTGTTGTGAAACATATGGTTGTGTTTATGCAGCGTTTGTATATATTTTGAGCTCTGCACACTTAACTGCTCTATAGTATATTAATGCTATTTTGAATTTATTGTTAATTCTTCAGTTTCGGAAGTTTATGGTTACTAAAATTCTACATGCAGTATGTTCAAAACTAGTTATATAACATGGGGACAGTTAAGCCATGCTTCGTTGGTCATGCACCATCTTGTATCTTGAAAAGAAAGGATTTCTTCTACAATGGAACATCTGATGTTTGCAAATGACTTGAATTTCTTTAATGTCTTAACAGTTTCACTTGTCTTGAAAATTAAAGATTGTATTAGTTTCCAAAGCCTTCTATTTCAAAAGTGTTTAACTTGTAACTATCTTTTGATAACATTTCTACTTAATTCGATTTCACTTACTCATTATTGGTGGATAGTAGAGAAATAATGTAACAGATAGAGTACTTAACACAGTACAGATCAGATTTTGATGACTACAACACTTTTAAATTTCAGTAGAATATTTGTTCCATAGGTACATCACCTTGTTCCTCACAGACACTTGGATCGATTTCAACCAAATTTGGCACAGAAGGAACAGGGCGCGAGAGGAACAGCAGTGTGGGATTTAAAATCTCCTAGCTCCAATAGGTATGCAGATACAGGCAAAACTTTTTTTTAGCCACTGGCTTGTAGGCTGCGCTACATCACAAGCATGTCATATGGGAACAGTATTGGCCTGCCAAATGAACCTGCTTTGCAGGGCAGCCTGTGTGTCAACAGCAAGAAACAGTTTACTGGGTCTGACAAGTAGGCTTCTCTGCTTTGCATGGCAGCTTTACATCAGGGGCACATAAATGATTCTCAACCCCCTGATGTGTAGCCAGCCCTTCATGACACGCATATTGTGAGAACAATAGCAGCCTTCTATAGTGAAATGTATTTCAGGGGCTACATGTCATGTGCCAATGGCCATGGCTGCAGATAGGTTGAGGTGTCGAGGTGGATAGAGAAGGCAACAGCCAGAATGAGTGCAAGGATAAAAATGAACAGAGAGAGGGGAGGATGGAGAAATGCATGAGGGAGGTGGAAGATGTAGAGGCGTAGTGGGCATGTGGAAAAGGAGGAGGGGATGTAGAGGTGGAAAGATAGGGTGAAGGAGGATGTGGTCAGAGGGGGGTGGGGCGGTGGGGGGAGGAAGACATGGTCATAGAGAGGAGGAGGAGCAAATGGATGAAGAGAGTGGGAGGAGAAGACGAATAGACAGTGAGAAGGAGGATATAGACAATGGAGGTGGGAGGATGATGTGAAGAGACTGAGGGAGGAAGAGGTGGACAACAGAGAGAGTGCGCAGGGTAATGTTCTGTGCATGCGTTGAATGGATATGCGGACAAAGATGTGGCGAAAACACTAGTAAGAAAATATATCAAAACTGTTTCAGGGCTGTCCAGAGGCGAAAGTTTTAAACGTTTTCCAAGGTACAACAGTATCCTCTACTGGAAAATGCTATAAGGCTGAAATTTTGCAACACTACAAAGCATGAACTAAAAAATAGATGCATGTTGCAGTGGCAAGGCACTTGGAACTTTCTTCGGGAAGATCACGGTTCAAATTCGTATCTTTCCATCCAGATTTAAATATCCTGTAAATTATTGCGATTCGCTCAATGCCAATGTGGGGAAGGTCCTTTGAATGGGTACAGTCGGTTATCTGCCCTCATCTGTTTCGGTGCGAGCTTGTTCAAATGGTTCAAATGGCTCTGAGCACTGTGGGACTTAACATCTGAGGTCATCAGTCCCCTAGACTTAGAACTACTTAAACCTAACTAACCTAAGGAGATCACACACACCAATGCCCGAGGCAGGATTCGAACCTGCGACTGTAGCGGTGGCGCGGTTCCAGACTGTAGCGCCTTGAACCGCTCGGCCACTCCGGGCGGCGGTGCGAGCTTGTGCTCAGACTCTAATCATCTCGTCGCAGACGCTTCTTTCGTAGCGCCTACTACAGTTCTGACTAGTCGTGCAACGTAGTATTACACCGCAATAATGCGCTTGTGAATGAAGATAAAAGCCTCGAGACGAGTGGCACGCCGTGCCGGAATATTCCCCGCAGGAAGCACGTCCCGACGCCTCTTAACCAGTCCGGCAGCTGTTTCTCTTGGCGCACGTTCGCGTTTATTCGCAGCAATTTAGTGCACGGCTATACTTAGCGTGCGAAAATTTAAGAGCGCTAAAGTGGGAGGCGTGGCTAGGAAGGCGTGGGAGGGCAGGTGGCTGTCGCGGAGCCGTGAAGCTGTCCGCCACAGCCCCAGCCCCGGACCCTTGCAGCTGTAAACAAACGTCGCCGTCCCCCACCGGCTGTACATCTGCTTCGCCTGCAGTCGCAGACTTGTAAAATAGCGACAACGCCACACTGTCTTGATGACTCATCTGTGCAGTGTTGCACAACTGTATTTGTAAGGCACGTCGTGCAGCCTAAGACGAGCCTCCTGCGACGATTTCGAGGCAATGAACCAGATACCATTGTACGGATTCATCACAACATCTATGGACTGGACAGAAGAGCTCGCAGCAAACCGAAAACAGCGTTACGGAATAAATTCGCATCCTGCTACTACTCATTGACGCCAGCTATTTGCAACAGATGAAAATTTATGCCGGACATCAATTATGTATCCATGCCTCGGCGGACTAAAATGGCGATATGATATTTGTCTCCACGTGCGGGACTCACGAATTGTGCGAGGTAGGATTGTACCTACGTGACCTACGGAAGTTCGGATCAGTGCTGGAGGCGTGCCTGGATAGCTGAAATGGTAAAGGCGACTGCGCGCGACAAGCGGAAAATCCAGTTCCAGTTCAGGCCTAGCACAAATTTTCATATATCGCTAACAGCTGGCGTCAGTTCATAGTCTCTGAATTAGAATCTATTTCTTAATGTTTACCGCTGCTTTAAACGTCAATAACAGTTTCTGTTCCATTAGACATGCATTCACGTCTGAAGGACATTGTATTGTGAAGCTACACACACTGTATAAACACAGGCATTGTAACCGTCAAAGAAAACAGCATGTCGTTCTCCGCGGAAAGAAATCATCGGACGTAATAAGTTACAACTTGAAATGAAACGGTCGTGTGGAACTATCGGTCAGGAAATCCCCGTCAGGGATAATTCGGCTGCCTAGTGTAAGTCTTTCTTTTTGACGCCACTTCGGCGACTTTCGCGTCGGTGATTGATGAAATGAAACGGTGACGACAACACAAACACCCAGCCCGGCGCAGCCGGGAATCGAACCTGTGAATCCAGGAGCTAGCGGCAGCAATACTAACCAATTTCTTTTTCTTTTCTTTTTGTCATCTCTCTCTCGATCTGTCTCTTCGTCGTTTTTGTCAGTGGTTTCCTGCAGATATCGCGTGATATCTTTCAGATTCCATAGCTTAGAACTTTTTTTTATTACGTATGGTGTGCAGTCCCTGACGTGCACAGTTGCACATTATCATGGCAGGCCAAGGAACTGAAAGATGAATTACACTTCAAGATGACACAATACATGACACTATTTCTCAACATAGTCACCGAATCTCTGTAAACAACTATCGGAACGTTCTACTAATCGTTCAGTTCAAATACGAGATAAATAGGCACCTCGGTCATGGAGCCATTTAAGAAGCGCTGTGTGAACGTCCTCGCCGTCGGAAAATATCTTTCGTCCCAGATGTCCTTCCAGCTTGCCGAAAAGATGGAAAACGCACGATGCACCACCCACGTCTCTCCGGCCTTCGTCAAATTGTTGGCACCATTTTGCTGCGGCTGGATTTGCTACGGTTGGATTTGGTCAATATATCACCAGAATTTTAGGGTAAATCTGTCACAATTTAGAAGTTTTCCCCGCAAAAATCGCACTGTCAAGAGTACTTTAACTCTGGAGTACGTTTTCAATTGCCGTGTCATTTCACTCGCACGCTGTGATACAGCTGTTATTCGTGCCGCAGCAGAATTGTAACTGCAGGAACCCCGGAACATCTACTCTCTTCCGATTATGCTCCATTTTTGCTTCGCAATGGTCTTCCACGACATGTGCAGGGGAACATTAACGAATCCGACAAACTGCAGAGACAGATTCGCTACAGGAATTGAAGGAAAAAAGGTCCAGTGAACATGTGCCCTGCAATGCAACGTTACCACGGTAGATGGCGATGACGAATGACAGTTTCTGTGAGCACGTACTGTGAGTTACGTGTTTCAGGATATGTGATTGACGCAGCAAACTGTAAGCAGCAGAATGGCCCGGTATTCACGTCGAGAACAAGCCGAGATGGTGTTTATGTACTGCCAAGCAGATGGAGACGGTCGAGAGGCAGCACGTCTATGCCAAAGCAAGTATCCTAACAGGCACTAACCACACCATACAACGTTTGAAGCCGGTTTTGGGCGATTGTATGATCATGCGTCCTTTCACACAGACGTACGCGCAGGGAGACGGCGGACTGTGTGTACAGATTCCTCGACTTGCGCCATAGGGTGGTGGGGTTTTGGATTGCGCTGAATAGGGCAAGAGTCCACCACACGCAGAAGGCGGCTACTGGGTAGCAGGGGCTAGGTGACATGGACTGGATGGTTTTTTAGCTTAGAGGTTCTCGGGGAAATACAAGAAAGGCTTCAGTCTGAACGTAGATACGGAACCATCGGTATAACTGTTGCAAATTGTCGTAGCTGTTTCGGGAAAGCACCAGAGCTCCGAGTGCTAATAGAAAGCACTGATGCTCAAATCGTCATAGCCACTGAAAGCTGGCAAAACCCGGAGATAAGTTCAGCCGAAGTTTTTTCGGAGAACGTAGTGGACGGGTGGCGTAAGCAGGTTCAATATTTTCTGTTGCTGTACGACACATATAAAGAAGATACAACAGTTAAGATTACAGAATTCAACATGAGTCATGATTTTGAGAATACGTAATGATGCAGCTTACAAACATGTGATATGGAATCGAAGTGCGCTGATTTTTTTTTTCTGGAGAGTCTAGCTCCACACATTTTGTATGAAAGTTCACAAAGTATCGGCAGTGGTTGTTGAAGAACCACGAGAAATAAACTTCCGGCCACACACATCGGAAAGGGTTCGATATGTGATATTTATTCCAACGCGCAGGCCATGGAGACAGGGGTACTTGCAGTTCTTCACCGGAGGGTGAGTGAACTCCTGCTGATTTTGTAGGAGGGGAGAGTGCAAAGTAGCTTAGACTCCTCCAGGTGTAGCGATTACAGTTTTCACTGTGGTCTCTAAGTACCTGCAGTTCTATTCACGTGTTGCCGATAAGCTGTTCTTGGAGTTTCAATTCCTTCTGGATATTGCAATTTCCGCAAACGAAAGAGTTCATTCTTGCTCTTAACAGTGCTATGTCACTGTTTCAGCTGTTTTACAGTCACGGAATTCAATGCACCATATTAAATTGTTAAATAGCATACTGTACTACTATAACGATTTTATAAATAATTGTAACACTTACCTGGGATATGCCTCTCGTGCCGCGACTTCTTCAGCGTTGAATTCTATAACAAAAAAGTTATTATAAATAGCAGCTGCCATTTTTGCGTGCTAAGAATGAAAAAGCGTATGGTTCAAAAATTTTTGTATGCTTGATATGCACAGTATTGTGGTTATAACAGATGTATAAGATAAAAATTATCGTAAAAAATATAAGAATTTACATTACACGAATCTATTACGTTTTGGTTTTAAGAAAGTAGAGTGAAACAGCAAAATTAAAAAAAAAATCCAAATGCCATAAAACACAGTCGAAATCAAAGGCTCTTAAGAAGCAGAAAGGCTTGCATGCTTGAACGAGCGTATCAGGAAACAAGAGGGGAGGGGGGGGGGGAGAGGGGCGGGGAGAAGTGATGGGGTAATACACGTGGCACGCTCACAGATACTATAATTACAGTGTTACTGAGACAGAAAGCACTCCATTCATTAGTCTGCTGATAATAATAGTAGAGTTAAAGCACACATAAAAAAATAATTAAGCTACGATATTCCAATTTATCAAAGCACATCGATGCTTCATAGCAAGAAACACAGTTTCAACACATGTTACACAAACTAGTATGCAAATGGGTATTCAGATAGTAGATATTCCACGACACTGAAAGGACATTGAAAGACATTCCAATGGGTTAGGTTTCTTAGGTGGCCTATCTTACCTCCGCGCAAACACTCGTTAGCCTTAGGGGTGATTGTGGAAATTTATAATAAGACACTCGATAGCTCTGTCAAAATTTAGCTGCAATGGCAGAGAATTTTGTCAACTGGTTTCCATGTTCGTAATCGTTGCTCTTGTATTTGTTTCAAACAAAATTAGAACCAGATTTATCAGGCAGTTAACTGCAGCGACCATTTGCAGTGGCCATGTAAGAATCTACTGAAGAACTAGAGTACGAAACAAAAACAAAACCAGTTTGTGCTAATATTAAAGATTTTGATTTGAAGGGCTGGAGTATAAGATCTGTGTCACGTTAAGTTCATGCAAATTTTCCACTATTGCTGATGACAATTCCGCTTTTGGATTAACAACAGTAAACGTGACCGTAGAGGCAGTGGAGATGGAAACACTCCTTCTGCTTAGCTCACATCATCACAACGGAGAATTTTGAAAAAGAAAATACACGGTATCGTAATGCAAAACCCCTGAAAGGAATTGTACGAAGTAGCTACGACTGTAGGCAGACCAAACGAATGAAACGTAGCATATAGTGCAAAATAAATATTGGTGATTTCGATGTGCGCTGCCAATATTGGCTCTTATCAAAACACACATCCAGAGCAATGTTTCAATGTAGCGTTGGAAAATGGCAGGACCATAACTGCGGCTTACTATGCCTCATTCTTGAATCGTTTGAAAGATGAATAGAATCAAAAGCGACGTTTATTGGCACGGAAACACTGGACAACGTTGGATCCCACACTGCATTAGTCACAATGGGCACTGCCATCAACTGTAGCCGAACTGTTTCCTCAACGACCCAATTTTCCTGTCCCACTGTTTCTTCCTGTTCTCCAGCATTCTAGTATGGCTTGATGGTAAGAAATTATCATAACATCAAGAAGTGATTCTTGTCCCTGAACTTCACGCTGTGTTTAAGAAAACGTATTTTTCCATGCACGGACCATTTAGGAGACTCGCTTTAATCAAATTTCCATCTGTTTTCATTCGTAAGGTAGTGTTACTGGATGAATTCTGAGAACACAGTAGAATTTAAGTGCCGCCAAGAATATTTTTCAGATATTGCGGTTAACAAAGTCAGCGTGAAGCCATTAACTATTTACAGTGTAGGTTTTATATTTACTATACTTTGTGGGAAGCAAAGTAGAAAAGGCGCTGAAGGAGATGAAGAATAGAAAGGCATTTGGAATTGATTATTGGCCAGCAGAACTGTTGAAGGCAAGAAAAGAAATAGTCTACCTCTATAACGAGATATATGATAAAGGGGAATGGCCTGAGGACTTCGTTGCAACATTTATGATACCAATAGAGAAACACTTAAAATGTGAAGAGCATAGGACCATCAGTCTAATTTCTGATGCATCTAAAGTCTAGCTGAGAGTGTTGAATAGAAGGCTGTATGGCAAGCTGGATAGAGGGATTGCACAGGAGCGGTTCGGATTTAGAAGAGGAAAAGGAACAAGAGATGCTATTGGCCTGTTAAAAACTATAGAGGAAAGATATATGGAGAAAGGTAGAGAAATCTTTGCTGTTTTGATAGATTTAGAAAAGGCTTTTGACAGAGTTCAGTGGAACAAGCTGATGGATGTTTTGAAGAGGAAAGGAGTGGATTCTAAAGAGAGACGACTGATACAGAATCTACATTTACACCAGAAAGTAAGGATAAGGATTGGAAATGAAATGTCAGCGGGAAGCAGCATTGTACGAAGTGTTAGACAAGGTTATTGCTTTTCCCCACTGTTGTTTAAAGCATACCTTTAAGAGATTATTGCGAAAGGCTTAGATGGGAAAAGAGGAATATGTATTGATGGAAAGAGTATAGAATGTATAAGATTTGCTGATGACATGTTATTAGTGGCAGAACGTGAGCGGACAGTGAATAACATGCTGAAAGATCTGAATGTAGCTTGTGTGGAATATGGGATGCAAATAAATACAGGAAAAACAAAGAGTATGGTCCTCGGTACAAGACGCAGTCTGTCCAGCATTAAAATAGGGCAATCTACCATTAGCCAAGTAAGTGACTTTAAATATCTTGGAAGCACAATAACTGAAGACTTGAGATGTCTCCAGGAGGTGAAAACTCGAACTGCCATAGCGAAGGAGGCATTCAACAGAAATAGGAGACTCTTATGTGGCAAATTAGATAAAGGTCAAAGGAAAAGGTTAGGTGAATGTTTTGTCTGGAGTGTGGCACTATATGGGGCAGAAACGGACGCTGAGACGAGAGGATGAAAAAAAGTTAGAAGCATTTGAGATGTGGATGTGGAGGAGAATGGAGAGAATAAGTTGGATGGAAAGAGTGAGTAGTGAAAGAGTATTGGATGGATGATTTGGGAGAAGAGACCAAACAGCGAGGTCATCGGTCTCATCGAATTAGGGAAGGACGGGGAAGGAAGTCGGCCGTGCCCTTTCAAAGGAACCATCCCGGCATTTGCCTGGAGTGATTTAGGGAAATCACTGAAAGCGTATTGGAAAGGGTTGGTGAGAGAAGATGTCTGTTGAAGTTTGTAAGAGAAAGGAAAAAGAACTGGTTGGGACATTCATTGAGAACGCGGTGCTTGCTAGCAGATGCTTGTTTGTGGGAGAAGACTGAGAGAAGATACAAAATGATAGACAACATAAAGGGAAGAGGACATTATGCAGACCTGAAGAGGATGGCAGAAGACCGGACAGGCTGGAGAACTACCATGTGAAAACCTGCCTTTTGGCAGAACACTGATGATAATGATGTGGGAAGAGTATATAATTTACGATGTGTAATCATAAAAGCTATTTCTTTTTCTTTTAGTTGCTTGCAAATACGAGTGGCACATAGGCCCTGTTGTCGTGCAAGTTATGGACGTAGGGTGGGGTAGAATGGAACTCATCTCGAAGAAACTGTAACTGTATTACAAAATTTGTTATATAATTCATAAACAAATCGTCTTTTGGCGATCTGAATTAATAATATCTTCTCTGGCTTGCGGCTGCGTCAATCTCTTACGTTCCACTAAGTCGGTGTTACGTGGTAGTGGACTGCCCTGTCATTGACAGCCTCGTCCTTATATAGACGTGATTCATACTTGACAAACTTGGAATCCATTATGGGCATCGCTAAGTGTATAATCTACAGACCAGAGAGTAGACTGAGTCTCAGCAATTTTACAGTTGCACTGTCTTTTGACCTCGGCGTACTTCAATGCAGTAACCTACAAGTGAGGAACGTAATGCTATAAATTGCCAAAGAAGAAATTAAAAACAAACATATTAACAGCTTCAGAATATACATGATCGATGGTTGTAAGGTTATGAAGCTGCATAGTGGTAAATAAAACATGTTGTTGTTGACGTGGTGGTCTTCAGTCCTGAGACTGGTTTGATGCAGCTCTCCGTGCTACTCTATCCTGTGAAAGCCTCTTCACCTCTCAGTACCTACTGCAGCCTACATCCTTCTGAATCTGCCTAGTGTATTCATCTCTTGGTCTCCCTCTACGAGTTTTACCCTCCACCCTGCCCTCCAGTACTAAATTCGTGATCCCTTGATGCCTCAGAATATGCCCTACCAAGCGATCCCTTCTTCTAGTCAAGTTGTGCCACAAACTCCTCTTCTCCCCAATTCTATTCAATACCTCCTCATTAGTTATGTCATCTACCCATCTAATCTTCAGCATTCTTCTGTAGCACCACATTTCTAAAGCTTCTATTCTCTTCTTGCCTAAACTATTTCTCGTCCATGTTTAACTCCCATACATGGCTACACTCCATACAAATACTTTCAGAAACGACTTCCTGGCACTTAAATATATACTCGATGTTAACAAATTTCTCTTCTTCAGAAACGCTTTCCTTGCCATTGCCAGTCTACATTTTATATCCTCTCTACTTCGACCATCATCAGTTATTTTGCTCCCCAAATAGCAAAACTCCTTTACTACATTAAGTGTCTCATTTCCTAATCTAATGCCCGCAGCACCACCCGACTTAATTCGACTACATTTCATTATCCTCGTTTTGCTTTTGTTGATGTTCATCTTATACCCTCCTTTCAAAACACTGTCCATTCCGTTCAACTGCTCTTCCAAGTCCTTTGCTGTCTCTGACAGAATTACAATGTCATCGGCGAACCTCAAAGTTTTTATTTCTTCTCCGTGGATTTTAATACCTACTCCTAACTTTTCTTTCATTTCCTTTACTGCTTGCTTAATATACAGATTGAATAGCATCGGCGAGAGGCTACAACCCTGTCTCACTCCCTTCCCAACCACTGCTTCCCTTCCATGTCCCTCGACTCTTATAATTGCCATCTACTGTCTGTACAAATTGTAAATAGCCTTTCGCTCCCTGTATTTTACCCTTGCCACCTTCAGAATTTGAAAGAGAGTATTCCAGTCAACATTGTCAAAAGCTTTCTCTAAGTCTACAAATGCTAGAAACGTAGGTTTGCCTTTCCTTAATCTTTCTTCTAAGATAAGTCGTAGGGTCAGTATCACCTCACGTGTTCCAACATTTCTACGGAATCCAAACTGATCTTCCCCGAGGTCGGCTTCTACCAGTTTTTGCATTCGTCTGTAAAGAATTCGCGTTAGTGTTTTGTAGCCGTGACTTATTTAACTGATAGTTCGGTAATTTTCACATCTGTCAACACCTGCTTTCTTTGGGATTGGAATTATAATATTCTTCTTGAAGTCTGAGGGAATTTCGCCTGTCTCATACATCTTGCTCACCAAATGGTAGAGTTTTGTCAGGACTGGCTCTCCCATGGCTGTCAGTAGTTCTAATGGAACGTTGTCTACTCCCGGGGCCTTGTTTCGACTTAGGTCTTTCAGTGCTCTGTCAAACTCTTCACGCAGTGTCATATCTCCCATTTCATCTTCATCTACATCCTCTTCCATTTCCATAATATTGTCCTCAAGAACGTCGCCCCTGTATAGACCCTCTATATATTCCTTCCACCTTTCTGCTTTCCCTTCTTTGGTTAGAACTGGGTTAGAAAACATACCAACAGAAAAAAAACGCAAGTCAGAACACTTAATAACAGCGGCGAACATCTGACAATCAGTTCATATCTTAGTAATAGTTCCCAGACGCACTGAACAACGAGAAAAACCAGCATCATTTACCAACGCTAATTACTGATCAAAACAACGCTACGTGGGAGAGAGTCGTAGGTGATTCCTACGCATCCTGTGACTCTGTAATGGTGACAGGCCATTACAGCACTGAAGGAAACGGAAAACTATGAGGTACAATGATGGTCTAGAAGATATACCATCACGATGATTCCTGAAAAAGTATTGGAAAGGTAGCGTGATTTTCATACCACCGTGCTTCACAAGAGTTAACAAGGAGGGCTATACCCTCTCAGATAAAATACAGAATCTGTAATGTGATCTTCCAGCTGAATAAATTCTTATTATCGGTGTAAATTAAGTGTTAGAGGTAGCTCCTCCAGCAATGGCGGCAGCGCGGACGCCTTACCTGGGAGCCAGCGAGCAGCGGCGCCGAGGAGCACTTGGTGGCAGAGGCGGACAGCGGGCCCGGAGCTACCTGCAACGCACACATCTTCATTTTACTCCAGCGTACCGTCTCACTTACACCTCTCATCTGTCTGCCAGTACTTAAGGCTACTGTATTAAAAAACTAGAAACCCGCTTCGATTGCGAAAAAAGCACCTAGTGTTAACCTAGGTTTCGGCGTAGGTAACTACACCTTCTTCAGAACAATAAAACCCACAAATGCCTAAGAAGACATTTGTCAATGATTAAAAGAACACCAAATCTATACATTTATAAACGAAAAAAAGGAAAACGCAAAGAGTACATCTGTACAAAATCTAAACCGTTACATAACTTAATTGGCGGATCATGACCAATCGAACATACGCCGGTGTGAGGTGGAGGTTACACCATTAAGTTAAGTAACGGTATAGACTTTGTGCATATGTACTCTTTATGTTTCCCTTTTTTTCGTTTATAAATGTATAGCTTTAGTGTTCTTTTAATCATTGACCAAGGTCTTCTTAGGCACTTGTGGGTTTTATTATTCTGAAGAAGGTGTAGTTATCTACGCCGAAATCTAGGTTAACACTAGGTGCTTTTTTTCGCAATCGAGGCGGGTTACTAGTTTTTCGATATATTAACCAACGATTGCTGACGCGCTGCGATGTTGAAGGTTCTTAAGGCAACTGCTCGATAAGGATCTTACGATATGACTGTTACGATTACTTATCGACATTCTTATTCCGAACCAATGGTTTGGGTATCGATATCAACTATAAGGTATCTTAAGGAATACTGTAGTATCGGTGTCAAAATTAACGAATGGTACAGGAAAAATAATAATCTTTTATTAATAACTGAATGAGAGATAAGATCTATGCAATATTTACACTACAGGCCATTAAAATTGCTACACCACAAAGATGACGTGCTACTGACGCGAAATTTAACCGACAGGAAGAAGATGCTGTGATATGCAAATGATAAGCTTTTCAAAGCATTCACACAAGATTGACGCCGGTGGCGACACCTACAACGTGCTGACATGAGGAAAGTTTCCAACTGATTTCTCATACACAAACAGCAGTTGACCGGCGTTGCCTGCTGCAACATTGTTGTGATGCCACGTGTAACGAGGAGAAATGCGTACCATCACGTTTCCGACTTTGATAAAGGTCGGATTGTAGCCTATCGAGATTGCGGTTTATCGTGTCGCGACATTGCTGCTCACGTTGGTCGAGATCCAATGACTGTTTGCAGAATATGGAATCGGTAATTTCAGAAGGGTAATACGGAACGCCGTGCTGGATCCCAACGGCCTCGTATCACTATCAGTCGAGATCACAGGCGTCTTATCCACATGGCTGTAACGGACCGTGCAGCCACATCTCGATCCCTGAGTCAACAGATGGAGGGTTCGCAGCAGGATGAACTGTCAGCACGGAGACCACGGCTGCAGTTACCCTTGACGCTGCATCAGAGACAGGAGGGCCTGCGATGGTATACTCAACGACGAACCTGGGTGCACGAATGGCAAAACGTCATTTTTCGGATGAATCCAGGTTCTGTTTACAGCAGCATGATGGTCGCATCCGTGATTGGCGACATCGCGGTGAACGCACATTGGATGCGTGTATTCGTCATCGCCAAACTGGTGTATCACTCGCCGTGATGGTATGGGGTGCCATTGGTTACACGTCTCGGTCACCTCTTGTTCGCACTGACGGCACTTTGAACATTTCAGATGTGTTACGACCCGTGGCTCTACCCTTCATTCGATCCCTGCGAAACCCTACATTTCAGCAGGATAATGCACGACCGCATGTTGCAGGTCCTGTACAGGCATTTCTGGACACAGAAAATGTTCGACTGCTGCCCTGGCCAGCACATTCTCCAGATCTCTTACCAACTGAAAACGTCTGGTCAATGGTGGCCGAGCAACTGGCTCATCACAATACGCCAGTCACTACTCATGATGAACTGTGGTATCGTGTTGAAGCTGCATGGGCAGCTGTACCTGTACACGCCATCCAAGCACTGTTTGACTCAATTCCCAGGCGTATCAAGGCCGTTATTGTGGCCAGAGTTGGTTGTTCTGGGTACTGATTTCTCAGGATCAATGCAGCCAAATTGCATGAAAATGTAATCACATGTCAGTTCTCGTATAATATATTTGTCCAATGAATACCCGTTTATCATCTGCATTTCTTCTTGGCGTTGCAATTTTAATGGCCAGTAGTGTACATAGTATACAGAAAACGTAAGTGCATTAGTTGAAACTACATACTATCTACCATCTGTAACGAAGATATCGGATTTTAGCAACATATACCCACAATATTAAGAATTTATCCACTACTTCTGGAATTGTTGGAGAATTCACATATCTGTGAACTTAATACAGGTAAAAAAATAAATTAATAACTTACAAGAACTGTGTTTTTAGAAACGTTTTCCTGCTCTGAGTGACTAAGGAAATGGAATCCTGAGGACCCTATTTATATGTCTCAGTAATGTGTAATGTATTTTATCTGGAAACAGTTCTTCTAATGAATCTGAGAAATAAATTGTTTTACACACATTTTATTTTTGTGATGTACGTTAGGAGCTCGTCCGTCTAGTGAACTACACCCTTTCACAAGGGTGGCTCCCAAACTAGTTTACCGAAATTTGATGCTTACGTCCACTGTATCAAACAAGAGTGTTTAATACACTGTAAGAAATTCTGCACCCAGCACCAGTTTTCTTGAAATGTTTTTATTAGACCATTATTAGTTTCGGGCCTGAGCCCATCGTCAGATGGTAGCGTTGACTTCTTTGCAGGTTTCACACATATGTTTTTCTGAAAAGCACTGCTTCACATATTGTAGGACATAGGTCTTTTTTTTTTACAATCCATACTGATCAATGAAATGATCTAAACACAAGATGCCTTATGCCTTTGTGATATGATGTGATATTCTGTCCCATTGTAAACACTTATTTCGTCAACAATACATATGAAATGCACAGAAAACAGCGGGTTACTTAAGTCCAAATGAAGCACATTTATTTGTCTGTTCAGAAACTCTTTCTGCTTGCACTGAGCTCTTATTTCATTACGGAACCAATACTGTTCACACTTTATCTTTGCTAGTTGTGCACTTCTACTGTTGTTCTTGATGTTCACCTTAATATACTTTGAAAGCACTTTTTCAGCGAGACACTTTATGTTAAATGCTATAGCAAGTATTATTTTCATTATCTGCAGCTTGCACAGTTCTCTTTACATGGTTGGGGTTCAAAGGGCTGTGAGCACTATGGGACTCAACTGCTGTGGTCATCAGTCCCCTAGAACTTAGAACTACTTAAACCTAACTAACCTAAGGAGATCACACACATCCATGCCCAAGGCAGGATTCGAACCTGCGACCGTAGCAGTCGCACGGTTCCGGACTGCGCGATGGTTGGGGTAAAAACGACACTATTTTATGCGTTTTTGTTAGAGAACTTTGCAGCCGTATTCATACATTCCACTGTAGGAAACACAAGAATCAGCTACAAGTTTTCTTGAAATGATTTTATTATACCATTACTAATTTCGTGCCTGAACCCATCGTCAGATGGTAGCGTTGACTTCTTTACAAGTTCTACATTTATGTCTTCCTGGAAAGCCCTCCTTTACATATTATGCGATTCAGGTTTGATTTTCTTTTACAACCCATACTGAGCAATGAATCTAGGGGAATACTTCTTCGTCTGCGCCGGTATGTGTAACCACTTGGGATATAATGACATTTATTTGCTGTCTTTCGTATTTAATAGATCGACTGCACGTACAAACTCAATGAGTGATTGACTCCAGCAGACTGGAATGTAATTTGCTCATAAACTAAATTAACGTAATATTCAGTTACATTTCGATAGCACAAAACGTAGTTCTGACAACGCAATAGCTTCAGCTCCTAAATTTCTGATTTTTTATTTGAAACCAGACACACTAATTACATTTACTCGTAAACAACTGATAATTAATATCCAATATATGCGTCCAGTTCTATGTTTACCGTAGTACAAAGCAAATAATTCAAAAATTTATTGGAAGACAGAACAAACAGTTCACACTGACATAATAGGATTGGATGGGGCTGTTTCGTTTCTTTGATCCCTCACACGTGTCATGTGGTGCTTGGAATAGGCCGTATTGCGCCATTCTGATTACGTAACACAGCAGCCCGATTGATCTAGTATAGACGACGCAGAGTGTCAAAGTATCTCGCTGCAGACAATAGATATTCAGTCCCAGGCTCCACTTTCAAGCAAGAAATAAGAATGTTAATACATAAAACTGCAACCAGTCACTTTTTTGAATAATTATTTTTTATTCCCTGAACCGGTTTTCGAGCCTTTTCAGGTTGATCTTCAGATGGTTTCCGGAAGTTACATCATTCTTTCTAGCATAATGCCAGGTGCTGTGTTGCGACGGTATGGGCGGCTTTTTACCGTTAGTGTGCGTCTGTCTGCTTCCATTTTGATGGCCAGTTGGTATATCACTTCACACCCATTTACAAAATGTATGTCAATTTATACTGTGACAGCGAAACTTTGCCAGTATCCAGCATGTGCTGTACAACTGTTATAAACAACGACCACCAGAGTGCATTACCGTTGATCGTGTTTGGTGTTGTTACCAGGTGTGGTAGAGTATATAAGCAGCGCGAACAGCGTCAGATGTTGAGTAATCACTGTTAAGGACACGGGGATTCTGTTTACTCGTGTGAGACAGCGTTATTAACACCTGAGAGATTTTTCGAAGAGGCCTCATTGTGGTTCTCGATTTGGCCGGCTGTACGAATCGTGTAGTATCCACATTTGTGAGGCATTCGGATGTAACAGTAACCAGATCTTGGGATGCATGGAAACGTGAGGGCAGGAACACTTGCCATCAAGGTTAGGTTCGACCACGTGTGGCTACCACATATCACCGTATTGTGTACCAAGTACATCTTAGCCGTTTCACACCTCCGCCTGCCATCCGAGAACAAGTAATGGGCTCCCTACAATTTCTATGCCTTCTTGCAGCATTGGTTGGAGATTAGCAGCAGCTAGACTAGGGAAAACACCACAACACGAACGGCTAGGGTTGGAGTGGTGCCGTGACCGGGAACCATGGGCTGCACCAAGTACATCTTAGCCGTTTCACATCTCCGCCTGCCATCCGAGAACAAGTAATGGATTCCCTACAATTTCTGTGCCTTCTTGCACCATTGGTTGGAGATTAGCAGCAGCTAGACTAGGGAAAACACCACAACACGAACTATTAGGTTTAGAGTGGTGCCGTGACCGGGAACCATAGGCTGCTGATGAATTGCGTCCATTGTGTTCATCAAGAATCGCTGTTTATGCATTTACACTGTCGGCGAGGATGGAGCTGGCGTGGGGAGATGTCACAGTCTACCACTGGTTCAGAAAGACACAGTAGTGTTACTCCCGGCATCCTGTAGAAGGGGCCATCCAGTATGACTTCATGTCACGGACATCATGCGTCCTCGTGCTTTGTCTCCATGCAAAAGTATCCTGGTGCCATTTTTCAACAGGACAATGCCCTTGCACACATGACACGGTCTGTATGAGCAGTCTGTATGATATCGAGGTACTCCTGTGGCCAGCAAGACCTCCACATCTGTTCCCGATAGAACATGTGTAGTAGCAGTTCAGCCGTCAATTCCCTCCCAGTTCCAGCATCCAGGACATTAACGACCATTTACAACAGTTGTAAGCCATCTTGCCTCAGGAGGGGATTCAACGGTTTTGTGGCACCTTTCCCAGCCGAAGAAGCGCGAGGGGTGCAACATCATGATGATAAGTGGACTCATATTGCCAAGTGCTTTGTAAATTTGACTCGTTATTGTAATCACCGAAATAATATCACATACCCACTCAACTGGCGAAGTTTCGTTTCCTCTTAAGGGGTGCTTCACTTTTTTGTCAGGTAGTGTATTTCGAAACGTCACACACTACGGGACATATATCCAGGCATCGAATGGTCAATTTATTCAGAATACACTCAAACCTCTTAAAATCTAGGCTGAGTAAGTATCGTAAGATACTATGAGGGATGGCTGACGTTTTCAGAGCCTTGAAGGAGGCAGCAGAGGCAGCAGACGGAAAGAGGTAGTAGTAAGCTGCTCTTCCTTTCTACACTGTTCTTAACAGTATAAATTGGACCCAGCTGTTGGTCTTCGAAACAACCAAGTGCAATGTTATTATTTAAATGCTATATATAATCGAAGCTGAAGCTGCTTCTTCTAGTAAATTCGTGGGCTGCACCTGCAATGTGTTTTCTCATCGAGTACTCAACGTATAATGTTCAATAATGGTGGTGTAGCTGTTTGTTGGCACACGTTATGAAATATACGATTTTGCAGAAGCCGTATGATTCCTGGCAAATCAGGATTAGCGAAATGAAAGGCAAAGACAAAGTGTACATGTAATATTAAAAGAAATAAGTAATGCAGAATATTTCACAGGTCCTACTAAAGTATTCTAGGTGTTGTACGGGGTACGTAGCAGATAAAGTTTTGATAGGATCCCATGACTGAAAACGTACCGTTGGATATAAAATAAGTTTGAAATCGGATCACTTTCAAATCTCCCGCTTCACGGTGCACTCAAAAACTGAGTCTAGGTTGCCGTCATGAGTCCCTGCGGTAATTATTACATCACGTAATCACATATAATTGTCGTTCGACTGCAACAACGGCTGCGAAAAATTTTTACGTTCGCAGCTAGGACAATTGACTGTGATGCTCCACGGACGCGTTACACTTCCGGCTTTGAAGACGACATCCTTCGTAATGTAGAAGAGAACCCGACTACGAGTACTCGAAACATTGCTCATGCCATGGGTTCCTGTGGAACACAAAGGTCAGAACTCATTGTCTCCGCTGTGTGGGTACTGCCAAGCGGTAGATTTGAAAGTGTTTCGACGTTCAAACTTATTTTACATGCACATGGTACATTTCCGAACACGAGTCCCTTATCAAAACTCTATTTACTAATTCCCCCCCCCCCCCCCCCCCACGACCCCACCATCCCAACAAGCCTGTAGTAGCAATTGTGTAAAGACCTGTATAGCAAACTCTCTACAGATAAGAGAGCTTATAAATGATATACAGAGGGGTCCAAAAAAATGTATCCACTGTTTAAAAGTCCATAATTGACAAACTAGTGGAAGGAGTTATCTCATCTTTGGTAGTGTAATAATTTGTGGTTCCGGCATTCGCCACACATGCTTTGTATTCCGTTGCTTTGTTTTGTCAGATGACAGTCGCCAGATAGTCAGTGTTTTGTTCTTAGTTGCACCTACTTACTCGAGTAAACATGGCTGGCGCAAGGCTTACATTCTATGAAAGGAAGTCAGTTTCGAAGTGGTATTTTAAGTAGGGAAACATTAATCAGGTTCAACGACAATGGCAAAATGAGTATCAAACAGGACCACCGACACGTTTAACGATTCGTCGCACTCGAGACAAATTTGAAGCCGAAGGCTGTGTTAAAGATGTACGCAAACAACGATCTGGACGACGTGTAACAGTAAGAAGTTCAGCTAACTCCCGTCGTGTGTTACAACAAGTCACTCGCTCACCACAGAAGTCTGTGAGGCAGTGTGCCCGCGAAGCTGGAGTGAGTCGCTCAAGTGTTCGGCGAATTTTAAAGACAGCTAAGTGGAAGTGCTACATCCCAGGATTGCTACACGCAATGAACGAGGACGACCCAGATCACAGAATGGAGTACTGATAGTGGTTTACTAACATGGTGCGCAACGATGAAGAGTTTGCAGAGATGATTGTGTGGTCTGATGAGGCACAGCTCAGACTCAACAGTACAGTAAATCACCACAATTGCATCTACTGGGCCGCCGAAAATCCGAACGTCCATGTAGACAAAATAGTGAATTTCCCAGGAGTAAATGTGTGGTGTGGGTTGTCTTACCGGGGCTTAATTGGGCCATTCTTCTTTGACGGCACAGTTACCGGTGAGGTGTACCTTCAGAAGCTTTAGACAGCCACTACTAGGTACTTCGAGAATCCATCGTACATTTATGTGTAAATTTCCAACTGAACACGTTGCAGTCAGTAGTTCGTGCTGCAGTTCGGCGGCATCGTTTGTGTGTGGATGTTAATAGCGACCATTTCGAACGCCTACAGTGATATCTCTAAGTTGGACTTTAAGCTACACTTTCACCAAAATTGAGACAACTCTATCAATTAGTTTGCAAGTTATGGGCTTTTAAACAGTGGATACATTTTTTTTTGGATTCCTCTGTATTATGAAGGTAAACAGTATACCCTTAAATCCTCGCTATCGAGGAGAAAGTCTGTAACACAGCAGTAAGAAAACGAGTGTCATTAGTTAAAGAATAATACGCTAAGACTATAAAAGAAGTAGCGCGATGTTGCATAATATCTTTGTAATAGCTTATCTGGAAAGTGGTGGTCTGGACTTCACTTATAGTCACTGTACTACGACAACCCCTTACCACTTCTGGTGCAATGATCCACAATTTTGTGATGCTTCATAAGTTGTGATGCCTCCTCTACATTTTCTGGATGCGATCTTAATGTGCTTCGATGCCTGGTACATCCAACGTAGTGAAGGAGGACACAGTCTCATAATATCAGGTGCTATGTAGGCTTTCTTTTACTTCCTGGCTGAATTTAGGGATAAAGGAAGATTAGAACTTAAAGTACTGTCGACAACTACGTCATAAGAGACGGAGCACGAGCTCGGGGTAAGAAAGTATGGGGAATGCAAGCAGATGTGCGCTTTCCAAATGAATCACTCCGGCATTTGCATTGAACGGTTTAGGGAAATCACTGAAAACCTAAATCTGGATGGTAGAACGGGGATTTGAACTGCGACATCTCGGTCTAAAATTTACGAAATATTATGTACATTTACTTTATATGTTGCTGTGAAAATAGTCATATGCATTACTAAG
Source organism: Schistocerca gregaria (assembly GCF_023897955.1). Lineage (NCBI taxonomy): Eukaryota > Metazoa > Arthropoda > Insecta > Orthoptera > Acrididae > Schistocerca > Schistocerca gregaria. The sequence goes on along the minus strand of NC_064931.1, from coordinate 619,234,650 downwards.
CAACTTTAAAAACTTGTCGCAGATATCATCCTAGAGGAATTTTTAGTGACACTCATTTTATATTCTGAAGTTAGGGCAGTACTCACCGACGTAATGTGCGCTCTTAAGAACAGGTCGTCATCGACCTTGTATCTCAATGTTGACGAGGGGATGCAAAACCGATAGTTTACATGTTAACATGGCAGAAAATTGAATTTTTTTACTTGTATAAATATTGTTTGTTTCGAATCTTCTGAACAGTTCGATTACAAGGCTGAAACGAGCAGGATGTAGTATTTTACCGTGATTCATCCGAATGAAAATCCCTTCCTGATCCTAAAGAGCGACTATCTTAAATAATAGTACAAAACTTACAGTTGTGTACGTCATTATGATATATGGTCTAGAGGTAGCAATGAAAGCAGGAAATCATTTTATTGCTTAGTATGAACGTCGGTTACACTCGTGCGAGTAAATTCACGGGGAAATTGATTTCTTTATTATCAGATATTTTGGCTATTCTGTGTTTGTTATAAAATGACTTAAATTTAAATTGCATCTCAGTGAGACAGCGAGAATTGGGAAAGTCACTTGACACAATAGTTTAGGACATCCATTCTTTGTTAGTGGTAAACAACGAATACGAAAAAACAGAAATACGGAGACTGAACACAGGCATGCATAATGTGAGTGTCGGTACTGACCTGGACCTTGGAGAGCAGAAGGTCATCGGCGCTCCTGCACTGTGCGCCTTCATGCTCCGACCACAGTTCTGAAACAGAACGTCACTTTGTGGCACCCGTGACTGACCATAGTATCCTCATATAGCAACTGTTATCTGATTTCCCACATTAACTGAGTTTTTCACCAAACACCTTTCGCTTTATTGGCGAAGCATAGCCAGTGTTGACTTTGTAAACATTTTGCATATAGAATACATGTGTTTGCTATAGAGTTAAAAAGAATGTGATTATCTTTACACGTAACTTTTATTGACACGGTTTCCATGTCTGCAGACAACTGGTTTTTCCTATTTTTACTAACAATGGCTGCAATCGGTAAAAACTGTGATTCACTTTCAGAACGCATATTGCCTATCTTTCAGAAGCTCATCTTTCTTTTACCTTATTTTGGTTTCATATCAGCATAAACTTAATTTCCTAAAACTTTACGTTATATATGACTTCGCACAGATTTTAGTGTACCTATAATTTTTTGCACTCACTGCTGTATTATTGCGCGTTCATTCGTTTGTCGAGTGCGTTCTCTGTGTTGCCACATTAGAACTGTTTCCTTCATATATTTCTAGCATTTCTTCACTCACGTCAGTCCAGTCGAATCACTGTCTAATAAACATGATTTGTTTGCGTACAGAACAAACACTCTGTGAGGAACTCTCTTTTATCTTATAGATAACTAAAACACAGAGTACACTGGATTTCAGCCTAAGTAAACGATATAAGACACGTTACCCAGCTTAATAGTCATATTATCACTATTAGAGACACGCTTCATGCCCTATAAATAACGTCACAAATCAATGGTTAAAAAGAAGTTGTCTGCCAGAAGTTGGGCAGTGTATGTAAGGCGTGGAAAGGGACACGATGTGTGATACGTGCGTAGCAATCTGTGTGTTTGTGTACTATATGAAATGTCGCGTTTTATGTGTCAACTCGTGCTGAATATTGGAATTGAGAAATGAGCAAATATATTACGCAAAGTATATCTTTAATTTATTCATTGGTCACAGGCCATAGAAACAACTTTAAAATCTGAAGAAAATCTGTGTACCTGCACCTCTACAAGAGACAACGATCTGAAAGATGTTAAATATAAATACATCTAAGGAAGTTGTGACTTCGTTGTTCCACGTATTTAAATTCATGGGGGATATAAATAATAGCCAATAAATGATAGTGCTCAGAGGGGCATGTAGTTTTTTTTATACAGTCAACACTGTTAACTGTTGTGTCAACGGAGATATTAAAACAATAATACTCTTTAAGTGGAACTGTATACTTCTGCAAACGGCATTCGAAAGTTGTTGAAAAGACGAGTGGAAATACATAACGATTGATAATGTTGACGTTGAAACTTTTCACAAAAGTATGTGATAAATGTTCTAAACCTGGATGGTAAGGCGGGCAGAGTCCGCCATTGCGCTGACAAGCGAGGCTCACATGCTAGGCTATGTTACATTCTTCACGACGGTAGGCTGAGACTACTACGACGAAACCTATTGCATCTTGTTTATTTATATGAGACGCACAGCTTCACTAGGCTGTGTTTACACTGCAGCAGCGGATACCGCCCGGCTGGTCTCTCAATTTTAAGTTTCTCAGATTTTTTTGCAGAAAGTTTCACCGCCATCATCAACGAGCGTTATATCACTGTACTCAACCTTTTCGAGAGATTTCAAATGCCAATTTATAGAGTTAAGTATACTGTTCCATAACTGAAGTGTTTGCTCCGACATTTCGGTTTATACAGGAAAAAGTAGCACTAACCGCGCAATAACATTTCGTGCTCCTCTAAGTAGTATCACTTACCGGAAACCATGTTATCGACAAATGCAAAGGTTCAGGATATAAAAGAGGTATTAAGTTTTACGTGGCTCACCCTAATATGTACATGAAACGAGATCTCATTTGCATTAGCCAAGCGTGAATAATTTCATTCAAAGTTTCTCAAAACACTCTGGCAGTATACGAGATTGTCGGAAGTGATTCAGCCTTTCCCAACGCGACGGGAAGTATGATGCCCAACTACTTGGTAATTTAACTGTCTTCACGGTAAAGCTTCTTACCTCAACTGATTTCACTTTCCACTCCTCATTTTGCAAAATACCTCTAGGGGAACGAGTTGTTCTCAGCCTTATTCACTGTCTGCACCACACAGGCAGTGGGGCAGTATTTCATTTTTTGTTCACTACATTAAATTTAATGAAAGTGCTGCTGAAAAAGGAAACTTCTTTGTTTCCACTGAACACGCATTCGTACGAAGTTTCCTTCCATCATAAAACAGAAACGCAAACTGCAGAGGATGAATTTTAATTTCAGTGGAAAAATGGGATACATGCCAAATTGTGGAAGAACAACAAACATGTGACCATTCTCATAGCATAGACAACCCTTTCAGTAGCTAAGGAAGTGAAGATGGAATTAAAACTATTATGAAACTTCCGCTTGGTGTTACTGGTTAGAATGATATGACGGATAGCGTCATTAATTTCGATAAACTTCGAGAACGTTATGCAGTCGGTTGATGTCAGTACAAAAAGTGTCGTGTGACATTTTACTTCCTCACTGACTTGGCAGTTTTTTGAAATCTGAATAAAGAACATAAGGTTCACCCAGATCAACCAACTTTTCAGCTGTTCCTTGCGAGACATCTGATTGCGAGCTTTTTATTTACGAATCAGGAAAGGAGGTGTTAAGTTTTCTGAGCAAAAATCAAGTAGTAGCACAGAACGCATGACGTGACAAAACAATGGATAACATGTACTGACGTTGTCATTTGTGTTGAACAATAGTGGCTATGTATGCAGTTTCTGCAGTGAACCGTTTGGCATTGAACCATGTTTCCGTAAATTTCATGGAAAATATATGAATAAAGTTGTTATGGGTATTAAGTCACGTCATTGTAAGACACTAAACCTAACTACAAAAACTCCTGCTGAGGGTAACTAAAATGCACACTTCTATGGACAGTCTTTACAACATAATGTCCTGTTCTGATTGGCATGTCACAATCGACGTCGTATTCTGGTACATATGTGCTTAACTGAACAGTTTAATTTCAAGATGCGTGGGGGGGGGGGGGGGGGGGGCGGTACGAAGGCTGCCTGTGCTATTCGAGCAGGTGATTCGCAGGCAACAGCGAATCGGCTGCTTGAACCCAGACGCAGCGCTTTGTTGCAGCAAGACGTCGATGCAGCACAGCAGCTATCTTGTGGCCGGTTGTCTATACTGCTGCCCGGGTCTTTGAGGAGCTGCAGGAGGAGAACACACGCGTCTCGTTGGACTGCAGTATCTGGCAGCCACAAAGTCTACAGCGTGTAGTCGTCGTCTATACACTTATATTCAGGGAATATACTTATTCACAACGCCAATATTATTTTAGGAAAATGGAATTAATTTATTTTTAAATGAAGGAATGACTTAACGCTCTCACAACCGGGATTTATTTTTCACTGAGTGCCGCTGGCGCCATAAAGACCCCAAGTAATCTACACGGGATATATTGGCAATACTTTAATGAAATAACATAAAAACATCCATTACAGCTGTTCAACGTAACAGTCATAAGTCTATTTTCATAAATGTTACATTTAAGAAACAAAGAAATTTAGATTGGGGTCATATTGACTCATGTGGTACTAGAAAGGCTACAGCAACAGCTGATCGAAGAAACTTTAACAGTGGGTTCAAAAATAAGCGGGAAATGATATTCTCATCGTTGCAGGTGTTTCTTATAGCAGCTGTTCAATGTAACAGTCATCATGCTATTTTTAACCATGTTCCATTCAAGTAATTACAAAGAAAAAAAAAAAAGAAAACAATTTACACTGATCAGCCAGCACATTATGACCACCGAACTGTAATCGATATGAACTCTTCCAGGCAACAGCAGAGCCACCTGGCGAGGAGTGACTACTAGTCAGACACACGCACGGCCCATGTAATAGCAGTGCGAGTGCTGTCCGTGTGTAGAATGGAGAAGGCGCGCGACCTATCCGAGTTTGACTGAGGGCAGATTGTGATGGCCAGGAAGCGCGGCACGAGCATTTCGGAAACTGCACGACTTTTCTGGTGTTCCAGAACTGCTGTGATAAGTGTCTTCAACACGTGGCGAAAAAAGGTGAAACAATGTACAGACGTCGTGGGGTTGGGCTGCCACCCTTCATTACTGATATCGGACGTCGTAGGTTGGGCAGACTAGTAAAACAGGACAGGCGTCGAACTGTGGCGGGACTAACATCAGACTTCAATGCTGGCAGATTACAAATGTGTCTCGACACACCGAGTACCGAAAGCTCCTAGCGCATTCGACGACCCAATCATTTGCGAATGTAAACACCACATCGGCGACTGCGACTGAAATGAACACGTGACCATCGGCATTGGACGTTAGCAGCAGTAGCACAGCGTTGCATGGTATGATGAATCCTGATACTTTCTTCATCATACCGATAGGAGGGCGCGATTCCGTCGTCTTCCAGGGGAACAGCTCCTAGACACCTGTACTGCGGGACGGAGACAAGCAGGCGGCGGCTCCATTATGCTCTGAGGAATATTCACGTGGGCATCCATTTATCGATTGGAGCTCGTACAAGGCACTATGACAGCTAAGGAATATCGTAGACCACATACATCCCTTCATGACGATCATGTTTTCCAATGGCAGTGGCATTTTTCAGCAAGATAATGCGCCCTGTCACAAGGCCAGGAGTGTGATGAAGTGATTCGAGGAACACAGTGGAGAGTTCCAGTTGATGTGCTGGTCCCCCAGCTGGTGAAATCTGGATCTGATCGAAAACATATGGGATGTGACTGAACACGGCGTTAGACCCAATGGCGTCCCCTCCGCGGAATTCACGGGAATTAGGTGACATGTGTGCGCAGATGTGGTGCCAATTTCCTTCAGCGACCTACTAAGGCCTCATTATTCCCATGCCACGACGCGTCGCCGGTGTTATCCGTAGCAGGGGTGGACGGTGGACATAGCAGCTACAAGATAAGCGGTGATAATGTTCTGGCTGATCAGAGTACATTGGTATCATATTGACCCCAGTGTTAGCCAGTGCAAAATCTACGAATAAATTTTAAACTAGAATGAGATTTTCCGTCTGCAGCGGAGTGTTCGCTGATATGAAACTTCCTCGCAGATTAAAACTGTGTGCCGGACCGAGACTCAAAATCGGGACCTTTGCCTTTCGCGGGCAAGTGCTCTACCAACTGAGCTAACCAAGTACGACTCACGCCCCGTCTTCACAGCTTTACTTCTGCCAGTACCTCGTCTCCTACCTTCCAAACTTTGCAGAAGCTCTCCTGCGAACCTTGCAGAACTAGCACTCCTGAAAGAAAGGATATAGCAGAGACGTGGCCTTGCCACAGCCTAGGGGATGTTTGCAGAATGAGATTTTCACTCTGCAGCGGAGTGTGCTTGGTTAGCTCAGTTGGTAGAGAACTTGCCCGCTAAAGGCAAAGGTACCGAGTTCGAGTCTCGGTCCGGCACACAGTTTTAATCTCTCATGAAGTTTCATATCAGCGCACAATCCACTGCAGAGTGAAAATCTCATTCTGCAAACATCCCCTAGGCTGTGGCATGTCTCCGCAAGATCCTTTCTTTCAGAAGTACTAGTTCTGCAAGGTTCGCAGGAGAGCTTGTGCAAAGTCTGGAAGGTAGGAGACGAGGTGCTGGCAGAAGTAAAGCTGTCAGGAGGGGGCGTGAGTCGTGCTAGGGTAGCTCAGTTGGTAGAGCACTTGTCCGTGAAAGGCAAAGGTCCCGAGTTCGAGTCTCGGTCCGGCACAAAGTGTTAATCTGCCAGGAAGTTTCAAATTTTAAACTGTTGCAAGTATAAAAATGAACAGAACATAACTGAATACAAATGACTCAAAGCAAGAAAGTCATGATTTTAAAATAATAGATTTCTAAATGATGGAAATATATACATTTCCACTGTGATCATGGGTTCATATTGACCCCAGTGTTACTAGGGGGGTTAACCTCAAACTTGCGCGGATAACATATTTTTAATGCTTTCGTGTGTGTAGAAAACGTTTCTTGTGGCTGGTGAATTTGTAGGGCGGAGCAAATAGTTTAGGTACTGACGGGTGGCGGCGAGCCTCGGAGAGGCGGTGCCCAGCCCGGACTCGCAGCAGGAGGCGGTACTGGAGGCGCTGGAGTGGCTGCACGGCAGCGCCAAGGACCAGTCCGACGTCAGGCTCGAGCTGCGGGACAGCGTCGGCGACGTCTGCGTGCCCGCGTCCACCGCACCCTGCAACCACACGTTCACACTCCTACCAACACTGCTACACATGTAATGCGACGACGAAACCATACACCTAAACAATAAACTTTCTTAAATCGCTTTCCATACAAATATCGATCGATTAGTCTTCAAAAAAAGTATAGAGGTTGACAATAGAGACATATTTGAACACTTTTAAATTCATCATTTTTTGTATCTGTATTATTTAAAATTGATGAAATGATGTAATACACTACTGGCCATTAAAATTGCTACTCCACGAAGATGACGTGCTACAGACGCGAAATTTAACCGACAGGAAGAAGATGCTGTGGCAAATGATTAGCTTTCCAGAGCATTCACACAAGGTTGGCGCAGGTGGCGACACCTAAAACGTGCAGACGTGAAGAAAGTTTCCAACCGATTTCTCATACACAAACAGCAGTTGACCGGCGTTGCGTGGTGAAACGTTGTTGTAATGCCTCGTGTAAGGAGGAAAAATGTGTACCACCACGTTTCCGACTTTGATAAAGGTCGGATTGTAGCCTATCGCGATTGCGGTTTATCGTAGTGCGACATTGCTGCTCGCGTTGGTCGAGATCCAATGACTAATAGCAGAATATGGGATCGGTGGGTTCAGAAGGGTAATACGGAACGCCGTGCCAGATCCCAACGGCCTCGTATCACTAGCAGTCGAGATGACAGGCAACTTATCAGCAAGGCTGTAACGGATCGTGCAGCCACGCCTCTATCCCTGAGTCAACAGATGGGGACGTTTGCAAGACAACAACCATCTGCACGAACAGTTTTTACGACGCCATACATAGAAAAAGATATGATTGTCGGAAGGACAGACTCAGCATACAGGAAAGTCAAAACAACCTTTGGTGACATTAAAAGCAACGGTGGTAACATTAAGAGTGCAACGGGAATTCCACTGTTAAATGCAGAGGAGAGAGCAGATAGGTGGAAAGAATACATTGAAAGCCTCTATGAGGGTGAAGATTTGTCTAATGTGATAGAAGAAGAAAGAGGAGTCGATTTAGAAGAGATAGGGGACCCAGTATTAGAATAGGAATTTAAAAGAGCTTTGGAGGACTTACGGTCAAATAAGGCAGAAGGAATAGATAACATTCCATCAGAATTTCTAAAATCATTAGGAGAAGTGGCAACAAAACGACTATTCACGTTGGTGTGTAGAATATATGAGTCTGGCGACATACCATCTGACTTTCGGAAAAGCATCATCTACACAATTCCGAAGACGGCAAGAGCTGACAAGTGCGAGAATTATCGCACAATCAGCTTAACAGCTCATGCATCGAAGCTGCTAACAAGAATAATATACAGAAGAATGGAAATGGAAATTGAGAATGCGCTAGGTGACGATCAGTTTGGCTTTAGGAAAAGTAAAGGCACGAGAGAGGCAATTCTGACGTTACGGCTAATAATGGAAGCAAGGCTAAAGAAACATCAAGACACGTTCATAGGATTTGTCGACCTGGAAAAAGCGTTCGACAATATAAAATGGTGCAAGCTCTCCAAGATTCTGAAGAAAGTAGGGGTAAGCTGTAGGGAGAGACGGCTCATATACAATATTTACAACAACAAGAGTGAATAATAAGAGTGGACGATCAAGAACGAAGTGCTCGTATTAAGAAGGGAGTAAGACAAGGCTGTAGCCTTTCGCCCCTACTCTTCAATCTGTACATCGAGGAAGCAATGATCAAAATAAAAGAAAGGTTCAGGAGTGGAATTAAAATACAAGGTGAAAGGATATCAATGATACGATTCGCTGATGACATTGCTATCCTGAGTGAAAGTGAAGAAGAATTAAATGATCTGCTGAACGGAATGAACAGTCTAATGAGTACTCAGTATGGTTTGAGAGTAAATCGGAGAAAGACGAAGGTAATGAGAAGTAGTAGAAATGAGAACAGCGAGAAACTTAAAATCAGGATTGTTGGTCACGAAGTCAATGAAGTTAAGGAATTCCGATACCTAGGAAGTAAAATAACCAATGACGGACGGAGCAAGGAGGACATTAAAAGCAGACTCGCTATGGCAAAAAAAGCCATTTCTGGCCAAGAGAAGTCTGCTAATATCAAATACCGGCCTTAATTTGAGGAAGAAATTTCTGAGGATGTACGTCTAGAGTACAGCATTGTATGGTAGTGAAACATGGACTGTGGGAATACCGGAACAGAAGAGAATCGAAGCAATTGAGATGTGGTGCTATAGACGAATGTTGAAAATTAGGTGGACTGATAAGGTAAGGAATGAGGAGGTTCTACGCAGAATCGGAGAGGAAAGGAATATGTGGAAAACACTGATAAGGAGAAGGGACAGGATGATAGGACATCTGCTAAGACATAAGGGAATGACTTCCATGGTACTACAAGGAGCTGTAGAGGGCAAATACTGTAGAGGAAGACAGAGATTGGAATACGTCAAGCAAATAATTGAGGACGTAGGTTACAAGTGCTACTCTGAGATGAAGAGGTTAGCACAGGAAAGGAATTCGTGGCGGGCCGCATCAAACCAGTCAGTAGACTGATGACCAAAAGAAGAACTGCCGTATCACAAGGCGTGATGGCATGGGGTGCCATTGGTTACACGTCTCGGTCACCTCTTGTTCGCATCGACATTTCAGATGTGTTACGACTCGTGACTCTACCCTTCATTCGATCCCTGCGAAACCCTACATTTCAGCAGGATAATGCACGACCGCATTTGCAGGTCCTGTACGGGCCTTTATGGATACAGAAAATGTTCGACTGCTACCCTGGCCAGCACATTCCCCAGATCTCTCAGCAATTGAAAACGTCTGGTCAATGGTGGACGAGCAACTGGCTGGTCACAATACGCCGGTCACTACTCTTGATGAACTGTGGTATCGTGTTGAAGCTGCATGGGCAGCTGTACCTGTACACGCCGTCCAAGCTCTGTTTGACTCAATGCCCAGGCGTATCAAGGCCGTTATTACGGCCAGAGGTGGTTGTTGTGGGTACTGATTTCTCAGGATCTATGCACCCAAATTGTGTGAAAATGTAATCACATGTCAGTTCTAGTATAATATATTTGTCCAATGAATACCCGTATATCATCTGCATTTCTTCTTGGTGTAGCAATTTTAATGGCCAATATTATATTTAATTGATCAAATTGTAATGGCTTCTCTGCTTCAGAGGTGTAATTGAGGCTTGAATTAAGAGAAAAATTACTATCGCAAAACTCAGCAATCGGATTGGACAATTGGCTTGGCACGCTCAGTAGTTCTGTGCGCAACCGTAGCGGAAGGAGACAGTGGCGAAGCTTGGTACAGTGAAGGCGCATGTCGATGGTTGTGCATATAAAATTATTGCGGTGCCAAAATTGCTCCTAATCTTCATTTACGTGCTGTGGCTTTTCACTTACACATTATTAAATCGTATCTGCAACCACCAAGAACTTAAATTTAAATTTAATTCCCGAGCCACGGCTGCCGCTGGAACAATGGCTGTGAGGCGCGTCATGCTGCTTGGCGTGTAAGTTCCCACGGACGTGAAGAAGCTGTGTCGGATCATCGTTTCGACGAGGCAACCACAATCATACTTCCGTCGAAGCAAACGACGACAAGTCGAGATTTTCATTTCGTTCAGTAGCGTAATGTAGGGAATCATGTTAGGCCAAAGTGTAACAATAATTAATTATATCATTATAATTTAGTAGCAACAGTGATTAAACTTTTATTTGATAAATCAATTTCTGTACTATGCTTAAGCTTTTGTCACATTATTTAAAATAATACCCGGAATAAAAATTACGATCTTTTGAATCGTAATAAAATGCCAGAATACAATATTTCAGAATAAAATGTCAATAAGTATTTTGTTTAAACAGAAATTTTAAGTATCTATGGACTGCTTTACCATTTCCTGGAGTAAATTAACTAACCAAAAGCTCACAATCCAGTTAGCAAATTTCAATAAATAATTAAGTGAAACTGTCTTAGATGGCTGCCTGAACATGGCATTAGGCTCTATTTGGCTTGCTGCCGTCTTAGAATTTTTAGTACAAATTATAATTAACTACTTTTCTTCTAAATTAACAGTAAATTTTAAAGCAATTTAAACTAAATTAGCTTCTACAGAGCTCGGCAACCCTTAACAACCTGGACATAATCGGAGGGTTTAATAAGGTAAGACACAACTTCTCTTTCTCTGCACATGCAACTCTGACTTTTCAACGGATGGATGTATTCACTATATCGAAACGATACTGAAGGTACGCAGTGTTACTTCAGAATCAGCAGTCAAACGTCTCAATTGTTTACAAAATAACACGTTTACTACACACACACAGTTCGTTTCATAGAGAAAGGTGCTAATAATATCGTTATTTACCTCCGTAAATACAATGCAAATACTCCAGTGAATGATAGGGAGAAATTTTTGTGTTTACTGATAACTTATGCGATGGCTAAAATTACGATCAGTGCTACAGCCTGGATTAACGGGCCACGACTACGCAGGTGACAGTTACAGCTACCAATTTCGCACGCAGCGACCAATGACGCAAAATAATAGCTTTCATTATTCAGTATTAACCCTAGCAATACTGAGACATTTTCCATTGTTGTTGTTGTTGTGGTCTTCAGTCCTGAGACTGGTTTGATGCAGCTCTCCATGCTACTCTATCCTGTGCAAGCTGCTTCATCTCCCAGTACCTACTGCAACCTACATCCTTCTGAATCTGCTTAGTGTACTCATCTCTCGGTCTCCCTCTACGGTTTTTACCCTCCACGCTGCCCTCCAATGCTAAATTTGTGAGCCCTTGATGCCTCAAAACATGTCCTACCAACCGATCCCTTCTTCTAGTCAAGTTGTGCCACAAACTTCTCTTCTCCCCAATCCTATTCAATACCTCCTCATTAGTTACGTGATCTATCCACCTTATCTTCAGCATTCTCCTGTAGCACTACATTTCGAAAGCTTCTATTCTCTTTTTGTCAAAACTACTTATCGTCCATGTTTCACTTCCATACATGGCTACACTCCAAACAAATACTTTCAAAAACGACTTCCTGATACATAAATCTATATTCGATGTTAACAAATTTCTCTTCTTCAGAAACGCTTTCCTTGCCATTGCCAGTCTACATTTTATATCCTCTCTACTTCGACCATCATCAGTTATTTTACTTCCTAAATAGCAAAACTCCTTTACTACTTTAAGTGTCTCATTTCCTAATCTAATTCCCTCAGCATCACCCGATTTAATTTGACTACATTCCATTATTCTCGTTTTGCTTTTGTTAATGTTCATCTTATATCCTCCTTTCAAGACACTGTCCATTCCGTTCAACTGCTCTTCCAAGTCCTTTGCCGTCTCTGACAGAATTACAATGTCATCGGCGAACCTCAAAGTTTTTATTTCTTCTCCATGAATTTTAATACCTACTCCAAATTTTTCTTTTGTTTCCTTTACTGCTTGCTCAATATACAGATTGAATAACATCGGGGAGAGGCTACAACCCTGTCTCACTCCTTTCCCAACCACTGCTTCCCTTTCATGCCCCTCGACTCTTATGACTGCCATCTGGTTTCTGTACAAATTATAAATAGCCTTTCGCTCCCTGTATTTTACCCCTGCCACCTTTAGAATTTGAAAAAGAGTATTCCAGTCAACATTGTCAAAAGCTTTCTCTAAGTCTACAAATGCTAGAAACGTAGGTTTGCCTTTTCTTAATCTTTCTTCTAAGATAAGTCGTAAGGTCAGTATTGCCTCACGTGTTCCAACATTTCGACGGAATCCAAACTGATCCTCCCCGAGGTCTGCATCTACCAGTTTTTCCATTCGTCTGTAAAGAATTCGCGTTAGTATTTTGCAGCCGTGGCTTATTAAACTGATAGTTCGGTAATTTTCACATCTGTCAGCACCTGCTTTCTTTGGGATTGGAATTATTATATTCTTCTTGAAGTCTGAGGGTATTTCGCCTGTCTCATACATCTTGCTCACCAGCTGGTAGAGTTTTCTCAGGACTGGTTGTCCCAAGGCCGTCAGTAGTTCTAATGGAATGTTGTCTACTCCGGGGGCCTTGTTTCGACTCAGGTCTTTCAGTGCTCTGTCAAACTCTTCACGCAGTATCGTATCTCCCATTTCGTCTTCATCTACATCCTCTTCCATTTCCATAATATTGTCCTCAAGTACATCGCCCTTGTATAAACCTTCTATATACTCCTTCCACCTTTCTGCCTTCCCTTCTTTGCTTAGAACTGGGCTGCCATCTGAGCTCTTGATATTCATACACTTGGTTCTCTTCTCTCCAAAGGTCTCTTTAATTTTCCTGTAGGCAGTATCTATCTTACCCCTAGTGAGATAAGCTTCTACATCCTTACATTTGTCCTCTAGCCATCCCTGTTTAGCCATTTTGCACTTCCTGTCGATCTCATTTTTGAGACGTTTGTATTCCTTCTTGCCTGCTTCATTTACTGCATTTTTATATTTTCTCCTTTCATCAATTAAATTCAATATTTCTTCTGTTACCCAAGGATTTCTAGCAGCCCTCGTCTTTGTACCTACTTTATCCTCTGCTGCCTTCACTACTACATCCCTCAGAGCTACCCATTCTTCTTCTACTGTATTTCTTTCCCCTATTCCTGTCAATTGTTCCCTTATGCTCTCCCTGAAACTCTGTACAACCTCTGGTTCTTTCAGTTTATCCAGGTCCCATCTCCTTAATTTCCCACATTTTTGCAGTTTCTTCAGTTTTAATCTACAGGTCATAACCAATAGATTGTGGTCAGAGTCCACATCTGCCCCTGGAAATGTCTTACAACTTAAAACCTGGTTCCTAAATCTCTGTCTTACCATTATATAATCTATCTGATACCTTTTAGTATCTCCAGGGTTCTTCCACGTATACAACCTTCTTTCATGATTCTTAAACCAAGTGTTAGCTATGATTAAGTTGTGCTGTGTGCAAAATTCTACTAGGCGGCTTCCTCTTTCATTTCTTAGCCCCAATCCATATTCACCTACTATGTTTCCTTCTCTTCCTTTTCCTACACTCGAATTCCAGTCACCCATTACTATTAAATTTTTGTCTCCCTTCACTATCTGAATAATTTCTTTTATTTCATCGTACATTTCTTCAATTTCTTCATCATCTGCAGAGCTAGTTGGCATATAAACTTGTACTACTGTAGTAGGCGTGGGCTTCGTATCTATCTTGGCCACAATAATGCGTTCACTATGCTGTTTGTAGTAGCTTACCCGCATTCCTATTTTCCTATTCATTATTAAACCTACTCCTGCATTACCCCTATTTGATTTTGTGTTTATAACCCTGTAGTCACCTGACCAGAAGTCTTGTTCCTCCTGCCACCGAACTTCACTAATTCCCACTATATCTAACTTTAACCTATCCATTTCCCTTTTTAAATTTTCTAACCTACCTGCCCGATTAAGGGATCTGACATTCCACGCTCCGATCCGTAGAACGCCAGTTTTCTTTCTCCTGATAATGACATCCTCCTGAGTAGTCCCCGCCCGGAGATCCGAATGGGGGACTATTTTACCTCCGGAATATTTTACCCAAGAGGATGCCATCATCATTTAATCATACAGTAAAGATGCATGTCCTCGGGAAAAATTACGGCTGTAGTTTCCCCTTGCTTTCAGCCGTTCGCAGTACCAGCACAGCAAGGCCGTTTTGGTTAATGTTGCAACGCCAGATCAGTCAATCATCCAGACTGTTGCCCCTGCAACTACTGAAAAGGCTGCTGCCCCTCTTCAGGAACCACACGTTTGTCTGGCCTCTCAACAGATACCCCTCCGTTGTGGTTGCACCTACGGTACGGCCATCTGTATCGCTGAGGCACGCAAGCCTCCCCACCAACGGCAAGGTCTATGGTTCATGGGGGGGACATTTTCCATAGAGTGCATTATTAAGAGGGGGGGGGGGAGACCTTTGTTCCTTGCATAAACATGTTAAAAACAGATTGTTGTTGAATTATATTAACAACATACTTTTTAAAGAGGTACTGATGTATTAGTAGGATCCGGAGCCTTTAAAAAAACTTTTTAGCACACTCTTAGCAATACCAATGCACTTTCAGTAATGTGTGCTATCTATTTTATGACCATGACAAAAAATATATGAAAAATGCAAATTTTGTTCGTTGTTCTTGACTTATACGCTCTACATATTTTTAAATAGATGTTGAAGTGTAAGTAAGAACCTGAACCTGGAAATGTTGAATACAACATTCACTAGGGAAAGTGACGTCTACCACAGAGACTTACATTTTTGGGATAAATTGGGAAGAATTTAAAACGTACATGGGAAAATGGTGGAAGAACTCACTAAAAACAATAAACATTTTTAAAAATTTTAAATTATAAAGTAACTTACTTGATTACAATATTTTCAAAAGGTGGGCATTAAGAACCTCCCCTCCCTCCCTTGGTATTGCTAGGATTACAGTTTTGACCATTTTTGGTGAATTAAAAGATATTAATTTGTTTTGACTGTACTTAGTACATTTAAGAGATATTAATTTATGAAAAATTATAAGAGCAATAGGTAACGAAATAGTAGTTTTATAACAACTGCTAAATAAAAATCTTGAGCCGGCATCTGTGGCCGAGCGGTTCTAGGCACTGCAGTCCAAAACCGCTAGACTGCTACGGTTGCAGGTTCGAATCCTGCCTCGGGCATGGATGTGTGTGATGTCCTTAGGTCAGTTAGGTTTAAGTAGTTCTAAGTCTAGGGGACTGATGACCTCAGATGTTAAGCCTCATAGTGCTCAGAGCCATTTGGACTATTTTTAAGAAACTTGAAGCGATTGTACACAGCTTTTCGTCTCTTACAAGCACATATTGATTTCATATAAACTAATGAGGATTCGGTCAGACGTAAATTTGCCTGTCACAGGACTTTGCAAACTGTCTGTCGCATAAACGGTGACCTAATCAAAGACGCCCAGCCAAAAACTTGACGTAACAGAATTTTTCGTTGGAAATCAATTGGACAGACAGGTGTGTGTTTACATAACTTAAAGCGCCAGCTTTTGGTAAAGTCTAAGGATGCGAACTTTCAAAATAGTGTCAGAAAACCATTCAAAACGTTGCGGAAAGCTTTATTGAATTACATTTACGAGACAGCAAGGTAGGAAAGGGAGTACCAAAACCGGAATTTAAACCGAGATAAAGAACGGGTAATACAGTTGAAGATGCAACCTAATAGTGGCGCAGCAGATGGAACGATGTACATGTGAACGCCACAGGTTCACCTGATTAGCAAGACATGGCACGTGGTGCGAAATGTACAAAAGCGAGAGGGGTAAATAAGTCAGGATTTGTATACAGTTCTTTTTTCAGCAATAAAGTCAGAACCAGTCACTCCACGTGAGTGGATGTGAAAACGAAACATGAAACCCCCAAACCAGAAAATTAGAAAATAAGAACAACAACTTTTCGAGACTGAAATAATGCAAACTTTAAGAAACATTAGTGGTCACATGAGCAGCATGACTGGGAATATGAATACGGTGAACAGTAATATAAATGTTCCTATATACTAATTTCGCCATTCAAATAGGGGAATTGAAAACCTATAATAAAATATTGGAGGCTAATTTTACAATCCAATTAAAAGACAATAATGAAAATTTAACAAAGGTAGAACTAGAGACGAATTTACTTATTTCTACACAACAAAGCGATACAAAAAAGAGATTGGTAAATTGATGAGACATACTAAAGGGAAATATAAGATGTTCAAACGCAGGTTAGTGATATCAACGCTAGATTCGGTTCTGAAATGCTGGGAATCGAAAAGTGTGTTGTAATGACGGTAAATGGGGAGATACAGAGACTGGTTCCGGTATTGAAAGCCGAAATCTATACAGATACAAATGCAGAGATTTCACTGTTAAGAAATCCAGTTTCTACTATTCAAAATTCTTGCATGCTTCAAGAAACGTTAAGTAATATTACCCCTGAAATTCGCAATTAAGCGAAGTTTTTGCGCCTATAGTTACACAACTGGATTAGCAGCGTTCCAATAGTTATACAGAAGTCTGAACTATTGTGTAAAGAAGATAAATACGATTCGTTAAAGAAACAGAGGTGTTGCCACCCTTCAGATTTTATAAAGAACTGTGAACGACTACTATCGAAGGACATGAGTATTAGGGGAAAAATCAATGATTGAGGCTCTCGCACATAATGCAGAAAGGTGGGGTTTGAATCTAGACACCACAACCACGAATTTGCAGGACAAAAGGCAAGTTTTTGGAAGAATTCTGGTCCATCTAAAAAACAAGACAATTTGTGGTGCGGATTTGTCGTCACACGAATGCCAGATAATAATGAAAGGAAATCCATGAAAGAATTTTGTGAGTTACGGTTTACAAAAGTCTAACACCTGAAATACAGGAAGTCTGAACCTGGTATCGTTTGGAAACCCTGGAAAAAGCTTCTAGATGACTCAAAACGTTGCGTTGTAACTATAAAATATTCGACGAATTTTTGAAAAAAAGGCAGAGAACGAAATCTCATACAAATAAATGTGTCTGATTGGGTTGGAATGGCCAGAATGGATCATAAAATAATATTATGAGAGGAAGCTGTAGAGGCAACTTAGCTAACCCTGGGCGAAGTGACTTCCATAAGAAGAGGATTCATAGTAATGAGGAAAAGTAGTTTCCTAGCTGATCGTGGGCCTGGCGACTGCGGATTAAAGTAGCTGGCCGGAAGGTGACAGAAAACATATGTATTTTCCAGATGAGGTTAGCAGCAGGAGAACAAAGCATTTCAAAGTGGAAAATTTTGTCGAAAGAGGAACTATAAACGGAATACAGTAAGGTAACAAACGTTGGATGTAAGGACCAGTTCAGGGAAATAGCAAATAATAAGAAACTGAGACAAATGGCGATAAGCAGATTGAAGTAAGGGATCTGTGTGAGAAAGATCGGAAGTGCCGTTAGAAAGATAGGTTGTCGTTTCGCATGCCAATGGTCAATAAATAGGCGAAGTAGAGGTGGACGTATTTGTGAAGAAACTCAGTCAAATGTAAGACGTGTTTCAGGAATGGGAAAACGAAAAAGGTAGTGATCTTGAGGTGGCTCTATCGACATTGAAGAGAAGTAAGGAGAAAAAGGGGAATAACACAAAGATACTTGCCAAAGACGATGTAGACAAAAGCCGAGCGGTTCTAGGCGCTTCAGTCCGGAACCGCACTGCTGCTACGGTCGCAGGTTCGAATCCTGCCTCGGGCATGGTTGTGCGTGATGTCCTTAGGTTAGTTAGGCTCAAGTAGTTCTAAGTTTAGGGGACTGATGACCTCAGATGTTAAGTCCCATAGCGCTTAGAGCCATTTGTAGACAAAATAATCCCATACAAAGATTGTGTGCAAAGACTCGATCCAATTAAAGTGGCAACTTTCGAAGGAGACGGACATGATCCAGACATGAGATGACTGGAAAGCCCTGATTTCAATGTTTACGAAGTAAAGGTAGAATGCTATGTTAATGAGGAACATTAATTAATTTTAATATCAGAGTTTATTAGTAGCAGAGATTAGACTTCTGTTTGATAAATCCATCATTGTACTATCCTTAATCTTTCGTCATATTATTTGAAATAATAACTTGAATAAAAATTACGATCTTTAGAATCGTAACAATATTTCCAGAATATAATATTTCAGAATATAATGCTAATAATGTATTTAGTTTAAACATAAATTTTAAATTTCTATGCCCTGGCTGCCTGCGAGTTTCCATTTGCTGAAGTAATTTCACTAACTGAAAGGTCAAAATCCAGTTAATAATTTTCAATAATTAATTATGTTAAACGTTTTACAGATGGCTGCTAGAACATGCCATGAGAATGAATTTGGCTTGCTGTCATGTTAAAATTTTTAGTACAAATTACGGTTTACTACTTTGCTTTTAAATTCACCGTAACTTTCAGAAGCATTTAAAATTAAATTACCTGTTACAGAGCTTGGCGACCAAAAGAATCTGGATATAATATTTCTTTCAGAGGGTTTAATAATGTAAGACACAACTTCTCTTTCGCTGCACCTGCAACTCTCGCTGTTCAATAGACGGATGTATTCACACTACCGAAACGATACTAGACAGTGCTATGATTAAGGAAGAGATCTTGCAATGGGAAGTGAATTTTATGATCGAGCCCCTGAATCCATCAGTTACTTCGGAACCAGCAGTCGATCGCCTCAATTGTTTAACAACAATCATTTAGTATGAATTTGGTTCGGTTCACAGAGAAAGATGATAGTAGCCTAATATCGTTAGTTGCCTAAGTAAATGCAATGTAAATGCTCCAGTGAGTGATAGGGTGAAACATTTGTGTTTTCTGATAACTTTTGTGAAGGCTAAAATTATAGTCAGTGCTAGAGCCAAGGTCAGGCGCCACGATTACGCGGGCGATAGCTACAGGGCCCAATGACGCGAAACAATAGCTTTCATTATTCGTTATAAAAGTTTTCATCGTACTTCGTGCATTTAAAAGATATTAACTTATGCAAACATAAAATTATCAGGCCAATTGATCAAGAAACATAAGAGTTATTTATTAATAACTCTTATGTAAGAAATTTGAAGCGATTATACGTAATTTGTCACTTCTTAAAAGCACAGACTGAGTTTATGAAAAAGTGTGGGGGTTGGCACACAACCATATGTGCCATCGGTAAAGGAGAGTGCAATCCTCGAGTGTCCACATATGTTGGTCGTGCCGTACAGCGAGTAATTAGCAAAGCTGTTAATTAACTAAGGCGTCTAGCAGAGAGCGTCGTTATTGCGCAAGGGTTGCGCGTGTTTGATATACAGGGGACAAACCTCAGGAGGTGATTCCTGACTGGAAAAGGGATATATTAGTTCATAATATATGCCGGGAATATTACGGTAGTTTAATACTATTACACTACATTACACATTACGTGGTATTACATTGGTCTGTAAACTTAGTGACAAAAGTAAGCTGTGCATTATGTGTCAATCGCAAGTAATATAGTTCGATGAGATTTGGACCATACATAGAAAGAACCACTGCAGTATAGTACAGAAAATAACTGAAAGAAATGCGCTATAAGACGAACAGAATTGACACTTTTATTGAAAGACAATAATTACGCTTAAGTCGCCGTGGTTTATGATGGTCCCCTGGACCTTACAAAAGGCGGGAAATAGTTATTAATAGGATGCGTGATCACATGGACGGCAATGCATGACGTCTTCCTAGCGTATCCCACACATACTCGATGAAATTTAGGCTGGGGGACGGACACGTCAGTCCATTCACCCCGAATGCACTCCTGAAAATTCGGACAGCGAGAAGGAGAACAGTGTCACAATAACGTTGACCGGTGAGGGTATAGTGTTCACAGACTTGGATGTCAATACGTCCATGCAATGTTATACCTCACAACACCATAACATGTAGACTACAAAAGAGAACATGTTCAACAATGTTGCCGGCCGCGGTGGCCGAGCGGTTCTAGGCGCTTCAGTCCGGAACCGCGCGACTCCTAAGGTCGCAGGTTCGAGTCCTGCCTCGTGCATGGATGTGTGTGATGTCTTTAGGTTAGTCAGGTATAAGTAGTTCTAAGTTCTAGGGGACTGATGACATCAGATGTTAAGTCCCATAGTGCTCAGAGCCATTTGAACCATTTTTTGAAGAAATAAAACTCCTGCAGCCGTCCTTATGATTTAATTTTGTTGTGTCGCTACCAGTTTCGTCTCTTCATTGCGGACGGCTGTAGGTGTTTCATTTTTTGTCACGATCTGTGTTCGACGTCAACTTGCGATAACCGCTCACAGATGGCAAGTGGCAGTATTAACAGTTGAGGGTATATAAAACGTGTCGGAGGGGATGCAGAAAATATTGTAATTGTTGAGGTAATCCGGAAACGGAGCGATCTGTCTGACTTCCAAAAGGCCATGATCATTGGCTTTTGGATGAAGAATGGAAGCAATTCCGAAACGGCTAAGTTTGTGAGCTGTTCGTGTGCCGCAAAATGGCGCAATCCAAAACAGACACCGAGGCATCTGTGTTGCACCACGCGCTATAGATGACAGGGATGAACCACGGCTGTGAAATTGTGTACATGAGAATAGACGTGCAACTGCTGGGCGAATGACCACCCAGATGACCAAAGGGCTACGAACAGCGTCTCATCAACGAGCATTTAGTGAACGTTGCTGCGTATGGGCCTCCACAGCTGACGCCTGATTCACGGATCCATGGTGTCTGTTGTTCAGCGGCGACAAAGACCGTGACATGCACGTAAAAAATGGTTCAAATGGCTCTAAGCACTTTGCGACTTGACATCTGAGGTCATCAGTCCCTAGACTTAGAACTCGTTAAACCTGACTAACCTGACTAACACATATCCATGCCCGAGGCACGATTCGAACCTGGGACCGTAGCAGCAGCGCGGTTCCGGACTGAAGCGCCTAGAACCGCTCGGCCACATCGGCCGGCAACTTTTAAGCCAATACCGCACTGAGAAGCAACAGGTGGCATTTTCAGACGAACCACGTTTTTTGCTGCATCGGACAGATGACCGATGGCGTGTACGAGGCGAAACGCCTGAAAGCAAAGGGTCCATGCCGAACGAAGGAGCGTTATAATCTCTGGATCCCTGAGGGATGTCGTCATTCTGGAAGGCACAGTAGATCAACATAAGTATGCCCCTGTCTTAGGGGACCATGTCGAGCCTTACATGCAGTTTTTTTCCCCTCGAAATGATGGCATCTACTAGTACCAACAGGACAATGCAACGTGTCGCACAGCTAGTAGTGTATGTGCGTGATTCGTAGAGCACCAGGATGCGTTTACCGTCTTCCTCTGGTCATCAAATTCCCAGGATTTAAACACAACTGAGAATCTGCGGGTCCATCTAGATCGGGCTGTTCGCGCCATGGGCCCTGAACCGAGAAACCATACGCAGTTTACCACAGCACTGGACTCGCCGTGTCTCCACATTCTTATCAGTGCCTTCCAGACCCTCACTGACTCTCTTCCGGCCCGCGCTACAAAAGATGGTTATTCAGGCTTTTGAGCCGGCCGGAGTGGCAGATCGGTTGTAGGTGCTTCAGTCTGGAGCCGCGCGACCGCTATTGTCGCAGCTTCGAATCCTGCCTCGGGCATCGATGTGTGTGATGTCCTTAGGTTAGTTAGGTTTAAGTAGTTCTAAGTTCTAGGGGACTGATGACCACAGCAGTTGAGTCCCATAGTGCTCAGAGCCATTTGAATCAGGCTTTTGACAGAAGGTCACATTAAAGTGACTGAACAGTGTATATGTAACAGGGAACCACGGATGCTGCTGTAACGCGTATCGCTGTGTAGGGTAACAGGCCAGTCGCCTGGTATAGCAGTTAGGAAGCACACAGTTGACGGTTCCTAATGGACGAACAGATCGCCAGCAGTGTCACTTGATCTCCCTCTGTGAACAATGTACATGGAGGGTCCCGTGTCCCATGCACGCCCATCGTACAAGGAAAACGTCGGTTTGTTACTCTTCAAAAAAATTTGTAAAATTTAATTTTAGGTGCTTTTTCGATAAATCGGTTTCAGTATGAGTATTCTATTTAACGAAATGAATTAAAAGAAAGCTAAAACACGAAGAATAAATAGTAGAATGTGGCTATAATTAAAATTTCGCTTCCAGAATGAGATTGTCACTCTGAAGCAGAGTGTGCGCTGATATGAAACTTCCTGGCAGATTAAAACTGTGTGCCGGACCGAGACTCGAACTCGGGACCTTTGCCTTTCGCAGGCAAGGGCTCTACCATCTGAGCTACCCAAGCACGACTCACACCCCGTCCTCACAGCTTCAATTCTGCCAGTACATCGTCTCCTACCATCCAAACTTCACAGAAGCTAATCAAAATATCCACGGGTTTACTGCCGGTCTATAGTGTCCAACGGGCACAATATTTCGGCGATCAAACATGTCGCCATCATCAGGTGAAATGACGGACCAAGTCGTATATTGGTCAGACGATGCATACTGTCGAGGATCGATGCCGTGAACACCAGAGGCACACTCGACTGATGTATCCGAGCAAGTCGGCGGTCGCTGAACATTGTTTGTCGGAAAATCACGCTATGGAGTATGACCGCACGAGGATTCTGGTACAGACATCGAAATACTGGGACAGCGTTGTTAGAGAGGCCATCGAAATTCACACCAATGACGACCTCATAAACCGTTACTGTGGCTATAATCTTAGCAAGGCTTGGGAACCAGCGATTGGGTTAATCAAGAGTAAATCGAGCAAACGTATAGTTGTGACGACCACGGCGGACAGAGCCAACACACCGACGTCATCTCAGACGCCGTCGCAATCTGTTCCACCACGCGACAGTGGCGCGGGGCGCGGACGGCGGAGGGAGCGCGCCGCGGGCGGAGGGTATTTAAATCGACCGCCGCCGCGACCGAACCCAGTTCCCTCTGAGCAGCCATAGCGTACGGATCTCCGTGCCGGCACGTTCACAGGAGCTCAGTCCGTCAGTTCACCTGATGATGGCGAAATGTTTGATGGCCGAAATATTGTGCCCGTTGTACGGCAGTACACCGGTGGATATTTTGATTATCAAATACGCCGGGAGAAAGTCAAGAATCACATACACAGAACAAGCTCTTCTGCGAACCTTGCAGAATTAGCACTCCTGGAAGAAAGGATGTTGCGGAGACATGGCTTAGCCACAGCCTGAAGCAGTGTGCGCTGATATGAAACTTCCAGGGAGATTAAAACTGTGTGCCGGATCGAGACTGGAACTCGGAACCTTTGCCTTGCGCGGGCAAGTGCTCCTCGATCTGAGCTACCCAACACAGGCACACAGTTTTAATCTACCAGGATGTTTGATATCAGCGCACACTCCGCTGCAGACTGAAAATCTCATTCTGGAAACACTCCCCCAGGCTGTGGCTAAGCCATGTCAAATGCTATTTCTGCAAGGTTCGCAGAACAGCTTCTGTGAAGTTAGGAAGGTAGGAGACGAGGTACTGGCAGAAGTAAAGCTGTGAGGACGGGGCGTGTGTCGTGCTTGGGTAGCTCAGTTGGTGGAGCACTTGCCCGCGAAAGGCAAAGGTCCCGAGTTCGGGTCTCTGCCCGGCACACAGTTTTAATCTGCCAGGAAGTTTCAAAATTTCGCTACTGGAGCCACTGCAGGCGGAAAACTGTTTTTGGCGTGGACACGTAACTTTGTAGGAATGATGTTGAGACTGCGCGCTGCGGGATTTGCCTTGTTGGTACTGTTAGTATCATGACTTGCCGTTGAGCGCCGCCACTGGCACGGTGACGTAGTGCTGAAACAGAAGTAGCAGTGTGCATTACAGCTGCAGTCAGCCAACAATGGTCTGGACAAGGTGAGCAGGGCTTTCCTCGTAAAACTGTTTCATAGAAGGAAAAGGCAATAGGGCTGCCGCTCTTAACGAATATCGACGCATTAAAGCAATAAGGAGGAGTCGTCTTTCCGTTACATGGATATTGAGACTCTATAACGTTAGAGGAAGAAGAATCGAAAGCGGCCTTTATTAGTACTGGCTCTACATGGCTGACTCTCGGTCAGTGTCTAATGACAACAGCAGACACGGTATGGTCTGTGAATATTGGAAGATTGGAATTGTCAAAAGTCGTAAGTGGCATTTTTAGCAAAACACGTTTACAGTGCTACTGTGTAATCTGTTGCATGTCTCTGAATTTGTGTCAAGTGAAAAATCACCGAGAAGATGTTTCAAACATTCATTACGAGGTAGCGAGTGAGCTTTGTGCCAAGCAACGCTTTCCTCTGGAGTTCCAAGTGCCATGCGTCCAGGTTTCCTCCATTTAGTTGACGCGCAATTTGTGTATTAATCAGAGTGCATACAAACTTTTTTTGTATAGCGCAAAACCTTTGTAATGGAAGAAAGTAAGTTGTATCTCAAAAGAGTAAAAATAGTTGGAGAAGTGAACCGACAAAACAACGGTGTGTCTGCAAAAGTTATGAAAAGCCATTTCTTCCATTACAACACGGGGATTTCTACAGTGAACTTTGCGACATTTGATCCCAAGAATGGACATTTGTAAGAAACGGAAGTCAATACAGAAATATTTTCTTGAATTTAACTTTGTTTTTGTTTAGTGCAGTTTTTCTAGTTAAAATATTGCTACTGTATTTCCGCACTTGTATTATTCCAAATAAAACATAGTTCCACAATATTAATGGTACTAGAAACAAAATTTGTCTTATACACCCTCGTATGGCACCTAGAACGTTCTTAATAAATTAATTGTTTTCTAATTTATCTCATTGTTTTTTACAGTGATGAGGTGAGTAGTATAACTCTGTTGTGTCAGACAATTTTCCAACTTTTTGGATATAAAATGTTATATGCAAAAAGAGATAATTCTTTCTTGATTCTCCTGTAAGATATGAAATCTACTACTTTGAATGTTTGAGATTTCCACTTTTCCTTGCCCAATTTGCCCCTTTTCTTCTCGAGAACCGCCCACGCCGCGCTCACTGCTATGGCAAGGCAGCACACCCACTAGGCGATTCTACCGTATTGCTTATATATCGTGGTTTCATGTGTGTCTTCATTAAGGATTGCGCTCTACCAACACTACGGTTCGGTAGTTTTGGTACAGTACATAAATGACTTGGTAAATGGTATGATTACCGGTGGTATTGGTAAAATTGGTAGTGAAAGAAATATGAATGCATGTGTGAGTGATAAACTGTGATTCGACGACTTCTCTTTCTTTTTGTTTGTTTGCTTTGCACATAATCAGAACTGCACATCGTTAACTGTTAGTCCATTGTGTATTTTAAACACCTATAAAATATAAATTGCACTTTATAAGTAAAAAAACAAAGCTAATCACGTAAATGCACAAACACATAAAATCTATATAATTAGGGTTGTTATTTTGTACCTGATGGAACATTCTTCATTATGATTAAAAGTAAGATTTTTCTGGTGAAACTAATAAGAGTGAAATTAAATTATTAGTAACAGAAACATGTTTTGTATAAGTTGGACGAAGCATTTAAGTGAGGGTTGATGTGTTTTTGTTTCGCTCTTTTTAATTTTACCTTTTTTTTTTTTTAAGGAAGCTATGTTTTCTAGCACCATACGCTATCCGTATTTCTTTCTTTTTATTTTTACTACAACATCTCTTTGTTTTACTTTACAAATCAACAATTTTCGAATAAAACCTGAATTAAACAATGACAATTCCAATTTTCATATAAATATTGTTTATTTGTAAGTAACAGACAGGAAGACAACCATGTAGAACAAAATGTTCCGTAGGTCACGCGGCCTTTTAAACATCCACTCTCATTATCTAGACGGTTCACCGCTTCCGGTTTCGAGGGAAATCTTGTGTGAGACTGTGTACTCAAACAAAACAATGGGAATGAGGTAATGCCTGGTAGGTATGCAACACACCTAACGTAAAGTTAACGCGGTTACGATCTTAAGTTACAAAAGCTGCTATTAAAACTAGCGTATGAAACTTCCTGGCAGATTAACACTGTGTGCCCGACGAGACTCGAACTCGGGACCTTTGCTTTTCGCGGGCAGGTGCTCTAACAAACTTGCGTAGTCTACGCTTACTTGCGGTAGCTTATGATAGTTTTACAACTCTACCACTGATACACGATGTGCAACCGAATATCGCATTACACTAATTTTGGCCACGCACGTCTAGGAGCTCAAAATTCCACTTTAACAAACCAGTTTGCTAGCAACGAGAAACACACTTAATTTTGCCTTGAGTCTAGGCGTCGCATGAAACAAGTGGTGAGAAGTACTTGCTTTTGGTCGACGCCACACATGGAAAAAACGACACTGCAGTTTTCTGACGAAACAATACATAATATGCACCCCACGACTGTTAGGCGAGACTCCCGGTTTACACGATGCAACAAAACGACATCGACAAACTTCAAGGGTTGCAAAGGATGCCTCGAGGAATCTAGCTATTTGGCTATTGGAACCCATGGCCTGAAAAGTAATTCAGTTCCGCTATAAACTAACGCAGTTATGGGGGCTAACGCTGTTGCAAGGCAGTTAGTTTGTACGTTAAAAGCCACCTTTCACAGTGGATGCTGTCAGGCCCATTACTAGGCTTTCCGCTTACTATCAATCAAAGCATTAGCTCACGATTGCTGCCAAAGGGGTGCCATATGGTCAGAAGTTAATTCTTGTAACACAGACACTCTGTAGCCACCCAGGATGAACCGAAATTTGAACACTCTCACCCCACATCACGATTCCTTTTGTGCTAACAGTACAAAAATGTTTCTTACAAAATTTCGTCCCGTGTATATTTCCGGTAGAAAATGGGCGTCAAAGAAAGAAAATTTGATAACACAGTGAGCATATGAACGATAACTGTATTCACGAAAAAAAAAACGCAACACCAAAAAGGAGCAGTGCGACATAAACAAAAGTTCGTAGGCGTGTTTATACATTTGAACGATGCCTATTCAGATTTCGCGCCAGTCGTATAAGAATGGCACTAGTAGAGTCACTATTAGGATGCAAATGAGGATCGCTTTAAATAACGCTATAAAGGTCGTGAGAGATTGCAAGTGATGAGTTGATGTTAGTAAACAATGTCTTTAAGGCGACAAAGTTGCCATTATCAACATTTCACAGTGTTTGAACGAGGTCGAGTAACAGGTCTACGAGAAGCTCGAGATTCCTTCTGCGATATTGCACGAAGACTTGGCAGGAATGTAGCCACAGTCGCAAGATGACAGGGCTCCGGATGTCCACGTACCATTACCGAGAGGCAAGACCTTCTTGTTCTGCGTATGGCGTTGGTGCATCGTACTACATCTGCAGCAGCAATTTGAGCAACAGTTGACACTGCACTGACGCAAAGAACTGTTACAAAACGGTTACATCAAGGACAGCTACGAGCTAACAGCTCCGCGCCAGACGCCCTGCAGCGTGCATTCCACTGACCCTAAATCACCACCGTTTGTGACTTCTGTGGTGTCAAGCGAGAGCTCATTGGTGGGCACGGTGAAGGTCTGTTGTGATATCTCGCTGCCAGTGATGGCCGTGAGTTGGTTAGTCTGCGGCCTGAGTACACTGTACCTACACCTGGAGTACCGGTCGGGCGTGCGATCTCGTATGACAGCAGTGGCACTCTCGTGGTCATCCCACGCACCCTCACTGCAAATTTGTACGTCAATCTGGTGATTCGACACGTTTTGGTGCCATTCGTGAACAGCATTCCAGGGGGGTTTTCTAACAGGATAACGCTCGCCCGCATACCACTCTTGTAACCCAAAACGTTCTATAAAGTGTCTACATGTTACCTTGGCTTGCTAGACCACCAGATCTATCTCCAGTCGAGCGCAAATGGAACATCATCGGACGACAACTCCAGTGTCATTCACGAACAACAACATCCGTCCCTGTACTGACCGACCAAGTGCAACAGGCATGGAACTCCTTCCCACAAACCGGCACCGGTACAACACTTTGCATGCTTGCACTAAACAATCTGGCGGTTGCATCGATCATTAATGAACCAGAATTTCACATTTGCAATGGCTTATCTCACGCTTACATTAACCTGTGATCTTGCAATGTTAATCACTTAAATATGTAGTCTAGACAAATGTATTCGCGAAATTTCATTACTCTACAATAATTGTTATGTTGTGTTGTGCTTTTTTCTATCAGTGTATTACAGCTGTTCTGTCTTACTGAATGTATGAAGTATGATTAACATCTCCACACTGATAAGATTTGTAATTATTTCTGTGCAATGACAGGTAACTTGATCAATAATTATTATGTTCAACTTCAAAAACGTCTATTTCTAACATAGATATGTTCATTAAACAGTGTAGAATACAGAACTACTGTGCAAATCGAAATTATAAAATAAAAATAATAAACCTAGACTCGGTATCAAACTTGTGAAATTGAGTTATTTAACGAAAAACTACGCCCACTGCTCTAACTGGCCATCGTGGCTGCATTTGTTGAATGAACATTCTTGTCGGACATATGATTACGGTGTTGCCAAATTGACTTAATTTTGGCATCTATTCGATACCAAAAATATGAATGGTGTGAAATTCTGTAAGAGGTATTTTTGCAATGTTTGTTGCCACGGAATCGTGCAGTGGTGCCCGACTGCATGAGTTCTGGTTCATCATGAGTAGACGCCCAGGACTTAACGCGATTCCATCGACAAAATTTCGTTGTTTATTCACAGATATTTTCTGAGTATTTTGTGATAAGCTACCCGCGGTATCTGGGTCCTCGCTACAGCGTAATTTATTCGGTTTGTTACCCAAATTACCTTCGTTTCTGAGTAAAAAAGCCCTTTACGACAGTGAAAAGCCTGTAGCGTAAAATCATGGAAGTATCCAGTTTTTCGAAGGGGCCTGTGTATACATATAAAGCCATAGTGATGTGATTGCTGTCGCCCTTTCCTTATCGGTTCGTTTTTATTTTGTGCTACAACTTCTACAATGTCTGTGAGTATGGAAAAATGGCAGTTTCAGCTTCGTTTGCGCATAGGAGAAAACAGTCACAAAGCTGTGATGAGTATATAAAGCAGCTGTACCTCGCGCCACTACAGTACTTCCAGTTCACGGGAAAACTTCGGTGTAATATAAATTAAATTAATTAGAGAAATGTTTGCGCTGCAGTAGGTGATTATGATAGTACTCCCGCGAAAGAAACTGTTGAGTTTTATACGAGCGTAGTGAACGTGTTGTCTAGGAAAATAGCATGGCAGGAGCGGCACAACAAACACTCAGGGAAGAAGTAGTTGCGCAAACCGTCTTGTAAATTAAGTGAGGCTTTAGTAGGATCTGGAATAATGATCAACAGCAGCTAGCGATATGGTGCAGTCAATAGACTTACCTACTGAGAACAATACAGAAGCATACATTTCAGATCTTATCAGTAGGGCGACTATGACGCACTACTTGTCCTGAGTCATTTAATTTAAAAACACGACATGTTACGGGAAGTCAAGATACCATTATCAAGTTCTTAAAAGTATTACGCCATATTTTTATTGCATAATATGACATAATACTTTAGAGAACTTGAAAAGGGATCACGTTTTTCCAAAATTTGTGTTTTGGAATTAAATAAATCACACATTTGGACAACTGCTGTGTCGTAACCTCCGTATTGATATCATGATACACTTGTTTTACTCGTATGACTTCACAACAGATAATTCAGACTGTAATCTTGAATCACGAATCAAGGCTGATTCTTTACAATGCAGTTTAACACGGAGCTTCTCTGCTGTTCCTTTGGTCGCAGCAGAGCTACAGGTAACGTCTGTGAGACTAGATTTTATTACCACATTCATTCATTGGTGTTGACATTTTTGCATTTTACGAGCTGCCTATATTCTCACTCACTCGACAAGAAATGTTCAATAAATTCAAATAATATTCGAGCAACTTACAGTAATGCAGGCGTGTGACGTCTTCTACATCGCTGGTATTTCGACAGTTAAACAACCCCGTCATTTTCAAGGCACAGAACCAACAAGAGAAGCACTGACAACACTACACAAACGTCGCTGCTCTCGGTTGGTAAGTGACGGACGTCGGCCACTGTGTTGTTTGAGAAAGAGGTAATGTCTGACATTTGCTATTCTCGACACACTCTTGACGCTCGATCTAGGAATATTGAATTGCGTAACAATTTCTGAAATGGAATGTTCCATGCTCCTAGCTCCATCTACCATTCCGCGTCGAAAGTCTGTTAGTTTCCGTTGTGCGGCCATAATCACGCCGGAAATTTTTTCGCTTGAATCACCTGAGTCCAAATGACAGCTCCGTCAATGCACTGCTACTTAATACTCTATACTACCGCCATCTGTATACGTGCATAACGTGAGATGACTTTTGTCACCTCAGTGTACACAAGAAGATTTATCCTAAAGATGGTGGTACTCCGTAAAATCTGGATCTTCAAACCATATTACTGAACCCGTCTATATCTCTATAACAGTTGCAGAATTCATGTAAAATATGTAGGTATCACCCTTAGTGTTGTGCAGTAGTTGATGTTTGTCCACAGGTAAAAGTGGCAACGTAGATAAAACTTAAACGAATTCGAGAAGGCTGTTCAGTTAGTTAAAAATTAATACGCCTTTTGGAATATTTAACAAATAATGGAACGTGTAATTATGACACTGAAGTATGTAAAGCTCTACCAATCTTATGTTAGCGGTAAAATGTATTTTTTGTAATTACTCTAGAACTGAAATACAATGCGCCATCTTACTGTAAATGAATCACTTAGTAGTTTAATTTCATATCACACAATTTTGGTTTCCACAAACAAGCTAATAAACACATAAAAAGGATGAGTTAATGTAGTAGTCTCATTACAATTAGCCATGCTTCAAAGTTAATCACAGCAAAACTTTTAATTAATCGCCACTCTTCCTGTCAAGATCGCTCATCCTCAAATGAAAAATGAAATAAAGACACAGCCATTTAATAAGGTATATGTCCTTGTAGTCGAAAATAAATCGAGCACAATTAACATTCACTTTTTTGGTCTCTCTTTCCAGCTTTTTTTCATTCTTTTTCCTCACTGCTTTGTCGGAGTAATTGAGACTGTGTTCCATAGCAGTAACTACATGTTTATCGTCAGATAGCGCTTGTTTTGGTTTCTGGTGTACTGTTGCGTTATACATCTACAGTGACGTTTTGCGCCGAACTGTGTACCTTCAGTATGGAACACAAATATGTTGACTGTGTAGATCCGCACAGTACATGTTTCCAGTGAACTGACCTCAATTTTTTGTTCTTTTTATTTCTGAATGAGAAAATCATACTTGTAAACACTAATCCTCGAGGCACACAAGGAGCGCGATTAGCTAGAACCCGTTATTTTTCTGTAGTGTACACTGCATCATCGGTGAAACTAGCATCATTGGGTTCTCCTCTTTTAAGAAAACGTTTGTTCATTCTCTCTCTTAATTTGATTCAATCTCTTGAGTATTCCGAACCATCTGCTGAAGAATATATGTAGAATACTTTTTTTGCAAAAGAACAATAATATTTACAAATGTGTGACAAATTTATTTGGTGCCTAAGTACTTAGTTTCAGCGGTCTCTATACATTTGGACATCATTTCTCGCCAAACGGCCTAGATCCATCAAACTGATTCACAGCACGGAACACAATCTCTCGCAGTACAGCCCAATAGTACGTGCTACGTCAGGGCTAACCTTGTCGTCCTCTTCACTCTCAGACTGCATTGAGAGGGCATCATAACGTTCTTCCAACCCGTGGTATCTGAACAAGTGCCAACCTATGTGGCCGCCGTGTACAGAAGATCGGAAAATCCTTGTGGGCTCTGCTCTACCTTGCAGGGACCAATGAATAAACGACAAAGAAAAACACCGACCTCTTGACTTCAGTGGCGTCTTAGAAGGTAAAGCAGTATTCGTTACGAAGATCAGTAACTTGTAGGACCAAATTAAGTTTTAGTCTATTTTAAAAAGTAGCGTCTGCGGATTCTCTGTTGCTCTTCAGAAAAGCGTGCAAAAATAGTTACTCTGAGTAAAGAAAGATATTCTTCCGACTACTTTGTACATGACATGCTCTCAAGTCTTTAAACACATAACTGCAAGCTTATTTGTAAATTCTATTTTTAAAATCAATGAAGTTCCATGTGATCAATCACAACAAAATGAAAATGCACACGTTACAATACTCAGGCATGAAACAGAAAAACAACTGATAGTTTTGTATAATATTTTACGAGAATAAATCGAGAACCAATGAAGATGACAGACAGGTGTCTAAACATATTTGGGGAGGGTATAAAAAAAGGCAAAACATTCTGTTTCCCGCATATAGTTTGACTACACAACCGCCGAGCATTTGCTGAAATCAGTCACAATCATCAGTATTGTGTACGTAGTTCCGCGTAGTCAGCGCGTACACAGCGCTCGTCCATCTCCGCACTATGAGTTGGCGCTGCCATAGAGACGGACCAAATTCTGCTTCCGCCGATCCGCGTATTAATATGTAACGCAGCCAATGAGATTGCTGTTAACGTAGAACCTTTTCTCCCCATGGATCACACTCGCGCAGTGATACCTGAACGCGCGAGGTATTATAACGAGTGTACAGACCTCCGATTAGTCAGTCTGCATTTGTCTGCACCATTCTGTACCAGTCTGTACAAGTTCTACATTTGCCTGTAGCAGTCAATAGTCAAGTTTCAGTCTGCGCCTAATAAGATTACCATATTCCTGTACGTAGCCATGAAGATAAATGTATAGACACTTTTGTCATGTATCAGAGATATATGTGAGAATAAGATTAACGTACCAATACCAAAGGAACTTCAGATTGTCAATTGTAAATAGCATCCAGAACCAAGTTAAGTAATTTTTATGCTTCTTATGATTTTAATAAATGTGTGTGAAAATTAATCAAGTTCTGTTTAAAGTTGGCTACTGTCAATCTGCTACTCTAAGCGTGCAAGTGGCATTTCTATCGTCTGACCTAACGGCAGAAGATAAACACGCCACGATAAGAGCACGTGACATATTGCTGACACTCGCCTACTTCGTTAGAGCGACAAGTCAAATATTCTGATGGTGTATGTACTGAAGGTCTTACAGTACACACACCACAATCAAGTTTTTAGGAATATTTTCTGGATCAACTTGCTGTGGAGCTATCATATAAATACACTCCTGGAAATTGAAATAAGAACACCGTGAATTCATTGTCCCAGGAAGGGGAAACTTTATTGACACATTCCTGGGGTCAGATACATCACATGATCACACTGACAGAACCACAGGCACATAGACACAGGCAACAGAGCATGCACAATGTCGGCACTAGTAC
This sequence comes from Schistocerca gregaria, assembly GCF_023897955.1. Classification (NCBI taxonomy): domain Eukaryota; kingdom Metazoa; phylum Arthropoda; class Insecta; order Orthoptera; family Acrididae; genus Schistocerca; species Schistocerca gregaria. The sequence continues at coordinate 619,200,799 of NC_064931.1, read as the reverse complement.
AGTGTATATCCACCTTTCGCAGCAATGCAGGCTGCTATTCTCCCATGGAGACGATCGTAGAGATGCTGGATGTAGTCCTGTGGAACGGCTTGCCATGCCATTTCCACCTGGCGCCTCAGTTGGACCAGCGTTCGTGCTGGACGTGCAGACCGCGTGAGACGACGCTTCATCCAGTCCCAAACATGCTCAATGGGGGACATATCCGGAGATCTTGCTGGCCAGGGTAGTTGACTTACACCTTCTAGAGCACGTTGGGTGGCACGGGATACATGCGGACGTGCATTGTCCTGTTGGAACAGCAAGTTCCCTTGCCGGTCTAGGAATGGTAGAACGATGGGTTCGATGACGGTTTGGATGTACCGTGCACTATTCAGTGTCCCCTCGTCGATCACCAGAGGTGTACGGCCAGTGTAGGAGATCGCTCCCCACACCATGATGCCGGGTGTTGGCCCTGTGTGCCTCGGTCGTATGCAGTCCTGATTGTGACGCTCACCTGCACGGCCCCAAACACGCATACGACCATCATTGGCACCAAGGCAGAAGCGACTCTCATCGCTGAAGACGACACGTCTCCATTCGTCCCTCCATTCACGCCTGTCGCGACACCACTGGAGGCGGGCTGCACGATGTTGGGGCATGAGCGGAAGACGGCCTAACGGTGTGCGGGACCGTAGCCCAGCTTCATGGAGACGGTTGCGAATGGTCCTCGCCGATACCCCAGGAGCAACAGTGTCCCTAATTTGCTGGGAAGTGGCGGTGCGGTCCCCTACGGCACTGCGTAGGATCCTACGGTCTTGGCGTGCATCTGTGCATCGCTGCGGTCCGGTCCCAGGTCGACGGGCACGTGCACCTTCCGCCGACCACTGGCGACAACATCGATGTACTGTGGAGACCTCACGCCCCACGTGTTGAGCAATTCGGCGGTACGTCCATCCGGCCTCCCGCATGCCCACTATACGCCCTCGCTCAAAGTCCGTCAGCTGCACATACGGTTCACGTCCATGCTGTCGCGGCATGCTACCAGTGTTAAAGACTGCGATGGAGCTCCGTATGCCACGGCAAACTGGCTGACACTGACGGCGGCGGTGCACAAATGCTGCGCAGCTAGCGCCATTCGACGGCCAACACCGCGGTTCCTGCTGTGTCCGCTGTGCCGTGCGTGTGATCATTGCTTGTACAGCCCTCTCGCAGTGTCCGGAGCAAGTATGGTGGGTCTGACACACCGGTGTCAATGTGTTCTTTTTTCCATTTCCAGGAGTGTATATTTCTGAGGAAAGTGCAATATCTGATTAAAAATACGTGAACAGCCCTATTTAATGCTAAATTGACCACTACAGCTACATCTACATCTACATCCATACTCAGCAAGCCACCTGACGGTGTGTGGCGGAGGGTACCATGAGTACCTCTATCGGTTCTCCCTGCTATTCTAGTGTCGTATTGTTCGTTGAAAGAAGTATTGTCTGTATGCCTCTGCGTGGGCTCTAATCTCTCCGATTTTATCCTCATGGTCTCTTCGCGAGATATACGTAGGAGGGAGCAATATACTCGGTGAAGGTACGTTCTCGAAACTTCAACAAAAGCGCGTAACAAGCTACTGAGCTTCTCTCTTGCAGTCTTCCATTGGAGTTTATCTGTCATCTCCGTAACACTTTCGCTATTACTAAATGATCCTGTAACGAAGCGCTCTGCTCTCCGTTGATCTTCTCTATCTCTTCTATCTACCCTATCTGCATTTCCTTAGGATTCTTCCAATGAATCTCAGTTTGGCATCTACTGTACAAACGATTAATTTTATATGGTCATTCCATTTTAAATCACTCCTAATGCCTACTCCCAGATAATTTAAGGAATTAACTGCTTCCAGATGCTGACCTGCTATACTGTAGCTAAATGATAAAGGATCTTTCTTTCTATGTATTCGCAGCACATTACACTTGTCTACATTGACATTCATTTGCCATTCCCTGCACCATGCGTCAACTCGTTGCAGATCCTCCTGCATTTCAGTACAATTTTCCACTGTTACAACCTCTCGATATACTACATGAGAGGCCGATCTGCCAGTAAAAAAGGCGGCTGTGATTATTGTGTTGGCAGCAGAATAGAAGCAGCAACAGTAGAATAGTTCAATGAGGAGAGCTCAGTGACTTTTCGAACGTGGACTAGACATTGGATGTCACTATCTGTGCGTTATAACTTTCAATAAGCGATATTAATTCTGGTATCTTTCCTTAGATGCCCCTGCAGTTTAGTAATATCTTAATAACCTTTTCGGTATCCGGTCTGCGAAGACGACCATTCTCTGAGAAAATTTTGGCTAAAGTATCTTCGATATTGGCAGGGAATTCGTCTCTGATCCCAAGGGGGTTTCCTCTAACCAAAAAAAAATTTTTCATCTCCCTCTCCTTCCTGCGCGTAGTGTACGCCTGACCTACTGATCTGTTAGGGGGAAACCTACAATTCTCCACCCGACAGCGGAGGTCGAGGAATTCACATCCGGTACCGTCCCGTAGCTTCCGGTTAGACCTTGCTCTCTGTTCCAACCCAGAGGACCGCGATCGACCCTGGGTATGATGCAACAAATAGTCAGTGTAGACTGCGCTCCATGTGCGATGCTCGTTGCCTTCACCAAAGCAGCTAACTGGCGAGGGTAACTGAGGGTGGCGCCAGAGCCCAAGCGCTTGGAGCTCCCAATGACTACCATAACTGCCCTCTGCACTTTTCCGGGCTGGGCAGGTAAGGAGCCAACCGTGTGGACCGTTCCCTATTTCGCCTTCCGCCCAGTGACACGCGAACCCACCACTGTCCGCCACTCACTATCGAGTGAAGACGGGCTGGTCAGATGTTGCGTATCTGAAGACGCAGTGATAACCAGTTCACCAGGAGATTTCGACGGCACCAGAGATGCCGCAGATCTAGTCATTAGCGCCCCATGTAGCCGCAGCCTTGAGCAGTAGCCAGAAGCTTGTCGACTGTGGCCAGCGCAGCTTCCAGCTGTTTATGGACATTAGCCAATTCTCCTTGTATCCGCTCACAACCGGCACAATGGTTCAAATGGCTCTGAGCACTATGGGACTCAACATCTTAGGTCATAAGTCCCCTAGAACGTAGAACTACTTAAACCTAACTAACCTAAGGACATCACACACACCCATTCCCGAGGCAGGATTCGAACCTGCGACCGTAGCAGCCCCGCAGTTCCGGACTGAAGCGCCAGAACCGCACGGCCACCGCAGCCGGCACAGGCACAATCCCTATCCATATCACACCGCATCAGAAAACTGAATAAGATCTCAAAAATACAAACAATATGCGATATATGCAAACTGTGTACTACACTACAAAGTAAATACACTCGGCACAAACGATCGAAAAATACGCTAACTCTTACAACAAAAATACACTCCTGGAAATTGAAATAAGAACACCGTGAATTCATTGTCCCAGGAAGGGGAAACTTTATTGACACATTCCTGGGGTCAGATACATCACATTATCACACTGACAGAACCACAGGCACATAGACACAGCCAACAGAGCATGCACAATGTCGGCACTAGTACAGTGTATATCCACCTTTCGCAGCATTGCAGGCTGCTATTCTCCCATGGAGACGATCGTAGAGATGTTGGATGTAGTCCTGTGGAACGGCTTGCCATGCCATTTCCACCTGGCGCCTCAGTTGGACCAGCGTTCGTGCTGGACGTGCAGACCGCATGAGACGACGCTTCATCCAGTCCCAAACATGCTCAATGGGGGACATATCCGGAGATCTTGCTGGCCAGGGTAGTTGACTTACACCTTCTAGAGCACGTTGGGTGGCACGGGATACATGCGGACATGCATTGTCCTGTTGGAACAGCAAGTTCCCTTGCCGGTCTAGGAATGGTAGAACGATGGGTTCAATGACGGTTTGGATGTACCGTGCACTATTCAGTGTCCCCTCGACGATCACAAGAGGTGTACGGCCAGTGTAGGAGATCGCTCCCCACACCATGATGCCGGGTGTTGGCCCTGTGTGCCTCAGTCGTATGCAGTCCTGATTGTGGCGCTCACCTGCACGGCGCCAAACACGCATACGACCATCATTGGCACCAAGGCAGAAGCGACTCTCATCGCTGAAGACGACACATCTCCATTCGTCCCTCCATTCACGCCTGTCTCGACACCACTGGAGGTGGGCTGCACCATGTTGGGGCATGAGCGGAAGACGGCCTAACGGTGTGCGGGACCGTAGCCCAGCTTCATGGAGACGGTTGCGAATGGTCCTCGCCGATACCCCAGGAGCAACAGTGTCCCTAATTTGCAGGGAAGTGGCGGTGCGGTCCCCTACGGCACTGTGTAGGATCCTACAGTCTTGGCGTGCATCCGTGCGTCGCTGCGGTCCGGTCCCAGGTCGACGGGCACGTGCACCTTCCGCCGACCACTGGCGACAACATCGATGTACTGTGGAGACCTCACGCGCCACGTGTTGAGCAATTCGGCGGTACGTCCACCCGGCCTCCCGCATGCCCACTATACGCCCTCGCTCAAAGTCCGTCAACTGCACATACGGTTCATGTCCACGCTGTCGCGGCATGCTACCAGTGTTAAAGACTGCGATGGAGCTCCGTATGCCACGGCAAACTGGCTGACACTGACGACGTCGGTGCACAAACGCTGCGCAGCTAGTGCCATTCGACGGCCAACACCGCGGTTCCTGCTGTGTCCGCTGTGCCGTGCGTGTGATCATTGCTTGTACAGCCCTCTCGCTGTGTCCGGGGCAAGTATGGTGGGTCTGACACACCGGTGTCAATGTGTTCTTTTTTCCATTTCCAGAAGTGTATATAACATTCCCAGAAACAGCTGAATAATCAACTACTGTTCACATCTACTCTGAAGTAAGTTAGGATACCACTAAGGTAAACGATGTGTACAAACTATGTGCAACATGTGAGCTACTCTTGCTGCTGTTGACCTCCGCTCTGCTAGGCGGCTCGATCTCTACTCTGTTCCCCTTTCAGCCAGTACTCAGCATAATTACGTGGCTCACCTCATCAACAATGTCTAAGAAATAAGACAGCTGCCTCGCATATGTTGCGTGGAAGCCCACGGGAAAGACCGAGAGCGCTATAACGTCAAGTACCTACCAGGGAGATATGACCTGGGATACTTGGTATAGGTTTCTGCGCTTATGTGAAAAGTAAGAGTACCAGGAAATTTTCTAAAACTCCGTTAGAAGAGCACACTGGTCGCTTTGGAGCATTATATAACTAGTACCAGGATGTCACACTCTACCGCTGAAGTAAGTCATGGTAGTGAAGTAATGTATAATGTATATGTGCTAGCCACATGTATGGACAGAGCACAGAAAACTGGGTCGATGTAGGAACGTGGTAGAATGACGCAAAGGTGCTATCGTGTTTGGGCATGTACATGATAACATCATTACTGAAGCTGATTGGTTGTTGTATCAACATGAACGACACAGGAATTGTTGCTATCAGTGAACGCGGGTCGAACTGAAAAACACCAGAAAAACACTCATTTTTAAGTGAAGTGGCATGAATACGTCAAAATAATTGTATGTTCATTAATGTTAACATTGGGTTGGGTTGTTTTGGGGGAAGAGACCAAACTACGAGGTCATCGGTCTCATCGGATTTGGGAAGGACGGGGAAGGAATTCGGCCGTGCCCTTTCAAAGGAACCATCCTGGCATTTGCCTGGAACGATTTAGGGAAATCACGGAAAACCTAAATCAGGTTGGTCGGACGCGGGATTGAACTATGTATTATTCATACCTGTAAACTGACTTGTTCCACATCATTTCGCTAAAAGCGTCGTGCAAATGATCTATGGAACATGTAACTGTCTAACCAATCGCCAAGCGAACGTTGCGAAGGGAGCCGCTTAAATGGACGGTTGGAGTCAGGAACCTTGCAAAAAGCCATTGCTCACACTGTCACATAAAGTTGCACATTTTCAGTGGACCTAACAATACGGCAATTGTTGGGGTGTAGTGTCGTCCTATGACTTGTAATGATACCTCTTTAGAAACGATAGGAGCCTCTTTCGAAACGATGGAATAGGTCAGATGTTCCGAAGGCCCAACGATGAATTTGACCCGTAGTGTTTGGAGGTTGTAATTCAAGTAGAAGGCGTTTCTGCGACCTTTTTGAGGTGTTTCTCCGTATTATCTCTGGGGCCCATCGATTGAGGCTACCGTGAAAACCAACGAGGGGGTTCATTTCAACATCCGCGGTGAGCAAGTGAAGCTCTTTCCTCTACAGTTGATGACTATTTCGTGGACACCCGTATCTTCCTTGACGATATCGGTCGTGTTCACAAGGCTGCAAGCATAATGTCCTGGTACGACTAGGGTGCGTCTACGCCGCCAAGTCTCCCTCACCGGCTTGGCCCTGAGATGATGAATTAATGCAGCTGTGTCTAGCCGGTCTATTTAGCTCTCGCCATCGCTGCTCGCCGCACTGCTTTCTACGACCCTCACCAGACGACGATATTAAGCTGGTTTGTGTTTCGCACTGCGACCATCGCCGTATGTCCTGAAACTTGAACCGCGATTTGGTGCTTAAAGGTCACTCCAGCAGTGTCGCGTTTGACGCTGCTAACACACTGGTCGATATGTGAACAGCTGCAGGGTAATTACTCCCGCCGGCCAGCGAGCAGCGAAGCTGCAGCGTACGTGCGACAACGCTACCGGCTGGCAGTGACGTGTGATATGCCAGCGGCGAGTGAGGTGCCAGCAGGGAGGTGCAGTATAAGCGTACCCTTAACACTTCGGCACGCTATCGCACCTCGACTGACGCGCTCAATTAACCGCTCTTGAGCCCACAGAAAATGTTTGGGTCTATTCGAAATAGTGAGTTAGAAATCAAACCCGCTGCAATTAGGTAGCTGTACGGGATCTAACAGTCAATGGTTTCAGCTGGGTATGGCATACCGAAAGTAGCTTGTAGACTTTCTTCCTATCCGAAATGAGCCCATTATCGAGGACCTAGGTGGTTCAAAATGGTTCAAATGGCTCTGGGCACTATGGGACTTAACTTCTGAGGTCATCAGTCCCCTAGAACTTAGAACTACTTAAACCTAACTAACCTAAGGACATCACACACATCCATGCCCCAGGCAGGACCGTAGCAATCGCGTGTTCCAGACTGTAGCGCCTAGAACCGCTCGGTCACCCCGGCCGGCCCAAGGTGGTGTACACGGTATTAGCGGGATGTCTGCTGAGGATGACTGATTTTTGGTTCGGTACACTTACCTGCTCTCTCTCTCTCTCTCCAGTGAAGAACTTAATTTCAACGTAATCTTCAAAAGGTATTGTCAGTCTTACGGTACATTCAGAAAATTGTTGGACATCCCCAGGTGAAATATGGGAAGAGGATAGGAACTGGTTACGTCTGAATGACCGATAATTACAAAAGGTCGGTGGCTGACCAGCGTGCAGTATACTTACGGAGGGCAGCCCTCCGTTGACCGGCGGCGAGGGGGACGGCGACGGCGACAGCGACAGAGAGGGCGAGGACTGGGCGTCTGCGGGCGGAGTGCCGGCCAGGCGCAGCGCGCTCAGCTCGCGGGCCACCACCGCGTCGAACTCGGCCAGCGGCTGCGGGCAGTCGCCTTCGTCGCGCTCGTCGGCCGGCTTGGCGGGCCGCCGGAACCGCGGCCGTCGGCGCCGCTCGCCGCCCCTCACCTGCGTGCTGGCCGCCGCGCGCTCCGGCTCGGGCTCCGGCTCGGGGTCCGGAGCGGGCTCAGGGCCCGCATCCGCGGACGGCTGCTGCGGCGGCTCGGGGTCAGAGTCCGGCAGCGGCTGCAACTGAGCCTCTGCCTCGGGGGACTGCGCTGGCTTCGGAGCAGCGGGCTCCACATCCTGCCAGTGTTCGAAGACGTCGCCGATCTCCTCCTGAAAAGACGAAGCGCGGCCACTCAGCTGGGGTATTCGCCGATTATGCTACAGCGTAATTAAAATCTGTATGCACGAGACAACATGCTACACTACTGCCCATTAAAATTGCTACACCAAGGAGAAATGCAGATGATAAACGGGTATTCATTGGACAAATATATTATACTAGAACTGACATGTAATTACATTTTTACACAATTTGGGTGCATAGATCCTGAGCCAGAACAACCACCTCTGGCCGTAATAACGGCCTTGATACGCCTGGGTATTGTGTCAAACAGAGCTTGGGTGGCGTGTACATGTACAGCTGCCAGGCTTCAACACGGTACCACAGTTCATCAAGATTAGTGACTGGCGTATTGTGACGAGCCAGTTGCTCGGCCACTATTGAACAGACGTTTTCAATTGGTGAGAGATCTGGAGAATGTATTGGCCAGGGCTGCAGTCGAACATTTTCTGTATCCAGAAAGGCCCGTACAGGACCTGCAACATCCCGTCGTGTATTATCCTGCTGAAATGCAGGGTTTCGCAGGGATCGAATGAAGGGTAGAGTCACGGGTCGTAAAACATCTCAAATGTAACGTGCACTGTTCAAGGTGCCGTCAGTGCGAACAAGAGGTGACCGAGACGTGTAACCAATGGCACCGCATACCATAACGCCGGGTGATACGCCAGTACGGCGATGAAGAATACACGCTTCCGATGTGCGTTCACCGCGATGTCGCCAAACACGGATGCGATCATCATGATGCTGTGAACACAACCTGGATTCATCCCAAAAAATGATGTTTTGCCATTCGTGCACCCAGGTTCGTCGTTGAGTACACCATCGCAGGCGCACCCGTCTGTGATGCAGCGTCAAGGGTAACCGCAGCCATGGTCTCCGAGCTGATAGTCCGTGCTGCTGCAAACGTCGTCGAACTGTTCGTGCAGATGGTTGTTGTCTTGCAAACGTCCCAATCTGTTGACTCAGGGATCGAGACGTGGGTGCACGATCCGTTACAGCCATGCGTATAAGATGCCTGTCATCTCGACTGCTAGTGACACGAGGCCGTTGGGATCCAGCACGGCGTTCCGTATTACCCTCCTGCACCCACCGATTCCATATTCCGCTAACAGTAATTGGATCTCGACCAACGCGAGCAGCAATGTCGCGATACGATAAACCGCAATTGCGATAGGCTACAATCCGACCTTTATCAAATTCTGAAACGCGATGGTACACATTTCTCCTCCTTACACAAGGCATCAAAACAACGTTTCACCAGGCAACGATGGTAAACTGCTGTTTGTGTATGAGAATTCGGTTGGCAACTTTCCTCAGGTCAGCACGTTGTAAATGTCGCCACCGGCGCCAACATTGTGTGAATGCTCTGAAAAGTTAATCATTTGCATATCGCAGGATCTTCTTCCTGTCGGGTAAATTTCGCGTCTGTAGCACATCATCTTGGTGGTGTAGCATTTTTAATGGCCAGTAGTGTAATCATTTCCAAAACATCACACCGGTCGGCTAAGATGTAGTGCAAAGATCGATGGTAGGCGCTGGATCGAGTGTGCCTATCACGAGAGAGGCCAGAGGCACACCGACAGGCAACACGCGGCAGCGCCCTCTCGACAGCATACGTTTACGCCGCCGCCGCCGCTGACCGGCGGGGCGCACTGACTCACTCATCCAATTGGCGTCCGTCAATTTACTCGGACAGTACATAGCGACCAGGTTATGCCTATAGCTGTACTAGCACTGAGCCTAAAGTTTGTAATAGTAAGATTACCGATATTGCCTGCAAGAGGACTGTTACTGATGTTCTTATACCACAGAACATGGACTCTATTCCAGTTAACACTGCCAGTTCTTGTAAATAAAGAACGTGTGCTTTTGTGTTATAGAAAGAGGATACCGGCCATCCATAACATCATCCTCTCCTTGCCTCCTTGCGGTACAAGATTCTACACAAAGAAACGAGATTTTCTGGGGCTCATACTTCGGGTTCTATTGATGATAGCAACGTACATACTCCGTCTTCAGGCCACGAGTGGCCTTCCGGGACCATCCGACCGCCGTGTCATCCTCGGGGGAGGATGCGGATAGGAGGGGCGTGCGGTCAGCACACCACTCTCCCGGTCGTAAGATGGTATTCTTGACCGAAGCCGCTGCTATTTGGTTGCGTAGCTCCTCAATTGGCATCACAAGGCTGAGTGCACCCCGAAAAATGGCAACAGCGCATAGCGACCTGGATAGTCACCCATCCAAGTGCCGACATCGCCCGACAGCTCTTAACTTCTGTGATCTCACGAGAACCGGTGTATCCACTGCGGCAAGGCCGTTGCCGATGATAGCAACTTGGGGGTCAAAAGTTTTGGTTAGCCCTTGTGCTAGGGATTATTTGTATAGTCTACCCAACAGAAAATCGTCTTACTTTAACTATCCTACAGAACAGAATCAAAGTTTGAATATTACACACTTTCTCCAACATAGGCAAATGGATTAGTTCATCTTGCATTACACATGGTCTACGTGTGCCTTAACAGACATTTGGAGGCACAATTTATTTCATGCGCGGTTCCCGAAACAAGCCGAAAAACATGATTTTTGGGTACCAAAACCGAGCAGCGGAATCCTAGACGTCTATAGACAGCAAATCGCTGCAACTTTTACGATATGTTTCTAAGATCCTGATCTCGAACAACCTTGACAATTTTCGCGATGTCTCTACCCGCGTTCGAAATACAGATGTTAAAAGGTATCCTACTTTTACACGTAAGGTAAGTACGTAGTATCCGGTGTGACGGGAAGACGTATATTACAAAGTGACGTAGCACGGAGAAATATGCTGTAAAGTGTCTCCGTTATCATCCGAATGTACTGACGCACATGCAAAACCGGTCTGTGATGTAAAATTAATTTGCATCATTTCAATTTCACGTAAGTAAACAATCAAAATTTTACTGAGCCATAAAGTTCTTTTCATATGAGTGACATTTCTTTCTATATCAGGGAAAAGAAGGGATCCAGCGGAAAAATGTTCCTGTCGGAGCACAAAACAGACTAATATGTTCCTGTCTTTAAAAGAAATTGTTGAAAAGTGGGGTACCAGCTACCTCGCTCTACGTCCTTCAGCACCTTTAAAATTTTTGACATGCAAACATATTCGCACTTTTTTTATGCTCAGCGGCCGGCCGGTGTAGCCGAGCGGTTCTAGGCGGTTCAGTCTGGAACCGCACGACCGCTACAGTCGCAGGTTCTAATCCTGTCTCGGGCATGGGTGTGTGTGATGTCCTAAGTTAGGTTTAAGTAGTTCTAAGTTCTAGGGGACTGAAGACCTCAGATGTTAAGTCCCATAGAGCTCAGAGCCGTTTGAACCATTTTTTACGCTCAGCGAGGAGGAAACAGTGGTAGTATGAAAGAGACGGAAGAGTTGTGATAACTGGAAGCTTGTAGACTGTTTGTCGTACGGAAAGACCGAAGGAGACAATGGCAGTGTGAAAGAGGGACGCAGTGACAGTGGAACATGGATGACAATGACACAACAGTGCTAGGAAAGGAGTGAAGGAGACAGGGCTAGTGGAACAGGAATAAAGAGAAGAAGAAAGTGGAAGTGGGTGAGAGACAGTGGCGTTGAGAGACAGAATCCATTAGAATGACAGCGAGACAGAGAGAGAGAGAGAGAGAGAGAGAGAGAGAGAGAGAGAGAGAGAGAGAGGAGACAACTGTAGTGACAAAGAAGGAATGGGATAGTAGCAGTAAGAGAGAGCGAGAGGGAGACAGTGACAATGAGAGGACAGAGCAGTAGTAGTGGTAGGACAAAAAGAAGGAGACTGTGACTGTGAGACAGGAGTCAGTGTCAGAGGGATACAAAGAGATAATGACAATGAATTGGGCTCAAGGAGTGAATGAGAATGGGCTAGCGGGAGTGAATGCGTATGAGTGACTTACAGCGATAGACAAATGGATGTGGGCGAGTAACAGTTAGGGGAGTTTGTGGGAGTGAGATGACAGTTGCACGTTAAAAAGATCGTAAATAAGTTGAATGTGTTCGGATGCCAAAATGTTTGGGAAAATTTTTAAAGGTGCTGAGGAAGGAAGAATGAAGTAGTTGGTACCCCAGTTTTCAGTCAGAGTCTTTTCGAACAGAGGGATATTTGCCTTTTTTGTACTGCGATAGGAGCATTAGTCCTCTAGATACTTTTTAACTGGACTCTGTCACGTGCTGCTACAAGGCTGCCACAAGAGCTTTCAGCTTTCAAGCTCGGTCTAAAACGGTGAACGAAGTGCCCGCGTCGGTGAGAGTCAAATGAACCTCAGGAACAACTCAGCAGCAGTTGGCTGCCCCGAACGGGCCCGTTCAACCAAACGCTGAGCCTGTACTCCTTCTGACTGGACATGACGCATACACCTAAGAGTCATTTTGAAGCGTCAGCGAACATATTGTGTCTGAAAAAGTTGTTCCCCATGACGATTTATCAGCCCGAAACGCTTCACGCAAAAGCTCTAAATTTTACATGCCTACTTCCGCACCAAAGTCAGGAGCAAATCTCCATGACCACGGAACGAGTCAGTACACTAATAAACAATGTAACACAGGAATTGGCTTAATTATTTATCCAGGAACTCCCTGAGAGAATTAAAGCAATAATCCACGACAATATTCTTCAGTTAGACTTCAATGTACGAGAGTTACAACTTTTTTTCATTTTATTTATAGTGGTAGCTTATTGAAAATGAATGCAGAACACTGGCTCCCTATCTGCACATGATTTGGAAGTGCGATCCAAATGCAGAATGGAGTTCCGACAAGTAATGACCGAGTGAATGCTACTAATTCTTTGGATTATTCTCATATCGTTATCAGCAAACTACATTAAAGATAATAATTATTGAGAGGTCAGACTCCTGAACACGAGTCGACAAGATGTTCGCGAAGTTACACCACTTGTGGCTCAGACTGCCTACGTCTAAGTCAAAATTATCCCTTGTGAATGGGAAGAGTTACTCCAGAATGTAATGCCGTACATCAATAGATAGTAAAAAATTAGCAAAGTAGACTAATCTTCGTGTTGGATTCGCATATGTTTCAGATATTGTTCTAATGGTAAATATGACAGCATTCAGTTCTCGAATATGGGTTTCCATCACCGTTGACTATCTATCTGAACACTCTAGAAATTTGAACCGTTCAGATTTATATTTATGTATCATATGACATTCTATGTAATCAAAATGTCAGTTTTAGTTGAATTGTGTGTTCGGAACTGTCAAAACTGTGTCATATTGTGATACAACATTGATTTATTTTCTACAAGCCACGAAATTAGTTCTTGAACTGTAGTATTTCATACCCTGCCTATTTTTCACTGATTATCATTCAGTACAAAGCGACTGTCATTAGATGACAGAAACATTTTAAAATGACATGTAATATTGGAAGTCTTGTCATTTATACATATAAGAAACAGAAGTGAACCCAGCTCTGGCCCCTGAGGCACTCCCACCAAAACGTGTCACAATCAGAAGCCACCTTATTGCAATGCTCATTACTGTGGAGAATAACGTACTGCTATTTGTTCTTAAAGGATGACAGGAACGAATTGCGAGCGACTCCCCTTATTCCATAACTGTCCAACTTTTGCTGTATTGTTTTGTGATCCACACAATCAAAAGCGTTAGTTAAATCAAGGAAGATTCCTAGTGTTCGCAGCTTTTTGTTTAATCTGTCCAGTGACTCACAGAGAAAAGGTAATTCAAGAGGACTTGCTGAAAAGCAATATCTCCGAATTTTTATGTGAAAACTCTTAAAGCTTTTGAAATAACCCAAATGTTATTATTAACATTCTTCGTCTTTATCCTTCATGTCTACATATTTGCAGCTCTCTGCCGCTAGAGGGCTCAGAATTGTGGAATGTAACATAGCGGTGTTAACGTACCTATGTCGGTGCGTGAGTAACAGCAGACTGAACCGAGTTTAGAATTCCAAGAGTTCGTCCAAATATGGAGCATCATCTCCTTCAGCATGAAAATAACAGATCACACATGAGCGCTGCGTCGTCTGCAACAATCCGACGCCTTGCGATCACTGTCATCAATCATCCTCTATACAGTTCCAATTTGCCCCATACGATTTTCATAAGTTTACAAAACTTAAAGTACACCTTCGAGGACGTTACTTTGATAGTGATCAAGCTGTACAAGCAGAGGTGAGGTTGTGGCTTCGTCAGAACGTCAAACATTCTACAATGACGATATCAACAAACTTGTCTCTCGTTGAAAGAAATGATCTCGTCACCAGTGTGACTATGTTGAGAAATAAATATACAGACATGAAGAATAAAGATGTAGAAGGTTACTAACACTTGTTTTATTTAAAAGTTACCAACGTGCCTAAGTATTAGCCTAACATATGAAACATAGTGCTTTAGTGTCCTGTTAGATACCCCAGAATATCCATGAGACTCCTGAATCTTCAGCGATTTAATTATTCACCCATTCTCAGTATCAAGGAGGTGTATTTCAGGTAGAAGTCTTGGAAAGCCGTTCTTTAAGACAGTTATATGTCTCCCTGTAGAAATCAAGTTTTTTTTAATTCACCTTCTGCTTTCAGAAACTGATTGTTAAATGCTGTACATATATCTGAATTAATGGTAACAAAAATATCTTTACTACGTATTGACTCTATATCCTCGACCCTGTGCTGTTGGCCAAATACTTCCTTCACGAATGGCCATGTGGTTTTAATTTTATCCTGAGAATTTGCGAAAGCTCTGTTGCTACAAACCCTAATATTTTAGTGGGACATCTATGACAGTCCATCTCAGAATTATGGAGAATGAATAAATACATCGAGGTTTCATTTTCGCCAAGTTATGGCGGACAATATTCCGAATTTCCAGGCATTCCCATGTAATTTTTATTATTTATAGACGCCGAATTACGACACCATTTTTATAATTATTTTGCCTTAATGGAACTACATACTTCTTTGTAAGATATTTAAAAGAAGATTCTAAAAGAAATTCTTTGACAAAAAATGTGCGGCACATAATCATATAGTGTCAGGATAATAACGCCGGAAACCACTGTCCCCCGTTAGCAGAAGAGGTTCCACAAACGTCTACACTGTTATACCAAATGTAAGCAAATACGCACTGAGGTACGGTTGTTGTGCTGTACGACAGTCGAAAAAGTGAATATCGTTTATGGTGGATGTCGCCAAACTAATAGTGCATCGGTGTGGTTGTATGCCAAACAGTAACCAGATAGTGCCAAGCACTCACGATCTGTCTTTGCAAAGACGATAAAAAGTTCTACTAAATGGAAATGCGCAGAATAAAATACGCCAAGGGGAAAGAGGAGCCACTGATGAAGGAAATGAAACTAATAGTTTAGTAGCAGTAACACACAGCGCAAGTGTCACTAAGGGGCATCTCGGAAGTATAAGAGAAATCAACCTAACGAGTGTTTTCCAAACACTACATTCCATCGCATTTCAACCTCTTCACATTTCATTATTAACAGACAAGCAAGAGTGTATGAAATAACCGCAGAATTCAATGTGGGACGTACGACGGACGTATTTGTTACGACAGTGCGACGAAATTTGGTGTTAATGGGCTATGGCAGCAGACGACCGCCGCGAGTGCCTTTGATAACACGACATCGCCTGTTCTGGGCTCGTGGCCTTACAGGTTGGACCCCATACGGCTAGAAAACCCTGTCCTGGTCGGACGAGTCCCGAGTTCGGTTGGTAAGAGCTGATGGTAACTATGAGTGTGGACTAGACCCTACGAAGCCATGGACCCAAATTGTCAACAAGGCTTTGTGCAAGCTTGTAGTGGCTCCATAACGGTGTGAACTGCATTTACATGGAATGGGGGTCCTGTCGTCCATCTGAACCGACCAATGACTGGAAATGGTAATGTTCCTCTACTTGGGGACTACTGGCAGACATTCATGGACTTCAGGTTCACAGACAACGGTGGAATTTTTACGAAAGACAATGCGCCATGTCATCTCGCCGTAAATGTTTACGATTGTCTTGAAGAACATTCAGGTCGATTCGAGCGAATGATCTGGTCGCTCAGATCGCCCACCATGAATACCATCGAACATTTATGGGACATACTCGAGAGGTCGGTTGGTCCACAAAATCTTGTACCGGCAACACATTCCAGGGGACTTCCAGCGGCTTGTTGAGTTCATGCCATGTCGATCTGCTGCACTACGCCCGTTAAAAGGAGGTGCAACACGATATTATGATGTATCCTTATGACTTTTTGTCACCTCAGTGTATAGGGAAAGTTTTGTTTAAGGAAGAAGCATGGTTTAGAAATCATGGGTAAGCCAACCTCCGCAATATGCACCAATCATCAGTTGATAATCCACAGTGACTCAAAGAAGTGGATAAAAACAAGGCTCTTGGTCTATCAATGTCTTGTGAGTGTTTTTCTTCAAGACCCGCATCATTGGTCCCTGATTCATTGATGAGAATCTAAATATATTTATTTGAATACATCCACTAGACATGAGGCAGTCACTGTGGTAGCAACAAGGCGGATGTCCCTACCATTTCTCTGAACAGAACATCTGGAAGGCATTGGAACGGTCTTTGGTTCAAATGGCTCTATGGGACTTAACATCGGAGGTCATCAGTCCCCGAGAACTTAGAACTACTTGGAATGACAACCGTGATAGTAAACACACGAACCGTACCTGAGTTACGTGCTTGCGCGCATTTGATACAGCTGGGAAGACATTTGTGGAACCTCTTGTCTTGCGCCCGGACAGAGAGTTGATCAATTCTCATTCATGTTATGTCAATGAAGTTTACTTAGAAACTTCTTTCAAATGCCACAGAAGGAAGGATGTAGTTCGATAAGAAAAAGACAAAGTCGGTGTCGTAGATCGGCATCTATGAACGATAAAAATTACTTGAGAACGTTTGGAAATTCCCCATATTGTCAGCTATAACTTGGTGAAAAAAGTAGCTCGATAGATTTATCTAGGTTCAAATGGCTCTGAGCACTATGGTACTTAACATCTGAGGTCATCAGTCCCCTAGAACTTAGAACTACTTAAACCCAACTAACCTAAGGACATCACACACATCCATGCCCGAGGCGGGATTCGAACCTGCGACCGTAGCGGTCGCGTGGTTCCAGACTGAAGCGCCTAGAACCGCTCTGCCTCACCGGCTTGCGTTTGGGCTGACTTAAGCCACACATTCCAAAAGCGAAATTTGGAGGGAAACCCCACAAATAACAAAAATGTTTAATATTAATTTTGCGCAACTTGTTTCAAAATATATAAAAATCGGTCCGTTTAGTTATCTTCATGATAGACCATCAATAAAGGCTGTATCGCACAGGCTATAGAGGCTCTGTGCGGTACATTAATGTCTTTTGGGTTGCCTGCTTAGCAGGCGTTTAAGCGTCGAGAAAACGTACTGAAAGAGCCGTAGTTCTGACCTACAGAGGGCGATACCCTTGCTGCCCTACTTTGCACCGTCTGACACTTGGTCGGAAATAGTATGTTGCTCGATATCATTCCACCCTCCTGGTATTTTGTGGGCTGCACGACCAGATAAGCGCAGTTGACTGGAGAGTCAATCGGCGGGTCTTCTTCCAGAGCACACGACCTGCCTTCTAGTTTCGACAAGCACTATCGGACAACAGCCTGCAACCAGTCTTCACCGACCGCTGAGATTGGAGTTAGCAAAATACCTTCAAAGTGTCTATCAATTGGATTAGGGCTTTGATCCAGAGTGACACTTTTCAATATTGTACCTGACGTCGAGTATGTTTCAAATCAGAGTTAAGTATTGTACATAATTTATTCTGTAATAACTAGTGTGACCTTTGACTGTGAATAGTTACGCAGTAGCTGTTAGTCGGGCCACCATGCAAGAACTGATACAATCACTTTTACGCTGAGGCCTAGCAAACCTCGTTGCTAAAGTGTACCGTACAAAAGAGCAGAACACAACATCAAGAAATCTAAAAAAAGTTAAAAAAAGTTAGAAGACCCTTGTTGATAGTCGGTCAAACAAAAAATGTACTACCCGCGCTTGAAGAAGTCAAAGTGACCATGGAAAGAACTCGGCGTCAAAGTTTTTCTGTTGCTTGATACGTGTTAATCAGCTGCACGTTTCGATGTGGCGTACTGGTGGCAACGATGGACAGGCATAGAGGCGTGATTGGAGGAATCAGCCGCAAGGCTTGAAGTGCTATCTATCAAGTAATTGTAATCAGACTTTAGAGTTCCTTACCGTATAGTTCGAAACTTTTATGACACTTGTCTGATATAACTTTCGCGCTGGCCAGTGGAAGCTTGAAATCTTGCCTCCACTGAGAGAGTTTAGGCTGCAAATGCTATACGCATCAAAGCGTTATTAGCACTGGGGGATTGCAGACTGATATGACTTTTATGGTTAATATTATACGGACGGCAGAGATTACTAAAATGAATATTTTGAGATAAGGAACCAGTTTATAGCAGGGGCATACATACAATAGAAGTTTTAGAACATATGCTGAAGACAGGTTAGAGGCAGAAGTGATGACACTTTCTGCTGGACCTGATCAATCATTTTGCAGGACAATGCTCAAGCACGTACAGTGTAAGCTGTTACTGATTTATTCGACTGATTGGGCTGCTAAGTGCTATACCACCTACTGCACTCCTATGACTTAAGCCCTCGTGAGTTCAACTCGATTTCTAAATTGAAGGAAACACTTCACGGCGTTCTTTTTCAGAACTGTTAAAAATTCGTCGGGTTATAAACCGCGCCGCTAGAACTGTTAACACAACTAGCACTGCTAAGAGTAGCCTACGACTTCCACATCGCTGGCAACGGGTTATAAACAATGCTGGTGACTACTTTGAAGGTCAGTAGAACTTTGAAACACGTATCTATTTTGTACGAGCTGTAAATAAATAGTTGCCACTATTAAAGTTCAAACCCTCGTAGATTATATGAGTAAATCGAATAAATAACAAGAAGGTACTAAAACGAACAAGGGAGAAAAGAAATTTATCGTTTACAAAAAAGAAGAGGTAGGGAGATTGGGCATATTCTAGGGCATCAAGGAATACACATGTTAGGCCAAGGCTTAAATACAGTAACCTGGTACAAATTAATATAGACTACAGTACCTATGCAGGGTTGAAGAGAGTTTCGTAGGATAGACTAGTGTGGAGAGCTGAATCAAAACACCCTTTGGACAGCAGATGACGATGACGACAGCAAAAACAATAACAAAACCAAAAAAAGATGAAAAAATTGACGCACTCGGACTTTACAGCGCGATTCTTAGCACCCTAGAAAAAAGTAACGAAATTTCATTCTATGCATAGAGTTGGTAGAAAATGGACGTCAAATAATGCCAATTTGTCAACAATAATTACATGTGCGTCTCGTATCTTCACGTAATATCCTATAGCAGCATTGTGCAATCAGTGCAGTGGTTCCCGTTGTGGCGATAAAAAGCTCTAGATGGACGGTTCGATGCTGTGGTTAAGGGATATTTGTTTCTGTTTGCTAAATTTAGTCTGGATGGTATGGTTTCCCCCATTTTAATTCTATCGCTATCGTTTGCGCCTTTGTCCCGCACTGTGCGCGGGGTTGGCTTGGTTAAATCGAATATGGCACGTTAATTTAAAGGGTTGGCCGATTGCCCTTCCTGCCGCCACCCCGTACTCCCCGGGCCGGAATCAGAGTACCCCATCTGTTTGCGTCTAGTGTAAACCATGGAAAAGTGCGCATGTGTGTCAAATGCCTGTGAGTAGTGTAACTGAGGCGGGACGTGGGGACCAGCCCGGTATTCACCTAGAGGGATGTGGAAAAAGGTTTCCCCCATCCTAATGTCATACAGAAATTATACCAGATATAGCACACACCATACGTGCAATTCACTGACCTGAAATGAAATTGCCCCATCGTGGGGTATTCGGCCGTTTGGTGTAAACCCTTTCAGCTGAGGTCGCTTCGGTAATTTGTGCGTCGGTGATGATGAAATGAGGATGAGTTCAACACAACACCCAGTCCCCAAGCGGATTAAATCTCTGACCTGGTCAGGAATCGAACCCGGGCCCCCTGCATGGCTTTCAGTTGTCCACACAGCTACGATGGCGGATGTGCAATTAATTAATGTATGCACAGAAATGACAATACAACCATTTTTATTACACCACTTTTAATGGCGTGCTTTGCCTTTAAGTGTTCACTGTGTTCTCTCACAGGGCACAACACCCATGCATGGTTTCAGGTGCACTTTAAAACAAAAACCGGACAAGTGCGGGTAATACTCACTCTCTGTGGTTTCGGTACAAACTTAATTACGTACGATGGCGTGTTGAAAAGTAATGCCTCCGAACTTTTTATGAGAAAACTCTTACAATTTTTTAAATAAAACAAATATTATTAACATTCCACATCTTCATTCTTCATGTCTGCACCTTTTCAAGCCTCTGCCGCTAGAGGGCTCCGAGTTGTAGCGTAACTATGTTGGTACGTGAGAAACAGCGCGCTGTAATCGAGTTCGAAGAATTCGTCCAAAAATGGAGCACACTTTCCTTCAGCATGACAATGCCAGACTACACACGAGCGTCATCTGCAACAATTAGACGTCTTGGTTTCACTGTCATCGATCATCCTCCATACAGTCACAACGTGGCCCCATCTGATATTCATCTGCTTGAAAAACTTAGAACATCTCCGAGGACTTCACTTTGAAAGTGTGAAGCAGAGGTGAGGTTGTGGCCTCGTTAACAAAGTCAAACATTCTACAGTGACGGTATCAATAAACTTGTCACTCGCTGGGAGTAAAGTGTTTGTCGCCAGAGTGGCTATGTTGAGAAATAAATGCAGTATGTAGATATGAATAATAAAGATTTAGAATGTTATTAATGTTTGTTTTATTTAAAAAGCTTTCAGGGTTTTCGCATAAAAAATGCCTTCGTATATATGTAGTTCATCTATACGTTTTGGTGAGTGGGTTTGCAGGTATCAAAAAATGACATGAACTTGCGTATCTTTCGATTGCACTGAATTTGAAGCTTAAATACAATGAATAGCCAAAGGAACTGATACACCTGTCTAATATCATGTAGGGGTCCCTCAGGCACGCAGATGAGCCGCAGCACGACGTGGCATGGACTCGACTAATGTTTTGAGTAGTGCTGGGGGAAATTTGACACCATGAATACTGCAGGGCTGTCCATAAATCCGTATGAGTACGAGGGCGTGGAATTTACTTCTGAACAGCACGTTGCAAGGCAGCCCAGATATGCTCAATAATGTTAATGTCTGGGGAGTTCCGTGGCCAGCGGAAGTGTTTAAACTCAGAAGACTGTTCCTTGAGCTATTGTGTAGCAATTCAGGACGTGTGGGGTGTATCATTGTCCTACTGGAATTGCCCAAATCCGTCGGAATGCACAATGGATAGGAAGGGATGCAGGTGATCAGGAAGCATGCTTACGTACGTGTCACCTGTCAGAGTCGTACCTAGACGTATCAGGGGTCCCATATCACTCCAGCTGCACACGCCCCACACCGTTACAGAGCATCCACCACATTGAACAGTACCCTGCTGACATGCGGGATCCATGGATTCATGAGGTTGTCTCCATACCGGTACACGTCCAACCGCTCGATACAATTTGAAACGATACTCGTTCGACCTGGCAACATGTTTCAAGTCATCAACAGTCCAGTGTCAGTGTTGACGGGACGTAAAGCATTATGTCGTGCAGTCATCAAGAGTACACGAGTGAGGCTTCGGCTCCGAAAGCCCATATCGATGATGTTTCATTGAACGGTTCGCACATTGACACTTGTTGATAGCCCGGCATTGAAATATTTAGCAATTTGAGGAAGGGCTGCACTTCTGTCACGTTGAACGACTCTCCTCAGTCGTCGTTGGTCCCGTTCCTGCAGGATCCGACCGCAGTGATGTCGGATATTTGATGTTTTAACAGATTCCTGATATTCACGGTGCACTCAAGAAACGGTTGCACGGGAAAATCCCTACTTCATCGCTACATCGGAGATGCTGTGTCCCATCCCTCATGCGCCGACTACAACACCACGTCCTGTTTCTCTTATCCTCGACTGCAGAATACATATTTTTGCTGTTAATGTTGTGCATCACTTTTTCCACTACATTAGTATCCAATCACTGAGAGCATCAATAAGTGTCCATTATCTTTATTATCATATTCATGTCTATTACGTTTCGTTACAAGGGTCCTTCAATAAGTAATGCCCCACATTTCTTTCTCAGAACATATTTGTTGCCAAGAATCAGAATTTGATGACAATATACACAACATGTCTTGTCCATGTACTATTTTTCTGTGTAGTTTACATCGCGTTCTATGGCTGTACGCCAATGTTGTGGAAGAGCATGTATTCCCTGTTGGTAAAAGCTCTTGTCTTGTAGGCGTAGCCATGTTTTTACTGCATGACTGACACTCTCGTCATCTTCCCCATACAGAATCTTTAAGCGGCCCAAAGAGATGGAAGTCCGAGGATGCCAGGGCTGGACTGTAGGGTGGATGAGGCAGTGATGTCAAACACAATTTGACGAAGTGTTTCTGGATTCTCAGACTTGTGTGTGGACGTGCATTATGATGGTTGGTCGTCTAGGCATCACATCCTCGGGAATGACGCCATCACAATTCCAGAAGACTGTCACCATGACTTTTCCAACAGAGGGAGTTGTCATGAATTTCTCCTTTTGTGGTGAATGAAGATGATGCCTCTCCATGGATTGCGTTTTTGCTTCCGGTGTAAAGGGGTGCACCCAGCTTTCGTCCCCCGTGACGATCCGTGACAGAAAGGCCTCTCCGTCAGTCCCAAAACGCTCCAACTATTCAGATGAAAAGGCCTTTCTTTGAATCATGTGGTCTGCTGCGGGCGTTCGTGAAACCCATCGTGACCTCCTCTTTGAATATACAGGGTGTTTCAAAAATGACCGGTATGTTTGAAACGGCAATAAAAACTAAACGAGCAGCGATAGAAATACACCGTTTGTTGCAATATGCTTGGGACAACAGTACGTTTTCAGGCGGACAAACTTTCGAAATTACAGTAGTTACAATTTTCAACAATAGATGGCGCTGCAAGTGATGTGAAAGATATAGAAGACAACGCAGTCTGTGGGTGCGCCATTCTGTACATCGTCTTTCTGCTGTAAGCGTGTGCTGTTCACAACGTGCAAGTGTGCTGTGGACAACATGGTTTATTCCTTAGAACATAGGATTTTTCTGGTGTTGGAATTCCACCGCCTAGAACACAGTGTTGTTGCAACAAGACGAAGTTTTCAACGGAGGTTTAATGTAACCGAAGGACTGAAAAGCGATACAATAAAGGATCTGTTTGAAAAATTTCAACGGACTGGGAACGTGACGAATGAACGTGCTGGAAAGGTAGGGCGACCGCGTACGGCAACCACAGAGGGCAACGCGCAGCTAGTGCAGCAGGTGATCCAACAGCAGCCTCGGGTTTCCGTTCGCCGTGTTGCAGCTGCAGTCCAAATGACGCCAACGTCCACGTATCGTCTCATGCGCCAGAGTTTAAACCTCTATCCATACAAAATTCAAACACGGCAACCCCTCACCGCCACTACCATTGCTGCACGAGAGACATTCGCTATCGATATAGTGCACAGGATTGATGACGGCGATATGCATGTGGGCAGCATTTGGTTTACTGACGAAGCTTATTTTTACCTGGACGGCTTCGTCAATAAACAGAACTGGCGCATATGGGGAACCGAAAAGCCCCATGTTGCAGTCCCATCGTCCCTGCATCCTCAAAAAGTACTGGTCTGGGCCGCCATTTCTTCCAAAGGAATCATTGGTCCATTTTTCAGATCCGAAACGATTACTGCATCACGCTATCTGGACATTCTTCGTGAATTTGTGGCGGTACAAACTGCCTTAGACGACACTGCGAACATCTCGTGGTTCATGCAAGATGGTGCCCGGCCACATCGCACGGCCAACGTCTTGAATTTCCTGAATGAATATTTCGATGATCGTGTGATTGCTTTGGGCTATCCGAAATATACAGGAGGCGGCGTGGATTGGCCTCCCTATTCGCCAGACATGAACCCCTGTGACTTCTTTCTGTGGGGACACTTGAAAGACCAGGTGTACCGCCAGAATCCAGAAACAATTGAACAGCTGAAGCAGTACGTCCCATCTGCATGTGAAGCCATTCCGCCAGACACGTTGTCAAAGGTTTCGGGTAATTTCATTCAGAGACTACGCCATATTATTGCTATGCATGGTGGATATGTGGAAAATATCGTACTATAGAGTTTCCCAGACCGCAGCGCCATCTGTTGTTGACAATTGTAACTACTGTAATTTCGAAAGTTTGTCTGCCTGAAAATGTACTGTTGTCCCAAGCATATTGCAACAAACGGTATATTTCTATCGCTACTCGTTTAGTTTGTATTGCCGTTTCAAATATACCGGTCATTTTTGAAACACCCTGTACGAGACTGCCGATTATTACAGATGCACTTCCAATGCTGACGAGCATCTGTATAGCCACTTGTCGGGTTGTGACGCGCCGGTCGGCACGAATAATGGCATCCGCACGATTCAGCATGTCTGGAGCAGTGGCTGTGACAGGACGTCCCGAGCGTGGCTGATCATGGAGCTCTGTTTCTGCGTTTCCTGAGGCAGTACTTTTCTTTGCCCATCGCCCAACTGTACTCCTATCAACTGCAGCATCGCCATACACTGCACACAAACGTTTATGGATGTTCACCGCGATTTTTTTTTCTGTACACAAGAATTCAATAACAGCACGCTGCTTGTAACGTGAATCGTATGTAGACGCCATTTTGACGCTGTACTACGGCTCCGCCATCTGCCAGAACAGTCCGAAACTTCACCGGCGCACAGAACAAACATCAAATGTGAAGCACCAACTAGGACGTTTGTCTATTTATATTAATGGCTTTTTAAAAAATGTGGGACATTACTTATTGAACGACCATCGTAGAAGATAACGTCAACTATAGGACTAACAAAGCGCATCGCAGGTAATTTCCAATATCTACCACTATTTTCGTTGTTTTCTGGTGGATAGAGGTGTAACTGAAGAAGGAGACGCAATGCTACCAGCAGTATTTTATTATCTCAATATAAGGCAGACACAGATTTTCATAATGTTAATTAACAAAAAGTAAGGAGTCACTGGCCGAACGTTAGCTTAGACATTAGAGAGCTTCATAAGATATCATAGTGGAGGTGGTGCTTGGTTAGGGTGTTTCGCCAACGATATTTCATAAAGCTTTAGAAAAAAGGAACGGGGAACGTTCATTACGAAGACATAACGGTGGATCCGCAGTCTTATTTGATCATGACAGTGTGGAGCAGGGAAATGGTGTTTCGGACCCAGGAAAATGCATATTAGCTCTAGTGTCGGTGGTCGGTTGGCATACACACAAAATCAGATTTCAGGGCAAATGAGTTGTAGCAGCGCGTAATTGCTGTCGTTTTGGTTATGCTGCCCTGACTTAAGTGACTTAGCGTAACAGTAAAAGGTTTCTATAACCAACTGGAATGCACATGGTGCGGTGCCGCTATCGTAATCTAAACTGTAACATCAAACAGAAAAGATGGAAACAAATTACAACCCCATTATTAAGGTACAATAACTGCGCTTGCAACCATTTTTGTTTCAGAACATTCACATTCAGAAAAGTGAAGAGAGATGAGTGGGTGATGATGTTGAAGAAAT
This sequence comes from Schistocerca gregaria, assembly GCF_023897955.1. Taxonomy (NCBI): domain Eukaryota; kingdom Metazoa; phylum Arthropoda; class Insecta; order Orthoptera; family Acrididae; genus Schistocerca; species Schistocerca gregaria. The sequence continues at coordinate 619,175,135 of NC_064931.1, read as the reverse complement.
AATATTATATGTTAGGAATACTTTGATAAGTAATACACCGTCTTCAGTCAAAATAATAAAATTTATTTTTCCGTGATTACATTAACCTTTTTTAAACGTTACATTCTCTTCAGCATATCGCCTTCATTTGCTCCACTGTATGCATCGGTGAAAAACTTCCACTTTTGCACTTAAACTTCAATTAATGTAACATGTTAAGTACAAATGTGGTGGTTTTCGTAGATGCAGATAATAATCATTTCAAGGTCAAATGACGCAGTTGACCTCAAGAAAATATGATGCAATGTAGTTCCGGCACTAGTTGGACTAAAATAGCAAATCCTAACCTATAAGTTACCCCCACGGATGGCGCTAGGCAAGCTGTCTGGTAATAACGCAACGGATTATAGTTATCTGGAACCAAAATCATTGAATAACCTAAACTGAATAAATACACTACTGACCGAGATCACTCTCGCTTAGCGTTCTGGTAAAGATACCGTGTAGAGTCATCACTGGCACAATGACGAATACGGTCGTTAACATGCTAACCAGGAGCATTACATTAACAAGGAATGGGTACTGGGTAATAGATGCTATATTCTTTAGCTACTCACAGCCACAGACAAACTACTATCTTTGCATAACGGAGATAAAAAGACCAAAAACAAAATAGCGAGAGCAAACCACTGAGAGAAACAGCTTGGAGTGTAATGAAATTTCTGTACCTCTGCGAACACTCTATTCACCAACACGTACAGCAAAACTCCCTCAAAGACTTCAGTTTGTCGTTTATGTCGGTTTAGTCTTCTTGTTAGTCATTGAGTTGAATCCTTATCATAATGGAAACCTTCTCCGCGCAAGTAACTCTGAATGAAACGCAAGATATTACACTTTCAAACAGTCCCCAACACGGAATAGATACACAGCGTCGATGTGGGCAGTGGCAGATACACTACGGAAACCATTAAAATATTTATAACGTTGTTAAAAACTGTAAAAAACTAAATCTAAATACACTGTTCTCACAGCTTAAACAGTATATAACACACAAAGACACAAAATACTTTTCGATTCCTACATCGTGGCAATAGCATTGTGACTTTGTTAGGATCAGACAGCTGACTAACATTTTACACCAGATGTCTCTAAAATTAGGCCCGAGGGCTGCATTTGGTCCGCGATCGGATTTAATCCGGCCTGCGCTTGAGCGAAAGTTTATTAAAATAGCGCGCGATTCTTCTCGCTCGTTTAACTCTGAGAGAGGCCGGTAGGAACATTGCGTCCACTTGTTTATAAATAACCGATATGCCACCAGGACCTCTTTGGCTGCAACTGAAAGTGATTTCCTAGCTGTGTTTGCTGTGTTGTTGTTTCAAGTTTTCTTTCTTTCGAATACGTGCGCAATACATCCGTTTTAACTAATAAGACAAAAGTAGACAGCGAATGTCGTATCTTAGGTACAGATTGGGCCGTGAAATATTTCGTTATAGAGAAATACAACAAATCAGTGGGTGTTATTCGTAACGAAGTTATCACTGTTCTGAAGGAATACAGTATTCATTGCTGCTACGAAAAAAAGCTCCGTTCATGGTTTGATAAAGAGGCACATTTTAATTACAACTGAAGAACTGTTTCCTGACAAAACCGAACAATGTAAAGCAGTTACTCTTTCAGAAAACAAAGTGGGGCGTCGAGTTGAAGATATTGTTTGGCATTTGTGCAAACAGTTACAAGAAAAGATATCTAAATTTACTTGGTACTCAAGAGCCTTTGACGAATTTACAAACTGAAGAACTAACACATATGATTTCCTTGCATGGCGCGGACGAGAGGAGAAATGTGTGCGCCAAAAACGCACGTTTCATTGGAAGATTAAACTCAGAATGTGAACCCAGTGGTGCTACAAAACCCTTGAAAATACAGTGCGTTGGTCATCAGAAAGCACTTCGAGCAAATTCAGTGGATACGCGCTGTGTGATGAAGCCTGTAATTTTCGTTCTCAATTGCATTCGGTATCATGGACTCGAACACCGTTAATTCATGTCTTTCCTAGAATAGAGTGAATCTTCGTCAAGTGATCCCTCATATCAAATGGCGGTAAGATGATTAATATGTGGTTTGCCAAGCTTATATATATACAGGGTGTTTGGGGAGGAAAAGTCAATATTTATACAGTGACAGTATAAATAATTCTGAACAAAAAATGTTACATGAACATAGGTCCGCAAATGCTTCGTTAGCAAGGTACGGGTATTGAAAGTAACTTTAATTCTGCAAAACTGAGAGAAGTCAGTTACGTTACACATTTTTACGTAATGTTTCTTTACTTTGCATTGAGTACATAATGCATTACAACATGCATATTACAAGTATTCAGTTAAGAAAGACTTACCACGTCTTTTACAAACGGCTTTATCACTTATCGTACAGATGTTCACAGAACAGTTTCGAGTATCCCACCATGAACGTCAATGCACTTTTGCGCTCTAGCGATATGTTGTGTTGCTTGTTCAACTGCCTGTGGTTGGTTCCTAACCAATTCAGCAGCATTCATGATGCGACGAAGCAGTTCACCTCGTGTATTTACCTTCCCTTTGTGCACCTCTGTTTTCATCCAACCCCATGAACAGAAATCTAAAGGTGTAAGGTCAGGTGATCTTGGAGGCCAGTTAATAGTACCGCCACCGCCAATCCAGCGATTAGGCTAGGTGCGGTTGAGATGGCCCCTGACGCGCAAGGTGACATTTGAAAGGCACCGTCATGCTGAAAGTACATTCCAGTGCGCTTGACTAAAGGAATGTCTTCGAATAGTTCCACAATGAATTTTCCACAAAATTCCGGTACCTCGTCAGTCGCAGACTGATAATAAATGGACCTATCAAAAGGTTACCGACCATGCCGCACCAAATATTTATGGCAAAACGAGCTTGGAAATTGCTATCCACTGAAGCGTGTGTATTTTCCCGTGACCATCGATGATTATTGCGCGTGTTGTTTATTCCATGTCGTGAAAACTAGGCTTCTTCAGTGAATAGTATGTATGGAAGCAAATGACTATTCTCAATTACACAGTCACAGAATTGAAGTACTTGGGCATTGTCGCCAATGTGGAGAGTTTGGACACGCTGTATGTGAAATGGATACAGGTTTTCCGCATCTAATCTTTCCCATACACGTGTCTATGGGACATTGATACGCAGGGACATTCTTCGTATGTTCGTACCGGGACTTTGCTCAACACTTGCAATAATTTCTTCCTGTTCTTGCAAAGTTTGTTGACGTGCACGCTCGGACGAAAAATGTCTACTTGCAAGAGAGCCTGTTGCACACAAAGTGATAAACACTTTGGTAAACACCCTGCGATCAGGTAATCGTCGAGCCGGAAAGCGCCTGTGATATTCTTCTCTTGCAGTTGTAGCACTATTGTCGCAGAAGCCATAAACATACACCATATCTGCGTATTCCTCATTACTGTAGACGTGTGGCATTGTTAGCAGCGCTTGTACGAATACACTTAACAACATACACTACACAGCTAACCGATTCGTCGCCGGTACACCACACAATGCGGCTTACACGACACAACTGCGCAAATAACGGGTGACTGTGTAATGTAGTACGTACGTCACATGACCACAATACGTGGTACCTGTAGGTTGCATAGCGTAAAAACATGGCATGTACCCGTGCATTGTTTTCAAGAAAATCACGTTACGGTCCAGTTGTGTTGCGTATACGTTCACGTTGAGTACACCAGTTTTGCAGAATTAAAGTTCTTTCAATACTCATACCTCCCTAACGAAGCATTTACGGACCTATGTTCATATAACATTTTTTGTTCAGAATTACTTATACTATCACTGTTTAAAATATTGACCTTTCCTCCCCAAACACCCTGTATATACAGGGTGTTACAAAAAGGTACGGCCAAACTTTCAGGAAACATTCCTCACACACAAATAAAGAAAAGATGTTATGTAGACATGTGTCCGGAAACGGCTAATTTCCGTGTTAGAGCTCATTTTAGTTTCTTCCACCTACGCTCAATGGAGCACTTTATCATGATTTCATACGGGATACTCTACCTGTGCTGCTACAACATGTGCCTTTACAAGTACGACACAACATGTGGTTCATGCACGATGGAGCTTCTGCACATTTCAGTCCAAGTGTTCGTACGCTTATCAACAGCAGATTAGGTGACCGATGGATTGGTAGAGACGGAACAATTCCATGGCCTCCACGCTCTCCTGACCTCAACCATCTTGACTTTCATTTATGGGGGCATTTGAAAGCTCTTGTCTACGCAACCCCGGTACCAAATGTACAGATTCTTCGTGCTCGTATTGTGAACGGCTGTGATACAATACGCTATTCTCCAGGGCTGCATCAGCGCATCAGGGATTCCATACGACGGAGGGTGGATGCATGTATCCTCGCTAACGGAGGACATTTTGAACATTTCCTGTAACTAAGTGTTTGAAGTCACGCTGGTACATTCTGTTGCTGTGTATTTCCATTCCATGATTAATGTGATTTGAAGAGAAGAAATAAAATGAGCTCTAACATGGAAAATAAGCGTTTCCCGACACACGTCCACATAACATATTTTCTTTCTTTGTGTGTGAGGAATGTTTCCTGAAAGTTTGTCGTACCTTTTTGTAACACCCTGTATACAAGAAAAGGGGCTGAAATATTTCTGAATAAGAAATCCTTTGGAAGGCATGTCGGACAAAGAACGGCTATGGAAACTAGGTTTCTTAGCTGATGTTGTTCTCCATTTGAATGAAATGGATAAGAATATTCGAAGGAAGGATGATATCATTTGTAAACTTTACTCACATGTTAAAGCTTTCAGACAGAAACTCACTCTTTTTGAACTCAACGTCGGACGGAAAATTTTCTTACACTTCGCCAACTTCCAATAGCTGAGAGACGAACATGGTTCTCGTTTTCCACTTTAGTTTGCAATGGAATTTCTTATTGATCTGAAGAAATAGTTCTCACCTAAGTTCTTAGATTTAGATGTTCATTCCAAGGAGATCCAAATTTTTCAGAACCCCTCTTCTTGTGAAAAGGAAAATTTTCAGGCAGCGCTGCAAATGGAAATCATTGATGTACACGCTACTGACACCGAGAATGACAGGTTTAAAGAAGGAAATCTTGCTCAGTTTCACACGTTTCTTCCAATTTCTTTAAATCTTTTAATTAAAGCAGAAAAAACAGACCTTCATTTCTCTAGCTTCAATAGGAATGCTATATTAAACAAAATGGGACGAAGAAAACATAAAATTTCTGTTTCTTTTTTAGTTTAATAATGTTACTTTTTAGTGCTATATTCAGAAATATAAGGGGCAGTCAAATGAAAACGAGACACATGGAAAAAACGTAAATAACTGTGCATTATTTCAAGAGTAACCGCCATAACTCTTAACACATTTATCCCACTCTGAGACACGACGGCCAACGTCTTCGTGGAAAAATGTTTGCGGTTGTCTACGCAACTTGATTTTTCGAAGGCGTGCACCTCTTCTTTCGAAACAAATCGATGACCACTAATGTCTTTCTTTAGGGATCCAAAAATATGGAAATCGCATGGCGACATCGCGACTGTATGATGATGATGATGATGATGTTTGGTTTGTAGGGTGCTCAACTGCGCGGTCATCAGCGCCCGTACAAATTCCCATTTTTGATACAGTCCAGTTTGTACACAATCCAATCTAGCCACTTTCACGAATGGTGATGATGATGAAATACTGAGGTCAGCACAAACACCTAGTGCAACTGTATTGAGGCTGTCTAAGGGCTTCCCAGGGAAATTTCTGCAGCGTATTCGAAGCAATCTTGGCAACATGAGCGCCAACTGCACTGCAGAAGTTTCGCTGGGAAGCCCTTACGCAGCCTCCATACAATTTCCGTGTTTTTGGAGTCCTGAAGAAAGACATTCGTGGCCATCGATTTGTCTCGGAAGAAATGGTGCAAGCCTGCATAGAATCTAGTTCCATAGGCAACTGCAAACATACAGTATGTGATCAAAAGCATCCGGACACTTGGCTGAAAATGACTTACAAGTTCATGGCGCCCTCCATCGGTAATGCTGGAATTAAATATGGTGTTGGCCCACCCTTGGTCTTGATGAAAGCTTCCACTCTCGCAGGCATACGTTCAGTTAGGTGCTGGAAGGTTTCTTGGAGAATTGCAGTCCATTCTTCACGGAGTGCTGCACTGAGGAGAAGTATCGATGTCGGTCGGTGATGCCTGGCACGAAGTCGGTGTGCCAAAACATCCCAAAAGTGTTCCATAGGATTCAGATCAGAAATCTGTGCAGGCCAGTCATTACAGGGATGTTTTTGTCGTGTAACCACTACGCCACAGGCCGTGCATTATGAACAGGTGCTGGATCGTGTTGAAAGATGCAATTGCCATCCCCGAATTGTTCTTCAACAGGGGGAAGCAAGAGGTGCTTAAAACATTAATGTTGACCTGTGCTGTGATAGTGCTACGCAAAACGACAAGGGGTGCAAGCACCTTCCATGAAAAACACGACCACACCATAACACTTCCGCCTACGAATTTTACTGCTGGCGCCTACACACGCTAGCAGATGGCGTTCACCGGGCATTCGCTATACGCACACCCTGCCATCGCATAGCCACATTGTGTACCGTGATTCGTCACTCCACTGAACGTTTTTCCACTGTTAAATCGTCCAATGATTACGCTCCTTACACCAAGCGAGGCGTCGTTTGGCATTTACCGGCGTGATGTGTGGATTACCAGCAGCCGCTCGACCATGAAATTCAAGTTTTCTCATCCCCTGCCCAACTGTCATAGAATTTGCAGTTGATCCTGATGCAGTTGGTAATTCCTGTGTGATCGTCTGGACAGATCTCTGCCTATGACACATTACGACCCTCTTCTACTGTCGGCGGGCTGTATCAGTCTACAGACGAGGTCGGCCTGTGCGCTTTTGTGCTGTACGTGTCCCTTCACGTTTTCACTTCACTATCACATCGAAAACAGTGGACCTAGGGATGTTTAGGAGTGTGGAAATCTCGCGTACAGACGTATGACACAAGTAACACCCAACCACCTGACCACGTTCGAAGTCCGTGAGTTCCGTGGAGCGTCCCATTCTGTTCTCTCACGATGTCTAATGACTATGAGGTCGCTGATATGGAGTACCTAGCAGTAGGTAGCAGCACAATGCACCTAATATGAAAAAAGTATGTTTTTGGAGGTTTCTGGATACTTTTGATCACATAGCGTATTTCAACGAAGCCGTTGACCGTCCTCTCTCATAAGGGGAGAAATGTATTAACATCTACGGTGATTACTTTTGAAATAATAAACAGCTTACTTACTTCTTTTTCATCGGTCTCGTTTTCATATGACTGCTCATTATAATTTTATTTCCATCGGAAAAGGCGTGACATAAATTTTAAAATGTCTAATTTTGTATTGACATATGAGACATAAGACTCTGTAGTTGCGTAAGTTGTATGTTTGATGTGAAGGAAACTCATAAGTAAGTAGTTAATTTTAGAAAAAATGCGTTGAAAGTAGTTGAAAATTAATACACCTCGTCGAAATTTTTATGTATACCACTGGAAGGGAAAACACATACTTGTATGTGATATTAAAGGAAATGAAGAGGTCAGCCATGGTTCGATTGCTGACGACAACACCACTTTAAACTGACAGCCCTTCCTCTTAAACGGTGTTAGTTGAAAATATTTGTTTCAGCCCGTGAAGCACACCAATTTTTTTTATTTATATCTATAAACATTGTAATATTTTTTTTATTATGGGGTGGATGACAATTATTAACGGAAAGAGACACGTGTGAAAGTATGCGATAACAGAAGCACAGACGTTCCAATAAACAGTTGAGGGGATGGAGACGGGGGGCTCAAACTAGCCGTTAATTAGATGATTGTGGAGTGTGTTTACGAGTCCCCATCATATCTTTAATTCTAAATGGGACAAATATTAACTTCTTCCCCTGAGAAAAGATTCTAGGAGATAGACGAATATCAAAGTTGGACTGAGCACGTAACTACACTGTGCAAGAAGGTATCGGCAACTCTCGATGCGCTACAAAAATATGAAAAACTCTTCCCTCTCGGCCAGAAAAGATATTTGTACAAATATTTCCAGTTACTGATCACAGTGATGTTAACCTGGAAGGACTTTCTCTGGAAAGCTCGCGGCGCCTGGAACCGGTTATGAATGCCAATGTTCAATATGTCTTGTGACGTTCGACTCTTTGATCATGTTTCACCATCAGCTGCACAGGTGTCGTGGTTTCGTGAAGATAAGCTTACAGATTTCCATACACTCTGTTACTCGTTACCATCAGAGGAATATCTTTTCTGTCCCACATCGTAGGTCAGCCGCTTTCTCGAAGTCATTTTCAGTAGCAGGAACCCGACTCTGGAATAACGTATCTCATTGTATTAGAGAACTGAATAACACATCCAGTTTCAAAAGCATTTTGTGACATATTTACTGAAGCAATAATAATGACTACTATGGTCCCTATATGCACTCGTTGCCCCTTTACATCATTATTTCCAACTAGATCTTTCTCATTTCCCAACGTTCTTAGCTGGTGCAGTCTCCTTAAATTTTCATTCTCCACAACTTAGTATATCAGAATGTATATATTTTGTACACCCACAAATTCCTTTTATTATTGCTATTATTATTATTGAAAGCTACAGTAGTAGAAGTTATTCCAGTATTGTATCTTTCAGATGTTAGTACTGTCTGTACACACTGTCTATACAGACACTCAAATCATTTGTCATTTTAAAATTACAGTTATTTCTTAGGTAGCTATGATGAAACAAATGCCGTATTTGTGAAACCCTGTTCGGACGTGAGAGATGGCCTCAAGGCCCCAATCTGATTACGTCATATATATGTCCTAATTAGTAAAAATGTATTGGACATACATCTTTTCCCGTCAAACTCGGCTGAGATTTCACTCTTGTCGTATCTTACATAACGCAAATTTGTCGAATGTGGTAAATCTACATCTACATCTACATTTATACTCCGCAAGCCACCCAACGGTGTGTGGCGGAGGGCACTTTACGTGCCACTGTCACTACCTCTCTTTCCTGTTCCAGTCTCGTATGGTTCGCGGGAAGAACGACTGTCTGAAAGCCTCCGTGCGCGCTCTAATCTCTCTAATTTTACATTCGTGATCTCCTCGGGAGGTATAAGTAGGGGGAAGCAATATATTCGATACCTCATCCAGAAACGCACCCTCTCGAAACCTGGCGAGCAAGCTACACCGCGATGCAGAGCGCCTCTCTTGCAGAGTTTGCCACTTGAGTCTGTTAAACATCTCCATAACGCTATCACGGTTACCAAATAACCCTGTGACGAAACGCGCCGCTCTTCTTTGGATCTTCTCTATCTCCTCCGTCAAACCGATCTGGTACGGATCCCACATTGATGAGCAATACTCAAGTATAGGTCGAACGAGTGTTTTGTAAGCCACCTCCTTTGTTGATGGACTACATTTTCTAAGGACTCTCCCAATGAATCTCAACCTGGTACCCGCCTTACCAACTTTTAATTTTATATGATCATTCCACTTCAAATCGCTCCGCACGCATACTCCCAGATATTTTACAGAAGTAACTGCTACCAGTGTTCGTTCCGCTATCATATAATCATACAATAAAGGATCCTTCTTTCTATGTATTCGCAATACATTACATTTGTGTAATGTCAGGATCAGTTGCCACTCCCTGCACCAAGTGCCTATCCGCTGAAGATCTTCCTGCATTTCGCTACAATTTTCTAATGCTGCAACTTCTCTGTATACTACAGCATCATCCGCGAAAAGCCGCATGGAATTTCCGACACTATCTACTAGTTCATTTATATACACTCCAGGAAATGGAGAAAAGAACACATTGACACTTGTGTGTCAGACCCACCATACTTGCTCCGGACACTGCGAGAGGGCTGTACAAGCAATGATCACACGCACGGCACAGCGGACACACCAGGAACCGCGCTGTTGGCCGTCGAATGGCGCTAGCTGCGCAGCAATTGTGCACCGCCGCCGTCAGTGTCAGCCAGTTTGCCGTGGCATACGGAGCTCCATCGCAGTCTTTAACACTGGTAGCATGCCGCGAAAGCGTGGACGTGAACCGTATGTGCAGTTGACGGACTTTGAGCGAGGGCGTATAGTGGGCATGCGGGAGGCCAGGTGGACGTACCGCCGAATTGCTCAACACGTGGGGCGTGAGGTCTCCACAGTATATCGATGTTGTCGCCAGTGGTCGGCGGAAGGTGCACGTGCCCGTCGACCTGGGACCGGACCGCAGCGACGCACGGATGCACGCCAAGACCGTAGGATCCTACGCAGTGCCGTAGGGGACCGCACAACCACTTCCCAGCAAATTAGGGACACTGTTGCTCCTGGGGTATCGGCGAGGACCATTCGCAACCGTCTCCATGAAGCTGGGCTACGGTCCCGCACACCGTTAGGCCGTCTTCCGCTCACGCCCCAACGTCGTACAGCCCGCCTCCAGTGGTGTCGCGACAGGCGTGAATGGAGGGACGAATGGAGACGTGTCGTCTTCAGCGATGAGAGTCGCTTCTGCCTTGGTGCCAATGATGGTCGTATGCGTGTTTGGCGCCGTGCAGGTGAGCGCCACAATCAGGACTGCATACGACCGAGGCACACAGGGCCAACACCCGGCATCATGGTGTGGGGAGCGATCTCCTACACTGGCCGTACACCTCTGGTGATTGTCGAGGGTACATTGAATAGTGCACGGTACATCCAAACCGTCATCGAACCCATCGTTCTACCATTCCTAGATCGGCAAGGGAACTTGCTGTTCCAACAGGACAATGCACGTCCGCATGTATCCCGTGCCACCCAGCGTGCTCTAGAAGGTGTAAGTCAACTACCCTGGCCAGCAAGATCTCCGGATCTGTCCCCCATTGAGCATGTTTGGGACTGGATGAAGCGTCGTCTCACGCGGTCTGCACGTCCAGCACGAACGTTGGTCCAACTGAGGCGCCAGGTGGAAATGGCATGGCAAGCCGTTCCACAGGACTACATCCAGCATCTCTACGATCGTCTCCATGGGAGAATAGCAGCCTGCATTGCTGCGAAAGGTGGATATACACTGTACTAGTGCCGACATTGTGCATGCTCTGTTGCCTGTGTCTATGTGCCTGTGGTTCTGTCAGTGTGATCATGTGATGTATCTGACCCCAGGAATGTGTCAATAAAGTTTCCCCTTCCTGGGACAATGAATTCACGGTGTTCTTATTTCAATTTCCAGGAGTGTATATTGTGAAAAGCAATGGTCCCATAACAATCCCCTGTGGCACACCAGAGGTTACTTTAACGTCTGTAGACGTCTCTCCATTGATAACAACATGCTGCGTTCTGTTTGCTAAAAACTCTTCAATCCAGCCACACAGCTGGTCTGATATTACGTAGGGTCTTACTTTGTTTATCAGGCGACAGTGCGAAACTGTATCGAACGCCTTCCGGAAGTCAAGAAAAATAGCATACATGCATGATGGAGCACAGGCAGGTTTTGCTGCTGATACGACGACATCTAACGCTCATATCCAAGATGGCTAGGTCCTGAGCTCCAAGATCCCTTGACATCAGTCCTCTGGACTTTCCTGTCTGCTGTCATCTCAGAGGTGAAGTGTGCAGTTCTCTCGTTGATAAGATTGAAGAAATGGAGCAGCGTACTGTGCAATTACAAGAATGTCTGAAGGTATTTCAAAGAATTGGTCTTGAGTGACTGCAGAGAAGAGTACAGTGTTCCTTCCCTATATAAATACAAGACGTGGAGCACCTCGTTCTACATGTAACTAAATTTCAACACGTAAACTGCAGAGACAGTATTATATCTCTTGTTAAGGTAGACTCTGGGTGATATTTTATTGCCGGCCGATGTAGCCAAGCGGTTATAGGTGCTTCAGTCTGGAACCGCGCGACCACTACGGTCGCAGGTTCGAATCCTGCCTCGGGCATGGATGTGTGTGACGTCCTTTGGTTCGTTAGGTTTAATTAGTTCTAAGTTCTAGGGGATTGATGACTTCTGCTGTTAAGTCCCATAGTGCTTAGAGCCATTTTAACCATTTTTGATATTTCATCTCATTTAGATGAGCACTTAATCAAAAAGTTTACATTTCAAAATCATTTGTGCTAACTACAACAATATTTGATACCGACGCCAGTGGAGCCTCGTAATCACACATTGGCAATTACAGGAGTGGACAAAAATGTGGAAGCCCAACGACAAATACATGCCTGAACATAAATGCAGATGCTATCCACGCATGCAGGTCTTGCTGTTGTATTTGCCTGTACATGGACCACATCATCAACACTTTAAAAGGATCAGTCGTTGTCAGAAATTGTACTGTTTAGTTGTGAGTGCATTATGTGGGAGCTAAGTGAATTCGAACGTGGTCGAATTGTTGGTACTCGTATTGCGGGTTCTTCCGTAACCAAGGTACCCGAAGTATATGATGTTTCAACAGGCACCGTATCGAAGATTTATACGAGGGCTATTAGGGGGGCTCATGGGTGCACGAGGGCTATTAGGAAACTAAGGCCCGATCAGGCGTGAAATGGAAACCACAGTGAAAATCCAATGAGGCTTTACACAGAAGTGTTGGGCAGTGTCTCTAGTATGCTCATCGATCGTGTCACGTCGGTCTTTTCAGTTCCGAGCACACATTGAGCTCGTAAAGATAACTAGATAAATAGTGTCTCCCGCCAAGTATGATGGCCTGATGAGAGATTTCCCCTCAAAGCCCCAATCTGATTACGTCATATGTATGTTCTAGTTAGTACAAATGTATTGGTGCAATGCAGGCCACATACCATAACCGCCAGGCGTTTCCTTCTTCATGACTCTGAAAGGGCACTGAAGATGCTCCTGCAGCGTTTTCGATGGGATATGTTTGATTACCCACAATTCCCTTGTGAGCCTTTTTACTCTTCTTTGGAGGGCAGCGTGTGTCATTGCTATCCACCTCCTTACGGGAACTTGCCATTATTTTGCAGGAGGAATGGTAGAAGATTCCGTTGAAGACCATACATTCCGAGACCACTAGAAGTTGTTTCTAATGCTAACGGGTTTCATATGCCGTGTTATTCCTGGTAATGCGTTGCGTTTTTGATGGTTCCATATTTTTTCCCACCACCTGTATCTCGCAAACGACTGGTTCGCGGATCCATGTTTACCGCAACGTTTTCTTCCACAGCCGTATACTTTTACCCGTCTGAGATTTCGCTACTAATTATGATATATCGAGTAAAATTTTGCACTGTGGCATCTCTGGCGACCCTCTCAGCTTGGCGCACAAAGCGGCCACTTGTGTCGATTGAGCCTTAAACCTGCCCGTCTAAACCTGCAGCTTCACTTCCGTGCTCGCCGGTCGCTGGGAACCGCGCCAAGTATGGATTGGGCTGCAGCTGTAGCACGCATAATACAAACGTCCATCTATCAGGCTCATTCAAACAGAAACGACCCTGAGGCTGTAAAATGAAAGCGGCTGAAGGGGTCGTTTGCCGTTGTGTACGGAAGAAGGTGTGGTCCCTACAACAGCACCGACGCCCCAAACTCGTCCCTAGTGCTACAACATACAGTGTATCAAAACATATTGTTATTCTGTTGACCCCACAAGTAGGTTCCTTGCGTGCATCACATTAAGAACTCAGCGGATTTCTTACGTCGATTAGAGGGATTGCGTTTGAATCAGTCTGATAGTTTAGAAACTTTTGATGTAATCACGCTCTTCACTCCTGTTCCTCTGATTCGTTACGGTTGAGGTCATGTTTGGTTTTGAATTAACAAACATATTTCGACAGGTGTTGCATTTCAATTATTTTTTATTCAATGACCAGTACTATGAACAGATGGCTGGAGTTGTGTTGTCACTCATTATTGCCAATCCTTGCCTTGGATTCGCTGACACTGAAATCTTCGTGTTCTTTCTGGTACATATACGATACTTTTGTTGTGTGGCTGCATGGGAGTGGGAATTTTTACGGCGTTTTAGAACTATACATTGCAATCCATCCAAATATTCGTTTCACGATGGAGGAAGAAAAGGATGGCAGCAATCCCTTCCTTAATGTGTTGTTCAGGAGGAAGGTTGATGGTAAGTTTGGACATGCCGTTTATAGGCATAGGTATTTATTGTTGGGTGTTGTGCTATTTAGGATCAGATAGTAGATATTCTTGTTTTGTTCGTATTCAAGAGTAAAATTAACTTTCTGATGTAGGCTACTGAAGCAATTTAGAATGCCCACTATATTTTTGGCACGCTCCTTGTTAAGCAGTAGTGCGACAGCAATATTCCTCCTATAAAATAAATTTTTTTAGGCAAGGTTCTTGGGTGCCAAACAGTGTTTGTTCCAAGTGATTTATGTGTGTATCAACTACGGTAGCAGGTACACATGATCCTACTGCTAGGTCATGTGGCTGCTTATAAACGTTACCATGAAATGTACATCTACATCTACATAGATATCCCGCAAATCATACTTAAGTGCCTGCCACAGGGCTCATCGAACCACCTTCACAATAATTCTCTATTATTCCAATGTCGAACAGTGCGCAGAAAAAACGAACATCTATGTCTCTCCGTGCAAGCTCTGAAATCCCTTATTTTATTCTGATGATCGTTTCTCCCTATGCAGGTCGACGTCAATAAAATATTTTCGGATTGGGAGGAGTAAGCTGGTGATTTAAATATCGTGAGAAGCTACCGCCGCAAGGAAAAAGCCTTTGTTTTAATGATGTCCCCCACAAATCACTGTATCATTTCAGTGCCGCTCTCTCCCCTACTTAGCGATAATACAAGACGTGCTGTCCTTCTTTGGACTTTCTCAATGTATTCCGTTAATCCTATCTGGTAACGATCCCACACAGCGCAGCAGTACTCTAAAAGAGGATGGACAAGCTTAGTGTTTGTAAAAAAAGCTGTATCTCAGGATTCGCTGTAGAAATTACACGAAACAACAATCTCTGTTTCCAACCATAGTTTTACAGTCGCAGACTTTCCCAAAGCAGTTGTACAGGATAGAATAAAATTAGTCCATTAAATTAGTAATTTTCTTTTATTTATTCCTGGTGTCTTCGAGAAGTTGTATCTTCTGTTCCACCAAGAAAGTTGGCATGTTTTTTCTCCATTCTAACGTTTCATCAGTAATTGTCCAATGGGATCCAATTACTATAATCTACATTTAATACTGCCGCAAGCTGCGCTGCGTGCTGTATGACGTAACAGCCAATTTCTCTGGCTGGTGAGCTGCGGGTGGCCAGTTCAAACTCGACCACTCCCAATTATTTGTCATTTAATAAAGACCACTCCCAATTAGTTGTCATTTAATATTTAACTGGCAGGTTGTCGAAATTTCTTGTGTTAGTAATGTTTGTATATTCTGGACGTTTCGATATTTGTATAAATAACTGCGTTTTCTTTTCAGGAGTTCAGTTCTGTTCTGGCTATACGTTGATGTTCGTAATAAACAAGGTTTTAGTGCTAAGTGTTGCACTTCATTGCGGGTCCCGCTTTCGAATTTGGGCTTAAGTTTGGTTACTACATGAAAATATAAAAGAACAGTCAGTGGCCTCGGTTTAGCATGACGAGAGAATTCTTATTTCCTACAAAGATAATATAAATGAGTATGTTCTATTTTTCTTGATAGTTTTCCATTTTTCCCGATTCTGTTAATCTTTTAGACATATACAAACTTAAAAACTTCCAAGCTCCAATCTTCACAGTAGACTATAAGAATATTATGAAGAGAAAATTGTAGTAATAACGGCTTGCACAGAGGCGTGTAAGCTGTTATCGTTCCCACACTGCACCCATAAATGAAACGGAATCACATATAGTACAAACGAAGTACAATCTGATACTCGGCAAGCTACAGCCGTAGATCTAGAGGTAGATTCCAGTCACCCATCTCCGCGATGATATTTCACCCACTTATAAGGACTAGGAAGAGAAATAAAGGAGTACCGCTATCGAATAATACTTAGGGTATCCGTCTCTGAATACATTGCAAAAAAAAAAAAAAAAAAAAAAAAAAAAAAAAAAAAAAAAAAAAAAAACACCTATTCTATTCCTCGGCACGTACAATAGACTTTTATGCAGTTCACTAAATATATATCACAGAAAATTAAACAACAATTTTCCAGCGAACTGGTTTATCGCGACCTTCTTCCGACAGACTCCTTTTCTTCCAATTAATTTCGATCTTCTTCACAACATTTTAAAGTTTATCCACTGAACTGTACGAAAAGCTTTTGGCAAGTCAAAAAAATACATACACACTTCTCTATCTTTTTCCAGGTTACTTTCCCCCAATTATCAGTAACAGCCAAACCGCATTTCTTATACCCTGAGACGTGGATATGGAGAAGAATGGGACGTATAAAACGGGCAGATGAAATAGGGATGAGTCTGTGTTACAAAAGGTGAACAAGAAAATACAAAGACTCGAAACAATTAAAAACTAACTAAACTAAACTCCTCCCACACAGGCCATGAAGGCCCAAAGGTACCGATTGGCCGCCGTGTTATACGCAGCCCACAGGCGTCACTGGATGCGGATATGAAGGGGCATGTGGTCAGCACACCGCTCTTCCGGCCGTATCTCAGTTTACGAGGCCGGAGCCGCTACTTCTCAATCAAGTAGCTTCTCAGTTTGCCTCACAAGGGCTGAGTGCACTGCGCTTGCCAAAAGCGCTCAGCAGACCGGATGATCACCCATCCAAGTGCTAGCCCAGCCCGACAGCGCTTAGATTCGGTGATCTGACGGGAACCGGTATTACCACTGCAGCAAGGCCGTTGGCCGAAACAATTATGGGGAGAGAAAAAATTTGGTTGGGCCACTTGAGAAGAATTGCTGCATAACAGAGGAAGCACTAGACTCGGAAGAGGACTAGAGGAAGAAAAAGATACCAGTTAACTTATGGCAGCAAGATAAATGCATTATATGCAGCTACGAAAATGCTGAATTTGCCATGATAGACCACCCTAATGGGGAGCACATATCACAATCACCATCATCGTCTCCATCATTTCCAACAGGGAAATCTCATTCGACTCATCATCACACGTCTCCGACAGTCAAAGAAGGGAGGAAGTTTGGGCTTTAACGTCCCTTCGACGGGGCACGCGCTCAGATTGGAGAACGGTGTGAGGAAATTCACCGAGTCATGTATAGAGCAACTATCCCGACATTCGGTTTAATACATTTAGAGAAAGCCCGGGAAACCTAAATCGGGATGAACTTAGCTCCTCCCAGTGCCCAGTGAAGGTCGTACGCGAAACTTAACTTGGACGGGTACATGAAAAGGTAAAGGGGTCCACAACGCCTCTGGATCAGCACTTTTGTATATTATACACCTGCGGTAGACCGTTGAAAAACTTTTAATTCTCTAACGGGAAAAACAACTCCTATTTTTAACCCAATGGATCGGCTGAATCAGCTCACACCCACGTCTTAGCGCCTTTACGGTGACTGACTCGAATAGATTAAGAGCGTGGCTTCTGATCTCACTATTCACAGTTCTAGGCAGTTGTGTCTTTTGTTTAATCTTCTGCCCACGCTTAGTCCGCCAGATTATGAAATTTGTATTGTCCTTTCCGCTCATTAAAAGTTAAGCACTAAGTTGTGTGTACCTTCGCAAACAAGTTGACGTCCGCAAGGTTAAAGTTACGGTGTATTACTGGCTATCCATTTGCTGCTGGTATTGTAGCAGTACGCTGGCACGTGTCGCCTGCACAAACTACCTTAATTAATGCAGGCAGAATTTCCATCGCATGGTGTACAACTCGCGGAGAGCTGGCTAAACGCGACCTCACTCATTAACTAGGTACTAAATTAACTTTGCGGCGAGCTAGCTGTGGCTAGGACCGATAGAGGGTGTCATCAAATCATAGCCTGTCGTTTACAGAGTTACCGACGAAGCTGCAGGATGTTGGTATTGCGCATGCTCAAACTAAGCCCACCAAAACTGCAAATATGTCGGCAAACGTCCGCCCTCATCCCAGTGATAGCGATGTAAGACGTTCGCCGTACAGCGTCGACAGAAGCAGCGCGATGAAAACCGCAGCACATAAAACAGAATCTGTTTCATCAAACAGATACCGTCCAATGGCGCAGCACATTCGAGCCTTTTCACTTTGCGTGAGACGTGAAAAGAAGCTCTAAATATTTCTCAAGCCTTTTTCTATAAATTATTTTATTCTCACTTCGCTACTTGGTAAAAAGCTAGTTATATTTAAATTATTAGTTACAGATACTATTATGTTTCGAATTGCAATACTCATCTCCCATAGTGCTCAGAACCATTTTGAAATACTCATCGTACGCAATCCATTGACTTTGCAATGAAAAATATAGTCACTTGCTACTTCACATCTGGTGCACAGGTCACGTACTGATACGTAAGAAATATTCATAATATATTTTTAAAGTCGAAATCACAGGTATATTTAACTCCAGTCTACATAAAATAGATTTTAGATAGGCAAATGAGCCGCAGCACTCGTCGTTCCAAGTTGCAGACATAGACTATAGCACATACAACATCATATTTATTTAAATGACAGGTATTCCATCGTTTTTTATGCATTGTGAAAATTGTATTCGCAAAAGAAGGTATAGTAAACGTTGCTGTTATTAATATATTATCATCACTTTAAAGAAGGAGTGTGAACAAACGAGGTCGGTAATTGCCTAAACACGGACTGCTCAATCTGAAAGGGATAAGTGATTTTACTCTTATTTTAGTTAATTAAAAGACAAGAACAAATGAGGCTGCCGGCCGCTGGTGGCCAAGCGGTTCTTGGCGCTTCAGTCTGGAACCGCGCGACCGCTACGGTTGCAGGTTCGAATCCTGCCTCGGGCACGGATGTGTGTGATTTCCTTAGGTTAGTTAGATTTAAGTAGTTCTAACTTCTAGGGGACTGATGACCTGAGATGTTAAATCCCATAGTGCTCAGAGCCATTTGAACAAATGAGACATCTTCTTTTGTTGCCGTCATTTAAGTGAAATGTATTCAACTCGAGCTAAGTAACTAAATGACAGAAATTAGGGGTTCCTGTACGATTTCCCTCTTTTGTAACAGATATTATTATAGACTTAGAATATAAATGACGTCTAAAATTTTCCGGATGAAACAAATATCATCCTAGGGCACACGGCATCGCCGGGAAGGAACTTTCCACGAAAAAGTAAGACTTCGTTGTTGTTGTAGGTTTCACGCAAGTCTATCCTGTGCAAGCCTCTTCTTTTTTGCATTACTGCTACGAGCTCCATCCATTTTAACCAACTTGCTGGAGTCAACCCGCCCATCCTCCCCTTCCAACTTTCATCCATTACCAATACCGATGACTCCTTAATTCCTCAGGATGTGTTCCATTAACAGATCCCTTCTTTTAGTCAAGCTGTGTCATATATTTCTTTTTTCTCCACTACGATTCAATAACTCATCTACCCATCAAATATTCAGCATCATTCTGTAATACCAAGTTTCGAAAACTTTAATTCTCCTCCTCTCTGAACTGTTTATCGTCCACGTTTCAGTTACGTACAAGGATACACTTCAGACAGTTACCTTAAGAAAAAGTTTCCTAACACTTACATTTAAATTAGATATTAAATTTTATCCCTTTTCCAGAAATGTTTCTCTTGCTATCGGGAGTCTGATTTCTATATCCTGAGTACAGTACTTCTGCCTTCATCAGTTATTCTGCTGCCGAAATAGTACAACTCAGCTACTACCTCTTCCCTTTCTGTGATACTGTCTTCCATTTAGTTTCCCTTGTGTAAACCTTCTAAATATTCCTTTAGGATTCAGTATTTTCTTCTTTACTTAGTACTAACTTGCCACCTGAGCTCTTAATATTCATACAAGTGTATCTCTTTTCTCCAAAGGTCTCTTTAAATTATTATTAGGAAGCATGTACCTTTCCCGTAGGCATGGACTTTTCTACGGCTTTGCGATTCTGCTCTAGTAATTCCTGTAATGCCACTTTACTCCGGCGAACAGGCCTCGGAAGGCCCAACGGTATCAGCAGACCGGATTGTCAATCTCCGCCGATCGGCTTTACCGGATGCGGATATGGAGAGGCATGTCGTCAGCACACTGCTCTCACGGCCGTTATCAACTTTCGTGACCGGAGCCGCTACTTCTCAGTCGTGTACCTTCGCTATTGACCTCACAGGGACTGATTGCACCCTGCTTGCCAACAGCGATCGGCAGACCCGGAAGGTCACCCATCAAAGTGCTATCCAAGTCTTACAGCGCTTAACTCCGGTGATCTGACTCGAACCGGTGTCACCACTGGGAAAGCCCGTTGAAAGCCATTTTACGCTTTCTGTAAATCTTAGTTTTGAAGCTCTATATTCCCTTTTGCCTGCGTTTGCTGTACTTTCGTGTTTTCTTCTTTTGTCAATTCTGTACATCGTGCGTATCCAACTGTTTCTACTGGCCGTGTTCTTTTTACAAATTTTATCCCCTTTTGCCTTCACTACTTTATCTCTCAAAATTATCCATTCGTCTTTCACTGTATCCCGTTCACATGTTTCAGCCAATCATTACCTAATGTTCTTTTTGCAACTCTAAACAAACTCTGGTTCTTTCATTTTCTCTAGATCCGAACGCTTTAATTTACAACCTTTCTGCAGTTATTGCAGTTTTAATGTGCATTCCATAAGCAATAAATAACGGCCAAAGTCCGTATCTGCCCGTGAAAATATTTTAAATTTTAAATCTGGTTTCGAAATCTCTAATTTACTATTATCTAATCTATTTGAAATCTTCCAGTGTCTGTAATTATATTCTAGTATACAACTTCTTTCGATGACTCTTAAAGTATTGGCATTGATTAAATTATGCACTATGCAAAAATCTACTAGGTGGCTTCCCTAGTCACTCCTCTCTCCGCAGTTCATGTTCACCCGCTATTTTTTCATCTCTTCCTTTTCCTGGCAGCGAATTCCAGTCCCACATTACAATTAAAGTTTCGTCTTCCTTAAAAATCTTAGCTTCGACACTACATTCTTTAGACTGTTTATAGTAGCTTACGCGCATTTTTATACTATTTTTCAATAATGTACCCACTAACGCATTATCACTATTTTATATTTTGTTGATAACACTGTACCCATCTGTTCAGAAGTCCCGTTCTTCCTGCCACCGTACTTCCCTAATTCTCGCTAAATCTTACGCGGACCTGTCCACTTTCCTGTTTTACCTGACAGCACCCTCCTAGATATTACGCGCTCGGAGATCCTAATGGGGGATTATTTTATCTCTGGAACATAGTGATCAAGGTGATGCCATCGTCATTAAGCCTACAGTAGATCTGCGTGCCTCGGGAAATATAACGGCTGTAGTTCCTCTTTGCTTCCAGCGGTTCGCTGTACAAACACAGCAACGCCACTAATGGCTAATGTTATAAAGTCAGATCAGCCAATCATCCAGACTCTTGCCCCCGTAACTACTGAAAAGGTTGCTGGGTTGCTGCATCTCTTCGAAACCACATGTTAGTCCGGTCTCTTCGCAGTACTTGCATCTACGGAGCGACTATCTGTACCGCTGAAACACGCAAGCCACGTTATGGTTTGGTTTGTGACTTTCAGCTAGGCAATGATATTGCCATGAAGGGCACGAAACTACGGAATGGACTAGTACGGTGACTGCTCTGCCAAGCACGTAGTCGATTTATGTAAATTATTCATGGTTTTTAACCTATCTTTTTCAGTCATTTACAAAGTATAACAACTACTGGTTACATTTTGTGGTATGCACTTCTGTACATTTAATTTGTAAGTAAATAAGAAAAAAAAGAAATTTTGGCGTACATTTTGTAGTGTGAAATATGGTATGACAATGGCCAGTGATTCTATGGGATCATCGGTTCACTATAGCTCCTATTCTGTTTTGCAGTGTGATTAACGAGATTCTAAATCGAACTGAAGTAAATTCTGGCCATTAAGAAGTAAATATAAACCGTTCCACGTCATCGTGAACACGCCTTATTGTTCTGCTGTCTTTCTGAATTTATGTCATGCAGCCACCAACTTTTTTCTAAAAAGGGTCATCAATATTAGTCTACAACGTTTACATTTGTTACTCCCATCTCATCTGAGGCCTACGCGTCTTCCACATAAATGAGTCCGTCGCTCTCCGTTACTTCGTCTTCAGTTACGATTAATAATCTTGATTCTTCTGCAAGGAAATTATTTCTCTCCTAGCATACCATTTTTTTCACACACTCATTGCTTTTCTGTCTCTGCTGTCCCACTCAAAAGTTAAGCATCAGTGCCTTGATCAACAGAGCCGTATGCCTAGCACGACTGTAATTATCTTAGCATTTTGACATAGGTCTGGTATGAAAAATTCATGAAACCAGTGACTTAGCCTCAGATGTCTAGAAAATCGTTATAATCACATTGCAAAAGAAGGCACGAGGGGATACAAGCAAAAATTGACGACTAGTCCGATAATTGACACTTCTAATTTGGCATCCATTATCGTTTACAGAAGAATAGAAAAAATGGAGTACTGGTGGAAGACCAATTACGTTTCAGGACGGGACAATATACCGGAGAAGAAATTTGGAATTCTTCTCGTCAATGGAAGGAGGTCTGGAGAAATATCGAAATATCTTCTTATATTTGTGGACCTAGCGGAAGCCTTCTACAATTTAAGGTGAAATAAGATGTTCACAACCCTTAGAAAATTAAAGTAAATAGAGAGACGAATAACCTATAAAACTCAAATGGGAGTAACAATAGCCGAACTTAAAGGAAGGTAATTTCGTAATAAGGAGAGTGTAAGGCAAAGATGTAGAATATGAGAACTATTATTTAACGTACACATCGAATCAGTAAATGTGCTCACAGAAAATTTAGGAAAAACGGTAAATGTTACAGGAGAGTGGACGTTAATGCTAAGGATTGAAGAAGGGCTAGATTCGACTTGCTTAACATTCAAATTCGAAACGACACACTATTGGAAGGAGTCAAAAAATTCTTCCCGCCTTAGCTGATGCTAAAGGTGTTAACACCATCCGTACACACGAGGCATCAGTGCAACTGTGAAATAGTTGATGGTTGGATAGACATCACAGTTACAGGTAGTCTACGTAAACCAGCTATGTTGGCCACTGATGTATCGTGTTTGCTGCGGTGTTAACCCCTTCAGAATCAGCTAAGGCCTGAAGATGGTGCACTGAAGCGCCGAAACTGGTAGTCATACAATAAAAGACATCATAAGGACGCTGTAGATGTTTCATTTTCTTACAATAGTGTACTGCCATAGTGCTTCAGACCACCAGTCACAGCCGGCCGGAGTGGCCGAGCGGTTCTAGGTGCTACAGTCTGGAATCACGCGACCGCTACGGTCCCAGGTTCGAATCCTGCCTCGGGCATGGATGTGTGTGGTGTCCTTAGGTTAGTTAGGTTTAATTAGATCTAAGTTCTAGGGGACTGATGACCTTAGAACTTAAGTCCCATAGTGCTCAGAGCCATTTCTGAACCACCAGTCACAAGGATGGACCTACAAAAACTTGAAATAATAATCTCTTTCGTAATCGATCGGTTCTCTTTAATTGTGGGAACAGAAAATGTTGACACGTGATTCTATAACCAGCCTTTCAGGCGATTAGCGCATATCAAACAGCTTACGTGGGGGCCTCATTTCTTGTTGTGGTTGCCAACCTTACAAAAAAAAAAAAGATCGTAGTAGTACTCCCTCACACGATAATTACTTTTTTATGAGATACCAGAATTAATATTATACAGGAAAAACAAAAATAATTAGTAGGATTTATAGAGATACAACGCATTTTTATGAATCAGTAGAAAACAGAACCTAGAACAACTAGCAGTTGCTTCGAGCAATAACTTTCAGAATTTCCTCAGAACACTATGACACGTACAACAGTGTTCGAGCATGAGTAATCGGCAACACTGGTAAACCTCAACCATTTCCTGGAGATGGATTTCCGAACGGATTCTTTTGTGTCAGTAGCATTTGCAGAGTAGTTAAATTGTGTCACAACAGAACGATCAAACTGCAGCGTTTTCAAGGATTTCGATAGAAAGGACCGCAGGACCACAAGTTGGTAAGAAAACCAGTCGCATTTTTATTGAAAAATACTATTCACCAATGTTATAGAAGAGCGTGGTCTTTGTCAGGCGACATGATGATTATGGCTACCTACAGGGGATATTTCCCTCTGTTGCTGTCGGGGTCAGTTTCGGGCACCAAACAACCGCGTTAGTGTGGGGAACGTAGAGCCAGACTCCACATCCGAGAACGAGTAAGTACAGGAAGAATGTACTAATGCCATATACGTAATTTCCAACCAACAGAGAGAATTGTGTATTTTCGAAAGGACACACAAGCTGGGGTACTGCAACAGACAGGTTTCACAGAAGTTACAGATACCAAAGTACACGTAAAGCGTACTAGAAAAATCAGGGAAGTATTTTAGCCAGTCATCCCTCTGGAAAATTAATTAATAGCAACAAACGACATATTCGTATTCGTCTCCATCACACGTCTCATACACAGCTCGATCGGCTAAAAACGACTAGAAATGGGTCTAAAATATAACTTTGTATGTACCTGAATTGCTCTCAGTACCATTCGCCTGAAAATCTATGTGTGCCGGCACTAGTCATCTAAAGGTCAGAGTACTAGCCTGGTTGCGATGTAGCTATACACACAGTACGAGTGAAACTGTTGCTGTAATTGTTAGTAAAATGCTCGCACTAGCAGCGGACATGAGTTAGCGAAACCCAATAAAACTAAAATATATCAATATAATTTGTTGAGATCAGCGACAATATTAAAAAATTTGTGAAATACTTTTCCAGCTTCAGCCTCTTTTTACTAATATATATTGGCACGACTAGTTTCGACAGCATGCTGACATCATCAGGCGCTTTACAGCCACATGCACATTAACTTTTAATCAACAGACTCCAAAAGAATATAAAACTAAAAAATTAATGTGCAAGTTGCTGTAAATTACCAGCACGATGCCGGATCAAGTCTCATTAATAAATTTTAGGAAATTTGACTGCAGCAGAAAACCTATTTTATACACAAAACCAATACACACAGTCACCATTGTTGAGCTGCTGCCCAAAAAGGTAAGTCACATTGGTGATAAAGATGTAACTGGTGTGGAGTATGGGACGTTTGCATGCACCTTACATGAAATCATAAAGCGTAAATACGATGGGGCTTGACAGGAATGCACACTGATACATTGGAGAGTAAAAGTAACAGCTACTCTGACAAAGGGGAAGAAACAGCGAATGAAGATAAGAGTTTTGAAATGTAATATGCGACAACTGAAGGAACTACAAATCAAAGTGAATAGACACCAAAAATATCACGAACATGTGTGCTACGAAGTATTAATGACTGGCTATTGGGCAACATTTATGATGGTTATTATAACAGTGGTTGTAATTATTATCAGAAAATAGTGCATCTATATAGCTACAATTAGCGAGCTCGATAGCAAGATAATTTTGGACCAAGTGAGGCTCAAAAGACAAGCCCGAAGTCATTTCAGTGGAAACGGAACATCGAAACTGAAAGCTTAAAAAAAAGATTTGTAAGAGCACAGTCCATCGAGCTGGAGACAAGGTGTCAATAGTCCGTCACTGGCATATTTAAGCTTGGGCTTTTGCCAATTTTAAAATTTGTTTACACATCGTGAGTGCCTTCAAAGAAAAATATAAAATTTCGGGTGGGCATTGCACTGTGGTAATGACTCGCAGACTGAAGATTATATTATTATGCAGAGAACAGTAACATCTATGGCAGGTATGAACATGTTCATTAGAGACGTAAACGTAAGTATGGCAGGTGTGTGCAATAGTGTCACAGTCATTTTTTTAAGAACTGTCGTCTTTTTCAACACTACCACACAGAGAGCAAAAACCAACAACAAATATACGAACACCTGTTCGTATATTCTCATACAGTTACACCATAAATGTGATTGTATTTTTGTATAGTATATCAAAAAACAAGCCTTACATTTGTTTGCAGGAAACAGGGGGCGATTGGTCCGCAATTGAAAGAAATGAGCAGCAATGTGTATACTGAACGTTCGTGTTGAAGCGAGGCCGGCCGCGGTGGTCTCGCGGTTCTAGGCGCGCAGTCCGGAACCGTGCGACTGCTACGGTCGCAGGTTCGAATCCTGTCTCGGGCATGGATGTGTGTGAAGTCCTTAGGTTAGTTAGGTTTAAGTAGTTCTAAGTTCTAGGGGACTGATGACCAAAGCTGTTAAGTCCCATAGTGCTCAGAGCCATTTTTTTTGTTGAAGCGAGTAAAAGTGGAAAAATCATTAAGCAACACATGAAGAGCGTCCTCGGTGAACATATTGGTGAGAAATGTTTTTCACCTTCCGATTCCTGATTAGGACACATAAAACACAACCTGATTAAAATTGTGTTCGCAACGAGGACATTATACGTCTCTTGGAGAGTAGCATGCTGCCCACACTCGAAACAGAATTTTTCTGCAGGGGCGTAATAACGCGCCTGTCTACGAAAGAAGAGATACTGAATCGGGGTTCGAACAAAATTGGATGTATTTGCTGAACGTGTTGCTCAAAGTCGGGACCTGAAGCAAAGTGTCAGCTACGTGTCAGATCACGTCATGCATAATCCTTTTAACTATTAGTCTCCCTGCTGTTGAAGAACGGAGGCAAACACCGAGTGATTGAGTACATGTAAAGTAAGAAGCAAGCCTTTGCTAGTGCTCACAGTAGCATCAGAGGCAACAGATTGTTGAGTATAAGTAAAAGGTACAGCAAAACTCCCAGACCACAGTCATTATTCCTTTAAAAAGATAAAAGACTATGTGAACATGGGTCTGAAATGCTTTATTTCCATGTTTGAACTACAGCTGTGGGAAACAGACAAGAGCACAACTTTCCAGCGCATCACATGAAATTTTTCTTACACGAAACGTTCAAAATGCCCAGCTGGTCGCTTCTGTTAGGTTGTATTTCTCAAGTTTTGCGTCTATGCGACAGACTGCCCCGCAGACTTCTATTTTTGGGGGAATCTGAAAGCACCTACACATCGAGCCCAGACGGAAGCTGCGGAGGATCCTCGTGCCCGTATTACAAGAGGCAATGCACAGAGCATCAGGGATACATCAGCACATGCGGGCTGCAGTGCAAACGAAGGACATTTTGAACATTTCATGCCAGAAAGATTTACGTGTGGTATGCTGGTACTTTCTGTTTCCCAGCTATGCAGAGTTGTGTAAGATAAAATCTAACACGAAAGTAAAGCGCTTCTGGACCCACGTTGATACAACATATTTTTCTGCTATGTGTGAGGTATGTGTTTGTCCGTACCTTTCTGTTGCGCTCGGTATTGCATTTAAAATGCTCCCTCGTGACAATCTGTTTATTTTGGGTTTCAATAAAGCGTTGTGAAGAATTCATTACAGTCCAACTAACGAAGGAATTTGGTTTTATCTTTCATTGTAATTTGTGTTATTTTGTCTGGTGAACACTAAGGTGACAAAAGTCATGGGACAACGATATGGACAAATACAGACGGAGGTAGTATCGCGTACACAAGGGATAAAAGGCTAGTGCATTGACGGAGCTGTCATTTGTTTTTAGGTGATTCATGAGGAAAGATTTCCGACGTGTTTATTGCCGCACGACGGAAATTAAAAGACTTTGAACGCAGAATGTTAGTTGGAGCTAGAGGCATGAGGCATTCCATTTCGGAAATCGACAAGGGATTCAATATTCCGAGATCCACAGTGCCTAGAGTGTGCCGAGAATACCAAATTTCAGACATTACCTCTCACCACGGACAACACAGTGGCTGCCGGCCTTCACTTAACGACCGAGGCGCTTGCATAAGTTGTCAGTGCTAACACACAAGCAACAGTGCAGAAATCAATGTCACGTACGACAAACGCTTACGTTAGGACAATGTGACGAAATTTGGCAGTAATGGGCTGTGGCAGCAGACGACCGACGTGAATGCCTTTGCTATCAGCACGACATCGCCTGCAGCGCCTCTCCTGGGCTCCTGGCCATACCTGTTGGAATCTAGATGACTGGAAAACCGCGGCCCGCTTAGATGAGTCCCGATTTATGTTGGTAAGGGCTGATAGCAGGATTCGATTGTGGCGCAGATCTTACAAAGCCATGGACCGATGTTGTCAACAAGGCACTGTGCAAGCTGATGGTGGCTCGAGAATGGTGTGACCTGCGTTTTCATGGTAGGGACTGGGTCCTCTGGTCCAACTACACCGATCATTGACTGGGAACGGTTATTTTCTGCTATTTGGAAACAGTTTGCAGTCATTCATGAGCTTCTATTATGGACGACAATACCATGCCACCCGGTCATAATTGCCATAATTGTTCGCGACTCGTTTGATCATCATTCTGGATTCTGGTCAATTCGAGCGAATGATTTGGCCTCCGAGATCGCCCGACATGAATTCTATTGATCATCTGTGGCACACAATCGAGAAATAAAATCGCGCACCGGCAAAATTTTCGCAGTTATGTACGGCTGTAGAGGCAGCAGGGCTCAATATTTCTGCAGGTGACTTCCAACGACATGTTGGAGGCCCAACGCGATATTAGGAGGTGGATAATATTCCAAATTATTCGCTGAATGTAAGTTTCACATGGAAATAAAGACTTCTTATCCCTCTTTGAATACTGTTCAAACAACGTTAAAACAAAACTCAAAACACTTGAATGATTGAAATTCACGTTCGAATTCTAACATAATGCATATTATGGTGATCTACTCAGCCTTTTTAAGTTATTGGAAACTTGGAGTTTCAAGTTATAACTTGGTTGAGGGACTAAGGCGAAAGCAGATGTCTGGGGCCAGATCCGGTTGCTAAGCGATTACTAGGGAGTGGACGGCCAGCGACAGGTAATCGGTGTTACGAAATTAACTCGCAAACTGTGAAATCAATGTGGCGTCAGATGTGCTATTTATTAGTGACACATGAAAATATTTGCTGACTGGGACTCGAACCCGGATTTCGCGCTTATCGCGAGCGGTAGCCTTAACTACTGTTTTACTACGTTTTTTCCTATTTTTTCGGTCTGTTTTTTTCGTCGTTAGATCGTGAATGGTTCTTTGCGGAAGTCACATGATATATTTCACAATCTATCGATGAGAAATTCACTCCGCTTTTTACTACCGGGGGTGGCCAGGCCCTTGACTAAACACGCTGAGGTGGGTCTACTTCGGCCATCCGTGCACGCTTTTCGGACCGATCCGAATCTCCATATGCCACACTGTCGACATCCCCTAATTTAACTCACACAGTATGTGATTCCCGAAACACGGAGTGACAGTGTCGTTATCGTATAGGCATGTAATGCACATTTTAGTTTACAATGTCTGTGTTCTGTAATATGAGTATCTGTATATTATTATACACTATAGTTCACACATGTGAGCACGCAGTTTCGTAAGATTTAATATAGCTGTAGATCGCCAGCAACGTCTGTTTCATCAGACATAAACGAACAGGTGCATGCCTGGGTACAAATTATGAGCCTGTAGGTAATAGCAAAAAATTTTCCATGAAAGCACTGACCGTCTTGTCTCACAGTGCGATGAAAGTGGTAACAGTTGTGTTGTTTTGGGGAAAGAGACCAAACAGCAAGGTCATCGGTCTCATTGGATTAGGGAAGGAAGTCGGCCGTGCCCTTTCAAAGGACCCATCCCGGCATTTGCCTGGAGCGATTTAGGGAAATCACGGAAAACCTAAATCAGGATGGCCGGACGCGGTATTGAACCGTCGTCCTCCTGAATGCGAGTCCAGTGTGCTATGTGTTAACAGTTATGACAGTTATTTTTGAAAAAAAAATGAACAGTTTTCCATCGGTCTTGTTCTCATTGGACTGCCCCTTATGTAATAAAAAAACTACAGACGTTACGTCGTAATAGCAAATGTATAGTCTCATAAAAACCTTTAAAAATTAATAACAGTTGAACACTTCATGCGATCTTGTAAAACAAGATATTAAATGATAATGTAAGACTGCAGCTATCACCATTATAAAGCACACATCTATATATTTTTTCTTATTGAAGTATTGGGTGTTTTATACCTTTTTAATTGTGTAAATGTGCCAGTTCATCGTATTCTCCACACTTACACAGAATACAAACGTAGCATGACTTTCCCTGCACCTTTACATTATCCCCATAGATCATATGCTTCGATTATTTATTTATTTAAGTATTAAATTTGACCTCTACGAAAGACTCTCGTCTCTTGAAAGTCGTAATTTAAATGCACTGTTTGCTACCACACAGAGAGACGAGCCTGTTGAGAAGGCCATCTTTACTTTCTTACCATGTTTTAAAACAATTTAGTGGTCATTTATGGTAAGCGTGTGTGCATAAATTTTATGTTTTATTTAATTGTGCATAAATTATTGTATGTAGGATAATGTGTGTGGTCTGAGCAAGACCAGGAGAAAAAAACCTTTCATTCGACTTGTATGTCATATATGTAAATTTTGTACGTTTTAAATTGTGGTTCATTTCCTGTATTTTATGTTCATTGTCAATTTTGGTGAGCAAACAGAAGGCTTGTAAAAGCACACAAATGATAGCTCCCGACCATCGTGTCTCAGGCGGCCACGATATACGGACAGGCCTTGGAGATAATGTTGATAGCGTGGTTTAGGAATTGTGAAGTGATTGATTTTGAGCGTCAAGCGGCATTTGTTGGGACTTAGAAAAATTTCCAGTCAAACCTGCAAGCCAGATGGAACTACAACATTTCTCAAATGATAGGCGATGTTCAGTGTTGAACATCGATAATGTTTGGCTGTAAATCCGAAAATGTTATAGAACAGACTGCACCGAGCAAGGTGGCGCAGTGGCTAGCACACTGGGCTCACATTCGGGAGGACGACGGTTCAATCCCGCGTCCTGCCATCCTGATTTAGGTTTTCCGTGATTTCCCTAAATCGCTCCAGGTAGATGCCGGGATGGTTCCTTTGAAAGGGCACGGCCGACTTCCTTCCCCGTTCTTCCCTAATCCGATGAGACCGATGACCTTGCTGTCTGGTCTCCTCCTCCACACAATCCAATCCACATCCAGACTGCTGGAACCTGTTCGTTATTAGGCTAATTTGACACGTTGATCGCTGTACTGGGCTTTATACATTTATTAGGTGGTGAACATTTTGTGGCTAGTTCAAGGGATAGGACTCTGTTCTTGCGCCGATAGTGAAGTTTAAATAGAAATTGTGGGACCTGCTCCACTTCAAAGATGCAGTCACGCTAGCTTTACTGCATTTGAATATTATTGTACTTGTATTTCATAGCCAAATAATATTTTTAGGACAACATTTATTTTGTTTTCGAAGTTAATTGGTTGAATAAATCACAAGTTCATTAGAATCTAAGGTCTATATTGTTGGATATATCAATAGAATTTACTTAAACTTTTTTTCATTGTTTCGGTATTATTCATTGCTTTGCAATCGGTATTACTGAAATTCGCATTACTTAGGTATACTTGACTATAGGATCATAGGCTGCAATTATTTCTGCAGTGAGTTTAGCTGTTTGGCATGGAAGCAGAACCGTACAGCTCGACCCTATGACGACATCGAGCCAATATTCGATAGAGCTA
Source organism: Schistocerca gregaria (assembly GCF_023897955.1). Classification (NCBI taxonomy): domain Eukaryota; kingdom Metazoa; phylum Arthropoda; class Insecta; order Orthoptera; family Acrididae; genus Schistocerca; species Schistocerca gregaria. The sequence goes on along the minus strand of NC_064931.1, from coordinate 619,143,413 downwards.
CGCATCGCCGAACTGTGTCTAGTGTTTAATCTCGCCTTAGGGATTATATTAATTAAACATCATTAGCACCGGTCCGCCGGAGTGTACCAGTTTTAATCTGCTAGGAAGTTTCAACACTTAAACTCTCCAAGCATGCCGTCTTAAGCTTGCTTTTATGCGTTATTCGTATAGAATCACAGCGATTGCTTATCCACACAGTATACAAACAAATAAAACAATACTCCATCAAAATTTCTTTTTTAAATGGTGTTTATGGATACTTTTTTAGGAACAGCATTCAGTGTCTTACAGGAGAAGTCTATAAATCACGGTCTACGAAACTTGCACTGTTCGTCTTTATACTACTCGCGGAAACTGTTCTGCTCAATATTTCCGTGAAAGACCTCGTTTAATCAAACAGATACAAGTGCCTGACCTGTCCCTAAAACAATAAATTCCAAATAGCGTGAGTTTCAATGACTGAAAAGTGTCTCGTAGTCGAACTCGAAGAGAACCGTTTCCGCTCACCCTCCAGTCAGCAGGAAATAAATTTCTAAGCCACAAAGACCGTGTGTCTCCAGGTAATGTAACAGAAGCTTGATGGCTACTGCAGTGTTGGTAAACGGCTGGAGCTTTCGCACTTACGTCGAAGCTAAGTGCCGGTGGTTGCGTTGTGGATAGGCGACATGCAACAATAACGACTCGCAGCGATTATCTACACCTACACCCACATCCATGCTCTGCAAACCACTGTGAAGCACAGGTCAAAGAATCATTTCTAGTGTACCGCACAGTAGAGTTCCTTACATTTCCACTCGAAATGATGTACACGAAAATTGACAGCTTAAATGCCTCTGTGGTAGAGTTGTGATCTACAAAAACTACGGTTTAATAGTTTTTGTACAGTATACAAATGAAGTAGTAAATGGTACGATTACCGGAGGTAGGGAATGAGACAGATTGTGCGAAAGAGAAACTGGGAGCTGACTGCAACTATTTGTTTTTTGTTTATATGTTGGTAAAGCACACATTTAGAACAGCACATCGTTCAGTGCTAGTACACTGTGTATTTTATATCCTTACAAAACAGAAACTGATTTTTTTAAGTAAAAAAAAGAAAAAAAGCTCCTCACTTGAATTCTGTGCTTATGTGTATCCAAAACAATTACTTTCGATGCAAGTATAATTTACGTGCGCAAACACCAAAAAATTAATATAATTATTGTTTTTTATTTTGTACTCAGTAGGAAATTCTTTATCATGATCTCCGGCCGGGGTGCTCAAGCGGTTCTAGGCGCTACAGCTCAGAGCCTTTTGAACAATTTTTTTTCATCGTGATCAAAGGCAAGAATTTCCTGTTGACACTGATAGGTGCGAAAGTTGTTTGTCAATAACCAGAACATGTTTTATATATGTTCGACGAAGTATTGAAGCAATGTTTGAGATGTTTATATTTTGTATTTTTTTTTAATTTTACCTTTTTTGTGGAAATTGCGTTTTCCAGTGCCATATGTTAAATTTGTATTTTTTAAAAAAATTTTAAATTATTTTTGCGCACTTGTGTCACGTTACAAATTAACCATTTTCAAATAAAATATGAATTAAACAATGACAATTTTAATTTTGCCATAAATACTGTTTATTTTAAAGTGACAGACAGGAAGGTAATTATGTAGAACAAAACTGTTCCGTTGGTTACGCGGCCGTTTATCTAGGGGAGAGTTGTGCAGTATCGCCCGGCCACCCGATTGTCTTTTAGTATCGACCGAAAGTAATTTCAGTTTTTAAATTGCATTTTCTTCTTGTTAGTTCTTTTCAGATTGAAATGGCAGGAAATGAGGAAAAGTAAGAGGGAAATAGAATGAAGAGTGCATGAGAATGTCTGTGACCAATGACCGTTAGGGAGCCAGCAGAAGAGATTTCAACAATTAGAAAAGGAAAAGATCGCCACCAAAGAAAAGAGATTAAAAACAGAAAAAAATAGTCTGAAAGAGAGTTGAAGGAAACTGAACTTGTTCCAAAGCAAAATAAACGCGTATAAGGCGGTCGTAGAACGCCAATTAAAAAGCACCGAACAAAGCTGAAACGTACAGGAAATAATGGGCCAGTAGAAGAGACTGAGCAGTGGATTATGTGTTTAGTGTACCACGTGTACACGTAAGGGCTGGGCACATGTTGAATGTGTGAATCAGAAGAGTATTTTGTATTTCATTTGTGATCCCTGTGAAATTGTGAATAAAATATTGGTGACCTGAGCTGAAATTGTAACAATAAGTACACTTGCTTACGTGTTCCCTTAATATTCAGTAAGTATCAGCGCAGTGTTTGATTAACAACCGATATTATCATAGAAAAGACAATGGCCAATACTGCAAGCCACTTTCGACAAGCGTTGTAATCATAGTCCTTTCACTTTCGATGTAATTAAGTAACATAAACAAAATAAAAATCATTACACTGTGCTATGCATATAAAATGTCTTGAGGTAAGAGAATAGTATGTTAATATTCTGATTCACAACCACAGACACACAGTAAAGTCAAAAAACTTAACGTGGCCGATGCTGAACGACTCTTCCCTATCCACATTCAGTTTGTAGAAGGTTCACCGCTTCTAGGGGAATCTTGTAAGACGCTGAAAGCATAAGCAAAGAAAGCAGTAGAAATGAGGTAGCGCCCAATGCGTACGCAACCCACATAACGTAGAGGTAATTCGGTTACGATCTCAACAGACCAAAGCTACTAGGCAAACTATTGTAGCTTACGATAACTTACGATAGCCTGCGGTAGTTGTACAACTCCACTTTGTGCCCACAGTAGGTAGCATAATTTTCTTCGCAACTCCTGCAGGTGCGACAGGTAGGAGGTTATGGTATATTCCTGGATTTCGTGCTGAATACTGGTTATTGGAACTTAGTATGCAGTCTTTCGTGGGACAGTTGGCGCCTTTCTCGGAGTGTCTCCAACATCACATTTTGCAACATCTCCATGGCGCTCTTCTATGGGTCAACCAAACGTGTGACCATCCTTTCTACCCTTCTATGTACATTTGCAATAATCTCTGTTGGACCTGTTTCGTGTGGTTCCCACACATATGAGCAAAATTCCGGATGGGTCGCACTAGCGGCCTGTAAGCTTACTACATTTTGTGAGCACCCTACCGAAGAACCGAATTCTGCTATGCACCACCTGAGTGTATGCGACAATTCCACTACACTTCCCTAGAAATACTTACGACCTGATGTTTGTTTCAGTTGACAAACTCCAGTCGCGAGTCATCGATACTAGAATCATACGAAACTACGGTAATTGAAGTTCAAAGTTTGATAATTCTGAACATTTTCAGTAAGTTGCCTATGTATGCTATAATCTTAAATTTTATCAAGACTGACTGGATACGTCTACAGCTTTTTTCGGATCATCACAGATAGCTGCATCATGTGTAAATGTCTTCTGCATTTCTACATCTACATCAGTACTCCGCAAGTAACCTACGATGCGAGGCGGAGGGTACATTTGGTACGTCTAACTGACCCTCCCTTCCCTGTTTCTCTCGCGAGTGGCTCGTGGGAAGAAAGAGTGAGGGTAAACCTGTGTATGGCCTCTAATTTCTCGAATTTTTTCATCGTGGTCATTTCGCGAGATGTATGTGGGAATTTGTAATATGTGGTCAGACATTTCCCGGAATGTGCTCTCTCAAAATTTCAATAGTAAACGTCTCCCTGATGCACAACGCATCCCTTGTAGAGTCTGTCACAGGAGTTCATTAATCATCTTTGTAACGCTCTCGCACCAGCTGAACGATCCCGTGCCACAATGTGCCGCTGTTGCCGGCCGCGGTGGTCTCGCGGTTCTAGGCGCGCAGTCCGGAACCGTGCGACTGCTACGGTCGCAGGTTCGAATCCTGCCTCGGGCATGGATGTGTGTGATGTCCTTAGGTTAGTTAGGTTTAAGTAGTTCTAAGTTCTAGGGGACTAATGACCACAGCAGTTGAGTCCCATAGTGCTCAGAGCCATTTGAACCATTTTTCTTTTTTTTTGTGCCGCTCTTCGTTGGACCTTTTCTGTCACTCCTATCAGTTCTACCTCCTAAAGAGACCAAACTGATAAACAATACTAAAAAATCGGTCGAACAAGCACCTTGTAAGCCACTTCTTTCGTAGATGAGTTACATTTCTTAAGATTCAGCAAACTGAGCGCAGTTGCCTACGACGTTATGAATCTCATGGAGTAACAGAGCTAGCTAACTTTCGCAAAATCTCAGTTTGTGAAATTCAAGTTAATTTTCATAGAGGAAATTTTCGTTCTCCAAAAAGTCATAATTTTTTTATCATTAAACGTATTCCATTATTCTACAACAGACTGCCGGCCGCGGTGGCCGAGCGGTTCTAGGCACTTGAGTCCGGAACCGCGTGACTGCTTCGGTCGCAGGTTCGAATCCTGCCTCGGGCATGGATGTGTGTGATGTCCTTAGGTTAGTTAGGTTTAAGTTCAAATGGCTCTGAGCACTATGGGACTTCTGAGGTCATCAGTTCCCTAGAACTAAGAACTACTTAAACCTAACTAACCTAAGGACATGACACACATCCATGTCCGAGGCAGGATTCGAACCTGCGAACGTAGCGGTCGCGCGGTTCCAGACTGAAGCGCCTAGAACCGCTCGGCCACTCCGGCCGGCTAGGTTTAAGTATTCTAAGTTCTAGGGGACTGATGACCTCAGATGTTAAGTCCCATAGTACTCAGAGCCATTTGAACTATTTTTACAACAGACTGACGTCAACGGTATAGGCCTATAATTATGTGGATCTGTGCTACGACCCTTCTAGAAAACGGGAATGACCTGCGCTTCTCTCCAATCATTAGTAACCGTCAGTTGCTTCAGCTTACTATTGATATTATCGAGCATGTCATTACACGAACAGAAAGGGGGTTAAAAGATTTCGCTGAGGCATGCCAGAAGTTACTCCATCCAAGATAGCATGAACGTATTTTCGTTAGTATCCGTCGGTGTCGTACGGAGTCATACTGTTCAGAAGACAAGAAATAATGCCTCCATCTGATTGCGTTGATCCATGTCTTTCATGATGCGATGCGAAAAGAGCGCCAATTGGATTTTGCACAATTAGTCTTTGCGGAGTTCATATTTATTGTCTCGAAACCTGGCAGAAAATCCAGAGAGATTCTTATCGTATGTAAAATATGCTAGTGGAAAGACACAATTAATACCTTCTCTGTGCGACAGCAATGGAAATACTATCTATGACAAAGCTTCTAAAGTAAAGTTACTAAACACAGCCTTTCGAAATTCCTTCACCAAAGAAGGCGAGGAAAATATTGCAGAATTCGAATCGAAAACAGCTGCCAACATGTTTTACTTAGAAGTAAATTTTCTCGGACTACTGGAGCAACTTAAATCACATATTAAAATCAAGTCTTCTGGTCCATATCGTACACCAGTTAGGTTCCTTTCAAAGTATGCTGGTGTAATAGTACCATACTTAACAATCATATGCAACTGCTCGCTCGACAAAAGATCCGTACCCAAAGACTGGAAAGTAGCACAGGTCATTCAAGAAAGGCAATAGGAGTAATCTACTAAATTACTGGCCTATATCATTAACGTCAATATGCAGCAGGAATGTGGAACAACTATTGTGTTCGAACGCTATGAATTACATCGAAGAGAATGGTCTATTGGCACACAGTCAACACGGATTTAGAAAACATCGATCTTGTGAAACACAACTAGCTCTTCACTGACACGAAGTGTTGAGTGTCATCGACAAAGGATTTCAGATTAATTAAGTATTTCTAGATTTCCAGAAGACTTTTGAAACCGTGTCTCACATGCGACTTGTAATCAAATTGCGTGCTTATGGAATATCGTCTCAGTTTTTCGACCGGATTCGTGATTTTCTGTCAGAACGTTCACAGTGTGTAGTAACTGAGGGAAAGTCATCGAGTAGTGTTACAGGTCCTCTCCTGTTTCTTATTTTTTATAAACGAATTACGAGGCAATCTGAGCAGCCGTCTTAGGTTGTTTGCAGGAGATGCTGTCGTTTATCGTCTATTAAAGTCAAAGGATTTACTTAAGATATCTGTATGGTGCGAAAATTGGCGTGGTCATCCACATGAGTGCTAAAAGGAATCCGTTAAACTTCGGTTACATGATAAATCAATCAAATCTCAAGGCCGTATACTGAGCTAGATCACTCGGAATTACAATTAAAATCAATGTGAATTGGAAAGAACACATAGAAACTGTTGTGACGATGGTGATCCACAGACTGTGTTTTATTGGCAGGACACCCAGAAGATGCAACAGATCTACTAAAGAGACTGCCTACATTATGTTTTTTCGTCCTCTTTTGGAGAGTGCTTCGCTATGTGGGAGCCTTATCAGATAGGATTAACGGAGTAGGTTCAACAAAGGGTACCACGTTTTGTATTATCCAGAAATTGGGCAGAGAGCGTCAGGGGTATGATATAGGATTTGGAGTTGGAAATCATTAACACGAAGGCGATTTTCGTTGCGGTGGTGTCAGTCACCAAATTTCTCCTCCAAACGACAAAATATTTTTTTGTCACCGACCTACATAGGGGGAAACGATCATCATAATAGAATAAGGGAAATCAGAGCTGCACGGAAAAATGTAGGTGTTCCTTTTTTTTCCGCGCGCTGCGAGTGAAGGGAACAATAGAGAATGAGTGTGAAGGTGGTTCTATGAACACTCTGCCAGGCACTTAAGCGTGATTTGCAGAGTACCCATGTAGATGGGCAAACGTTAGGTTTCTAATCGACGCTAGTTTATGCAACAACTTTGGTCTTTCCCCAGATCAACACATACTGACACGAGCGCATATTCACAAACAGCCTCAAGTTGTTTTCTGCTTTAAAACGCCGCTTTAAAACGCCTGAGCTCCCATAATTCTTCCGAGCCTCCATGACCTGATACCCCACAAATGTTTTGAAGTACTTTTGTATATAAGAGTAATGATATTCTGACAACCTCAGAGGTTATAAAATGAAATCAAATAGAAGAGTAGCCTTCTCCTTAGGTTCCTAATTAGTCCCTAAGTTGTCATCAGGTTCTTGTACACTATACAGTAGATAATGTAACTTCCAGGAAATATTTGTGCAGATATTTTCATGTATTTTGCTATCTTATACCGTACAGAAAGACCAGGAAGAGGTTGGATGTCGTCTCGTACAGTTAAAGACACCATTAGTGAACAATAAAATACGTCTGTAAAATCGTCGAACTATAATGTTTTTACGTATGTTAGGATATTTCTACGCGGTTTTATTTAATGTTCGAGCTTTTCTACTGTCATTACCTATCTTGACTTTCAACGATATTCTGCTGAAATATTTGATCAAAACCTCTTTTCAGTTTCTTTGCTAATCCCTTTTCTTTCTTTCCTCTAATTTTTAAATACATATTTCATGTATCGTCTACGAGTTCGTTCGTCATAGTGCTTATTTAAAAATAAATGTGGCTTGTGTTTTGCTGCAACCATGGAACATTCAGAATTCAAGCAAGAGGTCGATATTTCGATGCTTACAGATCGGTATTGCAACGTGAATATATTACTTACGATTAGAAACGTAATATGATGGAATTACAGTGTTAAACTTCACTGCTCGTTACAGGTACCTATTTCGGCCAATAAGGTTCCTGCATTTTAGAATCATTGTTCCGTGCCATGGTTTTGTGTTCCACAGCTCCCATTAATCGATAATAAACACATTCAGTTAAGTGTCTGACACCTTTCGGATTGCCTGTCCTATAGAAACCTAAAGATCTTACAATAATATTTGCTAGTCGAGTTCTTGCGACTTTCTTGTAAACTCATTACGTATTACATGTTATGCAACGCGTTCTATACTTGCCCCCCATGAAGTACGGATCTTGCCGACGTTGGTTAGCTTGAATGTTTCAACGCTACACATAATCATACCGTAGGTGCAACAACAAAGGCAGGGTGTCTGTTGAGAGGCCATACAAACGTGTGGTTCCTGAACAGCGGCAGCTGCTTTCACAGTCGTTGCAAAAGCAACAGTCTGGATATTGACAGATATGGTCTTTTAACATTAGCCAGCATGGACTTGTTGTGCTGGTACTGCAAGCAAGGGGAAACTACAGCCTTTAGTTTTCCCGGCGGCATGTAGCTCAACTATAGGGTTAAATTATGATGGCATCGACTAGGTTAAACAAATATTCTGGAGGTAAAATAGTCTCGCTTTCGGATTTCAGGAGGATATCGTAATCATGAAAAGAAGGCTGACATTCTACGGGTCGGAGCGTGGAATGTTAGATCCCTTAATCAAGTAGATAAGTTAGAAAATTTGAAAAGGAAGATTGATAGGCTGATGTGAGACAGGCTATAGCGGAAATTAGTGAAGTTCAGGGGCAGGAAGTAAACGACTTCTGGTCCGGTGAGTAGAGAGTTATAAATACAAAAACAAATAAGGGTAATTCAAGAGTGGGTCTAATAATGAATAAGGAAATAGGAATGAGGGTAAGCCAACGTCCACAACAGCAGTAAAAAGTGTATATTTCAATTGGCTCGGCAGATAATGAAGAGAATGAAAGAATCTATGATGAGATAAAAGAAATTATTCAGATAGTTAAGGAAGAGGAAAATTTAATTTTGATGGCGGGGTGGACTGCGACAGTAGGAAAAGGAAGAGTAGAAAAATAACATGGACTGGAGGAAAGGAATGAGAGAAGAACGCACCTGGTCGAACGTTGCGCAGAACATAATTTAATCATTCATAAAACTTGGTTTAAGACACGCGTAATAAGGCTATATATATATATATATATATATATGTGTGTGTGTGTGTGTGTGGAAGAGACACTGCAGGGTTCCAAATTGATTACATAATGGCAAGAAAGAGATTTCGCAACAAGATTTTAAACTATAAGTCATTTCCTGGAGAAAACGTGGACTCAGGCTATAATTTATCTGTTATGAAATGTAGATTAAAACTGAAGGAATTTCAAAATTATAGGAAACTATGGGGGGTAGCATCTGGATAAGTAAAAAGAACCGGATGTTGTTGAGAATTTCAAAGGGAGCAATAGGTAACGATTGACTGAATCTGGGTCGGCCGCTGTGACCGTGCGGTTCAAGGCGCTTCAGTCCGGAACCACGCGGCTGCTACGGCCGCAGGTTCGAATCCTGCCTAGTTGGGTTAAGGAGTTCTAAGTCTAGGGAACTGATGACCTCAGATGTTAAGTACCATAGTGGTTAGAGCCATTTGAACCATTTTTGACTGAATCCGGGGCAAGGAAAACAGTAGAAGGCGGACGTGTAGCTTTGAGAGAAGAAATAGTGAATCCAGCAGAGGATCAAGCAGGTAAAAGGACAAGGCCTAATAGAAATCTTTAGATAACACGTGAGGTAACGAATTTAATTATTGAAAGGAGAAAATATTAAAAATAATGTAGCAAATGAGGAAGCAAAGGCGGATACAGAAAGTGCAAGATGGCTAAGTAGGAATGACCAGAGGACAAATGCAAGTCTATTAAAGCATGTACAGTATAACTAGGGGAAAGTTATATACCGCCCTTAAGAAACTTAAGAGGCCTTTGGAGAAAAGAGAAGCAGCTGTATAAATATCAAGAGCTCGTATGGAAGACCAGTATTATGGAAAGAAATGCTTTACAAGAGAAACGAACCTGAATGCAATATTATAGAAAGAGAAGAGGAAGTTCACGAAGATGAGATTGGAGATAAGATGTCGCGAAAAACATTTAACAGAGCTCTGAAAGATTGAAGTCCAAACAATGCCAGTGGAGTAGAACATATTCCCTCATAATATAGGGATCCTTGCAAAAGGCAGCCAGCTATGACTAAACGATTCTACCTGGCGTGCAAGATCTTTGAGACAGGCGCAATTCCCTCACACTTCAAGACGAATGTACTAATTCCAGTTCCAAGGAAATGAGGTGCTGACAAGTGTGAATATCAACGAACTATCACAATAAGGCATGCCTGCAAAATACTTTCACATATTATTTACAGATGAATAGAAAAACTGGTAGAAACCTACATCGGGGAAGATCAGTTTGCCAGCCGGGGTGTCTGAGCGGTTCAAGGCGCTACAGTCTAGAAGCGTGCGACCGCTACGGTCCTGCCTCGGGCATGGATGTGTGTGATGTCCTTAGGTTAGTCAGGTTTAAGTAGGTCTAAGTCTAGGGGACTGACTACCTCAGATTTTCCTTGGCGCCGGTTTTGGATAGTTCCATTTGTCACACACACTGTACTTTAACCATAGCGGCATATGAACAGTTAACAAACTTAGCCATTCCCGAAATGCTTCCACCCCTGGTCCACAAGCCAATGATCATGCCCTTTTGGACGTCAGATAAATCGCTCCGTTTTCGCCTTACTACAACGACTGCACAGATTGCATGGTTTTCCGCGTGCCTCTCCCTCCCCCCCCCCCCTCCCCCCTCACCCCATACACACACCGGAATGCTTTACATACCCTCCACTTCTTCTGCTGCCATTTGCCATGTGTGAGTGATTATTATACGTTAACCTTGAATGCAGGCGTTTGTTACAATTACATGGCTGGACTCTGTAGGTATGGAACTGGCTCAAATGGTTCAAATGGCTCTGAGCACTATGGGACTTAAATTCTGAGATCATCAGTCCCCTAGAACTTAGAACTACTTAAACCTAACTAACCTAAGAACATCACACACATCCATGCCCGAGGCAGGAATCGAACCTGCGACCGTAGCGGTAGCGCGGTTCCAGACTGTAGCGCCTAGAACAGTTCGGCCATTCAGGCCAGTGGTATGGAACTGAGACGCTGAAAGTAACTGATAAGTTTTGCTATTTGGACAGAAAAATAACTAACGGCGGCGGAAGTAATTAGAATATAAAAGTTAGACAGACAAGAAAATGATAATTTTTCTTAATTTTATTGTTAGCAAGTGATGTAGCATTATATGACAGTGGAATGTGGATGATAGCACAGTGAAGAAGAGAAGAGAAAATTTTGAAATGTGATGTTACAGAAGCATTCCGAAGACTTGATGAAATCAGATAACTGATGAAGGGGTACTGGACTGAGTTGGAGAGAAAGGAAAGAAGGGATAAGCATCAACGAATAGTTAACTTGATAATGAAGGAAAGAATGAAATGGGGGCAGTGATAAAAAAAATTGCAGTGGGACACCATGGCTTGAATACAATAAGGCGGTTTCGATGGCTATAAGATGCTGCATCTATGCAGATTTGAAGAGTTTTGCACTAACGCAGAGAGCTGCATCAAAAGAATCCTCGTACTGATAGCACCACAAGAACAACAGGGGCGCTCAAATTGTTTTCATATTCTAGATTTCTAGTCTTTTGCTACTGTACCCCACAAGCGACTTCTAATCAAATTGGGTGCCTGTGGAACGCCATCTAACTTCCGCGACTAGATTCGTGATTTCCTGTCAGAAAGGTCACAGTTGGTAGTGTAACGGAGGTGATATCTGGCGTTCCCCAAGCAAGTGTGGTAGACCTTCTGCTCTCCCTGTTCTATACAAACGTTTTAGAGGAGAATCTGATCAGCCCTCCAATATTGTTATGAGATGATTCTTTCATTTACCGTCTTGTAAACTCATGAAAACCAACTGCAAAATTATTTAAATGAAATATTTGTACAGTGAGAAAGGTAGCAGTTGACTCTAAATAATGAAAAGTGTCATGTCATCCACGTGACTACTACAAGAAATCAGTTACATTTCGGCTACACGGTAAATTAAACATATCTGATGGCTTTCATTAGATTTATGAACAACTGAAATTGGAATGATTACATAGATAATGTTGTCGGGATGGGGTGAACCAAATACTGTGTTTTATTGGCAGATCACTGAGAAAATGCAACAAATCCTCAGACTGCATACACTACACTTTTAGGTCCTCTGCTGAAGTACTGGTGTGTGCTAATAGGATGCTTACCAGATAGGATTGACAGAAGACACGAAAAAGTTCAATAAAGGGCAGCACCTTTTGTATTATCGCAAAACAGTGGTGTCTCATGCTTTTGAGATACGGGTTGGGGAGGCAATCATTAAGACAAAGGCGTGATCATTTTACGAAATTTTCACAAAATTTCTCTTCCTAATGCGAAAATACTTTGTTGACGTTCACTTACATAGAGGGAAATGACCATCCTAATAAAATAAGAGAAATCAAAGCTCGCACGGAAAGATTTAAGTGTTCGTGTTCCCTATGAGCTGCTCGAGAGTGAAACAAATGAGGGACAGCGTGAAATTGCTTAGGTGAAGCCTTTTCCAGGCACTTACGTGTGAATTTTAGAGTATTCATGGAAATTTAGTTGTAGATGTGGTCTTCCAGCTGAATTGTGGCGTTATCCCATTTGATAAACTTCCCTTCGAAGTCATCTTATTTTACCACGTAGAGGTTTTATTTGAGGTAACGGTTCTGAGAGTCAATCATAGACAGGAATTTCATAAAAATTAAAATTTCTATTTTGTATCAATGTCATATTATCATGCGTGTCCACCTCTTCTCTTGAAGGGAAGTAAGTGAAACCATGTGGATTAATCAATGGTTCGCTGACAGTCTCTATAGCGATACCTTATCTTATCGTTTCTATTGTAGATCCGCCCACTCAGGAAATGGGTGATCTACTGTTCCAATGGAAAACTTTAAACGTCGTTGGGAGAGGAAGAAAAGTATATTAATTCATTTTTTTTTTAAATTCGTTATTCTAATATTATTCGAAATGTTTGGGTATATATAGCGCAATGTCAACAATCTCGCCATCGAAGACGACAGATCACATTTATCTCTTACCAGTACTTCGTTTTCGATTTACGGAAAATAGGAAGTGGATAAAACGGGGTTCATAGCGGTTCCTTTTCTTTTTTTATTAAATTTTGTCTACGTAGCCAATCACTTTAATCAGATTGTTTTTGCAGATATAATCGTTGAATATATATTTCACCACACGCGCAAAAGTCACCACTTCTGTACTTGATCAACAACTACTGTGGGGAAATGCATATTAACACACAATTTAAACACGCTACCATTGTCGCAATCTGTTTCAAGATGCATGACAGTGCTTCTTGACAGATGTTCTACACGAAATTTAACCGTTGTTTCATATACAAATAGATCATCGAAGATCATTGTCATAGTCTTTATATCACTGTGCCCTTTGTAGGTGGAAAATACTGGAAAGGCCACGAAGTTTAATTGGCACAACACTGAAGTTCCGCTTCTGATATTATGCTATCGTCCTTTGCAGGGGTGTACATACATACGATAAGGCATATAAATTGAGTGTTAATTACATCTCATGTCACAGTACAGAAGAATTACTTAGACAGTTTCTTCAAAATAGCCGCTCGCAACCATGGCCGTGATGCATGCACCTAACTCACAAATGTGCCGCTTCCTTTGAAACAGTGCTGGAACTGAAGTTTCCTGAGGCACACATTTCCGGCTGTCGATGTACTACGTGGTTCTTGCGAAGACCGCTGCGGCGCTGCGCCCCAGGTCTTGCTCGCCCTGCAGTGGGGTGTACTCTAGCGGCGATGTTGGGAACTTCCGGCATACACGTGCCTACCATGACCTTGGCAATACCAACGCCCACGAAGCTATCTTACCTGTCTCCTAAATCACAAATGAACAATATTAGAAACATCCATAGAAGCGTGAAAAATGTTAACAATTCAACTGAATCAATTCCAGTGTCTGTCCTATTACACACGTCCGTACTAATCACATTTACGAAACCCATTGTCGAAGTATCATGAAGTGTCGGACCGTTCAAGTGAGTAACAGATGTCCGCGAGCTTATTTCTGTATAGCCTTGCATAAATTAATGCCAAAAGAATGATAAACATTTCTGTCCATACATGCATACTAAATGCTTCATGTATCCAACAGGCACTGAGGAAAACCTGTCTCTTTGTACGTTACAGAAAACACGGCGCGACTAATCCACTCAACGACTTTGGCTCCAACGAGAGACATAAGTATTTTTGAAGCTTACTCATTATCTCTCTCTCTCTCTCTCTCTCTCTCTCTCTCTCTCTCTCTGCGAGCCACACGCATGGTTTATGTATGTGTGTGTGGAAAGAGAGAGAGAGAGAGAGAGAGAGAGAGAGAGAGAGAGAGAGATAGAGCTCCGTCCTTGTGTACATGTTTGCTGGTTGTGGGTAAGCCAAACTCCAGCATCGTTCTGTTCGTGTTGCGATCTTCCTGCTTCAGTATGAGTCGCCAGAATTGCATAATACCAGAAAGTGTCTGATGCAAGGAGAGTAATAAGGCATACTATCTACCTCAGACCTATTAATGTCGAGACATAATAAATTTGCCGCTGTCCGTTATTCGCGCAATTAGATACATGAAAACGAACTTGAAACTTCCTGGAAAATTAAAACTGTACGCCGGAGCGGGACTCGAACTAGGAACCTTATCTTTTTTTTACACGCACTGCTCGCATCGACTGCGCTACACACACGTGTATAGGACAGTCCTTAAATGTCCCGGTCTGGCTCACATCAGACATTAAGTTTCAAAACAGCGCATATTCCGTTACAGTGTGAAATAATATATTTATTCAGAAACGGGGAAGATATCTACCATTGTCGCACGCCAACAGTCAGCTTGCAAGATCTCACGTCTTACAAACGCAATGCGCGAATAATTTATATCAATCTCTATTCTGACAACTATGTGTCACATTCACCTAATTGAAGTTTCTTTTAATGACGGCACAAAACACACACACACACACATATATATATATATATATATATATATATTACTGCCATTCGGTTCGTCCCATCTCATTGATGGAGACACGATACAACAGTGCGTTGGACACAACTGGCTTGTCAGTTACGACGATATGAATGTAAGGACGTCACAACACGGCCCCGAGCGGAGAAAACCTGCCCGAGACCGGGAATCGAACCCGGCCCCCTACAGTTAGAAATGTGCCGCACTAACCCCGCAGCTACCGAGACGGTAACGTTTCTATACAAAAGACGATATGGGGATTCTCGATCACCAGCATTGTCAACTTCCATCCAGGACTAGTCGTATAGCCTAATCAAGTTTCGTGGAGCACTCCACAGCCTAGGCGATCTGTTTTACAGCCGTTTCTCGTCGGACTGACACTGTAATTTCTTTAGAAAGTCTTTCTTTTCTCCATTCTGTGCACATGATATAGTCAACGTGACCGATTTGCCCAGATCTATTTTAGCATTTGATTCATATTCAGTTTTTTCCCAGAAGTCGGTACGTCGGATACGATCTAAGGAGACAAGTCTTTCATCGTTCCTTACGAACATCATTCCTGCTCTCTGAGTTGGCAGATCAGCTTTACAAAATGATCCATGTCAATGAATCATTTCAAAATTGTGATCCATTTACTTCCGAAATTGTTTCTTTTTGACATTTGCTTTTAAGATTTGTATTACTTGTAACGATTTGGAACCTTCTTGGACTTTCGGCGATGACTCTGTCTTTTTCGTGTCGTTTTTATTGGATTCAGTCCGAAGGCTGGTCTGATGCAGCACTCCACGAGAGTCTGTCCTACGCAAGCCTGACCATCTTTGCATAGCTATTGCAACATCGCCATATTAACTATTCTTTGATGAACGAGAATGTTTCCTATCAGTCTACCATTTCTTTCAGTCAAGCTGTGCCACAAAATACTTTCCTACTTTACTCGTTGATTTGATTTTATGCCACTTCATTAGTTATCCTATTTACCCATGTAATCTTCAGCATTCTTCTACAGCACAACATTTCAAAATCTTGTGGATCAAATGGCTCTGAGCACTATGGAACTTAACAAATGGCTCTGAGCACTATGGGACTTAACATCTTAGGTCCTCAGTCCCCTAGACTTAGAACCACTTAAACCTAACTAACCTAATGACATCACACACATCAGCCGGCAGGTGTGGCCGGGCGGTTCTAGGCGCTTCAGTCTGGAACCGCACGGCCGATACGGTCGCAGGTTTGAATCCTGCCTAGGACATGGATCTGTGTGATATCCTTAGGTTAGTTCTAGGGGACTGATGACCTCAGCTGTTAAGTCCCATAGTTCTCAGAGCCATTTGAACATCACACACATCCATGTCCGAGGCAGGATTCGAACCTGCGACCGTAGCAGCAGCGCGGTTCCGGATTTAAGCGCCTAGAACCTCTCGACCACAGCGGCCGGCTCAAAAGCTTACGATCTCTGCTTGTCACTGACGATCATCCTTACTCGTCTTCGCATCGGCCACAGCCCTATGACGCATGGAGTTTTACTCCTGCGAGAGGACCCTCCGATGTGTGGTGCTTGTGGCGTGCAGATCACGGTGCACCACATTTTATTGGACTGCATTTTATTTGCTGACCAGCGGACTGCAGCGGATTTGCCGGCGGATCTGCAGTCTATTTTATGTAGAGCTCAAACGAATGTGGTTCGGGTTTTAAAGTTCTGTGAATTGTCCCACATTTTTAACAAGATTTTGAGGAGATATTTTTAATGCGTCAACGGGGTGGCTGGCTCACGCACATTTTTTCGTAAGTGGTCAGCCAGTCTCATTTCCCTGTGCTGTTCTTTTAGTTCTTTTGTGTTTTGTTTTCCCTCTGTTTTAATTTCTTGATTAGCTATCTTACCAACCACATTGGTATTAATGCATGGGAGAGTGCCTGTGCGATAGTCGTTGTGTGGTCGTTTCGTGTGCATGGGTGTACGACAGTTTTCGTTCTTAACCACAGTCGTTTGTTTTCATCGATGTCAGGGCGCTGATAACATCGCCGTTGGGCGCCCAAAGTCCCCAAACCACATACACACCTATCACTGATGATAGGCGCCCGTTACACTTCTACACCGATGAGTACAAGGCTCATTCAATAAGTAATGTAACACAGTCTTTTTCTCGGCCCATTTCAATTGAAAAAACATCTGAATTTGTTGTGGAACATCGCTGAATACTCCTGCTTCAGCCCGTACAGTATCATGAAGTTCCGATAGGTGGCGGCACTATACGTTGCCTTCAAAATAGCCTCCTTAACGGAGGTGCATTCCAGGCAGAGAGCTGTCACTGAGTTTCTATGATGGGAAACCGGGGCACCACGGATAATCACGGGTGCTTGGAGAATGTTTACGGTGTCCTGTCGGTGAACAAAAGCACGGTGAGTCGTTGGGCGAGCCGTCTGCCATCATCGCAATAAGGTCTCGCAAATCTGTCCGATCTCCCTCGTGCCGGCTGGCCACCTACAACTGTGAAATTAGAGAAACGACCTCAGCGTGTAAGTGTTCGTTGCCACACAAACGTAAACCAATTTCTCGTTCTCCATGACAACACAAGGCGCCCGAGAGGAGCTCACAGAACTTCACTGGACTGTTCTTCCTCATCCAGCCGACAGCCCGGATCTCGCACCTTTCGGTTTCCATCGGTATGGCCCAATGAAGGATGCACTCCACTGGAAGCAGTTTCTGGAGGATGTGGAGGTTATCGGTGCAGCAAGACGTTGTAAATGACGTCAACCGGTACTATGGTACCATGCAAGCATACAGGCCCTCCCAATAAGGTGGGGTAAGGCCGTCGCATTGAATGGAGAGTATGTTAAAATATAGGATCCTGCAGCCATAAGAGTGGGAAATAATATATTGTATTGGAATCCTGCACAAAAACAACCCGCTTTCAGAAAAAAAGTGCTGCATTCCTTAGTGAACGGCCCTTGTATTACGACCAGCTGATTAATAACGTTTTGGTCCACATTTCGAGCGCAATACAGCAGCGATTCTGTCTGGCATGGCTTCGACAAGCCCTTGGTAGGTTTACGGAGGTATGAGGCAACAGATATCTAGGCATAGGTCACGCAATGACAGTAAATTACGGGTCCATGGTTTGTGTGTGCGGATTTGGTGCCTCATAGTGTCCCAGATGTGTCCATCGGGTTCAGCTCAGGCAAATCGGCTCAGGCAAATCACATACTCAGACGTATGTGACACGACCCTGGCTTTGTTACACGGACAGTTATCCTGCTCGAAAATGTAATCGCCGTAGGGGGTGATATAAAGCAGGAAGTGAGGCGGTCGCTGTGGCCGAGCGGTTCTACGCGCTTCAGTCCGGAACCGCGTTGCTGCTGCGGTTGCAGGTTGGAATCCAGTCTCGGGCATGGACGTGTGTGATGTAGTTAGGTTTCATTATTTCTACGTCCAGATGTTAAGTCCCATAGTGCTTGGAGCCATTTGAACCATTTTTTGAAGTGATAACGTTCATGTAGTTCACAGCTAACTTTGTGCCTTCGACTACAACCCCAAGTCCCGCGGAAGCCCAGGTGTATGTTCCCCAAACCCTAATACAGTCCCTACCAGCTTGTGACAGTAGTGGGATTAATTCGACCAGGCAACACGTTTTCTTTGATCATGGTCCAATTTAGACGATCCCGTGTCCACTGCAATCATAATTTACGTCCAACATCTTGTCACCTACTCCTGGTTTCACCGTACTTTAACAATTTTCCTTAGACACTCCCGACAGTAGCGTGCGATTAGCCGGCCAGCTTCGCCGTTTCAGAGAGGTTCATTCCCAAACAGCACACCATAACAATCTGCCCTTTCTTATAGTCCCTTATGTCAGTGGATTTCTCCAATTGCAGCTCGTATACTTCCAAAAAAGGTTTCCTAACACGCAAATTTACATTTGACCTCAGCTTCTTTATTATTCATTGCTTTGTAAACGATTATCTTGCTACTGAAACTGTTCGTTTTATACCTTCTTTACGTCTCCCATCGTAAGCTGTTTTCTTGCCGAAATAGCTCCACTTGTCTCCTACGTTCGGTGTCTCGTTTACTAATTAGTTCCCATAAAATTACCTGACTTAATTCACTGCACTCCATTACCCGTGTTTCGTCTTATAGCCCCTTTTCAAGACTTTGTCCACTCCTTTGAGGTCCTCTGTCGTAACTGACAGATGTACAATGTCATCGGCAAGCATTATATTGATATTTATTCTCCGTAAACTTTAATTCCTGTTCCCATAGTCCCCTTGGCTATTCCACGTATCGACTGAGTAACATGTGGGATAGGTTGCATCCAGTCATACTTCAAACCTGCACGGAGAACCTGAACTCCGCCAACAGAATTTCGGAGCTTGTTCAGGGATATTTACTGAGCATTTTGACGAAAGGTACCCGTAGACTTCGGTGGCTACTTACCGAGTGATTGTATTTCTTTCGATTTCGTAACGCCACCTATCTTTGTATCTGAACAGAACTGAAAAAGCTCCGAAACGGTGAAAACGTCTACAGTATGCGTTGTGTGTCTTGTTTGTAAACAAATTTGTTCCATTCACTCGTGATACTACTTACTCATTATATTATTGCACTTGGCCGGCCGGAGTGGCCGAGCGGTTCTAGGCGCTTCAGCCTGGAACCGCGCGACCGTTACGGTCGCAGGTCCGAATCCTGCCTCGGGGATGGATGTGTGTGATGTCCTTAGCTTAGTTAGGTTTAAGTAGCTCTAAGTTCTAGGGGACTAATGACCACAGCAGTTGAGTCCCATAGTGCTCAGAGCCCTTTGAACCCCAACCATGTAAAGAGAACTGTGCAAGCTGCAGATAATGAAAATAATACTTGCTATAGCATTTAACATAAAGTGTCTCGCTGAAAAAGTGCTTTCAAAGTATATTATGGTGAACATCAAGAACAACAGTAAAAGTGCACAACTAACAAAGATAAAGTGTGAACAGTATTGGTTCCGTAATGAAATAAGAGCTCAGTGCAAGCAGAAAGAGTTTCTGAACAGACAAATAAATGTGCTTCATTTGGACTTAAGTAACCCGCTGTTTTCTGTGCATTTCATATGTATTGTTGACGAAATTAGTGTTTTCAATGGGACAGAACATCACATCATATCACAAAGGCATAAGGCATCTTGTGTTTAGATCATTTCATTGATCAGTATGTGTAAAACCTGCAAAGAAGTCAACGCTACCATCTGACGATGGGCTCAGGCCCGAAACTAATAATGGTCTAATAAAAACATTTCAAGAAAACTGGTGCTGGGTGCAGAATTTCTTACAGTGTATTATAGACTCTTGTTTGATACAGTGGACGTAAGCATCAAATTTCGGTAAACTAGTTCGGAGCCACCCTTGTGAAAGGGTGTAGGTCACTAGACGGACGAGCTCCTAACGTACATCACAAAAATAAAATGTGTGTAAAACAATTTATTTCTCAGATTCATTAGAAGAACTGTTTCCAGATAAAATACATTACACATTACTGAGACATATAAATAGGGTCCTCAGGATTCCATTTCCTTAGTCACTCAGAGCAGGAAAACGTTTCTAAAAACACAGTTCTTGTAAGTTATTAATTTATTTCTTTACCTGTATTAAGTTCACAGATATGTGAATTCTCCAACAATTCCAGAAGTAGTGGATAAATTCTTAATATTGTGGGTATATGTTGCTAAAATCCGATATCTTCGTTACAGATGGTAGATAGTATGTAGTTTCAACTAATGCACTTACGTTTTCTGTATACTATGTACACTACTGGCCATTAAAATTGCAACGCCAAGAAGAAATGGATGTGTGTGATGTCCTTAGCTTAGTTAGGTTTAAGTAGTTCTAAGTTCTAGGGGACTGATGACCTCAGAAGTTAAGTCCTATAGCGCTCAGAGCCATTTGAACCATTTTTGTTACAGCAAATAAGTACACAGGTACAATGGCGACTATGGAAAGGCGTCGCACTGCCTATTTTTACAGGTTAGTTGTGAATATGTTATCAACCCCGATCACGAGCTAACTTACTATGAGCCGAGCGAAACATCCTTACAATTAGGTGCAATAATATTGCGTCGACCAATATTTGTTGTAGATGCCCACTTCGCACTTTGCTCTCAAGACTGCACTGAAAACTGCTCGGTTCTGCACCTGATTTATTTTTCCGATGGTGTTAGTTGTATGTTGTAAAGTTACACGACCGTATGGTTAGGTTTACTGTTGAAGGGTTGGGCCGACTTTCAATACGTGCATGGGTTCTCTGAATGCAATGAAAGAGCGCCACAACGGTGCTGTACTGAACTGTTATATCTGCACATAGTCATTATTCAGTGTTGTGTGTTGTATGTTTTGGTGATCGCATATTACCTGATTTTTTATTGACGTTAAGTTATTTCACAGAAGTATGTATAAATGGAATCACCGTAGACCATGCCAACATTATACCAACACACTCAGAAAACACCCTTGAACTGTCTCCGAAATGTTATCAATAACGTTCGGGTTCACACTGCATACAATTACATTCAGTCGCAACTCGTATTAGGTGTACTGCAATTTCTCGATACTTTTATCACTCGGTAACAATGCCATACACTCTTCGAGCTTACTATCAGCGTAAATAGGAGAGGGCGGTAACAGAAAAACGGAAGCTTACCTGAACTTTCTCGAGGTAGAGCTCGATCTCCCGGTAAGGATCAGATTCTCGAACGGCTGGGGACACTGGATCCATTTCTCATCGTCCCTGAAAAAGAGAAAACCATTATTTTTCTCGGTTTGACGTTAATGTAACTCTGGGAACTGTAACAAATTTGGACGACAGACATAGCGGGAGTGGTTTAACGACTCCTTGTAAAAGGAGGGGTAGACAGAGTTTAACGTAAGGCTGAAAAATTATCACTCTTTGGGTTGGGCGACAATAGCGAAGAAAACCGGTGCTAGGGAGATATCCCTGCCTCCACCTGCTGTGAGCTAGGGAAATGGAAAATCTAAGAGCTATTCTGATTTGTGTCATTTCCTATGTTGAAATTCTAACAGCTTTCGTATGTTGCACTTGATGCCATATCATTCCTTTATTAACAATTTTCTTATACAGTGTGTTTGACTAATAAAGATAGAAAAGGGATGGGAGAGTAGAGGACAATGTAATAAGCAAATAATCCTAATAAACATACGTCCGGAAACCAATGGTTATACAGGGTGTCACAAACCTTTTGGTCAAATTTAAGCAAGTTATAGTGAGTCCACAACCGACCGCACTGAGTCAGCCAACCAATCGTCGGAAATTCAAATTTAGCGTGTTATGCACATACACAGCGTACAGCGCGTAAGAACAATGTAGCTCATAGCAAGTGTTCAATGCGACGACTGTCAGTCTTACTGCACGCATTGCAACGGCGCATGCAGTTCTGCCGCACTCTCGCAGAGGTCCCGGGTGTCTGTTATCTGCAGCAGGCAGCGTATAGTAAACAGCGTACAACCCTGACCACCAAACAGATATACTGTACACAACATAGCGCATAGCACGTGTGTCATATGACGACCGCATGCATTGCGATCGCCGGATCTCAAACCTCTGGACTTTTTTCTCTAGGGTTAAGTGAAGAAGTTGGTGTGTGGAACCGCCGTAGAAACAGATGGAGACCTGCTTACTAGGGTCCAAGCTGCCTGTCTTCTGGTACAGCAGACACCAGGGATCTTTGAGAAAGTGTGACAGAACCTCACACGCCGTTGCCATTTTTGCACTGAGACTGGCGGTCGTCAATTTGAACAATTACTGTGAGCTACACTGTTGTTAGCGGTGTACGCTGTGTATGTCCATAAAACAATAAATATGAATTCCCGACTGTTTGCTCCCCAACTCGATATAATCGGTTGTGGACCCACTATCGCTTGTTTCAATCTGACCCAAAAGATTTGAGACATCCTGTATGTTTATCCCCAAGTTCATATCTGCAGCCTGGACCTTCGGGGACTCTATTGCAAGAAGCTCATATACTCACAAGGAAACCACACGGAAATCGGATGGTTATTTTTATATGTTTATGGTACGTGAAGTTCACAATTGCCGGCCGCGGTGGTCTCGCGGTTCTAGGCGCGCAGTCCGGAACCGTGCGACTGCTACGGTCGCAGGTTCGAATCCTGCCTCGGGCATGGATGTGTGTGATGTCCTTAGGTTAGTTAGGTTTAAGTAGTTCTAAGTTCTAGGGGACTGATGACCACAGCAGTTGAGTCCCATAGTGCTCAGAGCCATTTTTTTAGTTCACAATTCGAAAATCAATCTACGGAAGCAGTGCGTTGCAGTGTCAAAATTACTCGAAAAAAGTTTTACGAACGTCTTTAATGCCCTGTAGCAAAGTCAATTTTTCGACAGGCAGTGCTGAGCTGTATTAGATGGCTCGCCTGCTACCGAGGAGGCTTGGGCTCAATTCTCAAGTTATGCAAATTTCTGAACAAAGCTGTATGTGCTACGGACATTTCCGAGAAGCGTAAAATAGGTAAAGATGAAGGAAAAAAAAAAAAAACAGTAGCGCTCTAACCTGGAAATCGCTGCATGGAAGGGTGTCACCGTAAACCTACGGGGACCGAGCGAGGTGGCGCAGTGGTAGCACAATGGACTCGCATTCGGGAGGACGACGGTTCAATCCCGCGTCCGGCCATCCTGATTTAGGTTTTCCGTGATTTCCCTAAATCGCTCCAGGCAAATGCTGGAAAGGTTCCTTTGAAAGGGCACGGCCGACTTTCTTCCCCATCTTCCCCTAATCCGATGAGACCGATGTCCTCGATGTTTGGTCTCTTCCCCCAAACAATCCAACAATCCTAAACCTACGGGGACATGTGATTGGAGGTTGGGCTAGAGTTGCGCTCTACCAAAACGACGGTTCAGTAGTTTTGGTACACTACGTAGATGACGCAGTAAATAGTAGGATTACTGCAAGTATTGGTAGTATTAGTACGGAAAAGAAACATTAATGAAGGTCAAAGAGAGAAACTGGAAAGCCGACGACTTCTCTCTGATTTTTGTTTGTTTGGTTCATAGTTTTGCACATAATTAGAACCACACATCATTCTGTGTTAGTCCATTGTGTATTTTATATTCTTGAAGAATAAAAGTTGCATTTTATAAATAATAAAAATTATCTGATTGCGTAACTTCTGCGCGTTTATGTGACCAAAGCAATTACTTTTGTTGCAAGTACAGTTTACATGCACAAATATTATATATATATATATATATATATATATATATATATATATATATATATATATATATTGTTTTTATTTTGTACGCAATAGAACGTTCTTCATCATGATCAAGGCCAAGGGCTTCCTGTGCGAAAGTTATTTATCAATAACAAGAACATATTTTATGTATGTTTGACTAAGTATTGAAGCGACGTTTCATATGTTTATGTTTTGCATTTTTTTAAATTTTACCTTTTTTGAGAAAACTGCGTTTATCAGTGGCATACGATAAATTTGTATTTTTATTTTTTTAATTTTTGGTATAACATACCTTTGTTTCACCTTACAAATCATCCATTTTGTTAATGAAAAAGAGAAACATGATTTACATATGTTCGGCGAAGTATTGAAGCGATGTCTCATATATTTTTATTTTACGTTTTTTTACCGTTTTGTAGCACTACATTTCAAATCTGTATTGTTTTATTTATTTTAACTACAACATTACCGGCCGGTGTGGCCCAGCGGTTCTAGGCACTTCAGTTTGTAACCGCGCGACCGCTACGTCGCAGGTTCGAATCCTGCCTCGGGCATGGATGTGTGTAATGTCCTTAGGTTAGTTAGATTCAAGTATTTCTCAGATGTTAAGTCCCATAGTGCTCAGAGCCATTTGCCAACTACAACATCCCTCTGTTTCACTTTACATATCAATAATTTTCGAATACAACCTGAATTAAACACCGATAATTTCAATTTTGCCATAAATAGTGTTTACTTCTAAGTAACAGAAAGGAGGATAACTATGTAGAACGAAATGTTCAGTAGATTATTCGGCCCTCTTTATATCCTCACTCAGTTTCTAGACTGCTCACCGCTTCTGGCTTTTAGGGGACTCTAATAAGACACCGATCATACATGCAAAAAAAGCGATCGTTATGAGGTAACGTCCGATAGGGATGCAACACACCTACTCATGTAAGAGTAACGAGGGAACGACGTTAATTGGCCAAAGCTACCAGGAAAACTACCGCAGTCTACTCTTACTATCTAAAGTCTATGGTAGCTTAGTACTTTTAAGCTGGCTTGACATGTTGAGTTACCATGTGTCGTTTACGGCTGATACTGTACCACAGACTACAAGGATTTTCTTGGTGTAGAGTCAGACTCAGCTAGCGTATTAAGTGACACTCTCTGGCGTTTACCGATGATTCTTGCTTTTGTCTTTAACAGTCAAATTGGTATCCGTGTCCATATATGAACTTCCGAAAGGTGATAGCAAGCAGCTATTCTCAGGACGCTCACCTCTCCCTCTCATGGAGTGATGATGTGCGGATCTACAGGATTGACAACAGGACTTATCTGGTAATTGTTGAAGGGAAGCTCGATGATCGAAAGTACGTGGCAACAATGGCAAACCCTGTTGGCGCCGGCCGCGGTGGTCTCGCGGTTCTAGGCGCTCAGTCCGGAGCCGCGTGACTGTTACGGTCGCAGGTTCGTATCCTGCCTCGGGCATGGATGTGTGTGATGTCCTTAGGTTAGTTAGGTTTAACTAGTTCTAAGTTCTAGGGGACTTATGACTACAAATGTTAAGTCCCATAGTGCTCAGAGCCATTTGAACCGTTTGAACCCTGTTGGCATTCACTTCATAAACAGATCAGGATATGAAATGGCATATTCCGGCAGGATAATTCAAGACCACAGACTTCAGCTGACACTGTAAACGGCTTGAGGGAAGTACAGACCCTTGACAGGCGATCTGGTGTCCTTATTTATCTTCCAGAGAGACATATATTTCATGCCGGCCTCCAGCTACGATCTTCACAAAGTGACACTTCATGTGTTTCAGCCATAACAAGAAATTCCTCAAGAAGACATTCGGAGACTGTTTGCTTCCATACCACAATGAATACAAGAGTGGATTCGTGCCCGGGAAGGTCACATTTCATAACAATGGGTGGACATAAGTTCTTCGTTGGACGATGGTGATAAAATGTCGGAATACGTGGGCAAAATATGAACTCTCTTTTAATGTGAATATATGTAAGATAATACCCCTAAGAAATAAAAGTATACTAGATTATCCGATTGCAAGATTGTTGATGGACGGCTAGAGCACTTGACACCGTTCAAAGAGTTAGTATTAACGCAAAGAAGCGCTATAAAATGGAGGACGTCATAAAATCTGTAATAGGTAAGGCGAATCGAAGACAAATTTGTAGGAAGTGTTCTAGGAAAGCCCAGAACAAATACCAACAGTTTTAATAGAGACCTGGGGTACACGCTATGTAGGCAGTGTAAGTGGACTTTGGACACTGAGTGAAAGCAAGAATGGAGGTTTGACCCTTGTAGGGACGCGGGGGCGGCAGTTTGATACGTAGCGCCGGCTCCTCGCGCCATCTAAAGTTCCTCGGTCACGCATCGAGGCTCACGAGAAAGACAGGCCGTAGCACATATGACACACAGCACGTGACCCTACACGTCTTACAAGTGCCGAAGGCCGACTCCAGCAGAGAGCGGATAACTATTTCAGACGAGTTTAATAATTCTTAATTGTGCGTTTAAATGCATGCGAGATCTCGATAGCACACGACAAAGTGAAGACCTTTATTGGATGCCTTTTCAATAAAATATTGATTTCCCGTAGAACCGGCGAGGAGCCGAGCGTTCGCGAAATATGGCGGACAAGGCGGCTAGTGTGAGATCACACGTTCGGTGCAGGGCCCGTATCTCTCCTGGGCCTCGGTTGCACTGCGGAACGGAGTTGCTAAGAGCTACCCAACTTGCCTTCCGTGCAAGCGTCTCTCCGGCTACATCTGGAAGTTCTCAAACGCTATATAAGCAAAACTCAGTAACACCCCAGCAGTCAGTGATTTTAACTCCTGATGACGATGGCGGGAACAGCTATCGATGACTTGACTCTTTTATTCGAGGTGACTTGATTTATTGAAGCATGACACCATGAAAGATCACAATGGCTTTGGAAAGAGTGAGTGTAGTTGCACTCCCGAACATATACGGCAGCTAGGGGTAATCTCACCCCCTATTAACATAGCACTGCTGCACACATATGGTAGCTAAATGTAATCTTATTCCCTATCAACAGGCTTGATTTTGCAGATGACTCTTTCTTCTCTTTTTGTATGTTTGTCTCTAGCTCTATAAATCTTAGAGTTTCGTAATGTGGACGCCCTTATAGGGCAAATATGTTAATATGATTGGGTTCACAGAGGCGCTGACAGCGCACGATTCGGTGGATGACCGAAATCAGTCAATATGATCCATCTTGTCAAACTTATACGGTACCAAGCGTGCGGTCTGATTGCACTTTATCGGCTAACATTTCCGACATCTGAAGTTAGGCAGGGGAATGAAGATCTCTTTGATTTCTTCGGCCTATTCTAGGGACGTTTCCTTGTAGCAGAAACTGGAGTGCGAAAAAATTGTAGACACAAAAACATTTTTTAGCAAATGAAAGTACGCCACAAGTATTTATGGTGTTTTGTGGAAACTAGGAGACTGCCACTTTCCTTTACTCAACGCAAAGTTACTTACTCTAAAGTGAGGGAGAGGACGACGAATCAAATCGTCATATGGCCATCGAGATGTAGGTTTCCTATGATTTCTGTAAATTCCTTACGGCAAATGCCACCTTGGTTCCTTTGAAAGGGCACGGCCGATTTCTTTCCCCGGCCGCGTGGGATTAGCCTAGCGGTCTCTGGCGCTGCAGTCATGGACTGTGCGGCTGGTCCCGGCGAAGGTTCGTGTCCTCCCTCGGGCATGGGTGTGTGTGTTTGTCCTTAGGATAATTTAGGTTATGTAGTGTGTAAGCTTAGGGACTGATAACCTTAGCAGTTAAGTCCCATGAGATTTCACACACGTCTGAACATTTTTGATTTCTTTCCCCATCCTTCCGTAATCCTGGCTTGTGCCCATGATATCGTTGTTGACGCGACGTTAAACCCTATTCTTCCTTGTCCTCCTTTCGAAAGCGAAAAGAAATGTATTTACTTCAGAAACTGAAGTACCGCAGGTCTCTAGAAGAGCGTTGCGTTCCAAAGGATTGGAAAAGGGCACAGGTCATCCCCGTTTTCAAGAAGGGACGTCGAACAGATGTGCAGAACTATAGACCTGTATGTCTAACGTTGATCAATTGCAGAATTTTGGAACACGTATTGTTTTCGAGTATAATGACTTTTCTGGAGACTAGAAATCTACTCTGTAGGAATCATCATGGGGAAAAAGACGGTCGTGTGAAATCCAGCTCGCGCTATTCGTCCACGAGACTCAGAGGGCCTTAGGCACGGGTTCACAGGTAGATGCCGTGTTTCTTGACTTCCGCAAGACGTTCGATACAGTTCCCCGGAGTCGTTTAATGAACAAAGTAAGAGCATATGGACTATCAGACCAATTGTGTGATTGGATTGAAGAGTTCCTAGGTAACAGAACTCAGCATGTCATTCTCAATGGAGAGAAGTCTTCCGAAGTAAGAGTGATTTCAGGTGTGCCGCAGGGGAGTGTCGTAGGACCATTGCTATTCACAATATATATAAATGACCGTGTGGATGACATCGGAAGTTCACTGAGGCTTTTTGCGGATGACGCTGTGGTATATCGAGAGGTTGTAACAATGGAAAATTGTACTGAAATGCAGGAGGATCTGCAGCGAATTGACGCATGGCGCAGAGAATGGCAATTGAATCTCAATGTAGACAAGTATAATGTGCTACGAATACATAGAACGATAGATCCCTTATCATTTAGCTACAAAATAGCAGGTCAGCAACTGGAAGCAGTTAATTCCATAAATTATCTGGGAGTACGCATTAGAAGTGATTTAAAATGGAATGATCATATAAAGTTGATCGTTGGTAAAGCAGATGCCAGACTGAGTTTCATTGGAAGAATTCTAAGGAAATGCAATCCGAAAACAAAGGAAGTAGGTGATAGTACGCTTGTTCGCCCACTGCTTGAATACTGCTCAGCAGTGTGGGATTCGTACCAGATAGGATTGATAGAAGGGATAGAGAAGATCCAAGGGAGAGTGTGTGTGTGTGTTTGAGGTTTACGGGCGCTAAACAGCGTGGTAATCAGCGCCCAAGCGCATAGAAACAGGAACACAGGCGGTGAAGGGACGAAGACGGACGCCGAACAAGGAGAACGGCTAAAAGACACAGGCCTGACGCAGTTCCAAATGCGCACATACAGAGGCAAAACAAGAGGAGAAGAAACACACTAAAAAAGGAAAGGAAACACAAGGAAAAGAGAACAGATACCGAAGTGAAACAAGGAGGTAATCGTGACTGGCGGACCTCTTACCTAAAAAGTGGGTGAGCCAGTCACCCAGCAGCACATTAAAACCTTCTCCCTAAAATCCGAGGCAACAGATTGGACAGGACACAAAACCGTAAAACCTTAACGACAGTCGCTGCGTCGTCTTGCAAAATAGAGGGCAAATCCGGTGGCAAGGAAACCACCGCCCTCTGGTCAGAGAATAAAAGACAGTCAAGTAAAATATGGCGGACAGTAATCTGGACGCCACAAGCACTGCAGATTGGGGGGTCCTCCCGCCGGAGTAAAAAACCATGCGTGAAGGGACTGTGTCCAATGCGGAGGCGAGTGAGGAGAACCTCATACCGCCTGTATGACTGGTAGGACGTACGCCATGGTCGCGTAGTGGCCTTTACCAGACGCAGCTTATTGTCAGAAACTGCCAACCACTCCTCTTCCCATTGATGCATAACACGAAAACGCAAAAGGGAGGTTACAGCATGGAGGGGGACGGCACATTCAACAACGTGAGGGAGGGAACATGCATCTTTGGCAGCCACATCCGCCAGTTCGTTGCCCCTAATACCCACGTGCCCCGGCACCCAGCAGAAAGAAACCTCCTTCCCCTGCCGTTGCAGGTGGAGTAGGGCATCATGGATGTTCTGGACGACCGTATCCGCTGGGTACAAGTGTTGAATGGTCTGAAGGGCACTCAGGGAGTCAGAACAGATGAGGAACTTAATACTGGGAACACATCTCATCTGCTCCAAAGCCCGCAATATTGCAAACAATTCGGCATCGAGGATGGTAAACACCGCAGGAAGCCGTAACTTGACGACTCGATCAGGGAAAACAACAGCACAACCAACAGTGTCCCCCTGTTTAGAGCCATCTGTGAATACAGGTACATGGTCCGGATGCTGGTTTAAAATATCGTAAAATAAGGAGGTAAAAACAAACGCCGGAGTGCAGTTCCTCCGGTTCTCCGACAAGTCTAAAAGGATGCTGGGCCTCTGGAGCAACCAGGGAGGCAGGCGAGTAAAACCTTGTCGTTGGGGGGCCACACGCTCCACACCAAGGGACTCAAGCAAATGCTTGGCACGAATCCCAAATGGTTTTGTTGCCCTGGGACGACTGGAAAAGAGACGTTCCATAGGCGGTCGGGCAACGGTAGGGTACGCAGGGGAGGCAGGACAGGCAAGGAAATGACACACCCGTCGCACCATGAGGAGTTTCCGCCGGATGGCGAGCGGCGGTTCCCCTGCCTCAGCACACAGGCTGGGGATGGGACTGGTACGGAAGGCACCAGTGGCCAGCCTGATACCCTCATGGTGTACTGCGTCAAGGATCTTCAGATACGAAGGCCTTGCTGACCCATACACGGTGCAAGCATAGTCAAGACGCGATCGGACGAAAGCCCTATAAAACTGCAGCAGACGCGCCCGATCTGCTCCCCAGGACCGATGGCTCAGACACTTCAAAATATTCAGTGCCTTCAGGGCCCGCACCTTGAGGTCTTTAAGGTGAGGCAACCACGACAACTTGGAATCAAAAGTGAGGCCCAGGAACCTCACAGTGTCTCTAAAAGGAAGAACGGTGTTCCTCAGACGCAATTCAGGGGAGGGAAAAAGACGCCGAGAACGATTAAAATGAACACACACAGATTTGTCTGCAGAAAAGGTAAAACCCGTCTTTGCAGTCCATGCCTCTAAGCGCTTTATCGTAAGCTGTAACTGCCGACTAGCAGTGACAAGACTGGAGGAAGAACAGAAAACAGCAAAATCGTCCACAAACAAGGAGCATTGGGCAGGACTCCGGATAGTGGACGTGATACTGTTAATAGCAACGGCAAAGAGGGTGACACTTAAAACGCTGCCCTGAGGAACACCATTCTCCTGCACGTACAAATCCGATAGCACATTACCAACCCGATACCGAAAGAGGCGGTGAGAAAGAAAGGACCGAATGAAGATGGGGAGACGGCCACGAAAGCCCCACTCATGGAGTTGATTGAGGATAAGGTGGCGCCAAGTAGTGTCATACGCCTTATTAATGTCAAAGAAGACCCCTAGACAATGCTGGTTACGTAGAAAGGCCTGCTGGATGGCGGCCTCAAGCAGGGTCAAGTTGTCTATAGTGGAACGACATCTCCGAAAGCCACACTGAGAGGGGCTAAGGAGCCGCCTGGTCTCGAGCAGCCAAACCAGGCGGCGGTTGACCATGCGTTCCAACGTCTTCCCAACACAGCTCGTCAAGGCAATACTCCGATAACTACTGGGATGCGTTCGGTCCTTCCCTGGTTTGAGGAGGGGAATCAAAATTGCCTCCCTCCACGAGTCAGGGTACGTGCCAGATAACCATATCATATTGAAACAGTTCAGGAGAACTTCCTTGGATGGCAGCGACAGGTGCCGCAGCATGCTGTACCGGATTTGATCATGACCAGGCGCAGTATCATGAGCCACAGACAGCGCAGAATCCAGTTCCCACATTGTGAAGGGGCAGTTATAGGGTTCAGAATTTAGAGACCGGAAGTCCAAGTGACCCCTTTCGACGGCAGTGCGGTAACGGCAGAAATCTGTATCACAGTTAATAGTGGCGGTAGATTCCGCAAAATGCATGGCCAGTGTCTGGGCAATGTCTCTCGGCGCCGTGAGGAGACATCCCTGATGCAGCAATGCCGTGACAGGTAGCTGGCTGAGTTTCCCGGAAATCCTCCTGATGGCTTCCCATACTTTCGTAGAACTAGTGGAGCGAGAGATGGAATTCAAGAACGATTGCCATGACCGTCGTTTGCTCTCTTTAATCACCCGCCGCGCTCTGGCCCTTGCCACCCGAAAGGCCGCAAGATTGTCAGCTGAGGGACGGCACTTGAAGCGGCGCAGTTCTGCACGGCGGGCGCGGATGGCTGAGTGGCACTCAGTGGTCCACCAAGGGACAGGACGCCTCTTGGGATGACCGGATGACCGTGGGATGGACAATTCAGCAGCATGAGAGATCACGGCTGCAACATGGTCTACCCATTCGTGGACGCTGGCACGGTGTTCCAAAACAGCCAGTTGGCTGAAAAGTGTCCAGTCAGCTCTGCAAAGGTGCCACCGGGGCGGCACTGGTAATGCCACAGCCTCATCCAGGAGGCGAATCCAGAGGGGGAAGTGGTCACTAGAATGGAGGTCAGCTGCAGCCTCCCACAGAGCAGAATCCGCGAGTGCTGGAGAGCAAAAGGAAAGGTCAATAGCCGATGACGATCCGGAAGCAGTACAGAAATGAGTGGGAGCACCAGAGTTGAGGAGGCACAGTTCTTCAGACATCATGACGCTTTCCAGAATGCGACCCCTGGGGCAAGTAGTCGGAGAGCCCCATAAGACATTATGAGCGTTGAAGTCCCCCAGAAGAAGAAATGGGCGAGGGAGTTGGCTAATAAGGTCCGTGAGGGCCTCAGTGTCAATCGCATCCAGAGGTGGTAAATAAACAGAACAGACTGTGAGCCTCCGACCCACAAGAATGTCAACTGCAACTGCTTGCAAGTCGGTGACGAGAGGGAGCTCAGATGAGGGGTGCACATCACGGACAAAAACCGCAACACCACCCTTTGCCCTTTGCCCCGTCAGATCATCTTTTCGATATGCGGGTATAGCCGCGTAAAGAAGGAGAATCAGTGGCCCGAAAATGTGTCTCTTGGATACATAAGCACAAGGGGCACTCTCGTATGAGGAGTTGTAATTCGGCCACATGCGTCCTGAAACCATTCAGGTTCCACTGTAATATGGGAGCCAGTGATCAGGGTGGCTGAACTTTCACCCTGCCTCTGTGCTTTGGAGGAGAGACCGTACTGGCCGGAGATTTATTCCTGGGGCGAGAAGATCGCCCCCGGTCGACATCAATGTCCATAAGATCCGATAACGACCCACGGGAGATGTCAGACAGTACGATGGCATCATCATCGGACCGACGCTGACTAGTCTCCTCGGGTGGCAGAACCTTCATCTTCTGAGGCTTTGTCTTGGGGGGCTTGGAATGCAGAGCCTTGTCAACAGTTGGAGGTTGACTCGCCTGGGCAGAAGGCGCCATATGGGGGGAGGCTGGAAGTACCTCAATGTCAGCAACCACGGCCTTGTCCGATGTAGCGGGGAGAGCCGCAGATTGCAAAACAACCGCAGCAGCACAAGTGCACTGGCAAGCGCAGGTTTTAGTGCTAACACTAGCAAGCTCCGTTTGTGTAGCAACAGTGGCCAGTTGTACCGGTTTTTTGAGAGCGGAAGCGAAAGATGTGGAAAACACAGGAGGTTGCATGGCCTTAAAGATCTTCTTGGCCTCACCATAGGGGATGCGCTTAGATGTTTTAATCTCCTGTACCTTCCGCTCTTCGAGATAGATGGGGCAGATCCGGCTCCAGACAGGGTGACTCCCAGAGCAATTCACGCACTTCACAGGCGATGAACAATCGGCTCCGTCATGGGCAGGCTGACCACATTTACCACACGTGGCTATTCCATTGCACCCCAACGTAGTATGCCCAAAGCGCTGACATTTAAAACAGCGCATTGGGTTGGGGAAATATGGCCGTACGGACAAACGTAAGAACCCCGCTTTAACATGCTCCGGGAGTCTCGGGCAACTGAATGTGAGAATAAACGAGTCAGATTTGACGAGGTCCCCATTGACTCGTTTCATAATGTGCTGCACATCAACAATTCCTTCGTCAGCCCACTCAGATTTTAGCACGTCTATGGGGATATCCACCAAGTCCCTACACGTCACAACACCCTTACTATAGTTCAAAGTGGAGTGGAGCTCGGTCTCGACAGCGTACTCTCCTAGACAATTTGCTTTCCGAAGGGCAGCGACTTGACGGGAACTAGAAGTTTCAACTAACAGAGTCCCATTGCTCAGTCGCTTTACAGATTTCAGTGTTCCTGCAATTCCCTCAAGACCCTTGTGGATGTAAAAGGGAGAAACCCTCTCAAAGCTACCCTCCTTACTTTTAATAATCAAAAACACATTCTGATTATCAGCATGTGCTCCGTTACTACATTCTGTTAAATCTCTAGCAACACCAGGCGCTGGAGGACTCGCAGCGCGTAGCCGCTTTTTCGATTGGGTGTGTTTTCCTACCAGCGGCCCACCCAAGCCACTGGTAGGGGGAAATGTAGAGGTCGAAGGGTCCATTGTGGTCCCACGAGCAGCTAGGGAACTAAAAGTCCGCTCAGACAGAGCCCCGCGTGCCTGAGTAAGCCTTATACAACTGGGGTGCGGCAGGTGCCCCAGAGGTTGCCCGCTTGCGACTGTTCCACCCCAACAGCCATGCATCTTCTAGGCGCGGAGCACACCGAAAGATTGAGGGGTTTTTATAGAGGTTGGCCTTCCTCGCAATCCAGGCGGTCAAGCCAAGATTACCATTCCCCACAGCACACAACATTTCACCGCCGCGCCGTACGGTGGTCGCTGAAGCATGTCCGGGGGTTACGGTGACAGGACACTGGCGGCGCAGACCAGTCCCCAGCTCAGGACCCCGGGGTCGCCAAGCCCGTACTCAGCAAGTGAATGCTGAGCCCCTGGGGGAAAGATCCAAGGGAGAGCAGCACGCTTCGTTACAGGATCATTTAGTAATCGTGAAAGCGTTACGGAGATGATAGATAAACTCCAGTGGAAGACTCTGCAGGAGAGACCCTCAGTAGATCGGTACGGGCTTTTGTTGAAGTTTCGAGAACATACCTTCACCGAAGAGTCAAGCAATATATTGCTCCCTCCTACGTATATCTCGCGAAGAGACCATGAGGATAAAATCAGAGAGATTAGAGCCCACACAGAAGCATACCGACAATCCTTCTTTGCACGAACAATACGAGACTGGAATAGGAGGGAGAACCGATAGAGGTACTCAAGGTACCTTCCACCACACACCGTCAGGTGGCTTGCGGAGTGTGGATGTAGATGTAGATGTGGAACTACCTCACTTGTGTGAGAGTAACGCATTAACTTAATAAATAACCATGTGTAACTGAAACGTGAAATTTGGCCATTCGTTGAAGTTGCTCATTTCATTTACTAACGCACTATTGAAAAATGCCTCTTTTCCCTGTTCGTTAAGTTTTCAATCGCACATTGATTGTCACGAAATTTCGCTGAAGGCAGATAAGTTTTTCAGTCTGAAATGACGATAATATCTGTCTGCGTTCATGAGTAAGTGGATGTGATGTAAAAGTGTTAACATCGCCCGCATCAAAGGAACTAATTAGACCTGCCGTCTTCATTACAGTCTGTTCCAAAATTTAGACCAGTTTTTCGAATAACTCGCAAAAGAGCGTATGTTTTTCGAGTAAAATGAATTCCGTCTTAAAAAGGACTATAATGTCTCACTAAAGAATGCTCAGGGCTTCATTTCAATGACAGCTTACCAAGACAGTCGGTCCAATGCGATCAAGCTCTCGGTCGACATCTTGCAATGGGCCAGACGAATATTCTCGGTGACACTGACCGAACCCTAAGCTTTTTTCTTATGGCGTTATGTTCAGAAAGTATCCCTCAATTTATGTTCAAAAATGGTTCAAATGGCTCTGAGCACTATGGGACTTAACCTCTGAGGTCATCAGTCCCCTCGAACTTAGAACTACTTAAACCTAACTAATCTAAGGACATCACACACATTCATGCCCGAGGTAGGATTCGAACCTGCGTCCGTAACGGTCGTGCGGTTCCAGACTGAACTCAATTTCTGTATATACTTCAATTGTGGCCAATCGCGTGCACTTACATTTGTTCCTGCGAGAGCTGGTTATGCTGGTGAATTAACGCCTTTATTCCTGTGTGTGTTTTAGCGCGTTTACTACAGTCAGAAACCACGTTCTTCGGGACTGTCCTTCTTGTCGGGTCAAATTCCTTCATGCATTTCTCCATGTCACTTTAAGCGCATTCCAAAAAAGTGTTCAGCATTCTGAACAGGAACAATATGTAGCAGTGGAGTTTGACCACAGGTCCGAATCGGAAATGTGGGAAACTGATTCTGGTTATACGTTCACAAAGCAGGCTGTTTTAGTAATCTAATGAGATGCGATAGTCTTTCATGACCACTCAGAGAGACTACGAACTGTCTTGTCATTCTTTCAAGTGCAGTGCACAACCTGCAATGCTCTTAAGAGCTGGTAAGTCGTTTCATGGGCAAAATATAGCTACAGTACAAACATACACTACCCAGTCACATTAATGTGACTACCCGTCAGAAGCCTGAATAACCATCTTCTGCAGCGCGGACCGCTGCGAGAAGTGCAGCAAGAAAGTCAATGAAGTCCTGGAAGGTACCGACACGGATATGGAGCCACGCATCGACTCCAGTATTACGGTCTGCTGCGCTAGGTTCCAGATTGAGAACCAATGGTGTGAAGAGCCCGATGAAGCTGGTTCCACAGATTCAAGGCTGGGTGGTTAGGGGGAGTATGATAAACTCATCCTGATGCTCTTCGAACCACGCAAGTACACTGCGAGCTGTGTGACACGTTGCATTGTCCTGGAACATTCAATCTTGCTCAGGATCAAACTGTCTATGAGGTTGGACATGGTCCCCAAAGATAGATGCATACTTGTGTTGATTCATTGTGCCTTCCAAAATAACGAGATAGCTCAGGGAATGTCACGAAAACATTTTCCAGATCATAAAACTTCCATCTCCTTCCTGGACCCTTCCGACGATTGTTACAATGTGTTTGTTTCCAGACGTTCCAGTCGTATATGCAAACAGTCACTTGTCAGATGGAGCATAAAACGTGATTCATCTATCGCTACTCAGTGGACGTCCAGTTGCGGTATTGATGTGCAAATTCCAGCCTTCATCGCCAATGAACAGCAGTCGGCATGGTTGCACGAACCAGGCGCTTGCTGCAGAGTCCCATACATTGCAACGTTCGCTGAACGGTCGCTGAGGAGCCCCTTGGTTCTTCTGGGCGGTCAGTGCTCAACAGTTTCAGGTCTGTTCGCTGGTACATATCTCCACTGCCGTCATTCACTCCTGTCACTTATGGCCCGGGTTGCACCACAGTTGCTTCGGCACCTGTTTTGGCCGGCCGCTGTGGCCGAGCGGTTCTAGGCGCTTCAGTCTGGAACCTCGCGACCGCTACGGTCGCAGGTTCGAATCTTGCCTCGGGCAAGGATGTGTGTGTTGTCCTTAGGTTAGTTAGGTTTAAGTAGTTCAAAGTTCTAGGGGACTGATGACGTCAGATGAGTCCCATACTGCTCAGAACCATTTGAACCATTTTTTGGCACCGGTTTTAGATAGCACCATTTTGCCATGCACGGTATACATTAACCACGGCGGTACGCGAAAACTATACAAACCTAGCCATTTCGGAAATGCTTCCATTCTTGGCCCGAAAACTAATGATCGTGCCCTTTTGGACGTCAGATAATCACTCCTTTTCTGCGTTACGATAACGACTGCTATTTTTCCGCGTCCCCACCGTCTCGGTTTATATACCCTCCACTGTCTCTACTGTCACCTGTCGTCTACGAGTGGTTATTGCTCTCTTCGAACATAAGTGGTTGAAGAAACTCACACAGTTTATCGTGTGCGAGTCTCGTCTCTATATAAGTATTGCAATCCACATCCAGTTGAACCTGCTTATTGTAGTGAAGCTTTGGTTCTCCCTCTGCAGTTTTTAACCCCAACACTTTCCTCCATCAACAGTTTTGCGATTCCTTGCGCTTCAGAATGTGTCCTATCAACCGATTCCTTATTTTTATCAAGTTGTGCTATACATTTCTTTTCTCCACAAATCTCTGACACCAACAACCAAATTGACGACCCGTGGTCCCAGAAATCATGAAATCCAATGCTAAATGGCTGAAATGGTGCTCTGTAACCGGAATATAACCAAGGAAAGGCTCAACTGTCTGGAGTGTCTAGCTTACGCATTTGTTGTCCGACCCTCGGCGTTTATGGTTCTGAGTGCTGATCTACCTTAGTGGAAGGTGAAAAAAAAAGTTGCACACAGTGGAGATGAAGGTGCTAAATTACTATTAAATGCTCTAGCATTTGAAGAGTAGCCATCTCAGGGACCTGATGGCAGTTATGCGAGTTAGTACCAAGATGCAGACAAGACGCCATTGTTGATATGAAGATGAGCGAAAAATAGGGGGAAAGCAGATGAAGGTGCTAAATTACTCTCCAATGCTCTAGCATTTGAAGAGTAGCCATCTCAGGGACCTGATGGCAGTTATGCGAGTTAGTACCAAGATGCAGACAAGACGCCGTTGTTGATATGAAGATGAGCGAAAAATAGGGGGAAAGCAGAAATGGTGGCTTCGAGGAATTAAGGAAGGCGTGAAGGCTGATAATGTGAACCTATGTGATGAATTTAACTGTCTGAAGAGAAGAGTGTGTGACAGCACTCTGCCCACGAGATCCCCTTCCGAGTAGCCTCGACAGCATCGCACTATATCCTACTTATATGTGCGACTCAGGCAATCAACTGATAAACTGATTAATAAAAGTTAATTATGGTGACGTGGGTAAACAAAAAGAACCATAACACAGCAAAAAATCTAATATGACTCGATAACTGAGAGATATTTTGCAGGAAAAACTTACATGTACTTGAGCAAACAAATATTTTGTACTGAATTCAGAGGAAAAGAGTCCATTAGTATCGGTCGCTCGTTCTACTGGTCAAGAAACGTATCAGTTTAAAAAAGCCACAAAATAAACACCACAAGTTTTATCGATATTTTGCACTTGTCAACGTGTCTGTAGAAATAGTAAAGCCTTCCGTCATAAAAAAAAAATATTGCGTTTTGTTACACGAAAGAAATCTGGGTATGGAACAGCATAATACTGTGATAAACTATTACTGATGAAATCAATGTTTCATCCGCGTTTGAAGCTGTCTCTTCCTGGAATAGCTCCAGAGGAAGGCTAGTGTAACCGTGGCCGAAGCTTTGGTTTAATTAGTAATACTCGGGCTTACTAAAAAGTAACTCCTCTGAATTTTTTGTGTTAAATCTCTTAAAGTTTTTTAAATAAAACGAACTTTATTAACATTCTCCATCTTTATTCTGAATGTCTATGTGTTTATTTCTCAACAGATTTATCCTGGCGACGAACACATTTCTCCTAATGACAGACCAGTTACTGTAAAACGTTTCATATACATCTACATGCACATACATACTCTTCAAACCACAGTATGGTTTGTGTTGGAGGGTACCCTGTGCCACTAATAGTCATTTCCTATCCTATTCACTTGCAAGCAGACAGAAGGAAAAACGAGTCAATACACCTCTGTACGAGCTCTAATCTCTCTAATCTTATCTTCGTGGTCCTTACGCTAAATGTATGTTGGCAGCAGTAGAATCGTTCTGCAGTCAGCCTCAAATGCCAGTTCTCCAAATTTTCTCAATAGTGCTCCTAGAAAAGAACATCGCCTTCCTCCGATGATTCCTATTTGAGTTCCCGAGGCATTCCGATACACCTGCGTAGCAGCTCGCCAATGGATTGCTTCGATGTCTTTCGTTAATTGGACGTGGTGTGCGTCCAAAACACTCGAAGAGTACTCAACAGTGGGTCGCACTAGTGACCTACATGCGTTATCCGTTACACATAAACACACTTTCTTAGTATTCTGCCAACCAACCGAAGTCGAACATTTGCCTTCTCGTCTCGGGTTCGATTCCCGGCGGGGTCAGGGATTTTCTCTGCCTCGTGATGACTGGGTGTTGTGTGATGTCCTAAGGTTAGTTAGGTTTAAGTAGTTGTAAGTTCTTGGGGACTGATGACCATAGATGTTAAGTCCCATAGTGCTCAGAACCATTTGAACCTTCTCGACTGCAACCCTTACATTCACATTCCATTTCTTACTGCAAGTAGTAAGAAATGGAATGAGAATTAAGGGTTGCAGTCGAGAAGGCAAATGTTCGACTTCGGTTTGTTGGGACAATACTGAGAAAGTATGTTTATGTGCAAAAGATACTGCATATAGGTCACTACCGACGTTACGTCTAGATATTTAATAGACGTGGCTGTGTCAAGCAACACACTTCTAATGCTTTCATGGTTACAGACTCTAGCCGCTGAAGCCTAGGCAGTTAATTCGTGTTTTGTTAAATCGCACTATGTATTTCGTGCGCAAACAAGCGTGCGGTTTCAGTGACATGATGGGCAATCATGTAATTGACTATTCAACGTTTGTTGACGTTACACCGTTAAAAATGTTCTTCTGGATCTTCTGGAACGTACATTTCAACTCACTCAAGAGGAGACATAAATAATGCATTAAACGATTTTCACCTTATGATGGACTCACTGGGTCCGAAATTCACCGCGTAATTTAAGAAAAGAAGAAATTTTTTTGACTGAAGACGTTATCATTCACATCTACTGTGAAATTAATGTCTTCTGTTTATTCTAAAGTCACTATAGACGAGCATGAGACGAAAATACGAGCTATGAGAAGCGATAGTGCGACTGATGATGTTGTTGTTGTTGTTGATGATGATGATGATGATGACGATGATGGTGTATTATTGGTTCGTCTAAGCGATAGTCAGCTTTTAGCCCCCGTGTGAGAGTTACGGCGTGTTATCTATCCTGCAGGCGGTAGCGTCTTGACGTGTAGCTACAGACTGCGGGCCGGCCCTTCATCTTCCGATCGCGTAAACCACGAAGGCAATTAACGTCTCGTGAGCAGTAAAGGTCACGCTTTGTGTTACAGGCCCTTGCTACTCCTCGGTACAAGAATTTAGCAACATGGCGCGTAGCCCGAGGTCCTCAGTCGCTGCACAATGGGGGCGTTAGATGTTGGTCGGTTCGGAAGTCTGAATGAAGTTGGACTGAACAATCTTTTCGTGTGCTATTGCAAGCCTCAGTCCCAGAAAGAAAGCAGCATATTGTCGTCGTCAGCACTATTTTCTGTTGCCTCCCTAAATAGAGGATCCTACAAAACGCTAGGTCACTTTCACTTTTACAAGCGAATTCTGAGAAGACTCTGCAGATCCGTGAGAATGTCTTTACCTGGCTGGTACTAACTGCCAGTTACCTCCAGGCAGAGGTATCACAGTGTTCATGACGTCCTCCTGTATACAAAGGAACCTATCTAACAGTCATCACCATAATTATTCATTACAAATTCAGAAAAGTTACATAAAAATTAAAATCATCCAAACATAATTTCGTTTCTAACGAATAGAATTGTGTCTCTCACTTGTCTCGGCAATACATACAAAATCGTTGTAGAATATTTGAACGAAAAATTAATAAAGCATTTGCTTACCAAATATACACTTCACTTCAATGAAGTGACCTTGAATTTTGGCGGTATTATTATTTTATAAAGTCCGCCCTACTGGTGGCATGTCCCTCTTTCAAGGAAAGCGCTT
The DNA here is from genome assembly GCF_023897955.1 of Schistocerca gregaria. Lineage (NCBI taxonomy): Eukaryota > Metazoa > Arthropoda > Insecta > Orthoptera > Acrididae > Schistocerca > Schistocerca gregaria. Next base: position 619,101,827 of record NC_064931.1, on the reverse strand, counting down.
GGAAAGAAGACTCGGTAAGTCACTGACAGCGTGCCCCTAAAGTTATGGGAAACTGCAGGCACTATATTTAAAGCATTTTACATTCCGGTAACTTAGGGTTCAGTGAACAACGCTCCGCAATTTTTTCTCAATAGATAATTATTATTAACACTTAGAGTTTGGTGACAGTATCAGTCACTACTTCTTTTCGTTATTTTTTCGTTTTCCGTCGTTCCTTAGCTGCTTCAAAATTCATGAAGGTGCGTTCCGGCTTTCCAACTAAACGAAAGGCAGTTTGTTTTTTGCTGCACGCTTCTTTTATTTATGAATCATCTACACTGGATCGTAATATATATAGTTACAAATATTTTAATGTGTTACGTTTTCACATTTTTCTCTTGTTTTTCAGATTAGAAGCAGCTTTTGCAGCACAAGTTTCGTGAGATCAAATTATCGTTTGGTGTAACTTACGCTTTACAATGTTACTAGTCTATGCATGTGTTTCTGGAGATGTGTTCATTCGGTCTCCATGCTCCAGCTGGCCGATCACCTGCGTTTTTCACCAACATTTATTAAAAATGGTTCAAATGGCTCTGGGCACGATGGGACTTAACATCTGAGGTCATCAGTCCCCTAGAACTTAGAACTTCTTTAACCTAACTAACCCTAGGACAACATTCACACCCATGCCCTAGGCAGGATTCGAACCTGCGACCGTAGCAGTCGCATGTTTCCGGACTGAAGCGCCTAGAACCGCTCGGCCACCGCTGCCGGCCAGTGATGGCAGGCATATCCAACATGTAATAACCTAAATCTGAACAGGTGTAGTGACGTTTACATGTTGAATAAAGTGTTTGCACGCCGTAATTTGTAACTAATTTACGTTTATTTCATGCAGTTCAATAACTGTCACTTTGTAAATGACGGCGCATACGTTAGTGGAGTGACAGATACCTGGACTGATGTCAGGGAATTCACTGGACATCTCTGAGGTAACTTGGCCATAAGATGTAAAATATTGCTTCAGGACTGTGTCACTTCTCAAAAGGATACAGTTACAGTTCCTGCGTCAACAAGAGATCTGGTAGACTTCGTGTTGTGTCGACGATTGTGGAAAGTGAGATAAACGAAAGAGGTTCAAGGAGCGTAAGATGATAACAGGATGTAATAGTTATTACGATAGCGCGAGAATAATTTATGAGTGCTGCCGCAGTCCACTGGAGACGCCTCTGATACTTGCCTGATCGGGTTAACGTCCTGTTTAATACGAGGTCAGCAGGCACTTATCCGAATCTGATGAGCGCACGGCAACGTGGTGGCGTGGTGTTGATTACGTATCAAAATATCAATCTCGTCCTAAAACAGGAAAGTTCCTTCTAATGTAGAGAAATGGGAAGTTGTGTACTTCACAAAAAGTGAAACATGGTACCCTTTGACTACCGGATTAACAACTCACATCTAGAATCGGGCATCTCACACAAACATTTGGGTGAACAATATGCATAAATGTGAAGTGAAACGGCCATATAGGCTCAGTTGCGGAACAGTAAATCACAGATTATGATCAATCAGTAGGAGACTGGGAAACTGCAGCTTGCTTGCAAAAGAGATTGCGTACAATACGCTTGAATGGGCGATAGATCAATACTTCTCACGTGTGTGCGACCCATAACAGATCAGACTAACAGGAAACATTAATCGTTATTAAAGATGGTCACAGCGAATGATCAGATGCTTGTGACACAGGCGAGAGAGAGTATGACTGGCGAGAGGAAGTAAAAGATCTGTCGACAATTTTTAACTAACAGAAACTAAAAGAAAGACGCTGTACTTTTCTGAAAACCTGCTTAGAAATCTTCAAGAACTGTCTTTCAAGGCAGGTGATATGAATATTCTTCAGTTCCCTACGTCTCTATCCTTTAGACGATGCCCAGATAAAACTACGCAAATGACAGCTAGCACAAAGCGGTAGAAGCAGTCATCCGACGCATGCTTCATCCGTGAAGAAACGTTAATACACTGAGGAGCCAATGATCGTTACCCTTTTGAAAGTACATCAAGTGTGCGAATAGCACCGAGGGTGCTGCTGAACTGATGGGGGAAGGGATCTTGGAGGGACACTTGGACGTTTACTTAGTCACGTTCCCCCAACCCGTGGTCACACCACAAGAGAGCGCAAAAAGAGGGATGAAAAAGCATAAACACCATTTGTCGCTTTTGACCACGTTGAAATTTCATCGAATGGTTTTGAACAGCACCGAATGGTTCCGCGCTGTATACCAGAGCAAAATTTGCGGCCTCACTACACTCGCAAGGGTTCAAAGGGATTGCGGCCACACTATATCGTCAGTTAACGGTTGAATCATCCAGGGGGTGTCAGCAGTATCAAGGATTGTCAATAACGTTATTCGGTTTTACATTGGGGTTCAAAATGCCGTTTGCGACCGCTATAAACTGTCATTTTCGACCGCGAAATGTGTGTAAATAAACTACCCTAGGATTCATTGTCATTCTTTATGCCACCACCTGCAGCATTTCCTTGTTGATTCTGAGCGGCGGTGTGTAAAATATTTTCCTCGGCCACGAACAAGAAAACAGCGTGGTTTTAACGCTTGGCGTCGCAGTTCTGGCCTCCAGCACAGGGGCGTCAAGAGAAGGGGTGAAATGAGGACGAGCTTCTCATCGCGTGACATGACCACAATGGCGTTCGGTAGAATATGGTGAAATTTGGCGCCTGTGTGACATTATTAACCTACCATACATCTCACATGAAATCTAAGCTCTGACGTTCCTTCCACATGTGTCGAAACCTTGTAATTTCAAGAGTAGCCAAGCAAGAGGCTGACGTCGCAGAACGCCACGCTTTTGCACCATTACAGAGGAAAGTTGTAAACACATTTGACCCAGAGTCTACACTTCTGCGTCATACTGGGGTAAAATGTCAAGTTTTAAAAAAGCTGACCCTTTAATTATTTTGCGCAATGTACACTCCTGGAAATTGAAATAAGAACACCGTGAATTCATTGTCCCAGGAAGGGGAAACTTTATTGACACATTCTTGGGGTCAGATACATCACATGATCACACTGACAGAACCACAGGCACATAGACACAGGCAACAGTGCATGCACAATGTCGGCACTAGTACAGTGTATATCCACCTTTCCAGGCTGCTATTCTCCCATGGAGACGATCGTAGAGATGCTGGATGTAGTCCTGTGGAACGGCTTGCCATGCCATTCCCACCTGGCGCCTCAGTTGGACCAGCGTTCGTGCTGGACGTCCAGACCGCGTGAGACGACGCTTCATCCAGTCCCAAACATGCTTAATGGGGGACAGATCAGGAGATCTTGCTGGCCAGGGTAGTTGACTTACACCTTCTAGAGCACGTTGGGTGGCACGGGATACATGCGGACGTGCATTGTCCTGATGGAACAGCAAGTTCCCTTGCCGGTCTAGGAATGGTAGAACGATGGGTTCGATGACGGTTTGGATGTACCGTGCACTATTCAGTGTCCCCTCGACGATCACCAGAGGTGTACGGCCAGTGTAGGAGATCGCTCCACACACCATGATGCCGGGTGTTGGCCCTGTGTGCCTCGGTCGTATGCAGTCCTGATTGTGGCGCTCACCTGCACGGCGCCAAACACGCAGACGACCATCATTGGCACCAAGGCAGAAGCGACTCTCATCGCTGAAGACGACATGTCTCCATTCGTCCCTCCATTCACGCCTGTCGCGACACCACTGGAGGCGGGCTGCACGATGTTGGGGCGTGAGCGGAAGACGGCCTAACGGTGTGCGGGACCGTAGCCCAGCTTCATGGAGACGGTTGCGAATGGTCCTCGCCGATACCCCAGGAGCAACAGTGTCCCTAATTTGCTGGGAAGTGGCGGTGCGGTCCCCTACGGCACTGCGTAGGATCCTACGGTCTTGGCGTGCATCCGTGTGTCGCTGCGGTCCGGTCCCAGGTCGACGGGCACGTGCACCTTCCGCCGACCACTGGCGACAACATCGATATACTGTGGAGACCTCACGCCCCACGTGTTGAGAAATTCGGCGGTACGTCCACCTGGCCTCCCGCATGCCCACTATACGCCCTCGCTCAAAGTCCGTCAACTGCACATACGGTTCACGTCCACGCTGTCGCGGCATGCTACCAGTGTTAAAGACTGCGATGGAGCTCCGTATGCCACGGCAAACTGGCTGACACTGACGGCGGCGGTGCACAAATGCTGCGCAGCTAGCGCCATTCGACGGCCAACACCGCGGTTCCTGGTGTGTCCGCTGTGCCGTGCGTGTGATCATTGCTTGTACAGCCCTCTCGCAGTATCCGGAGCAAGTATGGTGGGTCTGACACACCGGTGTCAATGTGTTCTTTTTTCCATCTCCAGTAGTGTATAAGGAATGACCAAAACGTTTCCGTTCGTAGGTCATATAGACCAGAATCGGTATGCAAATCAGGCAAAATCGCCTTGAGCATTGAGGCCATCATCTCACCGACGCACCAGGTTGAAGATACCCGTTTGGTAAAACACCGTGTCCTTCGACATGTAGAAGTCCATAACTGCCCGCTGCACATCCTCGTCTGACAGGAATTGCGGATCCGTCAACGCCTTTTCTAAGGGACCGAAGGCGTGACAATTGCATGTGAAGGGATCAGAGACGGCCGCTGTGGACGAGCGGTTCTAGGCGCTTCAGTCCGGAACAGCGCGGCTGCTACGGTCGCAGGTTCGAATCCTGCCTCGGGCTTGGATGTGTGTGATGTCCTTAGGTTAGTTAGGTTTAAGTAGTTCTAAGTTCTAGGGGACTGATGACCTCAGATGTTAAGTCCCATAGTGCTCAGAGCTATTTGAACCATTTTCTAAGGGATCAGAACCATAGGATAGGTGCTCCTGCGTCTCCGTCTTGAGTTAGAGTAACTTCTGCGTTATGAGGCAATCCTCCCAGGTCGACCGGCGCCTAGTGTCGAGTCATTTGACAACGGCAGTTTTCTACAGACATGCTTCTTTAATTTTGAAATCATGTTATTGCTGTCATTTAAGTAGATTCAGATGGGGACGAACTTGTTATTTATCCGATCACGATACACTTCATGGATCGTGATCTCAAGTGAGTATCGTTTTTCGTTCTGCAATTGAGTCATGAACCAATTTTGACGACTCATCTTCTGCTAACCAATGGAGAATATTACTGTCGGTTATTTTGTGACTGAGTCTTTGCGTGTAAGCACATGTGCGTCCATGTTGCATCCCTGAGCCAATCTAATCCTAGCTGAATAATGACGATTAATACAGTTTACCCTTGCGATACCCTAATGTTAGGATTATATACGATGGTTGGAACTTAAATCGTGGCAACTATTTATTCACAACCAATACAAGAGTTACATTTTTGCACCTGTTACTGTCCTTCAAAGTAGTCACCAGCGTTGTGTAGAACCCGTTGCCAGCGATGTGGCAGGCGTAGTATACCGTTAGCAGAGCCTGTTCTGTTGATGGTGCGAATGGAGAGGTCTATAGTTATGGTGATCCTCGTGTACGACTCTGATGGTTTCTCCTAAAGCATTACGTTCCTGTACGGCAGACCGCCAATGCACAGTATTGCTGTTCGTTTTTGGAGCATTACCTGCTATCAGCTTTGCGAAAGAAGCGGGGACACTTTCTGCGCAACTCACCCATCATTTTGCACGACAATGCGCGGGCGCATACAGCGCAAGCTGTGGCTGCTCTGTTCGGTCGACGGGACTGGGAAGTGCTGTATCGCCTGCCGTCGTGCCCGAGCGCTTCAGTGTAGAACCGCGCGACCGCTATGATCTCAGGTTCGAATCCTGCCTCGGGCATGGATGTGTGTGATGTCCTTAGGTTAGTTAGGTTTAAGTAGTTCTATGTTCTAGAGAAGTGATGACCTCAGATGTTAAGTCTCATAGTGCTCAGAGCCATTTGAACCATTTAAAGTACTGTACCATCCACCATACTCCCCGGACTTAAGTCCTTGGGACTTTGATTAGATTCAGATGATGAAGGAACCACTTCGTGTCATTCGCTTCAGAACTGTTCCAGAGATTCGACAGGCAGTAGACCGCTCCATTCACACCATCAACAGAACAGGCTGTGCTAACGGTATACTACGCCTTCCACATCGCTGGCAATGGGTTCTACACAACGCTAGTGATTACTTTGAAGAACAGTAACAGGTGCAAATATGTAACTCCTTTGTAGCGGTTGTGAATAAATAATTGCCACTACTAAAGTTCCAACCCTCGTATGTGTTCCATGTTTAATGAAATTCCGGAGTACGCTCCACTTTGTGAATAAATGTTCTTTAACTCAATTAACTTTGTTCGTCAAACTTTGCCCCAATGTACATACCAACATGCCTTCCGTCCTATTAATAACCTGATGCACCCTGTAAGAGAAGAAGTTAGTAAAGTTCAGTCCCTGATCGGAAGTACGGTAGTGTGATTTCCGTTGCGTGTTCAATTAATATTTCTACGACTACAGACGGCTTGGTATTTAGTGGAAGCTAGAGAATGTTAAGCAGTGTTATATGGAGAAAAAGCGTTCCACCGAAGAACCAGTTAGCAACATACAGCCGTTTTCGACGCTGTATCAAACAGTGGACGCCGTTTAGCGTAATCTGACTAAAAGAAGGGATCGATTCAGAACACACATCATCAAGTATCAAGGAATAGTTAATTTTGCGATGAAGGGGTGTAAGGAGGTTGGTGTTAAAAATTCTATAGAAAGACCAAGACTTAAATACATTAAGCATAATCTGAGGGTGTATGGTGTAATAGTTATGTAGAGAGAAAGAGACATGCACAGAGGAAACTAGGTTGGAGTGATGTATCATACCAGTCTTCCGACTGCTGGCAACAAAAACCCCAACAACATGGAGAGAGAGAAGAAAAGGCTCCAGTGTGAGCTGCCTATAGAGAGCCTGGCCGCAGGTGTAATTTCTATCGCAGCGCCCTGAAGTGAAGTCTGTTAACAAATCGCGGCCGGCAGTGAATGTCCCCTGCGCCTGAATGCGGCGCTGTGTTCACCCACCGCTGCTCGCGCCTCTTTCACCGCCGCCGACGTGCGCGGCCGGCCGCGATGTCCACAGATTATTCTGAACGTTAGAGCAGCCTGGACTCACGATTGCTAACACGTTGGTGCAATCGCTATACGTGGGGAAGACGTGTGGACACTAGCATAAGGTACGCAAAATACTTAGTGCGCTAAAAAGTGAAAACACGAACTTCAGATATGCAGACCTCATAATAGACGGTATCAATCCTAAATTAAACGAACACGAAAAATACGCACACGAACACAATCAAATTTCGCGGTCAGAGATCGCAGTGGCACAAGTGAGTGAGAACAGCGCAGTAACGACTCAAAGTGCAATGAAGTAGTCTGAAAATAGCGTTTCCTTCGAACGACAAGGGAAAACTGTGAACGACCACAAGAGAAGTAGACGTGAACGTCGTTGCAACTACGAACATAAGAAACTTGTAACACTTTACTATGTTGTGTATTTCATAGTGGGCTCACACCCATAGATCGCCAATATAAAACATGTGCTTTAAGACGAATCAGTAAGTCCAAGTAGCTCATCTAACAGGGCTGATGAGAGTTTGGCTCGCTACAATAACAATAAGTGTCAAACTCGACATATGTCAACGTTTCCTGTCTCAATATATGATTATCCGATGTTACATTTTAGGCCTACTTTCCAATATAGGTATTGTCTGAGTATACCTGTGCTGCAAATTGACATGCTGCATTATGTTATAAGGCGTTGTTGTTGGTGGTTAAAAAAATGGTTCAAATGCCTCTGAGAACTATGGGACCTAACATCTTAGGTCATCAGTCCCTTAGAACTGCTTAAACCTAACAAACCTAAGGACATCACACACATCCATGTCCGAGGCAGGATTCGAACCTGCGACCGTAGCAGTCCCGCGGTTCCGGACTGCAGCGCCTAGAACCACACAGCCACCACGGCCGGCTATAGTTGGTGGCTGGGTACCATGTGAGAATATTGTGCTAATAAAATTATGTTAGAAAACGCTTCGTTTCGGTTTTAGCGTCTCTGAAATGTGGAGGACGTAGATACTTGAAACTACACAAACTAGACAAGGAGTAAAGGAGACATCGTAAACTGCAATCTCTCTGAGAATACTGACGCGCTAGGGCCTACGATACGGGACTGTAAGTAAACAAACGAACACAAACAAGCAGCAGAAGGTCTTAACCGGATTGTGGGACGAGGTGCCTTCGGTCTTCCGTCGTGCCATGTGCTTACAACACGATGGTGCTCCAACACACTTCGACAGTACGGTACGTGGCTACTTGAATGCCACGTTTGACAACCGATGGATTGGACTTGCCGGCCCAATAGCCTGGCTCCTCGCACGCCGGACGTGACAACAGTGGATATTCATCTCTGGAGGTGCATTGAAGCCCAGGTGTAACTGACACCTGTGGAGTCACTTTAGGATCTTAAGCCACGAATACAAGTAGCAGCCGTAGTCATCCGTGAAATGCCGGGAGTCTTTCCAAAGGTTCATATCAGCGCACACTCCGCTGTAGAGTGAAAATTTCATTCTGGATACATTCCCCAGGCTGTGGCAAAGCCATGCCTCGTCAATATCCTTTCTTCCAGGAGTGCTAGTTCAGCAAGGTTCGCAGGAGAGCTTCTGTGAAGTTTGGAAGGTAGGAGACGAGGTACTGACGGAATTAAAAGCTGTGAGGGCGGGTCGTGAGTCGTGCTTGGTTAGCTCAGATGGTAGAGCACTTGCCTGCGAAAGGCAAATGTCCCGAGTTCGAGTCTCGGTCCGCCACACAGTTTTAATCTGCCAGGCCAAACACAAAACGTATCGAAGTAGGTGGCGGTCATATTGAACACCTTTTGTAAGTGAATTAAACTGGTGTTCACTGACAGTACTGTACAGTGTCTCCTTTACTCAATCCATAGTTTGTGTGGTTGTAACTACGTACGTCCTCCTCCACATTTCAGAGAGGCTACCACGCAAACGGTGCGTTTACGAACATACGTTTATTAACACAATGTGCTCACATGGTCCGCATCTACCAGCTACCACCTTTTGGCATGTCCGGTAGTTCTGTGGCTGTAATGTAGCAATACTGTAGAAAACGCATCGCATATAAATCAATTTGCAAATTGTGTATTTATTTATTTTTTTAAATATTTCTGTAAAGGCGTTTCGGTGACTCTTATTTAAACACCATGAAACGCATAATAGTGTCTGTCTTAAAATCTTGTAGGAATTTTGTGAACTTGAGCAAGTGTGGAATGACGGAAGGAAGGTTAGATGGCAAGGATATTACGGACGGGTCAGGTATAATACAAACGAATTATCAACTATTCCCAAGCGCCACGACGTCCATAACTCGGAATTAGCAGCGGATATTAAATTAAATGAGAGGTCAATAATAGTAGCATGCGCACGTGTCTGAAGACGGAAGATGTCACGAGACTGCTACAAAATTTAAACAAGACAACATATAATGTGGCATACAGAATATTAAACAGTCATTTTAGCGAGTACATACCAAGGAGAAAATGATTAAGAGTGAAAAGGTAACTCATTAATGAGAGCAGAAAATAAGGCGAGGAGATGGAAAAGATACTTGGAGAAACTTTAAAGTTGCTCCAAAGTATATTAGGCTAATTGAAATAGAAGATACTCTCCAGAAAGACGATACTATATATTCCGCTGGACTCGCATTCGGAAAGACGACAGTTCAGTCCCACGTCCGGTCATCGTGTTTTAGGTTTTCCGTGATTTCCCTAAATCACTCCAGGCAAATGCCGGGATGGTTCCTCTGAAAGGGCACGGCCGACTTCCTTCCCCATCCTTCCTTAATCCGATGAGACCGATGACCTCGCTGGCTGGTCTCCTCCCCCCAAAATAACCCAGCTATGTATTCAGTACTTTTTAATTTGAAAAGCTACGCGTGAACTCGGCAGGAAGAAACGCTCAGGTATTGATGAAATGCTAGCGAAACTCTTAACGGGTGCGAAGCCGAAGGACGGAGCATGAACTGTACATGTTCGTGAATGAATATTTTATAGGGTGTTAGGAGTTATTCGACCTTATGGTTGCGGCGGAGCGGGTTGGCACCGCACTGTAGATTAAACAAACATTCCACCAACTTGGATAGGTTTCATGTTGTCTCCCCCTTCACTCTGCGATGGTAGGTACTTGTTTAGCCGACGAAAGCAGCGTTGACGAAAATTCGACTAAATACATACCACGCAAAGGCCACATAACTCAAGTCCATGGGCGGTAGCTGAAAGTTAAACTATCTAGCGTTCGGGATTCTTGCATGAGTCGTTTGAAAAAATGTCAGAAATTTCCTTTTACTTGATTTACTGTCTTTAAAATAAGGAAATGGCTATAAAGTCTGTACTTAATATCCCGACATCAATTATGCAATGTTACTGAGTCTCTGTAACAAGTTCACGCCCAAAAGGAGCCAGAAGATATTTAGTCCGACCCGATATTTTAAACGTCCTAAATATTCACTGTCCCATGACTACTTTCGAGTTAACAACTTCAGTCGTTCAGCAGGCTTCTTGTAAAGAAGTGCTCTCCTTAATGTCTCTTTAGCTACACGAAACACGCCACGCGGAATTTATGGACAACATGAAATGTTCACAAGCGAATATCTCCTTAAATAAACCACTCACAAGGCTCAAACTTTCATAAAATACTCAATACTGTAGTCGCTCTTCGTCAACGACAGGAAAACGTATCATCTCGAATTTCTTCATTTTGGTACAAATTTGATCAGCGCGGTTCAACATAGGTGTGCACAAGAAGACGGTTTCCGAATGACTATATCAACTCATATATCTGCAGCAGAACTCAAAAAAGCGGAAAACGCTGAATTCCTATTGGCTAGTGTGTTGAGCAGCCAATCAGATCATCTCGAGCACTTCTACAGTCGCAGTATTTCTGATGTAAGCCAATCAGATAACCACAAGTAATTTAGACCAGAAATCCCGTAATTCCGAAACTAAGTAAAACTTAATGACAACAAAATACGATTCCTTTCCACAAAATAAATTAATAATAAATTTAATACTCCACTCCCCTTCTTGCTGCCTTTTACAAAATGATGCTCACTCGGACATACGTCACAAATTCCCTACGGCTCAAAACTTTCTCACGCATGCATTTACGTACTTTTAACACAATATCACATTCACACTCTACGAATGTCCTCTATTCACTATCTCAGTCTCCATTCACTATCTCAGTCTCACCAAAACACTCACACAAACAAATAATTTTTAATTGCGTCAGAAATCTGTGGCAATGTCACTAAAAAAATCCGGAAAATTAAATTGTATGAACCTATCCTCAACGTTGTGGTTTCAGTTGGTACTACAAATGAATCCATTGCAGTTCCTAACTCAGTTTCACACTGTCAGCGAGGTTATTATGTGTTTTAGGTAAAAATATATATCTCCGAAATAAAATTTTAAAATTTTAACAGTTTCGTTTTGATATTGATAGAAGTTTGTATACTACGTATGAAAGAAATCGATTAATATTTAATAGAAGTTCTTAAGGTTCATAAAGAGTATGTATAACGTATTGAACCCATCGATTGGCCCACTCGTCACCTGTGCCACCCCGTGAACCAAAATATCTCCTATCGGCTCTGCGGTAAGCTACGCTTTCAGTGCAAGATGACAACTTGCAATAATTTGCTACGTTACATGGTGCAAATCTTTACATCTAATACAACTTCGGCGACTGGCGCCTCTATGAAGATAAAATGAAATAATTATACAACACTAACGCCCAGTCACTGAGCGAAGAAAATCTCCGACCAGGCAAAGAATCGAACCCCGGACCCCTCGATCTTGAGGCAGCGACGCTAACTACTAGACCACGAATTCGAACCGAACTGTGAGAAACTGGTGCGTTCGCAACTAGGAGGGTTCATTGTGGCACTCCACGGACATGCCGCACTCTCGACTTTGAAGAGGACATCCTTCGTCACGTAGAAGAGAACCCGACGACTAGTATTCGAAACATTGCCCATGGCATGGCTTCCTGTGGAGCACACAGACCAGAGCTCGCTATCTCCTCTGAGAGCGTACCCTGAAGATGCAAGTTTGAGAGTGATCCGATCTTCAAACTTATTTTACAACCAAACGAACCATTATCGGACGTAGTTCCTTATCTGAACTTCATATACTAAGTTCCCTCTGAATTCGATAGAATTCTGTAATAGGTATTATGAAGAGCTCTGAATAACTGTGGAAGTTCCATCAGATTTTGAAAAGTATGCAGTTATTACGTTTCAGAAGAAACCAGGAGCAGGTAGCTGTAAAAGTTACCCCACAATCAGTCTAGTACCTCACGCATAAAAAATAGCCACTATACTATGTGAGAGAAAACTGAAATTAGATTACCAGAGAACCAATTTGGCAGCAGCAACACTCTAGAGGTAATTTTAGCATTCCAAGTAATAATTCACTAATTTTCAGAAAAAACAGAACACTTCTAATAATTAGAGATAGGACGTTCATATTCACAGGACATCTAAATGGCTCAAATGGCTCTGAGCACTATGAGACTTAACATCTATGGTCATCCGTCCCCTAGAACTTAGAACTACTTAAACCTAACTAACCTAACGACGTCACACAACACCAGTCATCACGGGGCAGAGAAAATCCCTGACCCCGCCGGGAATCGAACCCGGGAACCCGGGACACGACATCTACATTGGTATATTCTGCAGAAATGATTAACATTTCAGTCACCTCGGTTCAGCATGTGTCCTGATGCCAAGTACTCACAGGATCCTCCATGGGCCCTGATAACTTGTTGCATGAGTGATGGCATCGACTCTTCTAAGGCGCGAATGGCTTCCTGTGGTGCAGGCATGCATGCTGCATTCAACTGGTTCCAAATTTCCTTTGTGGTGGTTGGCACTTTGTCATAGGGCTGCGTCCGCCGTTTCACCATATGCAACACATTTTCGATTGGCGGCAAGTCTGGTGATCTGGCGGGTCAGGGCAAAAGGCTGACATCCTGTGACACCAAGAAGGCACGTGTTCGTGCAGCAACATGTGGTCGTGCATTGTCTTGCTGAAAAATGGTGTCTAGGGTACTGCGTAGAAAGGGTATGGCTACTGGTCGCAGGATGTCATTCAGGCAGGTCACACTGGTCACAGTGCCCTGGACACGCGCCAACTGCGATTTGTGGTTGTAGCCAACAGCATCGCACACCATAAGGCCTTGAGTTAGCTCTGTATGTCTTGTGCGAATGCAGTTACTGAGATGCCCCCATCCCCCCCCCCCCCCCCTTGCCTGCGAAGAACCCAAGTTTTGTCATCGTTTTCAAACAAATAAAAATGAATTCATCCGAAAACACTATCTGATGCTAATCCTCTCTCCAGAGACGTCGTTTCATGCACCACTGTCGTCTAGCATGTTTCTGCACATTCGTCAAAGGTAGGCGGAGAAGTAGAAGACACGCACGTAACCCATGCCGCAATAAACGGCGACGGACTGTCACCCCTAATAGTGTATGATGTGTTACACTGTTCCACTGTTAAGCCAGAACCGAGGAGAATGCAGAGATGTCCTTCAATGCCATTTGGATGAGGTGTCGATCTTCTTGGGGAGTGGTCTGGGTAGTGCAATCTGACCATTTCGTCGTGTTCGACGGCGTTCCGCGAACCATTCTGTTCACACCCGTTGCACCGCCGAAACACTTCGTCTCACGCAAGCAGCAGTTTGATGGATGTATGCATCACATTCTCTCATGCCAATAATGCGTCCTCTTTTGATCTCACTGATTTGACGGTACGGTTTGGTCATACGTCTGCGACGCATCCTGCACATCTGCTCAATTTACACTGATCCATAACGTCGGTTTTTAGAGACAACGTGAGCCGCTGGGAGATTTTACGGGAAGGTGGTGGTGTGCCGCGATATCGATGTTCACCTTGAACCAGCGGGCCGACATGCTTCAAATGCTAGTCATTTCTCCAGAGCGTACTAATGTACGTGTCCTGTGAATTCGAACGTCCTATCTCTAGTTGTTCAAGATGTTCTGCTTTTTATGAACATGAATGTAGATAACAGATTTAGGTAAGACAAGTAAACATACGAGACCTGATCAAAAGTATCCGGACACCTATTAGCGGAATTAATATGGGGTGCGTCGACCCGCCAGGGTAGCCGAGAGCGCTAACGCGCTGCTTCCTGGACTCGGGTAAGCGCGCCAGCCCCGGATCGAATCCGCCCGGCGGATTAACGACGGCGGCCGGTGTGCTGGCCAACCTTCTTGTGGTTTTTAGGCGGTTTTCCATATACTACTAGGTGAATACCGGGCAGGGCCCCACGTCCCGCCTCAGTTACACGACTCGCAGATATCTGAAACACATTCACACTATTTCACGATCTACACTAGACACAGACAGCTGGAGTACACTAATTCCGTCCTCGGGGGTATAGGGTGGCGGAAGGAAGGGTATCCGGCCACCTATTAAACTTAACCATGCCAAACCCGTACTTACCCTGCCGACCCTGCGGACAATGCGGGATAAAGGCAGTAGCAAAAGAAATATGGTGTTTGTCCACCCTTCCGCATGTGCTTGGTTGAACTCTGCTGGGGACATTTTCAGTGAGGTATCTGGATTTCTGTGGTGGAATGGGAGACCATTCTTCCTCAATAGTCGAGATTGGAGAAGGTAGTGATATTGGACGCTGTAGTCTGCAGCGAAGTCGACGTTCTAACTCATTCCAGTGGTGCTCGATTGGGATTCCGGTCAGGAGTCTGGGCAGGCCACTCTATTTCAGGAACGTTATTGTTTACAAACTATTGCCCTTCAGAAGCTCCTTTATAACAGGGTGCATTGTAATGATACAAACACTCATCGCCTCAGAAATGTTCCTATACTGTATGCAGTAGAAAAGAATGCAATGTGTGTTAAAATCCTTCTGCATCTAGAGTTTTCTTAAGCAAAATAAAGGGACCACAACCTAACCACAAAAACTACCCCCATACTGTAACACAAACTCTTCCGCACTTTACTGTTGGCGCTACAGATGGTGGCACATAATGTCCTCCAGGCATTCGCCAAACCCAGACTCTTCCATAGGTTCGAATCCTCCCTCGGGCGTGGATGTGTGTGATGTCCTTAGGTTAGTTAGGTTTAAGTAGTTCTAAGTCTAGGGGACTGATGTCCTCAGATATTAAGTCCCATAGTACTTAGAGCCATTTGAACCATCTTCCATAGCGATGCCACAGGATATAGCGTAATTCATCAGCCGAAATCACTCGTTTCCAGTCATCCACTGTGCAGTGGCATCGCTCTTTGCACCACCTCAAGCGTCACTTAGCACTGACAAAGCTTATTAGCAGCGGCTCGGCCATTGTACCCCATTTCTTTTGACTCCCATCATACAGTCATTGAGCTAGCTGGACTCCTGGTAGCACTTTGGAACTCATGAATGGTTCCCGCCGCTCATTTTGTGCCATGCTTTACAACCATTCTCCGCAGAGCTCGACGGCCTTGTCCGTCGCCGGCGGGAGTGGCCGAGCGGTTCTAGGCGCTACAATCTGGAACCGCGCGACCGCTACATCCTGCCTCGGGTATGGATGTGTGTAAAGTCCATAGGTTAGTTAGGTTTAAGTAGTTCTAAGTTCTAGGGTACTGATGACCACAACAGTTAAGTCCCATAGTGCTCAGAGCCATTTGAACCTTGTCCGTCAAAACATGAGTTCTACATGTTATTGGTTTAGCCGCGGTTGTACCTTCGAGTTTCCGCTTTACAACCGCGTCACTAATAGTCGACTCGGTCTGCTAGAGAAGGGTTGAAATTTCCCTGGTGGGTTCGTTACTCACATGACATCCAATTGTTAGCCCACGTCCTAAGACACTGAACTCCCCTGACCGAGCCATTCTGCTGTTACTGCTTCGCTACTGACAACACAGTACACCCTGCCTTATTTTACACTGGTGGGTCACCTCTCGCAACATGTAGTGATCAATTCCGCGTTACATATGCGTGTGAG
Organism: Schistocerca gregaria; assembly: GCF_023897955.1. Classification (NCBI taxonomy): domain Eukaryota; kingdom Metazoa; phylum Arthropoda; class Insecta; order Orthoptera; family Acrididae; genus Schistocerca; species Schistocerca gregaria. Next base: position 619,085,781 of record NC_064931.1, on the reverse strand, counting down.
GTAACTTTTAATCTGATAGTGTACATTGGATTGTTAGATCTCGAGAACGCTTTTTTTAATGCGAAATACAAGGTATTATATGAAAAGCTATAGGAATAGACTAAAACTAAAACTAAAATCCGTCCGAACAGGCCATGAAGGTCGAACGTTACCGACCGACTGCCGTGTCATTCTCAGCCCACAAGCGTCACTCGATGCGGATATGGAAGGGCATGTGGTCAGCACAACGTTCTCCCAGCCGTATGTCAGTTTCCGAGAGCGGAGCCGCTACTTCTTAGTCGAGTAACTACTCAGTTTGCCTCACAAGGCATGAGTGCACCCAGCTTACCAACAGCGCTCAGCAGACCGGATGGTCACCCATCCAAGTGCTAGCCCTGCCCGACAGCGCTTAACTTCGGTGACCTGACGCGAACCGGTGTTACTACTGCGGCAAGGCCGTTGGCATAGGAACAGACGGATAAGCCATTTCTCTTTGTGGGGCGCGGGCCGGAGTTGTCAGATCTCACAGAAACATACAAACGGTCAAAACCAGTAAAGGTGTATGGAGTTATTGCTACATGCTGCTACGGACATTTAATTTATTTGATGATGATGATGATGGTGATGTTTAGTTTGTGGGGCGCACGGCCGTGCGGTTATCAGCGCCCGTACAAAGTCCAAATTTCGACACACACCAATCTTTATGCAGTCGAATCTAGCCACTGTCACGAATGATGATGAAATGATGAGGATAACACAAACACCCAGTCCCCAGGCAGAGAAAATCCTTAACCTGGCCGGGAATCGAACCTGGAACCCCGTGGTCCAGAGGCAGCAACGCTAGCCACTACACTGATTTATTTGAATAGGCAATGACGGGATAAAGGACCATCTCGAAATCGGACAGAAAATCAGTACGATACAGTAGGCGGACGACATCGAAGTAGTTGCCGAAAGTGAACAGGAGCTTAGCACGGTGCTTAATGTTACGAGTTGACTGCTAACTGAGGGCTATAAAATGCACAAACGCGAAAGGCAAAATAAAACACTGGTGTGCGCAGCGGAACATGAATGATGTACGGATTTTGCTATCTAGGGAGGAGAGTAAATAAAGAAGCAAGATGCAAGAAAGACATAGAAGGAAGTCACAGGGGAAAAGCGCATTTTATAAAAAAAGCGAAGGCTAACATAAAAAATTAAACTTTGAGACAGGAAAAAGATCTATGATAAGCAACATCTGGAGCACAGCACTGTACGAGTGCTAAAGATGTACCATGGGATATACAATGATGAAATGTTAGAGATGTAACTAGAGATTGTAGGAGATTACATGGAATAATAGAAAAAAAAGTATTACGTCGTCTGGTCACAACATTCTTAAATTAAAGTAGAACATCCAAAGTCAGTAGCGCGCGAGCAGTAGTCGTGAACGGAGCTATTCTCTACCTGTCGGTGACAGTGAATGTAAACAGTAAACACTCGAACACGCTGTTTTCCGTATTTCTACTCCACGGGTAAAATAAAACTGGCCTGGAAAATGTTTACAGTAATTCTTATGCCTGATTGACTCCTGTACATCAAAATGTTGTGTGAGTTCACATTCCCAGACAGGCTGCCAGGCCTCATCTGAAGAAACGATAAACGTAAGATCCAAAGTTAGCTAAGAAAAGTTGGCCACTTACATCAGGGGCAGAGCGTTACGTATCCCGTCCACTACGGGGCCTAGAGAATGTTTTATTGTCTGTCTTCCAGAACTGACAACTCACGAGAGTCCGCGACTCGTACCGATCAGCTACTATGGAATAAATTTCAAACGGAAGTAACATGAATTCAAGAATGCGCATTACAAAGACGATCATTTCTGCGGTGTCAGCCCAAGAGCGAGGTGTCAAGGCTAGGTTGGTACCTCGCAACGAAACAAGAAGTAAACATAGTCGCTGCCAGAAACGATGAATGAGGGACGTTCGCGTACACACGCCAATACGCCACCCTGTCAGCTAAAGTCCATCAGGCCCTCTTAGGTTATTTCTATGAAAACAGTAAACGGGGGTTTAATTCATATACCTAACAAATTCCACGAGATGAGTGAGTATACGGCAGACAGCAGAAAGAGCAACGTTACTTTCAATACGATTCAGAAAACGGAACGATCTCTCTATCACAAATGCGAAAAACACATATTACGTTACTAACAGAGGGTGTGCACGGAGACAAGCAACCTGCCTGGTCGCCAGTAGGCAGTGGCGCAAAAATGGTTCAAATGGCTCTGAGCACTATGGGACTCAACTTTTGAGGTCATTAGTCCCCTAGAACTTAGAACTACTTAAACCTAACTAACCTAAGGACATCACACACATCCATGCCCGAGGCAGGATTCGAACCTGCGACCGTAGCGGTCTCGCGGTTCCAGACTGCAGCGCCTAGAACCGCACGGCCACTTCGGCCGGTGCAGTGGCAGAGTGGAGGACCTTGTAATCAACGGAGCTCAACTGTAAGGGGTTAAAATTTCATGAGGTAGTGTTTTTCGTTTTTCCTCGTACTAACGTGGATCTGGCAAAATTGTATTCTCATTTACAAAGGATGATTTACTTATTTTTCCATGAAGAGCGCCAGTTTCGCCGACCGACATGAAAAAAATCCTGAGAGTTTTGATCTTACGTAAAATCATTGAACGAAAAATATTATCTACTTAGTTGCTGACAAAACATTCGGGTGGTCCGAAACAGAAATTTACAGACGGAGTTCGAAATTACTGAAAACTGTTTTCCGAAACTGTTTCACTGCGGTAGATCGTACTACTGTTCCTCCCATCAACCACCGCACGAACTCTGACGTGGTAGGTATTGATATAAGTGAATAGAAAATCATTCAAAATCGCTCAGCAGAGGAAAGGCATCTGCACATGTTGCGAAAGAACTTGCTCCTCTTCCAGTAGCAGTTTACAACAGCCCACTGGAATAACGGAGGGTATCAAGCTATTGGAAAAGGCTCTGATTATTCTTGTTTTCGAGAAGACTCACCGGTCAGATTCTCACAACTATAGGCCTATATCGCTGACGCCTTTTTGTTGCAGAATTACGTAATTATTGGGCCGTCATTGTTCACGATGTACAGGGTTGTCAACAACAGTATGAAAACCTTGTAGCGGTGTTACAGGGTACACTGTGCTGATAAACAGTTGTTAAGAGAAAAATTCGATACGTTGAGCAGTTTCCGAATTAATTAGCAATGAAGTTAGCTAATCGGGCCGTTGCGCGCTCTAATTCAAGCAACTCGCCAGAGAGGGTGTCGCCAAACGTGTTCTACGTTTGGTTTCCTAAAACCGAACAAGAGAGCGATACAAAAATTGGACATGGGTAGGTAGTGAGCATCGAACCAGAGCCAAAGGCTGAACAGTCTCGGCTAACTTTAATGTTAATTAGCTCGAAAACGGCGCAACGTATCGAATTTTTTCATTAACAATTATTTCTCAGGTCAACCTAACTTTAAACCCTTTCCAAGCTTTTCACACTGTTTCTGACCACGTTGTATAGCCTGACGATGGTCCAGTATACAACGAGATGATAAAACTCGTGGGATACTTCCTAACATCGTGTTGGATCTCCTTTTGCCTGGCGTAGTGCAACATCTCCACATGTCATGGAATCAACAAGTCGTTGGAAGTCCCCTGCAAAAATATTTAATTTTGCCTCTTCTATAGGCGTCCATAAGTGTTGCCGGTGCAGGATTTTCCGCACGAACTGACGTCTCGATTATGTCCCATAAATGTGCGATGGAATTCGTAGCGGGTGATCTGGATGGCCAAATCATTTGCTCGAATTGATCAGAATGTTCTTCGAACCAATCACGAACAATTGTGGCCCGGTGACAGGGCGCGGTGTCATCCGTAAAAATTCCACCGTTGTTTGGGAATGTGAAGTACACTGTTCGCTTCAAATGGTCTCCAAGAGCCGAACATAACCATTTCCATTCAGTGATAGGTTCAGTTGGACCAGAGGACCTAGTCTATTCCATATAAACACAGCCCACACCATTATGGAGCCACCACTAACTTGCACAGTACCTCGTTGATAACTTGATTCCATGGATTTGTGAGGTCTGTGCCACACTCGAACCCTACCATCAGTTCTTACCAACCGAAATCGGGAGTAATCTGACCACGTCACGGTTTTACAGTCGTGTTGGATCCAATCAATATGCTCACGAGCCTGGAAGAGGCGCTGCAGGCAATACCGTGCTGTTAACAAAGGCACTCTTGTCGGTCGCTTGTTACCATAGTGCATTAACACCACATTTCGCGGCACTGTACTAACGGATATATTCGTCGTATGTCCCACATTGATTTCCGCGCTTATTTCACGCATCGTTGCTTGTCTGTTAGCACTGACAGATCCACGCTGACGCCACTGCTCTCGGTTGTTAAGTGAAGGCTGTCGGCCACAGTGTCGTCCGTGGTGAGAGGTAAGGCCTGAAATTTGGCATTCTCGAAACACTCTTGGAATATTGAATTCCCTAACAATTTCCGAACTACCATTCTGCGTTCAAAGTATGTTAATTCCCTTGGTACGGCCATAATCACGTCGGAAACCTTTTCACAAGAATCACCTGAGTACAAATGAGAGCTCCGCCAACGCACTGCCCTTCTATGTCTTGCGTAAGCGACATTACCGCCATCTGTGTATGTGCATATCCCATGACTTCTGTCGCCTCGGTAGAGACCCAAATGAATTGGTTGGTTGCTGAATAACGAATAGAAAACTAGCGTAGCTGTTGTACATACAATAAAATTACTCAAATATCTCACACGTGCCAATGACTCGCGTACACAAATTAATGTATTTCAAAAATGGTTCAAATGGCTCTGAGCACTATGCGACTTAACTTCTGAGGTCATCAGTAGCCTAGAACTTAGAACTAATTAAACCTAACTAACCTAAGGACATCACACACATCCATGTCCGCGGCAGGATTCGAACCTGCGACCGTAGCGGTCGCTCGGCTCCAGACTGTAGCGTCTAGAACCGCACGGAGACTCCGGCCGGCAGTAATGTATTTAAATGTGTTTGTAAGATGAACGGGATGATTATGCAGTCTTGTAATGGTTGTAGCGATGACATAGTAGATGAATCCATGTGCGGAAATGTAGTGTTTGTAATGTAAAATGAGTCTGAAGATCCGATCACGTTCAAACCTCTCACTTCAGATTAAACACTCAAACTGGGATGGGGGCACCGTCGTCAGTCCCTGTTGTGAGTATGACAGGACATAACACCTTCGTTTGATTACAGAAGCGGCTTCGATAGATTGGTATCTTCGAAACTATTGGAGGATCAACTGCAGTGCTACACGGACGCGCTGCACTCTCGGCTTTGAAGAGAGCTCTCTTCGTCACGTGGAGGAGATCCTGAGGACAAGTACTGTTTACACTGCCCATGCGCCGTGCTCCTACAGCACACAAGTCACAGCTTATTGTATCCGTTGTCTGCGTATCTAGAAGCAGGAGATTTGAAACTGGTCCGATACTCAATCCGATTTTACATCCAAACGATACATTTCCGGACATTGGTTCCTTATCAAAATCTCATCTACTACGTCCGTTCTACAACCTCCAGAAGCCTGTAAAAGGAATTTTCAATCACCCTGTACATGATGAGGTGAAAATGAGGGAGACGGGAACGAGAGTTATTGCCGGTATAATCTATCTGAAACTAAGTGCGAGCAGGCGAGTCCCCACTGTCTCTACCCGTCTACGTCCGGAAGAGCGACGACGAGGCCCACAAGAAGGACAGGCCGTGGCTCGTACGTCACAGCACGTGACACTGTAGGTCTTACGAATGCCAGCAGCCGTCTATAGCAAGGAGCGAGTAACTATGTGTGGTGAGTTTAATAATTCTTGACTACTTCTTTAAATCCATGCAAGTTCTCGATAGCAAACGACTAAATTAAGAAATTTAGTGAGTACCTTTTCAATTAAGTATTGATATTCCGTAGGCCCTACACAGAGCTGAGCATTCGCGAACTATGGCGGACAAGCCGACTAGTGTGACGTCACAAGTTCGTTGCAGGACCCGTATATCTCGTTGGCCCCGGAGCGACGACAGGCGTCTTCGCAAGACTGTATTGGCTCTACCGCAGACCGCCTTTCCAGTCAGTGGCAGCGCAGTAATCGGACATGATTGGAGAGTGTTTATTTTTCACAGAATAAGCTAACGCTATGTAGAATGCAGGAAACAATAATTAATGCTACTAAAGCAAGAAACGTACACTGACAGAATAAACTTAAATCAAAGCACTCCTTACTCCACTGCTAGAAGGGAATCAGGTCCTTAGTTATCCTGTGCGGCAGTTAGCGTTCTTCCGTTAAGACTACTTCTCCAACGACAAGCGCTGTTCGTTCTTCAGTTCACAGACAGACTGTACGTTTTATGATGCTGCCTGGATGTGGCCGGACAGCACTGCGCCGTTTATCTGCCTATGACGCGTGGGGCGTGGCTAACGTCATGTCGGAAACACTGGTCGTGATGTTGACGGACTGGCCGCGCCCCCGACCTGTCGGTTTCCATTTTCTCCTCCGTCTCACTGCAGTCGCTGTCCTCTGATATAAAAAGTAACATATCGACAAACTCGTCACTAGAACATCTGCGAGCCAGTGAATGAACTTCGAATTGTGATACGCGTCAAGGAATTGAGTTTGTGATACTGTTATTATTTCAGAGAACAATTTGACCGGATTTGATTACATCGATTCAGAAAATGCTGAATAAAATCCTACGTCGATGGCATATTAGTGTACTAGTGTCACGCAGAAAATTATAGTTTCTTGCTTATCTTGGAAATTAATGAAATACAGAAAAGAAAAGAAATGTCAGCTATCTCTACACAATAGCACCAGACACTGCACACATGTTTTCCTGGACAACTACATATCTGACGTATTAATAACTCTTTATCTAGCAAACGTCGAAAATAATTCGCACTATTTATCTATGGTACGTTTCATCCAGTCAAATCGTCTGGGATGAAAGGTTTCCATGGGAACAGTGTGTTTTAATGTCATCCGCTGCACGCCAAATGAGAAACGTAATTGTTCTGGCACTTTGTACATTGTTCGAGATTGGTTTTATGTTGCTTTATCTCGTTAATGTCAAAAGGACATCGCAAACAAATTCACATACAGTCAAACATGAAAGTCACAAATATCCCACTATCATACACATTCAGCTTAGGAATCGTTTATTTATTATGATTCCATTTTCTATATCCCGACTTCAAAAGCGCAGAAAACATTTAATGTATATAATGGGGAAATCCTGCCTGTACCTCAAGCGTAGGTCATCTATTAATCTGATGGAATTACATTTTCCTTGAGACGTTTGAGTCTCAACTTAATCTCCGATAATGATAGAATCCGAATTAACGAGGGGAAAATAAACTGAAAGCGTGAACCGAAGTTTGTGCTAGGGAGGGCACTGGTATAGGTTAGTCCGAACAGCTGTATTAGCCATACTGCTATGGTGATGTAATTGGCAGCACCTCTACCTCGTAAGCAAGAGACCTGGGTTCTAGTTTCCAGCTGTGGCACAAATATTAATTAATTTTCTAGCTTCTGTCATGATCAAAGACAAAGGTGAGACTCATATGTCTCTAGAAAAATGTAATTCCATCAAATCTGTAGGCCAAAGTGTTCCTATTTTGGACTTTCTTTGATATCAGCGTTAGTAGTAAAACCTCGAATAGCCCTGATATTAGACCAAGACTAAAACTGAAATAATTTTTGCAGCCAGCTTTGTATCATGTGTATTCACTTACGTATGATTCCACAAACTTCCACATAAGACAGCAAAAAGTTCGATGTTCAATACAGAAAACTACAGTAATTTCTCAGAAACTGCACATCAGATTGTGTTGGATGAGATGTCTAATTCATCTGTTTTAGATCTATAATGGCACCAAAAGAAATTAATATAGTTTCACTGGGCAAAAGAGTTCATAGCTATATCTCTGTAATTAATACTACTGCCATCTACATCTACATCCATACTCCGCAAGCCACCTGACGGTGTGTGGCGGAGGGTACCCTGAGTACCTCTATCGGTTCTCCCTTCTATTCCAGTCTCGTATTGTACGTGGAAAGAAGGATTGTCGGTATGCTTCTGTGTGGGCTCTAATCTCTCAGATTTTATCCTCATGGTCTCTTCGCGAGATATACGTAGGAGGGAGCAATATACTGCTTGACTCTTCGGTGAAGGTATGTTCTCGAAACTTTAACAAAAGCTCGTACCGAGCTACTGAGCGTCTCTCCTGCAGAGTCTTCCACTGGAGTTTATCTATTATCTCCATAACGCTTTCGCGATTACTAAATGATCCTGTAACGAAGCGCGCTGCTCTCCGTTGGATCTTCTCTATCTCTTCTATCAACCCGATCTGGTGCGGATCCCACACTGCTGAGCAGTATTCAAGCAGTGGGCGAACAAGCGTACTGTAACCTACTTCCTTTGTTGTCGGATTGCATTTCCTTAGGATTCTTCCAATCAACCTCAGTCTGGCATCTGCTTTACCGACGATCAACTTTATACGTTCAATCCATTTTAAATCACTCCTAATGCGTACTCCCAGATAATTTATGGAATTAACTGCTTCCAGTTGCTGTCCTGCTATTTTTTAGCGAAATGATAAGGGACCTACCTTTCTATGTATATGAATCACATTACACTTGTCTACATTGAGATTTAATTGCCATTCCGTGCACCATGTGTCAATTCGCTGCAGATCCTCCTGCATTTCAGTACAATTTTCCATTGTTGCAACCTCTCGATACATCACAGCATCATCTGCAAAAAGCCTCAGTGAACTTCCGATGTCATCCACCAGGTCATTTATGTATATTGTGAATAGCAACGGTCCTATTACACTCCCCTGCGGCACACCTGAAATCACTCTTACTTCGGAAGACTTCTCTCCATTGAGAATGACATGCTGCGTTCTATTATCTAGGAACTCGTCAATCCAATCACACAATTGATCTGATAGTCCGTATGCTCTTACTTTGTTCATTAAACGACTGTGGGGAACTGTGTCAAACGCCTTGCGGAAGTCAAGAAACACGGCATCTACCTGTGAACCCGTGCCTAAGGCCCTCTGAGTCTCGTGGACGAATAGCGCGAGCTGGGTTTCACACGACCGTCTTTTTCGAAACCCATGCTGATTTCTACAGAGTAGATTTCTAGTCTCCAGAAAAGTCATTATACTCGAACATAATACGTGTTCCAAAATTCTACAACTGATCGACGTTAGAGATATAGATCTATAGTTCTGCACTCTGTTCGACGTCCCTTCTTGAAAACGGGGATGACCTGTGCCCTTTTCCAATCCTTTGGAACGCTACGCTCTTCTAGAGACCTACGGTACACCGCTGCAAGAAGGGGGGCAAGTTCCTTCGCGTACTCTGTGTAAAATCGAACTGGCATCCCATCAGGACCAGCGGCCTTTCCTCTTTTGAGCGATTTTAATTGTTTCTCTATCCCTCTGTCGTCTATTTCGATATCTACGATTTTGTCAACTGTGCGACAATCTAGAGAAGGAAGCACAGTGCAGTCTTCCTCTGTGAAACAGCTTTGGAAGAAGACATTATTATTTCGGCCTTTAGTCTGTCATCCTCTGTTTCAGTACCATTTTGGTCACAGAGTGTCTGGACATTTTGTTTTGATCCACCTACCGCTTTGACATAGGACCAAAATTTCTTAGGATTTTCTGCCAAGTCAGTACATAGAACTTCACTTTCGAATTCATTGAAAGCCTCTCGCATAGCCCTCCTCACACTACATTGCGCTTCGCGTAATTTTTGTTTGTCTGCAAGGCTTTGGCTATGTTTATGTTTGCTGTGAAGTTCCCTTTGCTTCCGCAGCAGTTTTCTAACTCGGGTGTTGCACCACGGTGGCTCTTTCGCATACAATGTTTGTAAGAAGCCAATGCAGAGAACTACCTAAAAGTTTAATTTTATTGCTCCTGATCTTCAGTGTATCTTCATTAGATCTACATTACTCAGCAGCGAAATGTAATAGTGCTATAGAACACCGACAGGTGCACCATGCTTTTCATTCTTCCCTTGAGAAGGTGGCTCATTCACGTCCAGATTACACGCATTTATAGAGAAGAAATGTCTCGATAAATTACCTTACAAATCTTTGGTTCTGACGGTCACGAAACATAGGGTTACTTACAAGGTAACAGCGAAGCTTGCTTTGCTCGAACTACCAGTCAAGGGAGAACTTAAAGGTATTGGACTTCAGGGTAATCACAATGACCTTTGGGCCGTACGCGTCACAGAAGCGGACGTAAAACCGAAACATTATCAATGCGATGTGAATGTGACCCCGGAAGTACATGCAGATATTGGAATATGATCATATATCGGCCACGCTGGTCACATATGGATTCCGCACAAGGCGCTTGCCGTGCGTGGGGTTGGGGGTGGGGAGTGGGGGGTGGGGGGGGGGGGGAGGATGTAATTTGCACCTACTAAAGCCGTTTTAGTCGGGGGGAGTGGGGTGCCTTTCTTTTGACCACCTGTGTCACTAATGTTCGCCTGAAGTTTTTAATGAATATCTTAGTGCACACGAGATCAGATACTCGCAAAGAACAAGATGTATGCGGCGGCGCTTACCACGACAGCAGTTGTCGCAACAGAAAGAATTTTTTAAGATTAAGGAGGTAGCGATTATGACAATAACGCTCTTCGCAATACAACGAGAACTTTATTGTGCCAAAGAACATGTGGATGATCAGATCATTATCATCTATCTTTCATAATCAGCGTCTGACTGACTAACACGTCTCCCGGTCGACGAATCACTTATCTAGTAGTACACAACATCGCGAATGTGATACTAAAGTAACCATATATGGTCATGAGGAAAAAAAATACAATTAACGGCGGGAAAACTCTTAAAAATCTTAAACTGAGAATCAGAGCGAAGTAGCGCACAGAATTCCAATAATAATTCATATGTAATTGCAGAAATTACACCGAGGTAAACCGAAGAAGGCCGGCCAGAGTGACCGAGCGGTTCTGGGCACTTCAGTCTGGAACCGCGTGACCGCTACGGTCGCATGTTCGAATCCTGCCTCGGGCGTGGATGTGTGTGATGTCCTTAGGTTAGTAAGGTTGAAGTAGTTCTAAGTTCTAGGGGACTGATGACCTCAGAAGTTAAGTCCCATAGTGCTCTGAGCCATTTTTGAAACCGAAGAATGGTGACTATTTCATTGTAACGCGCCACACCTCCGTCCACGGCTGTGACAGAAAATACCTACATCGCATCAGTAAAATTTCATATTGCGGTTATTAAGAGGAAAGACATCACATCTGCTTCTTCTTTCGAAACATCTACAATATCACACGTCAACTACTAGAACACGTGACCGATATGGCGAGATCTCTACCGACTTCCCTCACCGTGCTGCTACGCTTAAAAGACTTCAGAATGTACCATTTATTATACAGCTTTTTAATTCAAGGGCAATCCACCAGGAAGGTTTTATTTTTCTTGCTAATACGTGTTAAGATTGTATTAAGCACTAGAGCGGGTGTACTGTGTGTGTGTGTGTGTGTGTGTGAGTGAGAGAGAGAGAGAGAGAGAGAGAGAGAGAGAGAGAGAGAGAGAGAGAGCTAGGGATGGTAACTGTATATTGGTGTACTAGTATCAAGAATGTTCGATGAAAGCTGAAAGGCTGTGCAGATAAACATGGGCAGTATGAGATGTACCGAAGGCAGCAGTGCTGTGCAAAGTACACACAGCCGCACACATCGTAAACAGCCACCAGTGGAGTGCTAATCCGACTGCAGCGCATCTTGCTCATACACGCGCGTATTTGAACAACGAGGAAACAGTCCAACAAGAACACGAGAGCTGCTAGGGAACTCCAACTACCTCGCTGAGTACCAACATGCGGAGAACGATGACCGCATGTTTTTCGTAGAGGTCGTTTGTGTACAGATTTCCTCGTAGGAATATACTTCTGACTGCGTACATTCCTGTGGAAAACTGAAACTTTTATGATTATCAGTAAAATATTTCATCGCTAATGTCAGATCTAAACTTACTTTCTTTTTTTAAATATTTACTATCAAAAACAGTCTTGATCGCAATTTATTTATTACGGTGACCGGTTTCGACCACTACTGCGGTCATCTTCAGACCAATGAGTAAGAACCTCCTTTTGCTGGAGAATGTAGTGTAGTAGTGATTCTCCAGCAGAAGGAGGTTCTTACTCATTGGTCTGAAGATGACCACAGTAGTGGTCGAAACCGGTCACCGTAATAAATAAATTGCGATCAAGACTGTTTTTGATAGTAAATATTTGTAACACACTGATCACTGTCACTCCCATAAAGTATTCAAAAGTAATAAAGTTACTTAAATGAAAAAATTCTGAACAATGGTGTTGGCGCTCCCGGAGTATTATCATCAATTGCAACTTAAAGTCCTATCATAATGTATGATAATGGTGTATTAAAAGTCAGCAAGCACCGTAGTGCAGTACATGGTGGTTATGATTAAACTTTCTCAAATTGGGAGGACGCTCGTGGGAAACGAGTGATCGTAGGGCAATGAAACTTTCTGGAAACATTTTAAGGAACTGCGTAAGAGAAATAACCAACA